>NC_039362.1:85757175-86383409 GCF_003573695.1 Papaver somniferum
GTGGTGGTGTACGGTGGATTTTCTGCAGAGGAGAAGGAAGGGGGGCTCGACTGTTTTGGGAAGAAGGGGGGTGTTTGGTTAGCTGGTATAGGTTCGGTTGCTAGGGTGTTAGGCGGCTTCATCAAATTGGATGAACAGCGAGGATGAGCCGTGGGATGTGGAGCTGGTAGGTAGATCGGACGGTGATGCGGAGGCAAGCGAGGAGCGACCGTCGGATGAATGGATACAACGAAACGAACGGTGCTAGATTAGGTTAGGTGCTGTAGTGTAAGGCGGGGATATCAAACTTTGATGAACAGCAAAGGAGCAACCGTTGGATTCAACTACCATCTAATCTGAAGGCTTGGAATTTCAGCGCTGTGGTGCTCGGCAGAGACTTCAGATTTTGATGCTCTATGAAGGAGCGACCATCGGATGCTTCTGAGAACTGATCTGATGGCTGAGAACGGAGGCGCTTTTGTGTGTAGAAAATGAGGTTGTGCGCACCATTCTTCGCGGCTTCCTTGCGTGATTTCTCCCGGCTTTTTCACTACTTTTCTGCTCTTTTTGCTCCGCAAGTCATCCAGACTTTATTTATTACCTAAAAATGCAAAATTAATTAATAAAAATATTTATTCTTGAAAACAATGAAAATACAGAATATGTGATAAAATGTAGAATTAATGCATAAAAGATGAGTTAAATGCCAACAAAAAGGGATAAATATATACAATATTTGGCACTCATCAACTAGGAGTAGGTGGAAAATATTCCACAAGAAAAATCACATAACACATTTTTCTTTTATATGTTAATGTAATATTTGGTTCAAACTTTTCAATCATTAATTTTTCCATTCATATCAAAGACAAGCAAATACCAAACACTCTTCTAAAACAGTTTAACCATATCAAAGACAAGCGAATATCAAACACTCTTCTAGAACCGTTTAACCATATCAAAGACAAGAAAATATCAAACACTCTTCTAAAACAATTTAAATAATCATAAGTGCCAATTAGATCAAGCTTAGACTGCTATTTATGTCCAATTTATTTATTTATTTTATACACATACATACCCGCTCTGACTTACCACCTGCTTTCAGAGTAGATGCACTTAATGTCTTGAAACATCCAGTGCTTTGGATCCCTACAACTTGCTTTAGGTTTCTCCAAAAGGTTGTAGAGATGTTACATACTAAATTTATGGATATTCATCGAGGTATGGCACAGATTTTCAAAGACGGTATCAATGAGGAACATGTAAGACTCTGGAAGCGGCTCTTCTTGATGGCTTTGAAGGTCCTGATTTGCTCCGTGGAAGAGTTGAAGGTGTCCGTGAAAATTATTCTCGTGATTTCACCATTGGTATACGCCATCTAACTGTACATTATGCTGCCAACAATATACCTGCGCAGGTTAAAAAAAAATTTCAAGTTATTTCTTATTCTTTTCCGTTTTTCATTTTTTCTTTTTTAATAAAAGAATAATGAAAAATTAATAATAATGATAAATTTACCATCGGGTCAAGTCATATCACATACCAGTACGATAAAAGTCCATGACAGTGTATTGTGATATTTTTCATTGGTTATTGTAAAAACAGTATATTTGTAGTAACTTTCAGTTGTAATTCATTTTTACTCTGCAATCATTTTGTAAGAAAAAAAAAAGATGAAATGACATTATCAATGGTATGTCATCGCCAAGAATAAATTTCTCAAAACAATGTGGTACCAAGATACTGCTTCAAGTTTGTGAGTGAGATGAAATCTTTAAAAGTTCAGTAAAATTTGGAGATGATTCCACCACTATTATGATGGTTAAAGGAGATATTAAGTTTCAAGCCAAAGATAACTCAATACAAGTAGTATTGAAAATAAAAGTGACTTCCAATTTGAAGAAAAAAAAACCTAAAAGAACAGTGGAAACACAAAGTACTTTTTTAATTCGACTCTAACAAAGACAACTTACATTGGGATATGAAAAATATAGAGAACCATCCATTTGGTTGAGCAATAATTATATTCTTTTTAAAACGACGAAGGTTGGTATGTTCTACCAGACATTTCCTCTTAAGTATGGCTAGTGGACATGGTGAATAGACTTGTTTTGAAGGAATCCAAGGATATGATCCAATGTAAATACCTTGCACCTTAATTAAATTATTTATTTTAGTTTCACGAAACCTCTCCTTCAACATCGTTTTTGAGTCGGGATTAATATCATCATTCATAGAAGTCTTGTAAGCGAAGGACAAGCTATTGTTCTCAAAGATTTGAACTGAACATGACGGTAACTTCTCTAACACTCACCAATTACTTAAGATATGCAAGATATTGTGCTTGAACAAAAGTGATATGTTAGATAGAATGCCAGTCGCTCCCTCTTCCACATAAATAATCACCAAAAGAGCTTCTTTTATCTTTCTCTTGTTACCGTTTGGTCCACTAGGAGTAGGTGGAAAATATTCCACAAGAAAAGTCGGATACCATATTTTTCTTTTATATGTTAATGTAATATTTGGTTCAAACTTCTCAATCATTAATTTTTCTAGTCATATCAAAGATAAGCAAATACCAAACACTCTTCTAGAACAACTATATCAAAGACAAGCAAATATCAAAAATTCTTTTAGAACAATTTAAATAATCATAAGTACCAATTAGATCAAGCTTAGATTGCTAGTTAGTCCAAATTTTTTATTTATTTTATACACAGACAAACCCACTCTGACTTACTACCTGCTTTCAGAGTAGATGCACTGAATGTCTTGAAACATCCAGTGTTTTGGATCCCTACAACTTGCTTAAGGTTTCTCCAAAAGGTTGGGGAGCTATTACATACTAAACTTATGGAAATTCATCGAGGTATGCCGCAGATTTTCAAAGACAGTATCAATGAGGAACATGTAAGACTCTGGAAAGTGGCTCTTCTTGATGGCTTTGAAGGCCCTAATTTGAACATGTAAGACTCTGGAAAGCGGCTCTTCTTGATGGCTATGAAGTCCCTAATATTGTCCATGGAAGAGTTGAAGGTGTCCGTGAAAATAATTCTTGTGATTTCGCCATTGGTATACGCCATCTAAATGTACATTATGCTGCCAACAGTATACCAGCCCAGGTTAATTTTAATTTTTTTTTCAATTATTTCTTATTCTTTTCAGTTTTTCCTTTTTAATAAAACAATAATAAAAAATTAACAATAATGATAAATTTACCATCGGGTCTAGTCAAATCACATACCAGTATGATATGAGTCCATGACAGTGTATTGTGATATTTTTCATTGGTTATTGTAAAAACAGTATAATTGTAGTAACTTTCAGTTGTAATTCATTTTTACTCTGCAATCATTTTGTAGGAAAAAAAGATGAAATGACATTATCAATAGCATGTCATCGCCAAGAATAAATTTCTCAAAACAATATGGTACCTAGATACTGCTTCAAGTTTGTGAGTGATATGAAATATTCAAAAGTTCAGTAAAATTTGGATATGATTCCACCACTATTGTGATGGTTAAAGGATATATTAAGTTTCAAGCCAAAGATAACTCAATACAAGTAGTATTGGAAATAAAAGTTGTTAGAGCATTGCTCGGTCGACCTCGCATGCGTTGCTATCTCAAGCATGTTTGTCAATGTTAGTGATCAAAACTATGAGTCTTGATTTCTAGTCTACATAGCTAAGTCTCGGACTAGGATAGAAAAGTGTAGTTGAGCTCAAGGACTTCATGGAGATTCATCATACAACGACGAAGATCTACTCAAGGAACCGTGGAACTTCATCAACAAAAAGGTATGTGGAGACTTGAACTTATCTATCACTCAAAAGTCTATCTCTTCTATCTCCTACTTCTTATGAGACAAAAGTCGTATACTATATAGACTGGATCATACACATTTGATATTTCGAGCCGAGTATATCTCGCCTATCTATATCTCGAAATCATGTGTTGGTAAAGCGTTTCGCTTTGATCGGGTTTATCTTCATCTAATGACGAAATTCATAATGTTTCAATCACTTTGAAAATCGCTTTGACGAGAAATAGTGTAACAACTATATAACGTCCTCTAAGAATATTTCAATGGTTGGAATGAGAGTTTAGGTATATATAACCAATGATGGATATAAGCATTGTGTGGAAACACATATGTGCATAAGTCCTATTCCTTAATTCGAAGTTTGCGAACTTTGTTGATTGAGAGAAACCGCAGGAATTGGCTTTGCCAAGTCCGCGAACTGACGGAAGTTCTCTTGCCGAGAATTTATGCTGGGATTTTCCAAAAACTCGTTTGCGTGTTTAGTCCGCGAACTCAGTCCGCAAACCTAGTCCACGAACTGGCGAAAGTCTCCTTGCCGAGATTTTCTGCTGAGTTTGGAAAACTCTGCCAGTTGTCTTAAGTTCGCGAACTTGTTTGCGTACTTGAGCGGGTTATGATCTAAAGATGTGCTCTGAACATGAAACTTAAATTACTAAGGAATGCAGTGTGCAAACTGTGGCTATAAATTTCATGAGCCGATTCAATCGAATCGAATCATCTTTGTTTCAATTGTGTCTTGTGTAGTTACATAAGATCTTATAGCAATTGAACAAATCTCTAACTAGTTCATTTGAGTCAATTGAACTAGTTATGGTGAAGAAGAACAAGGTTAATATGAAATGCTCATATGGTTGACCTTTTGGGTTACTATGTTGAACCAACATACACGTACACGTTTGGGCACGGTTTTCACAAACCCAGTAAACGTATATCTCAAGTGTGTGTGGCAAGCTAAGTTTTCGATCTAACGGTTGAGAAATATTAGCTTGAATCTAAATCAGGTTTTCATCTAACGGTGAATATTGATTTCTTTGTAACTAAGGCAAAACCCTGATTTGAAGACTATATATAGGAGACATCTAGCATTGGGAAAAACCAATCCCCACACGTTTGTGTGATACTAGTGCGCTCGCTAGAGTCGATTCTCCTCTAACCTTTGGTTTTCTTCTCTAAAACCAGGTTAACGACTTAAAGACTTCATTGGGATTGTGAAGCCAGACCGATACTACCACTAATACACACAGACCCTTTTGCCATGCCAAATTGGCGTGTCCATAGGGGTTTTGACATGACAATTTGGTTTGGACTTGGCGTGGCTTTTGCTCGCGTGGTTTTAGGTATGATGGCATGGCTTTATGCAGCTTATAGCCATGTCTGCCTTGTGTGTCTATTTCTGCATGAAATAGACACGCCAGAGCCATATAGGCGTTGCTATATAGTGTCCCAAAAACTTAAGTACTGGTACTCTATAGACACGCGATTTATTGTTTTGGCGTGGCTATTTGATTCACTATAGACACACAAATTTCTTTTTGGCGTGGCTATTTGATTCACTTTAGACACGCAAATTGCTTTTTGGCGTGGCTATTTGGTTCACTTTAGACACGCAAATTGCTTTTAGGCGTAGCCATTGGTTTTCCGATAGACACGCCATATAGGTTTAACGTGGTTATATGTTCTGTTTTAGCCACGCCAATTTCACTTACCTTCATCCACGTGGCGGTGTTATGAACCGTTGGATACCATCCACATGTAACGTTGTGAGCCGTTCATTGGATATCCTATAGACACGCCCCATATAGGTTTAACGTGGCCATATGTTATGTTTTAGCCACGCCAATTTCACTTACCTTCATCCACGTGGTTTTGTTATGAACCGTTGGATACTGTCCACATGTAACGTTGTGAGCCGTTCATTGGATATCCTATAGAAACGCCCCATATAGGTTTAACCTGGCCATATGTTATGTTTTAGCCACGCCAATTTCAATAACTTTCATCCACGTGGTTGTGTTAGGAACCGTTGGATACCATCCACATGTAATGTTGTGATCCGTTCATTGGATATCCTATAGATACGCCTCATACAGGTTTAACGTGGCCATATGTTATGTTTTAGCCACGCCAATTTCACTTACCTTCATCCACGTGGCTGTGTTATGAACCGTTGGATACCGTCCACATGTAACGTTGTGAGCCGTTCATTGGATATCCTATAGACACGCCCCATATAGGTTTAACGTGGCCATATGTTATGTTTTAGCCGCGCCAATTTCAATAACCTTCATCCACGTGGCTGTGTTAGGAATCGTTGGATACCATCCACATGTAACGCTGTGAGTCGTTCATTGGATATCCTATAGACACGCCTCATATAGGTTTAATGTTGCCATATGTTATGTTTTAGCCACGCCAATTTCAATAACCTTCATCCACGTGGTTGTATTAGGAACCGTTGATTACCATCCACATGTAACGTTGTGTGTCGTTCATTGGATATCCCGTAGACACGCCATATAGCGTGGCTGTATGTGATATTTAGCCACGCCAATTTATATCTGCTTAATGTGTCTTTATGTTATGTTTAGCCACGCCAATTAATCTCGAAGCGTGTGTATTACGCGTGTGACGCCTCTAAGCCGTTCAAATATGACGCATCTAAACCATCCACCTGGCACTATCCAAATTCTCTTATACTTTATAAATTGTGGTTAAATCTGAAATTCATATTATGCCAAAAATTCATATTATTATTAATAACACAGTAAAAAATGTTGAGCTTTGGTCTAACAGTTTGCAAACAAAAATATTAAAGAGCATTTATCCAAAAATCATTAGTTTTTCTTCAACTTTTTTGATGGTGGTGTCAGATTGTGACATTCTCGACGCACCAAACCTTGTCTTCCTCTGTTGCCCATCTGAAAGTTGGTATGCCTTCTGCACAGTTGGTGCATATAACCTTCTCTGCGCCTTTTTAGTCTTCTGAGAAAGCTTTTCAGAGGCTGCATGCATGACTCCCCGAATGTGGATTGACTGCTAGGTGCTCCTCATTCAGTTTATTACTGTCAAATTTCTTCTCAAAATCTAAAACTGGTTCTGGTTGCTCATGAGGTTTTCCATGCTGTGGAGTTTCCTGCACCAAGAGATTAAATGTATATATATATATATATATATTCTAAATCCAAGGCGAATTCGTCTGTCATGTGAATTCTCAACAAGAGACAGACAAAAGTCATTTTTCCAACAATGTAATAAAGCCAACTTCACTGAAGGCCGCGCCATTTTTCACAGCTGACGCCCATAATAAAATCCGTAACCAAATATCAATTTTCTAATTTACACTGGCATTCATGTTCCATTTATGTAAAACAATATATATATATATATATATATATATATATATATATATATATATATATATATACTTGATTAACAAAGCAAAAGAGCTAAGAAACTAACCTTGTCATCAGAGATGGAACAGTTGTCTTTCGGCCATGCCACAAAACCATCTTTAGCTTCCCCTAATAACTTAAACTCACCACTTGGTTCCGTTAACACGAATGATGGATCTATGACCTCCAAAATATTGGCAGCATAACAGTGTTCAGGAAGCTCTTGTCCATGTATTTTCTGGTTAGGCACCATAGGTAAAATATTGCCTCTAGCAACGACGTTTCCCCTAGATCCATTCCAAAAGTCCTATTTTGCTTTCTGCGGAGATACGACATACGAACATCATATAAAAAGAAGATGGTAGGATTAGCAATATAGATTTACGAAGAAAAAAAAACAAAAAAAAAACATACTCCATTAGATGTCTTAGCCAGAGGTTCTGCCATAGATGTGCACGACTTCTCTAGAGATATTGAAGGATTTGGTTGGGAATTACTGGTAGAGTTCTGCATAAGATTAGGAGACTGCTTCTTAGACCATATTCGGGTAACAAATATACCAAATTACATCATGAATGCGAAGACATTGATGAATTGAATAGGTAACAAATATACAAGGTTCTCCAAATATACCCTAGCATCCATGATTCATATAGTTGATATCATATTTCAGACATATGGTCTTAAGATCATGTAACTAGTTTAAGACAACAGACTTACTAATTTTAGTTTTAATCCCGAGTATCCTCCTCGTCCCCTCCGATGTGGGAACTTGGATTGTGATATTGCTTCTTTTCCCTTCTCCGAATTTTTCTTGCAGAGGAAATAAAAATAATTTCATTAGTATGTTGGGATAGACAATAAGAACGAAACAAAAATTAGAAAAAGTAATGTGTATTCCATACCTTAAATATAGGAAATTGTAGTACATACTTAAGGTATTCGTCCCAGTCTTCTTGGTCCATTACCTTTTCGTACTTTCTGGGGAAAGTTTTTAGTTTGTCTGGTCTTTCCAAGAAGGGTTTTACATGATTATCGCACAATTTCCTTCTGAAGTCCCGCAACTGAACAGCTAGACACTTCATGATTGCTTGCTTATATTCATGGGGAACCTCGTAATGAAACTGCAATAACAACTAATGTATGTTCATCACAGACTCACAGTTCGACAACAAAAACGACGAATTGATAACCGCATATGCATACCAGAATTTCCTCCCACATATTTTGTTTTGTTGTTGCAGGGACTTCCTTCCTTCCAACATAAATATTTTATGCCAACCATATCACATGACAAATAGCCTAGGTAACTACTGAATTCAATTCTATGCCACCATCAGAATCCACCTCATCATCCCATTGTCCTCTCTGGGGGCACGTTGTAATCATCTTCTGCCATGACCAAAGCTGTGTAGGTACGTGCATCTCAGTTAGGAATTTGAGCTTATTTTGGAAAATATTAGCTAAACCTAACAGGATAGGCAACATGTGTTACACCTATTTTCTATTATATGAAAATAAAACAAACATGAACTCATTCATGCATGTAACTTGAGGCTAAAACATCACTGCAACACATAAAATATCCTCATGAACATTGTGTTATCCACAAAGCGAAAGGTACCGGTTAAACGGTCTTATATAACTTTTTGTTACAAAAGCCAAGAGTACTAAAGCACCACATAATGATTATCCATTTTTAGCTTGAAGATGATAGTCAAATTGGCCAACCAGCAACATGGTATCATTAAAAGTGGCAACTTAAAATGCAGACATTACAGGATCGCCAAGTAACAGAGACTCAAATGATTAAATCTTGAGAAGCCTTATATATATATATATATATATATATATATATATATATATATATATATATATATATATATATGATTGACACAACATCGTCGATCAAAGTAGAGTTATATCTTAATCCAACCCAAACAATAACAAAACCCCGAGAAAACAATTAGCATCGCTAAGTTCTGTAAAACCTAACTAACTAGTAAAGCCTAACTAAGTAACATGAAAGAAAGATCCTTACCTAAATCATATAATAGTTCATGCATGTAACTTAAGCCTAAAACAGTATTGTTGTAACAAAATGAAATCACATCTCATCGTACAACCCGTGATTGTCATTAACTTGTTCTTTGATACAACCGAATAAAAACCTAATCATGCTTTAACTAGTAAACCTATAAGATCTAACATCTGATTCCATGAGATCGAACAAAAAATCTAACATCAGTTTAATATTCATTCGATAATGGGTTGTAAAAGTAATACCAACAACAAAGATCGAGTCTAAAGAGGTAGGTTCCTTGTAAAGATTAGAGATAGTAAAAATAGAATAAAAACCCTAATCATGCTTTAACTAGTAAACCTATAAGAAGTAATAGAATAAAAACCCTAATCATGCTTTAACTAGTAAACCTATAAAATCTAACATCTGATTCCATGAGATCGAATAAAAAATCTAACATCAATATAATAATCATTCGATAATGGTTTGTAGAAATAATACCAACAACAAAGATCGAGTCTGAAGAGGTAGGTTCCTTGTAAAGATTAGAGATAGTAGCAGAATTATGATTTCAAAGAGAGAATGAATCGAGTAATAAAAACTGAAAAAGTAGATCGAACTCATCTTTCTTTTTCTTTTTAGGATTTAACCAAACCATCAAGCGGGAATTGATTTTCCTTTTGAAATCATCCCGCCCTGTAAAATTCATTTTCATCGCCCAACAAACAAAAGATTTTTGGTGTTTTTCTTTTTTTATTTCCAAATTTTTGATGTGTACCCAATATGGTTGGTTTCCTTATTTTATGAGAGAATATATCGTAGACAGTTATGATAAAATTGTTTCCCAAAATTTTCGAAATTTAGTTTCTATCTCTAACCAACTCGAGAAGAGGCCATAGTACTTTCCTATTTCGAATAATATTTTCCTTAATAATTTTAAGCTGGGTTGTCTCCATTATTATTCTTGGTTTAGGGAGGAAACATATGGATTATTAGTGGCACCTATGTAGGAAACATATTATTCTAAACCCATCCGTTTTCATGTTCATCATTTCCAGAAAACATAAAAGTTCAGCGTGAATCATACATCACATAAATTTCAACCTATCTATCAGCGTAAAAAGCATGCATCTAGTGCAGTACTTAAAAAATAAATACAACCACCACTGAAAACAAAATGGTCAGAAGAAATGCTTTATATTTAAAAATACGTAAACTAAAAGTTCACACATCAAAAACCATGTTTAAAAAAGCAAAGAACTTGTTAGATGAGTCAGGTTCTTTGTCAGATTAGTCTGGTTCTTTGTCAAATTAGTCTGGTTCCTCATTCTCATCCAAATCCATGCAAAGATCATTATCATGAACGTCGCCGTATAGCAGTACTTTACTTTCAATAGCACTTTACTTGTTCAAACTCGTATTTTTGTTAAAAGTATTGGCAAGGAGATAATAAGATCAGACCTAAAGTGATAAATTGATTCTTATTGTTTACAGGGGGAACAACTGTATGTTTCTACATTTTCTCCGTTATTTCAGCTAATTATATTTATTTTTCCTAAAGAATGCACACCTCATAAATAAATAAATTTGCAAGAGCATATTGCATTCTGTAAAGTCTGTGAACTTGTAAATAATTATCTGATTTATTTCATGATTCCAATACCTAAATAATAAAAGAATTTTTAAAAATCACCTTCTTCTAAATGACAAAATTAGCAAACGAAACAAGAAATGAAAACAACTTTCAAAGCGTCCACAAAAACAAATCCATAAATCAAACCCTATCATAAAAAAAAAGCATATCAAATGAACCATCCCCCATCTTCAAACAGTTATTCTCGCAATGCTGAGGTGAACTTCATCACTCCAACCAGCAGGCTTGGGTGGCTTGTCATCCTCAGATTTGGCATTTTCTGCTTCATCAGGCTCCACATGCTTGTTAACTTTTGGATCCTCTGCCATGTCCGGAACATCGGGATCTTCATCAATAATAGAAGCAGGAGCATCATCATTCACAGTAGGAACATCAGCATAAGAAGGAACATCGGCATTCTCAATACTACTGATTACAGCGTCCAGAGGAACACCATGAATGACATCAGCATAAATAGGAACATCATCAGTGTCAACACTAGTGACAACAGAACTAATTACAGCGTCGAGAGGAACACCAGGAACAGTAGTTACTCCGTCCACAGTAATAATAATCCTCAATTTACGAGGACCAACCATCAGTCGAGGACATTTTTGGATCCTCTCTTCAGTTTCATCTCTACAATCCCTCTTAGCAGAACTCATTTTCCTCTTAATACTCTATGTTAATTTTTTTCTATGCTTGGTGGAATTTATATATATTTGTAAGCAAAACCCTAATTTTTTAAGTTTTCCATCATTATCTTAAAACACCTATTCACACCGAATATTGTAGTATGGAACGAATATTTTCATGTTTATCTAATTTCCTTTTTAATCTAATATACATTACGAACATAACAAATAATATACGCGATCTCATGAGATATGGAATGAATATTTTCATATTTATCTAATTTTCTTTTTAATTTAATATATGCGATCTCTTAGGAAATACCCAAATAATTTTTCTATTTTTCAACTAATTACCTAGGTCAGTTGGGGTGGGCCGACCGGCTTGACCATAGGTGTAAAGCAAAAAAAAGGAAAAAAAACAAAGGTTGGCTAGTTAAACAATGACCCAACATTTAGCGGCAACACTATATATATATAGAAAAAAATCCAAACGCCAAAAAGAAAAAGAAAAAAAGGAACCGTCTTGCTAGTCATGATGTTACTACTAGAATAAACAATTTTATTTTTCATAGGCTTGGTGTAGCGATTCAAAAAGGTGTTGGTGCCCAGCTTGTCGCTAGGATACCAACCATTTTCCTGTGTGACGATTGATTATTTTTCCAATGAAGTTGCCCCGTGTGGCATTTTGTTTAATACAAGAAAAAAAAAAGTGATAACCCAAGTAATAAATTGTACATTTCAGCATAGAAAAAAAATCCAAATACCAAAAAAAAAACCCAAGGAATGTGTTAGTGGCATGGACATCATGAGTACATGTTTTCGATTGTCCACCAAAATTCTTCAACGAGACAGTGCTCCTCATATGAGGAATAATTGCAACCCTGCTTGTTTCCCACAATAGTTTCCCCCAAATTTCCGTCCAAGTTCTGGTGAGTGCATTGTAATGCAATAAACGCCCATTGTGCCACAATAGTAGGTCCTTGTTTTTCCCAAAAGCTATCGGGTAATAGGTATGCCATCCTTCATCCTCATCCTTTTCCAAGAAAATGTTTATCTCATGATTCCAATTCCATTCCCCGCCAGGTGCCCATGTATGAATATTTTTTTTCGAAATGGGTGCCCAGAAATCTACCCGGGGCTTATTAATCCCCTCATCATAGGCCTCATGGATGTAGTAAAATAAAAGGCGAACTCCGAACATAACTATCCCAATTTCTGGGAATTCACTATCAGGAATGCGCGGGGGTCGCGAATGTTGATGAAATGTCTCAGTGTCCAAATTGAAAGAAACTATTCCACCATCCCACTGACAACAATCCTTCCAAAAAATACAACCATGTGCGCACATACCAGAACTCCGAAAAGTATAAGGAATCTCCTCTGGTATGTTCCTCCATCCCCTCTTGTCTCCTAGAGTGTGTATTTGAACTTTACCATCCATGTGAATTCGAACAACCTTGTACTCATTGGTACGTTGACAGTAGCAGAAACCCCCAATTACATTGTATCGTGGATACCACGAAAGTACTTAATCTCGTGCAATTGGGATGCATAGTTGTGGCAGATGTAGGTGCTCACCAGTTTCTGGATTCATAAAGGCATACATGATCTTGTATGCCGTGGTGTGAGACATAAAAACATACCAGACCATTGCAAGATCCAACTATTGGGTACAACTTACTCAAATCTTCATGAGTTCCATCATTCTGGGCGTCGTGATTGTTGGCTGTTACGATCGCGCTGCAATATTCCTCTCTATAAAAGAGTTGAGTAACTTCTTTCCCTATTCTTGGTGTGACACCAAAAAGGAGCCAATTCTTTTTTCCCCGAGGATAGTATTCCACTCTTTTGAAACACACTTGCTTGCTAAAATGCTTTCTGCAGTTTGGAGGTGCTGTAGTATTTTGGTAGTTAATTCCGGAAACATATCCATCACTATTATACTGATGAAAGATTATCAAAAAAAAATACAAGCTTTTAGGATTTTCTTAATATTGTAGAATGCTTCAAGCAGGTACGAGTAAAGCTTATATAGACCTCCAATACACCTGTTGGCGAATGGTTGCGTCCATGATGAGCAGGCATTATTTGAATGGTCGCGTCCTTAATGAGCTGGCAAGTAACGCATATTTGCCCGTTTTATCTTATAAGCAGTTAAAAGGGAACAAAATCTAAAAGGAACAAAATCTATAACTGAATTTTTATTTAAAAGGGAACAAAATCTAAAGGATAACCATTACGTCATGAAGTAGGTCTGAAAGGACATGACGTTTTAGTAGGGTGTTATACGTACAGAGTACAAATGGTTACACAAGCTAGTATTTTGAAGAAATAGGTATTGTCAAAGTACAGAGAAAAATTGGAATTAAGAGGGGTCTAACAAGATATTGTGGACGACTGAATCTTGTTTTGTTTTTTGGAATCTTCGTTTCGGATATAGGATTAAATTTCATGTTTTTTTAATGTTAATGACTGTTTTGATGTTAATGACTGAATGGTGTTGGACTTTCTTAATGACTTTCGGATTTAGGATCAATTTTCTTGTTTAATGACCGTTTTCTTGTGTATGATTGAATGGTTTTGGAGTTGTTGGTCGCATTGTCAAACTCAATCTATGAGTAAAGAACTGGATACATAGAAAGTACAAGTTTTGAATACGAATGACTACTTTGAAAAATCACGCATAATAGCAGAACCTAGCTGTGATTCTCATTACAGCTACTTATGCACCAATTCAGTAATGCTTACTTCCTGGAATTAGAATACACATCACAACAACATCTTAATACAACGACATTGATTGATAATAGAAAACATGAACTAACTATCCCTAAAATACATAAGTGTATTTACCACTACAAATACGGGCTAATGGTACCTTAATTTATGTATCTCTCGTTTAGCCCCTACATTTTTATGTTAAGCAAATTCGGTGTTTGGAATTCCTTACCTCCTTACAAGTACATCAAATATTTCAGTTTCCATATCACTATAAATATGGCAGAAAATATATAACGACATATGTATATGGAATGAATATTTGATCTTTATCTAATTTCCTTTTTAATCGGATGTAGTTTCTGAACATACAGAACTTAATAAATAAATAAAAATTCGGCCACCATATTTAATTGTCAACATAAAGAATTTTTATTCTCTTGCGAATCGCTCTTCCTTTTCGATCAGAATGAACTTCACAAAATATTGCTACCAATTTATTGCTATGGGTCCTAAAACTGTTGAGTACAATTCATTAAGAAGAACCCTAGAAGACAATTTTAAGATCTCAGACTACGATGTACGAGTTCTTCTGCCTAGACTCGGCGTGTTCATAATCTGCATGAGGAAGCATCCAGATTATTGGCGTTTGCGTGAGATTAATGCATTTGCTGTCGATGAGCATTGTGTGGAATTGGTGCATGGGGAGAGTAGATGTTGTTGTCCCTTTGATCGTGATTTTTTTGGTCTCCAACAACAGGTGAATATACTTCAAGAGCGAGTTGATCGGCTTCAAGATCAATTTTTTCGTGATATTAACGACTACTAGGACATGGCATTTTGAAGTTCATGATTCAAAAAGAGACTAGATTGCAAAAATAGGTTTATTATTGATAAGTATTTCTTGTATTTCTTAGTTATTTATTAATAAAAAAGACTTAATAACACAATTCTGGAAATTAAAATGATGTGTTACATGTCTCTTTTGTTTTGCCCATTTATGTTCTGGTTTTGTGTTTTGGTGTCAAACACCATTTTCAAATCTATAATTCGTCTATCAAAAGAATCCCGTCACGTAATCAACATTTTTTTTCACTTATCAAATCCCCATCAGTTACAAAATCTTTTTCATTCATTTGCATTTTCAAGAATATCATCATTGATTTATTTATCAATCAGTTATACCTTTTGCATCTCAAATTCTCACTTCTTTTTATATTTTTCTTCTCTCGGATTGACTTTTATGTCTCCCTGAGCATCTCCAACGAGATGTTCTAAAATTCCTAAATTGTAGGCCACATAGGATTACGGAAACCTCTAAAGAAAATGTCAAGATGACGTGGGAGGTGGTTATCATAACATCCTTTACAAGATCCTCTGGTTTCAGAGGATCTCTTTGAGGAAGTGAGATATGTGACTCATCAATTTGATTGGTGAAACGGTTAACTTAAAAATAAAACAAAATTATCTAACCAATAATAAAAATGCATGCGGACTACAAAGTGTACTGTAAAATCTCCCGTCGGAGAAGATACCTCTTATATTCCTAAAATTGGGGAATTTTGGCAATTAAGGATGTTTACAAGGCGTTACACGTAGGAAATACCCCGATGATCCATTGGAGATGCTTACAACTAAAATAGAGAAATTCCTCCCTCTATACCAAATTGACCACCATAAAAAGAAAGTCCCCCTCTAAACTCGTCGGGAATATGTTTAAAAGCATCAACTCCATTAAATAAAAACACCAACCATTATTACCCAAAATAAGACCAAGTTCGATTCTTCAAATTTCAAAAACAACTTTTAGTCCAGACAAGATAAGAAAAAAAAATCAAAAATGAGAAATAGTACTATTAAATATATATATATATATATATATATATATATATATATATATATATGAAACACCAAACTACATTACTCCAATCAAAACAAAAACACTACACACAGAATATGTTTGTGGCATGGACTTCGTCAGTACATGTTTACGATTGTCCTCCAAAATTTCTCAACGAGACGGCGCTCCTCATGTGAGGAATAACTCTAACCTTTACCGGCCACCTTGTCTCCCCAATTTCTGTCAAAGTTCTGATGAGTTCATTATAATGCGCTAAACAACGGTTGTTTTGCAATATGATGTCGTTGTTATTTCCCAAGGCTATCAGCATATAATGCGGCCACTATAGATTCAAAGGCTCTTCCAAGACGATTCTCCTCTTAAGTAACCAATTTCATTCTACACCGGGTGCCCGTGCATGAATATGATTATCGGAAATGGATGCCCAAGAACCTATCCGGATATCATAAATATCGTGAATGTTGTAAAATAAAAGGCGAACTCCAGACAAGACCATTCCAAGTCTTGGAATACTGAAACCACCATTCTCATAAATATGATGCGGGGGTGGCGAATGTGACTGAAATGTCTCATTGTCCAAATTGAAAGATACTATCTGATCATTGTTATAAATATAATGATTTATCCAAAAAATACAACCATGTGCATACACACCTGAATCCCGAAAAGTAAAAGGAATTCCTCGATGTTCCTCCATCCCCTGTTGTCTCCTAGTGTGTGTACGTCCACTTGAATTCGAACTACTTTGTATTCACTGGTATGTTCACAGTAGCCGAAACCCCCTACGACGTATCGTGGATCCCAACTAATTTGGGGCGTTGGTGTTGGATCGCATATTTGTGGCAGATGGAGGTGCTCACCCGTTGATGGATTCATAATATAAATAGGATCTTGTATGCCATGGTGTGAAACATAAAAACATACCAGACCATTACAAGATCCAACGAATGGGTGTGACATGTTTTCATCATAGGATTAGATAATATTCCAGGTACCATTGTTTCCAAATAACATCTGATTGAAATCTCCCATCATCGTGTAGTAATCTTCCTCCTCAATTTGTTCTCTGTAGAAGAGTTGCATAACATTTTCTTCTCTCACTTTTTTAGTGAAAACGAAAAGGAGTCCAATTCTTTTGTATGCAAGGATAGAATTACACTCTTTGCATACACATTTGCTTGCCAGAATACTTTCTGTACTTGGGAGGAGGTGTAGTATCTCGGGAGTTAAATCCAGTAGTATTTCCATTACTATTACTGGTGATATACCTTTTTTTTAACGTAGAAATATTTAGGATTTTGTTTTTGTTGAATGTTATTAGCAGATAGGAGTAAATCTTATATACACATCCAATGGATGCAATATGTGTCCCCACACAACACACCTGTTGGAATTTTCACATCTTTTGGGGTTTAAAAATGTATGACGTCTTTTGGGGTTTCAAAATCTATTCGGTTAAAGGGGTGCGAACCATTACACCGTTTGGTCAATGGTCGCATCCGTAATCATCATGCTTTCTCTAAAAATTCATGATCCAAACAAGAAACGGATATTTTCACGTGTTTGTGTGAGATTTATTCCAGTTTATCAACATTCTATTTATGTGTCCGTTGTAAATTTAAAAATTAGGGTTATGACCATAGTATATTAATCTTTTGAAAATTCCTTCAAAAGAAAAAAATTATTTGAAAAAAAAATGATCCCGATATATATTGCTATTGCCAATCATAGCTGTAATTTATGGTGTTGACCAATATACGAAAGCCAAAAGAGAATTTGGGCATGGTTATAACGCTTGGATGGACGGAATTGTTGCACATGGCTTTGAGTAGGTGTGAATTAACGAGGGAATTACACCAAAAATAGAAATTTGTTCAGAGAAGATTAGGCATCGCGAATTATGGAGAGAGATACTTCAGATACCTACAGATTTGGCAAGAGTGTAGCCAAGGCATGCACATTAGCGAAGAGTACATGATTATGATCTACTGTAAGATAAAGCATATACCCCATATACTCAATCAACATGGTTGTGTTTACGCAATTTTTTCGTGCTATTTTTTTGTATTTAGATAAATCATATATATACTAAAATCAGTGTGGTGTTGTACGCTTATATGAGCATATATTTATCGATACGGAAACTGTTATATTTTGTTTATTTGAGTGATATGCGGAATACAACTAAATTAGGTAATTGGAGATAATGCTCCTAACCTAGAAAAAATAGGTTTATTTTAATACATATATATATACCACACCATCATAAAAGATAGATTGATATATTAGAGGAAGAAAATGAGTTCCAATAAGAGGATTAAAACAACTCTAAGGATAGTAATGGCTGTACCTAGAAAGCAAAGGATCACCATAACTATTGATGGCGTGTGTAAGGTTCCTGGCATGCCCCTGTTAGCTGATGTTCAAGCTCATGTTGACTATCTTACTCTTCCTGCTTCTGCTTCTGTTGAAATGGATGGTGTCCATGCTCCCATTCCTTCGAATGAGCATGTTGGTGAAACTGTGTCTGGCACACCAGAAATACCCAGGGAGACACCTCTAGAGCAAAAGGTACTTGAAGTTCCAGCACAGCCTGCTAACGCTGAAACACGAGTACCAGACCCAAATGCGATGGTTTTAGTTGAGCAGATTATCAAAGAAACTTTCGAATAATGTGGTTTTTTGTTTTGAGAAATTGTTTATTTTGATTTTTTTTTTAAATATTGAGGATGTTGGTATTATTTTGCTTCGTTTAGTTTTATAAAATATTGGTTCATTAAATTCTTTGCTTGAAATTTGTTTGTGAATCAATCATTTTTAATTAACTCGTTGAGTCAACACAATTCAGTGGTCAGAATAGATTGTAGATTAGAATTAGATGTGTATATGCCTCCACCAACACCAAGTAGTTTTGTGGGTCAGTGGAATCATGTAGGTTTCACATGACTCAATCTTGAGTCAAGTTATTACGGCTTTGATAGATGATTTACAGCTTGTTATACCTTTTGTTGATAAACTTAGACTAAGTTATAGTATTTGGGTGTAGGATATTGTTACCATTAGTGAATCAAGATTGTAGTATGTTTTGAGAAACAGTTTCTGCCCTTTAGATGAAAAGCAGATAGAATTAGGATTCGTAATATGTTCCCTTACCTTGTACCAGGATTCTAGTTCTGGATAGAATTCAAATAATGCTTCATAGATCATATAATACATTTCAACATACCACAGTTTAACATACCATTGTTCCTTTCATTAGAAATCACAAAGACATCTCCAGCATACCAAATATAACTCACTATATTCAAATCAACACAAAAAGAAACCGAAATTGCAATTTCATTAACCAGATTTACAAATACCTAGTCAAACCCACCAGATTTACAAAAAGACCCTAATTCCTAAGTAGTTCCATTACAATCAAACCCATTCACAAGATCCACATCAAAACATGACCCAAAAACCTAGTCTGTAATTCCCTCAATCATCTGAGAGATTAACTATTCATACCAGGAAAAACTAGACTGTTACCCCCCTGCAAACACACACCTTAATTACAAACAAACTGAAACTGTTACCCCCTGCAAACACCTTAAAACCATTAAACCTTAAAACTTTTAACACCTTAAAACTGTTAGCAGTTACCATCTACATAACAATATCAAAAAAATCAATTTGTTCCAAAAAAAGAAAAACATCCGAATAGCAACATAACCACAAGAAAACATTTGTCAGCAGATTCAACAATATGAGGAAAATCAGCAATGAGCAAAATGATCAGCAAACACCTACAAGATTTCTTTGAATTTTCACGAAGAAGCTCTTAGTCCGATTTCACAAAATCGAAGCTTTCCCATCGAAATCTTGTTGATGTTCCAGGGATGATTATTCATAATCATCACTGTTGTTCTCATTGCTCTGCTGACTGCTATCGTCGTCGTCGTCGTCGATGCCCATCTCATGATCGTTGTAATCATTGCTATACTGACTTCCTGTTTCAGTTGCACTTCCATAACCTCCATCACCTGTATCTTCACTTCCTTCATCATCTTCATTCTCTTCCTCCAAATCTCCAACCTCAACTGGTTCACCATTATCATCAACACCATCAATTGTTTCTCCATCAGAATCAACATTCAATCTCTCATTCATGGTTCTTGCAAAAAGCCTAGGGATTGCTTTTTCTGCTAAGAACCTTTCATACCATGCATCCTCAATCTTCTTTTCTCTCTTCCTCCTTTGTTTCTCTGTCTCAGAATTTCTCTCATGATCATCACTTCTCTCAAAATCATTCTCTTTCTCTTCAGAATCACTTGAGGTTGCACTGCGGGTCTTTCTCCAAACAAATCTTCTCCTTCTCCCCTCATCTCTCTCCTTTCTTTCTCTAGCTTTCCTCACATCTCTTGCAATTCTCTTCCTCTTCCATTGTTCATACAGTGGAGCATTTTCCTGACGAACTCTTTCGAACTCAATCAGACGATTTCTCTTGTCAATCTCTTGCTGCAGAAGATCCCTCAAATTCTCCAACTCTCTAGTAGACAGAGTCTTGGCAACTTTCTTGGCGAACTTAAAAGGTGCAGAAGGTTGATTATTGTTTCCTCCTAGATCACCCATTATCTCTAATCTATGTTTTTCTTTTCTTGATTTCCTTGCCTAACTTAGGATGATTTTTGTACAGTATGTTTTGTAAATTCTCTGTTTAATTTTCTTTTGTAGAGAAGATGACATTAATAGTCATTTATAGGCATTTGGTGGAACGTCTAGTCCCTTAGAAATTCACGCCTATTCAAAGGCATGCACAACAAGTCCTAAACTCATCATAATAACTCCTACACACCAACATTGCTAATGGGAGTGTACCAAATTAGTGGGTGGTGGGTTCCAAAATCATAAGAGAAAACTGGTTTTTCCTTGGGGCTGGTACGCCCCCCACTAATTTGGTACACCCCCATTAGCCTAATTGCAGACTCTTCCGATTGTCAATATCTAATAAATCTGCCATTAAGGGGTTGATAGACAGTTCAACCAAACACTAATTATCATATTTGATTTTTTGGTAGATACTGCAGCGCCAACACCTGTTGAGAGACATGATATGGCGCTGGTGTACTGCATCTATAATGGCAGTGTTCATACCTGAAATGGCTTAACATTGATGAGATTTGTTAGGTGTACAAAAAATGGTCAAACATAAGGTCAATATGCCAAATAAAATCAGCACACTTGTGTATATTTGGCATAATTATTTGATTTGTTAATTAGTTAATAGATGGGACATATCTTGAACTGCAGCATGGTTTGGTTCAGGCATCATGCCATATCTCAATACCCTGGACCCTGAGTCCTGACCAAAAACAAAATAGGTCAAGCAAAATAAAATCAGCACTGTGCCACATAATGCCTAAATTTTAAAGAAAAATAAAAAGGTCTAGATAGTTTCGAACCTCCGACCTCAAACTTAAACTTACTATAACTAAAGTGAACCACTGTGCCTCACTACCGTTTTTGAAATTTGATTTCCCTTCAAGATATTTTTGATTTTTGTTGTTGTTGTTGTTGTTGTTGTTTACTGCCTAACATCTATACTGTTTACTGCCTAACATCTAAACTGGAGTACTTATTGTTGTACAAGCTAATTCTTTTGTTACTAGTGCCTTGGATATATAGTAGTATCTTTTCTTTACTACTTAGTCAACTGCATTGCACTATTTTAATCCCAATTCACATATTCTTAAAAGCAAACTAATAAACTAATAATATAGTACTAGCTAGTGCCTTGAAACATCATAAATGCTTTTTGGTGCATTTTTTTTTGATTAAAATCTCAATTCATATTCTTTGAAGCAATTCTAGCTAGCTCTTACAATTAAATTTGTATTAAACGAATCGATCAGTATTTATTTTTTAAAATACTGGCCGATAATATAGGATTTTATCATGTTTGTGCCTTTAATATGGACGAAACATGAAATATCAGTGAAACATACATATGAATATCTGATAATATCGCATTATTGGTCGTATCGGACCGATCAGCCGATAATATTGGCAAGGATGTTTGGGGATCTTAGGTTATCATGTGTAACTAGTTTATTTGATTGGTCGGCATTATGAATTCACGAACGACTATGATTGGATTCTTCGACAAGACTCGATATCCAATTTTTTTACCAATGTCACTCTTGGACATGGCTTATTCAGCTAAACCAATTTTTATTTCGATGTCACGATCATAGAGAGTATAGTTCATCCAAGTCTAAGTTTTCGAGAGTATTTCCACCAAGATAAATTGATTGATTGTAATTTTCCATTTTTTCCGATGTCACTCTTGAACGAGCTTGCAAACCATTTTTTATTTCGATGTCACGATATTAGCAAGTGATTATCGTCCAAATCTAAGTTTCTAGCATATCTCCACCAAGATAAATTGATTGATGGTAATTTTCCATTTTTACAGATGTCACTCTTGGACGAGCTTCTAACCCCCTTATTTTGATTTCGATGTCAAGATATCTTAGCAAGTATATTTCATCCAAATCTAAGTTTCCGGAAATCACCGAGATAAATTGATTTAATTTTTTATTTTTACCGATGTCACTCATGGACGAGCTTATAAACCAATTTGTATTTCGATGTCACAATCTTAGCAAGTATAATTTATCGTCCAAATCTAAGTTTACGGGGAATATCTCCACCAAGATAAATTATTGATGGTAATTTTTAATTTTTACCGATATCACTCTTGGACAAGCTTCTAAACCCCAGATTTTTATTTCGATGTCAAGATATCTTAGCAAGTATATTTCATCCAAATCTAAGTTTCCGGAGATCACCGAGATAAATTGATTTAATTTTCTATTTTTACCGATGTGATCATGGAAGAGCTTGTAAACCAATTTATATTTCGATGTCACGATCTATGGTAATTTTCAATTTTTACCGATGTCACTCTTGGACGAGCTTCTAAACCAATTTTTATTTATTTCGATGTCACGATCTTAGCAAGAATTTTTCTTCCAAATCTAAGTT
This sequence comes from Papaver somniferum, assembly GCF_003573695.1. Classification (NCBI taxonomy): domain Eukaryota; kingdom Viridiplantae; phylum Streptophyta; class Magnoliopsida; order Ranunculales; family Papaveraceae; genus Papaver; species Papaver somniferum. The sequence continues at coordinate 85,780,274 of NC_039362.1, forward strand.
TCCGGGGAGTATTTCCACCGAGAATAATTGCTTAATGTTAATTTTCCATTTTTCCGATGTCACTCATGGATGAGCTTGTAAACCAATTTGTATTTCGATGTCACTATCTATGGTAATTTTCAATTTTTACCGATGTCACTCTTGGACGAGCTTCTAAACCAATTTTTATTTATTTCGATGTCACGATCTTAGCAAGAATTTTTCGTCCACATCTAAGTTTCCGGGGAGTATTTCCACCGAGACAAATTGCTTAATGTTAATTTTCCATTTTTACCGATGTCACTCTTGGACGAGCTTGTAAACTAATTTATATTTTTTCCAAGTTAAATTCCTTGATGTTAATTTTCCACCCAATTTTTTTATTTTATATATACTGTATTTATTTATTTTCCAAAGCTATACTTGTTCACTAGCCAAGTTATCATGCTTGTACGTGGCTAAGCTAGAGGTTGAATAGTAAAGTGAAAACGTGTGTCACGGTATAAAACACGACAAGGGAGACTAGGAGAGTACTACTACTCGGCCTTTTGTTTTCCAAGTCTCTCTCTCTAAACTGAACCTAGGGTTTCAGTATCAAAAACTGAAAGTTTTAGTATCAAACTGGAGAAAATGACTGCTATAGTAGTAACTTCCTTCTGATTTCCTCTTCTTGATGATGAAGACAACGAGATTGTTGGTTATTTTGGTTGAAAGGTTGTCCTTGTTTTGGAGATGAAGAGGATGATGATTATGATGTTATTGACGATGAAGAAGAGGAGGACGATGAAGAGGATGATGATGATGATTTAGATGATCCAGAACACTTCTTTTGGTTTGGGCCAGCGCTTGAGGATGAAGATGAAGACGATGATGTTGATGATGATGATGATGATGATGATTGGCCATACAAAGATGTGGTTACGATTGTCGACAACAGCAGTGAAGAAGAAGGGGATTCTAACTGATCTATTCCTCTGTTTTCATGGTTCTGCTATGCAAGAATGGCATTGAATCACATCTTGATCCATCATCTTTTGTTTAGTTGTATATATGTTTTCTTTTTGATGTTTAATTAGTCTGATTGTAAAGCTGCTTGTAAGTTTACTTTTTGTGAATGTTTAATATTTACGGATGCAATATTTTGTTTAGATTCCAAGTGCATATGTTGTTTAATTTCTGTCCATTGTTCATCTGTTGGAGTATCAATATTTTGATAAAACATAATGAACTAGTAATGTGTTTAAGGGGGCTTGGCTTAGAGATTTGGATCTGAAGAGTTAGGGTTAACCATGATTTTGTTGTGGCTTTGCTGTTAAAGTGATAGGATCATGAATGTGTACTTTGCTGTGGCTTTGCTGTTAAAGTGATAGGATCATGAATGTGTACCGAGTCTTGTATCAGAGTTGAAAAATATAGCCAAATTTTTCATAAATTACAATGCCAAATCTGACAAACTTAACCAAAAAAAAAATCAGAATTGAGAGCACAGTTGAATAGTAGGCCTTTGACTGCTACATAATTTTGCTTACACAAACAAAATTAGCATTCTAAAAATAATGTAAAAAACTTGAAATTTAGTCTATATCGAGTGCTCAACCATAAATTTGCTCGTCTTGGTTGCTTCCCATGTTCTTATTCATTATAATCATTATCCAAATGTTCACCATAGCTTTTATCAAATGCATCCCAAGAAGCAAAACCCTTGGGAGGAGGATCATCTTCAACATGGATCATTTTCTTAATATGAACTAATTCCCATTCTTCATCGACATACTCTTCTAGTATATCACCAATGCTTTCCACAAAGTCATCCCATGAAGCAAAGCCCTTCGGAGGAGGAGGATCATTATTAACAAGACCATTGGCAGGAACAACACGTTTCTCATTAGAACTCATCCTCTCAATTCCTTCGTTCTTTTACTTATGAACGAGGTATCTAATTTCTTATTTCTAGGATCCAAATCTAGCTAAATATATTATTTTTTTCTATAAATATCTAGTATGCAAATCTAAATATAGTGGGTGGGTTATGTTTACCATGAATGTAACAAACGAAAATCAAGGTGATATATGGAAAGTGCGATTTTGCAGATTTTGCGAGACCCAGCAGAAAAATATTGCATTAGGATTCTAGGATTAGACTATTGATTGTCAGTTCTAATTAGACGCCTATAATCTTGCTGAAACCCTAAAGAAATGTCTAAATATCCTGACACGTTAAGCATTCATGTCAATGAGATAGTACACTTGTTAAAATTAAAAGTTCTCCTTCCTTATTTAACAAAATAGTCCTTCCTTATTGAATCTCAGACGCAATTTTTCCTACTACATTATTACTACAATCATAATTGATTTTTTGTAAAATTCATAGATACCAGAACTTGTTGATCATGCACGGTTTACCAGGGTTTACGCGTTTGCAAATTCGGAAGAGCCAGCACCTGTTGACAGGCATTATGTGACGCTGGTGTACTGCAATATGTTGATTTGATTAATCAGAACAGATGGGCCATATCTTGAACTGGAGCATGGTTTGGCTCATGTATCATGCCATATCTCAAGTCCCTGACCAACAATTAAAATCAAAAAATGGTCAAACATAATAGGTCCCTGCACAATTGTGTATATTTATTTAATTTTAATTAGTTAATAGATGGGCCATATCTTGAACTGCAGCTAGCATGGGCAACTACCAACACTATGTCAACAGCGCCTGAGACATAATCTTTCTCCCAAACGAAATATCTCTCGAATACTTTCTTTTTCGTCGAAATCCAGTTTCATCTTCATCATTTTCACACCCTAAAATCTCCATCACTCAATTTCGACTTAGAGTACAGAGTTTGGATTTGGTTGATTGAATATTCAATCTTCTCTAACCTGTAACCCTAAATTCAAAGTTGGGTGAATTGAACGAGCCACCACCACCATCACCAAGTTCGTCCTCTTCTTTCTAATCGAAGACTGGGTGAATTCATTGAATTAATTCCACGATGATTACTTTGCATAAAATCATCAACCATTTTTCAGGAGATCCCAATTAATTTTTTTCTAATCGAATATTGCAAACTTCAGATTTGGGTAAACAAATTCTGATTGAAGAACAACTTGAGGTAAGATTAATGGGTCGCATATGATAATTTGGTATAACTTTTACATTTTTCCGGGGGTTGTATTTTCATTTTGCAGGTTTCTACTTTCATGTGTAAACCCAAAGTTGTTCAGGTTTTTGTGGAAGGATGACCAAAAACTGGGGCATCAACTAATTTCCCGCATAGTTATTAGGCTCTCATTTCTCACTGAGTGATTATTATTGAAAATTTTGAATTGTATTGGTTTCCTTTAAAAACGATAAGTAATTGTTTGGTGAATGCTTTTTACATGTGCAGGTTCACTTCCTCTGCAAAGGCACTTCGTGTGTTCTTCTGGTGTTGATTCATGAGTTAATACCAACGGATTGTGATCACCATTCCGGTAAACCTTCTTTGCTATACTGATATGAACTGTGGTCCATTATTGTTGATTTCTCATTAATTTTTCTTTTCCATTTTTCATGAAAGAAAGTTTATGGTTTAGACAAATGACTTCAATTGTTTAGTCTAAACATGTTGAATTGATGGTATTTGATTAGGATTATAAATTAAGGCGGGCCTCGATTTGTTACTTAGTGCATTTGTTTTTCTCTTAAAATCATTTTCAAACATAGAACTCCGAAATGTGATCTGAACTCTTAGCAAGGTACAAGAATGAGATGGATTGAGAAATATAGGTTAATGTATCAGGATCATGCACTTCAGTGACAACCTTTCTCTAGGATAGAAGCACTTTATGGGCACTAAATAAGGGTAGTCCTATGTATTTTAGAGTCACTTCTTCATTTCGATGGACCAATCTTCTTAGTTATATCAAACTTGGCATCAACATATTTAATGGACCAATCTTCTTAGTTATAATTTTCTGCCCTAGTTACCCTGCACATTATCTATTTCTGCTTCGTTACAATATGCTTCAACAGAAATTGGTATTACCCTCTGTTTATCTTATGAAATTGGAATAACATTCAAATATGGAAGTGTCTTCATTATATCTATTTCATGTTCTGGATTCCTTGCAGGTGAAAGTATTAACCAAGGCTTCCATAAATTTGGATATCGGGTGCGAGAGTGTGAGGCTTAGTATGATGGGAATACAAGGAGGAAACCAACTTCCATGATATCATAGGTTTCTACTTCAATTAAGGGGACCTTACAAGGTAAAGATACACTAGATGATTTCTAATGCTTTTTTGGTGGCCCATGATTACATTGCTATAATTCTCCTGTAGTCCTAGTTAATTTTTTTTTTCTTTTTTCTCAATGATTTTCAGATACCTGTTGTTTGGGGTAGCTTTGTATAAGGCAGTTAGCTTATACACAGGAAAGAATCGATCAACTCTTATGTGAAACATCGATTTAAGGATAAATTTAAGTTCAATCGATCTCTCATAGAAGTGTCGACACTGATTCATAATCTTGGAAATGCAAATCTGGGTTATCTTCATGTAAGATTCATTTGGGGATTTCTTGGAGATTCATCTGCAGAAAACTTCATCAACAACAATGAATCAATTGATTCTTATGTGAAAGATCGATTCAGGCCTGGATTTAAGTTTAATCGATCTCTCATAGAAGTATTGATAGTGATTCATAATTTTGGAAATGAAAATCCTGGTCATCTTCATCTAAGGTATTTCTCATTCATTCACTTGGGGGTTTAATGATTTTACAAATTGGAGGTTACACACTACTGATTTTGAATGGTACAATTTCTGATGGTGATTATGAACATCTCTATCTTTCAGATTTTATGTTTATTATGTTACTGTGAATTGTATCCTGTTTTGAGAATGTATTGGTGATTATGAACATCTCAATTGCATGATTTAATACTCCACCAAGTAGTTTTATATGTCAGTTGACAGATGATCTTAAACTCAGACATAGTATTTGGTTGTATGATGTCAGCATTGGTGAATAAAACTTGTATTCTGTTTTGAGAAGCAGCATCTCAGGAGTCACTGTGATTTGTATTCACTGTCAGATTGTAGAATTAAATTAGGTGTGCATAAGGCTCCACCAAGTAGTGTTCATGTCAATTATGTGCAAGTCGAATACGACGCAACCAATGCAAGCCAATTATTGTTAGTCATGTACTTGACAGAAGAAATAAAGATCAAACATATATGGATGTTCGTAATTTGTCCCTTTTCCAGATTGTAGATTAAGACTAGGTTTGTATATGCCTCTCTCTCAAGTGAATTAGACTGGAAACACACAATACTTTTTTAATTCGACTCTAACAAACACAACTTACATTGTGATATTAAAAATATAGAGAACCATCCATTTGGTTGAGCACTAATTTATTCTTTTTAAATCGATGAAGGTTGGTATGTTCTACCAAACATTTCCTCTTAAGTGTGGCTAATGGAGATGGTGAAGAGACTTTTTTTGAAGGAATCCAAGGAGATGATCCCATGTAAATACCTTGCACCTTAATTAAATTATTGATTATAGTTTCACGAAACCTCTCCTTCAACATCGTTTTTGAGTTGGGAATAATATCATCATTCATAGAAGTCTTGTAAGCGAAGGACAAGCTATTGTTCTCAAATATTTGAACCAAACATGACGGTAACTTCTCCAAAACTCACCAATTCTTTGAGACATGCAAGATATTGTGCTTGAACAAAAGTGATATGTTAGATAGAATTCCAATCGCTCCCTCTTCCACATAAATAATCACCAGAAGAGCTTCTTTTATCTTTCTCTTGTTACCGTTTGATCCACTAGGAGTAGGTGGAAAACATTCCACAAGAAAAATCACATAACACATTTTTATTTTATATGTTAATGTAATATTTGGTTCAAACTTCTCAATCATTAATTTTTCCATTCATATCAAAGACAAGCAAATACCAAACACTCTTCTAGAATAGTTTAACAATAGCAACGACAAGCAACTATCAAACACTCTTCTAGAACAGTTTAAATAATCATAAGTACCAATTAAATCAAGCTTAGGCTGCTAGTTAGTCCAAAACTTGCACCTCCACCAGTTCTACCAGTTCGAAAATGATTATAAAGGAAGATGTCATTCCCAATTCGAAGCTAGTGTTAAAGGAAAAGTTTGGTGATATTAAAGACACGATTCTTCTCAAGGTGAAAAACACTGATATCAAATGATTTTCTATGACACCTTATAAAAAAGCTTCATCGGTTTCACCACTAGCCACATTCAAGGGATATGTTTTGTAATGATGACCAACCATAATTGTGTAACAAAAAAGAGTGCCTCTACTTAAAGAAATGGATAATTTTCTTAAGAAATTTCATATTCGGAATGTCCTTAAGATAAGATTATTTCATTGTAAATGAAGGTGGATAATCTTAGGTGCTCTACTTTTTATTTAAGAGACGAAGTTGATAAAAGTCTCTAGATGGCTTATCGACAAATTTGGCATAATAGTGATTTCAGATCACTTGGGTCAAATTAAAAAAAATTGAAATAAAATAGAAAAGATAACAATGATGATGTTTTTAAAATATAGGGGAGAACTTAATATCCAAAATGGAAAAATATCACGAGTGACTCACCGATTTATCAATGAGTTAGATGTTAAAAGAATTTTGAACCAAAACACCCTTACTACCATATGATAAAAATATGGTTCGGTAAAACATTCGTCCGGGATAAATAGGATAGTCTTAATACGGTTCGGTAAAACATTCGTCCGGGATAAATAGGATAGTCTTAATAGATCTAAGGATGTACAAGTTAGTCTTGGATTTATATAAATATGGAAAATACGTAAATGACTTTCACATGTGTTAAAATGGATAATACATGCATTGTACAAAGATGATTCGACATCATTTAGGATTTACTATCTAATCTATAAAGCTTAAGCCACGTCTCATCTATATGCACCTTCAACCAACTACCACTCCCTATATATGTCTTATTGACATTTATACAAATAAAAGTTGTGAGGACTTTGATATGCTATATGCACCTTCAACCAACCACCCATCCCTAAACATCATAAAGCTCTCTTGGATACTGTAGATGGTGAAATTTGGATAAAGGGCAAAAACATCATTTCAACCCTATGGACAGAATTCAACTCTCACGGGAGAGATTAAGCCCATAGTCCTCAAGGCATCCTTAGCCACGATTTTTAGTATACATCCCCGCGAGACACTGCTGGTCGTGATGCCGTGACTCCTAGCGCACATCCTCAACGAGATACTGCTGGTCACGTATGTTCTGTAGAGCGTAAAACGTCCCCGACAGACTTATGAACCAGAACAGCCACATTTCCAACATGTTTTCGCGAGACGCAGCTGATTGTGATGCCATGATTCCTAGTATACGTCCTCAACGTGATGTTGCTAGTCATGTAGGCTCTGTAGATGCGGAAATATGTCCTCGATGGACTTATGACCCAGAGTAGAGATTTGCATATCTCCCGTAAGCACGACTCACCCTATTTGAGACCAAAGACTGATTCCTAGTACATCTGTAGTTGCAGGAAATCCTACACTACATTCTTCATGTGATTTCATTATTAATCAACTCATTTTAGGTTTAAATTCTTAATTTTATTGATTAATCTTTGGATATTCTTACAATAAAAGATAAAGAACTCAAGAATGATCTCTGCTCTAAACTTTCTCTCTCCTATTTACTTGTTTCTTACTCAAAAAAGATCCCTCTTTAGGCTTGTTAGCAATACCATTAAAACCAGAAGATATTCCCTTCAATGGAATTCGCATAATAACCTCCCCTTTAGGATTGTTAGCAATACCATTAAAACCATATATCTTATATGTTGATGGTATAAGATCATCATCTCTTCCACCCATGGTTTTATAAGTATGATAAAATATGATGTTCACAGAGCTTCCAGTATCGACTAGAATTCTATTGATTGCCCATGAATCTTCAGCTTCATCATCTTCATCTTCTCTCGGTTTTGGATTAATTTCTAATTTTATTACCAATGGATTGTCATGCACCTCTTATCCTTCGGGAATTTCTTCTGCAGTAAAAGAAATGATCTGTTTCTTCCATTCCTCTAGTGGCGAGATTTTCGCAATATTCATAATTTCTGTTCCATCATTATCTCTTGCGAACACTCTACTCAAAACATTATCATGAAAATCTTCAATTGTCTTATATGAATGTACGATAGAGTGACAGAATAGATTTTTTGCTTCTGCACCAACTTCTATGAAGAATGTTTCTTTATTTTTCATCGTATTCACTTTGTGATGTTCTGATAGTGGTGGTAATGGTTGAGATTGCAGATGCCCTACCAGAAAGTCGTTTAGTTTTCCTTGATCTATCATTCTCAAAATAATTCTTTTTACATTTCTGCAATATTTGTGGTATGTCCATGAAAATGATGATAAGAACAAAATTCATGACTCCTGTGGTTTGTAGGTGGTTCCGTTCCCATGTTCCACGGTGTTGGTATATTTTCCATCAAGATTATAGCTTCCCATACCTTCTCCACACTTGCATTTAGAGGTGGCATCTAGATTTCTTCCCATATTAGCTTGTGACTTCCTTGTCCTTTATTATAGTTTTGTCTTTGACCTCCATAAGTTTCTTGCGGTTGATCGAGCCTTCAAATCTTGTTATTTCCTCCACGATTGTAGAAATTTCTTTCTCTTTCATACTCTTCTTGATCTCGGCTCCCCATAGCTACCAATTTTTGCTGATTGTTACTTGTCACCTTCTCTTGTTGTACTTGCGAAGTATTCGCCACTGTGTTTATTAGCTTGGGTAATAAGCTTGCATTCGTTGTTTGTGAGCTGGTGTTCTCAACTGGATATGATTCCATTTCATTTTGCCTTTCCTCTAGAGCAATGTATTCTTCTTGAAGTTCTCGCAATTCAGTCATTGTAATCGTATTCTTGACTCTGAAAATTTGGACATACAATAGGTTTGTTGCAAACATAGCATTGATAAATGATAATATGAGATATCTCTCATCTACACGGCCATCCATCTCGCTACACATAGTTCTCTATCTTTTAGTCAAGTGTTTCAAACTTTCGCCAATCCTTTTTTTTAATCGAAACACATCTTCTATACCAGGTCGTGAGGAATTATTACTTATATATGCCCCCAAGAATGTAGTCTGCAAATGATTGAAGGAGGTTATTGTATTCTTTGGTAAACCTTCAAACCATTTTAACGCTTCTCCTGTTAAGATGGATGCGAAATATTTGCACAATACCGCATCATGATTTTCCCATTGTAACATGCACCTCACATAGGCTTTAATGTGCTGAATTGCACAAGTTGTTCCATCAAAAATGCTGGTTAATGCGGGCAAATTTCATTTCGGTGGTATTCCTCCTAATTGTACTTCCCTTGTAAATGGAGTTTTCGCAGCTTCTTCTATTGCTTCATCCAATTGTCTTCTACCTACTTCTCCTCTGTTATTTAGCATTCCTCTCATTTCTTCTAATTCTTTCAAGATTTGTTTATTTACACCTGAATCTTGATCCATTGATCTCTTTAATTTTTCTTCTCTTCTTCTGCGTTCACGTCTATCTTCTCTCGCGAAATTTTGCATCTCTTCTTCATTATCCTCATCTCGTCTTCTTATGCGATTCTCTTCCTCATCTCTATCTTGAATTCGCAAATGATGATGCCTTTCGTTTTCCCCTCCATAATTATTTTCATTTCTTATCAATTCAATTCGCTGTCTTTCAGCCATTCTCTTTAATCTATCATACTCCTCATTGAGATTGTCGTTATTCCGGTTTTGTGTACGCCTTCTTTATCGATTGTCATGATTGTTCTGGCGAATTGTCTCCTGAAGCTCTTGTTCTTCCATTTCCGCTCTCAATCTTTCACGTTCGCAGATTAAACGTGCTTGTTTAGCATAATGTCTTTCAATTTCTTCTTCAATTGTCTGTTGATTTCTTTGAGTTTCTCTCACATGTAAAATTCTTCTTCCTTCCTCTTGATTTTCTTCGCCATCTTGGTTATTTTGTCCCTGATTTTGTCCGTTCTCTTGATTTCCTCCAATTTTCCCATCATCAAAAGTTTCATTTTGTGGAATGTAACGATCATCAGTTCTTTCTCTATTTTCGCGATATTCTTCATTAGGATTTGATATTTCTTCTTGAATATTGTTTCCAGCATTGATTGTGGGTGAATTTCGCCTCATTTCTCTTCTAGTCGATCTTGAATATGATTTTGTAATACTTCTCGGTCTTCTATTCTGTAGTCTTATATTCTCCATCCTTAATTCGTGATTTTGCCTTGTTAAATTCGCACGTTCTTCTTCCTCAGCTCTTCTTTCTTCATGTATTATTCGTCTTAATGTTTCTAACGCTCCAATTTCCTCACCTCCATGAATTATTCCTTCATCTGCTTCTTGATTTCTCTCTTCCTGTCTATAATTTCTATTTTGTTGCTCTTCTTCTATTTCTTCAATATTAACAGTATTGCAAGAAATTATGAAAAATTCTTAATCAATCACTTTAAATTTTCACAAATCTCAATATCAAACTTTTGCCTTTTCTAGAATAATTTTCAACTCCTCCCTGTTTCTAGCGCCATTATGTAGTTGCAGGAAATCCTACATTACATTCTTCATGTGATTTCATTATTAATCAACTCATTTTAGGTTTATATTCTTAATCTTATTGATTAATCTTTGGATATTCTTACAATAAAAGATAAAGAACTCAAGAATGATTTCTGCTCTAAACTTTCTCTCTCATATTTACTTGTTTCTTACTCAAGAAAGATCCCCCTCTCTTTACCATTCGAACGACTATTTATAAGGAAATACATAGTGGATGACAGTTAATCTGTCCCTGATTTTCGGGTATGGTTTGCGACATTCTCGCAACCTTACAGATGTTAATTTCACAAACTCTCAAATTTTCGCAGGATTATCATATCTTTCTCGTGATCTTACTTATGACATTGTTCTGCGACACTGTTGTACTGTGTCGCTGATAATTTCGCTGAAACATTGTCATTGCGAGATTCTGATCCTACAACATCATCGCGAGATACACTGGTCATGTCTGATCTAGGCTCTGACTCGACTTACTGAGGTTTCCGGATAACTCCTAGGACATCCCCACGAGATATGCTGGTTATTCTACCTCTGAGCCTTTTCGACAGACTCCTAGAACATCCTTTCGAGATACACTAGTCTTGTTGGCTCGTCATATGGACACACAGTTGATTCCTAGCACATCTCTGCAAGATACGCTGGTCAAAGACAGGTGATCCAAAGTCTCGCAGAGACATTAAATCGGGCGCCTTTTCTCTCTTTCTCTCTCTTCAGGCCGATTCCCAGCTGACCGCAGAGAGATACGGATCTGTTAAGAAAATCTTCGGAGATATTTTTGAGCTTTCCGCAAAAATCTTAGAGAGATTCAAATTGTTAGAGAATTGCTCGGTCGAACTCGCATGCGTTGCTATCTCAAGCATGTTTGTCAATGTTGGTGATCAAAACTATAAGTCTTGATTTCTAGCCTACATAGCTAAAGGTCTCGGACTAGGATAGAAAGTGTAGTTGAGCTCAAGAACTCCATGGCAATCATCATAGAAGACGAAGGACTCAAGGAACTGGTGGATCTTCACCGACTAAAAGGTATGTGGAGACTTGAACTTATTTGTCACTCAAAAGTCTATCTATTATATCTCCTACTCTTGAGACAAAAGTCGTTTTGATATATAGACTTTCATTATACACATTTGCTATTTCGAGCCGAGTTTATCTCGCCTATCTATTTCTCGAAATATGTGTTGGTAAGCTTTCGGTTTAGCCGAATTCATCTTTACCTAGTGACGAAAGTCATGTTATGCTTCAATCACTTTGAAAATTGCTCTGACGAAAAATGATTTGTGAATAACGGCTATATCCGTCCTCTGAGAATGTTTCAATGATTGAAATGAGAGTTTAGATTACATAACCATTGGTAGGATATAAGCATTGTTGTGGAAACACATATATGTATAAGTCCTTATTCCTTGAACCAAAGTTTGCGAACTTTGTTGATCAAGAGAAATGGAAGTGGTGTGATCCAAGTCCGCGAACTAAGTCCGCAAACTGGTGGAAGTTCTCGACCCGAGAATTTCTGCTGGAGTTTGGAACTCCTTCCATGAGCTTAAGTCCGCGAACCCAGTCCGCGAACTTGAGCAGGTTATATCTAAAATCGGTTGTTCTTGAACTCATGTTTATTTAAACTAAGGAATGCTTTTGAAAACCGTGGTTATAAAGTTCATGAACCGATTCGAGTGAATCAAACCTTTTTTTGCTTCGATTGTGTCTTGTGTAGTTACATAAGATCTAAGCAATTGAACAACTCTCAAACTAGTTCATTTGAGTCATTTGAACTAGTTATGGTGAAGAAGAATATGGTTTGGGTACGGTTCATAAAGCCAAAATTGGACATTTCATTTGTGTGTGACAAGCTAAGTTTTTGATCTAACGGTTGAGAAATATTAGCTTGAATCTAATCAGGTTTTCATCTAACGGTGAATATTGAATGCTTTGTTAATATTGATTGCAAACCCTGATTTGAAAGTGTATATAAGGGAGAACTCTAGCAACTGGGAAACCTAATCACCACACATTCTGTGTGATACTAGTTGTGCTAAGCTAGAGTCGATTCTCCTTTAACCTTTGGTTTCTTCTTCTAAACCAAGTTAACGACTTAAAGACTTCATTGGGATTGTGAAGCCAGACCGATACTACTTTTATTGTAGTTGTGTGATCTGATCTTGCATCTTCTATCGTTACGAGTACGATTGTAATAATTGGCTCGAGATTTTATATCTCCGATAGGCAAGATAGAAAAGAAGTCACAAACATCTTCGTCTCATCGTTTGTGATTCCACAATATTTTTTTTCGCTACGTCGATTAAGATTATTGTGAGGTGATGGATAAAACTAAGTTGTTCTTCGGGAATATAAGTATGGTATTATTGATTGGTTCCTGTTCACCTTGATTTATCAAAAGAAGGAACAAAACTCGTAGGTATATTCGTGGGAGATGGATTTATCTATTACCGTAGACTTTTCTGTGTGATACAGATTTGTTTGTTAAAGTCTTCGACTTTGGGTCGTAGCAACTCCTAGTTGTGGGTGAGATCAGCTAAAGGAATCAAGTGTGCAGTATCCTGCTGGGATCAGAGGCGTAGGAGCATAACTATACCTTGGATCAGTGTGAGATTGATTGGGGTTCAACTACAGTCCAGACCGAAGTTAATTTGGAATATGCTAGTGTCTATAGCGGCTTAATACAGTGTGTTCAATCTGGACTAGGTCCCGGGGTTTTTCTGCATTTGCGGTTTCCTCGTTAACAAAATTTCTGGTGTCTGTGTTATTTCAGTTTCTGCATTATATTGTTTTATCATTGAAATAATACAGGTTGTGCGTTGTTCAATCAATTATAATATCCGACCTTTTTGGTTGTTGATTTAAATCTATTGACACTTGGATATTGGTCTTTGGTACCATCCAAGTTATCTCTCTTTGATAAAGACTCGCAGATTTCTATTTGCTTGAGTAAAGATCAAATCGAGAGATTGAGATATAAACTCTTTGATATACTTTTATCTAGATTGAGTCTGACTGTCTAGTTGATTCTCTAGAAAGTGTATTGGAGTTTATCCATACAAATTGCTAAGCGAAATATTGGGTGTGGTTGTTATACCCCCGCTTTTTCAATTGGTATCAGAGCAGGCAAACATTTTAAACCTAACAAGTTTGTGTTTGTTCGTTCCTTAAAAATTGTCCCATGGGAAATTTCTTTGGAAAATTTGCTCTTGGCATCTGTAACGCACGCCAAAAATCTTTAAAGATTTCTTCAAGATTATTATGGTCAAAACCTCTGGTTTCTCATGATAGTCTCTCTTCATCTAAAAAGGAAAATTTAGATGATAAGTATCAATGTAAAAAATAAAAAGAAGTAAAGATTGAGAAAACGTTCGTCACGCTCAAGGATATGGACCCTCACTAGATTAACTCTTGATTTCTTTGAGGAATACTATCATAATGGATCAATGGACAAAGATCTATTCAGAGCATTCAAAGGCGTTTTTAATCTCTTAGAAAAACTTAATTCTGTTAAGTCTAAGAATCATTCCGAAAAGGGTTATGTACATGTTAAAACCAACAATACTGTACAACCTAGGAATCGGAAGAATCTTCCTTCTAACCAGATTAAACAAAAGAGAGAAAGCTATGACTACCCTGATTATCATCATTATTTTGATTACACAACGGGGACTGTTCACACATATCAACCAGAAATGTTGCATGAGAATTCCTCTGCACATTATGCCTCTTGGTAACAATCTTGGCACTACCCCATTTGTATATATCTTGGAATGGGGCAAGAAATGGTTTGAACAGTGTACAGTTTTGTTATTCGTTGTTAGAATACCAAATAAAGCTTTTTACTGCATCCATCGTCTCTCAGAAAGTGTGTTGTCACAGGATGCATAACCTTTGTTGTGCAAAAGAAAACCCCACTTTCCTTGTATGGGTCGCGGTTCACAAACGGGTCCAAGCCCATTTTTGGTCTTATAAAGAAGAAGTTCACGCACCCTCTTCTTCTTCATCACAAGTCCGCGTACGTGAACCTCTAGGGTTTTGTGTTTTCCTTCTTTGAAGCCTCCTTGGAGAAATTGAAAGAAAGGGTGTTCAAGTTTCACTCCAATTAAGTAAATTCCTCTTGTTCCTTTCAATTTATTAGATCTCATGATGAATTCTAAGAGCTCAAAAAGAAGCTCCAAAACCTCAAATACCTCTAGCATGGATTTTCCTTGTGACCAAAATTCTCTTAGGATTAAGTTTGTGGATGATTTTTGTGCTAGAATTTTTGAAAGGATTTCATCTAAAGGTTTTATTCTAGAAAAGAAATTGGATCTATATAGTGGGCATAAAGAGGATTTAGCTTGCTTCAAAAAATTCAAGCTTGGAAATATCTTTGATGGTCATGGTCAAGGTTTTGATTCTCTCACAAGAATTTTCTATGCCAACATTCATGATGTTGATCTTGATAAGATGGAATTCAAATCCATGGTAAATAGAGAAAGATTTCTTGTTGATAGAGAATTAATTTCAAGGATTACCAATATTCCGTTGGGAAACGTGCGTCTTCCTAGACCAAGTGAAGAACGTCCATCATGTGATGAAATCTCTCTTGGGCTTTGTAGCAAGAAGGTAGCTTGGAATCAAGGAAAATTTCCTACTAATGATCTTAGTATCCCGTTGTTGGCATTTGGGAAACTTGGTATCCCCAATCTTTGTCCCTCCATAATTGAGAACTCTTGGTGGAGTCATGAGTTTGCGGAATTCGTCTATTTCCTTGATTCGGGTGTTCAAAGTCTCGATATTTGTGGTTTTATCATTTATCAAATGACTTCAATGACTTCACCCATCAAGATGTTAGGTTACCCTTGCTTGATTGGACAAATTTTCCATAATCGTGGTCTTTATTCGATTGGCAACTCTTTTGGAGTTCCCAAACTGGTTCGTCCGTGTACCTTCAGACGCATAAGGGAGAATGTGTGCAAAAGAAAAAGAGATGCTTCACTTAACGAATGTGACCCTACCACTTTGAGTCTTCTTCAAAAATTTCATAAGGCTGTGTGTAAGGTCGATTCAAGGGTGAAGTATGTCCAAGAACAATTGTCTTTGGTTGCAACGAAGTTTCCCGAGCTCAAGGAAGAATTGAACACAATTCAAGCATCTTGGAGTGTCTCCGATGAGTAATTTGTGTTCTTATTCGCCTAGTAAATCTTCTATTTTCTTGTTCTTATTAGAAGAATAACTAGAGTTTGGAGTAGCCATTATCGTGATTACACATAGCTATGTCCAACGTTTTCATCTTCATGTTTTTAGATTTATTGGTTAAATTCTAAAATTGTTTGCAAGATGATTTTTGCAATATTAATCTTTATGGTTTTATATATTGCAATATTGTTATGGGATATGTGTTTGCATCCGTGAACTTGATTGTCCCATATCTTGTCAAAAGTAAAGTCGTTCATGAATTGATATGCATGTATTGATGAAAGAATGAATAGACTTTTGAAAAATACAAAAGTTAAGCCTATATTTTCAATTATTGATGGAAGATAGGTTAAAATCTTTTGTTTGCAAGGATTATGTCTATTAAATTTCGTTATGCAAACAGTGATAGAAAATAGAATGAATCCTTGTGTATTCTGCAGTAATTGATTTTCCCCGATCCATATTTTATGTATTACTGTGAGGCTCCGTAATAGTGTCTTATGTTGAGCATTAAACAACCAAGTTGATTATTCTTTGATTAGCTATGTTGTTGTTCCGTAAGGTACTTTATGTCGAGCAAATTTAACTAAATTAATCATCTTGTTTGGTTATTTATTTATGACTCCATAAGTCTTCTTATGTTTGAGCGTTCATGACTGGGTTGATTGTTTAACTTAGTCATTGCTCCATAGACTCTCTTATGTGAGTAAGACCAATTAAATTGATTACTTTTGTGGTTAATTTGGTTGTGTATTTCGATTAGATTAATTATGGGTTTACTTGTGATTAACCTAATTAGCTCTTTTAAGTCTCCATAAGTTTACTTGTGTTGAGCATTTTTGGTTAAATTAATCATGAACTTCTTATGGTTAATTTAATATTTTGGATTCAAATTCATACTTGTATGTGATTTGTTGTGTCCAAAGGAATCCTTCTTTTCTCTTTCGAAATTAAGGTCGCTCTTGTTGTTCCCTTGGAATGACATTTTATGGGGGAGAGTTCTTTTTGAACTTGCGCTTAATTGCCAAATCTTTGTCGGGAGTGCGGCTGTGAAATATTATAGGGGTTATCTTGTATCTTTATAAACTCCTTGATGAATGCATTTAGCTTCGGCTTTATGATTGCATCTAAAGAACAAGTTGATAGTTTTGCCTTCTTTTGGTCAAGAAATGTCTCTTTCGGAAATTTCATTAGGATCCCGTTCTTGTACCTTTGCCAATTTTATTGACAAAAATGGGGAGAATTAATATGTAGTTCACACTAAAAATACATATGGTTTTCGGATCATTATGTAAGGGGGAGTGGTTTCCATGTGAGATGGAGTATTGACTAAGGGGGAGTGATACATATCACCATAGTATTGTTGTTGAAGTTGTGATCCAATTGAACTTTGACGCTGTGTAATGATACTATGACATTGTATAACAATGATTGAGAACTATTGTTTTCTTGTTGTTATAGCTACGGATTTTCAACAACCTTTGGGATCATTGGAGCACTTGAAAGTGACGAAGATTTCGAGTAATGTTGAAGATTAGGCATGTGGAATAGGAGCTACAAAAGTTAATTTATTTATTTTTTGTATTCCATATGTATTAATAGTTTTTCCATTAAAATTGACAAAGGGGGAGATTGTTAGAGCATTTCTCGGTCGAACTCGCATGCGTTGCTATCTCAAGCATGTTTTTCAATGTTAGTGATCAAAACTATAAGTCTTGATTTCTAGCCTACATAGCTAAAGGTCTCTGTAGATGGTGGATTTTCGACAAAGGCTAAAATCGTAAACTCATAATTATACGAAGCTCTGATTCAGCAATCAGACGTGAGTATCGAGACACGGGTCTCTCATCGAATTCTCAACGGAAAGTACTTTCTCTCAGAGTACATGTAGATATGTAGTCTCACGACTGGACAACGACATATCTCATGAATACTGAATACTTTCGGTGATTATTTCTATATAGTATCACGAGATGGACGGCTCCTAGACAGCTTGCTCTGCTAGTATAGAGAGATAACGTCTTCAAGAACAAACAACAAGTTTACCCTGACTATATAAAGGATATGACTTACCGACAAGTTCATATCGGGATAATTATGCTCCTAGACAGCTTGCTCTGCTAGTATATATCCACAAAGTTAATTATTCCTAATTAAGATTAAATCTGCCGTGACATTCACTACTGAATTCCCAGAATAAACTATTATTGCTCCTATTCCATGGTCGAATCCACGACTGGTCCCATGGAATGGCAATAACAATTGTTCTGATTCTATGATCGAATCCACAACTTGATCTCATAGAATATCAATAACTATATTATCTCATTACTCTGATTTCATGATCGAATCCACAACTGGTCTCATAAATGGTAATAGATAAATCTTAATTACTCTGATTCTACGGTCGAATCTACGATCCCATGGAATGGTAATGCTCACTTTATTATTCTGAATTCGTAGTAGAATCCTCAGCTGATCTTATGAATTAATAATAAACATCTTATTACTCAGTTTTGTGGATTATTCTCCACCGAATTCCACAATTAGTAATAAATAATCAACAACTGGGCATCTGAGCTACCTCTAAATAAGCCCCAATTCGAATGGTGAAGGTGTATTCAACGACGATACACTAACAGTCACCGCACGAACGCGTATTTCAAAAATACAACGAAACGATGAACCTATGCAAAATAGAGAAGAAAATAATAAATAATTAAAAATATTGACCAGGGTGCTGGGAGCACGGACACACGACCGACCGACCGCGTCGTGGTCAATCCCACGCCAGTTTTATATTTTTAATGCATTTTTATTATTTTCCATGATTTGATGAAAATTCTCTCATTTTATCAAATCTCCTTTGTCTCGAGGAAACTCCTCGGTTTCATGGTACTTCCATAGATCCATAAAAAATAATATAAAATTAAGGAAAGGAGTGTGGGGCGTGACCATTGGCCAACCGGCCATGCCTTGGTCCCAACCGGTCCCACACCCCACGGTTCCTTATTATTTTATTATTATTATTATTTCTCTAATTTTATGAAAAAAATTCCTTGATTTCATGGTATTTTGCACAAATCATCATATAATAATAAATAAAATAAAATTATGAAAAAACTTGTGGGACCGGGCCACTAGCCGGCCGGCCATGCCCTATCCGATCCCACACGCCCTTTGCTTTATTATTTTATTAATATTTATCCTATTTTTCCTTGAATTCATCAAATTCCTTGATTTTATGGTATTTCTCTCAAATTAGGAAAAATTCCCTCAAATATTAAAAAATTAGGGAAACTCGTGGGACCAGGCCCTAGCCAGCCGACCGCACCTCCACGGTCCCACACGCCCTTGTTTTTATTATTTTAATATTTTTTGCTTCCCTGAACTCATGAAAACTCCTTCAATTCATGGAAACTCCCTAAATTCATCAAATTTCTCAAAATTCATGAATTTTTCATAAAATCATCAAAATATTATAAAATTAAGGAAAAGGCACCACGGGACCGTGGTCACGACCGGCCGACCATGCCTTGACCATGGCAGGTCCCACGCCTCCTCATTCCTTATTTTATAATTATTTTTCATCATCTCATGGTGTTTTCCTCAGTTTCGTCGAAACCCTAATTTTGGCATATTTTCTCGAATAAATGCTCAATTGCACGCCAAAAAATATCAAAATTCTCAGGATTGAGATGCGGACACCTTGGGGACACGAGCACGCTATCTTGACCGACCAAGATTGTCTCTTTGGCTCACGGAAGCCGGTCCCATCAATTTTCACAGTTTTGACCTAATTTGCACAATTGCTCGTATTAGGTCCAAAACTCTTCCAAACACTTTGGATTTTCATGAAGTGATCGTCAGGCGGTCACGTGACAACCCAGGGCCGGTTTCATGACTCCATGGTCGGTCCCTTGCCTCGTCATAATTAATTAGGTTTTCTTGCCTAAGGCTCAGACGAGCATTTTGAATAAATGATTAAGCCAGCATTTAATCATTCTTCCACCAACAAATCGTCAACTCTTCAGGAGTTCTTCGTATTTCCTCACGTGAGCATATGGACACTACATGGGTTATCCACGGTCCCATGTAGTCGCTCCCTCCTTCGTCCCATGGTTGAAATTCTGACGAACCATGAATTGTTCTTCAATTGATCAAATTAGGGTTTCTGAATCCAAGGATCATCGATCCAGATTCCAAGCTTAATAATTTTACGACGACCTCATGGTCATTAATTTTATTAATTATGCTCGATTCAACGACCAGTATTCTAATTAATATTTTTGGTACGCTGCCAATAATCCATCAGATGAGCAACACATGCTCAGACGATCAAATATTCAACAATTCGTCACATGAGCAACACTTGCTCAGATGATAAATATTTGCTCAAACCAAGGGATATTGGTTCAAAAATCAATATTCAACGATCCATCGAATGAGCAATACTTGCTCACTTCATCGTAAGAACTATACCTCTGTCTCATGACATGTTCAACTCATGAGTTTCAGAACATCATGTTCAACTCAGCAATTACATGGACTCGTCGTCCCATCAAACCACGAAGTCATCAATTGACTAAAACACCACGATACGTCAATCGTGTCACTTGGGGGATATCACTTAGGGTTTTGGTCTGGCGGTCTACGACACGTGTGTTCAAACACACGATGTAATGTGAGCAAGTCGTGCAATCAGTTGAAGGAATTCACGAGGTAGTGGGTGGAAAATCGACCAAGTCTCCACACGTTGAGCAACTAGTTTAAAACACGACCTCCACTTCCCCACTCCTTGATTCCATCAACTGTCACACTTCATGGAATCATGGTGTCTACAATTCCAACAATATAAATAAGTATCTGAATCATGATTGAATGATCGGCATCATTAGTATCATCAATCTCACGTCAAACTGACAACACGAGATCATCAACTCATCAATTGAACAACTACTCTCAATTGAACAATTTCAATCACTCAGAGCTTATCGTATTCAGAATTCACACACTCACAATCTTTGATTACCATTGATTCCACACATTTCTCAGCTTCTCTCCTACAGATCAACCCATCCTATCTTGTGACCGAATTTACTCTGGAACGGTCATTGTCTTGATTTAGGCCGGAGTACTACAGATTGATCTCTCGAATCTAAAGCACCCCCTTTGCAGCGGTGCATCTGTGTGAGGTTTAACATTTCGCTCGGTTCGAGGAGTTTCCTCCGTACTGTCGTCTCCTCAATTCCTTAAAAACCAGCAAATCGTTTTTCCCCATCTACAGATTGGAGACCACAGTGGGAGATCATTCTCTCGGTTGCAATCTAACAATCTCACAAGATGGTTGGTCTTAGGACTAATTCAACTAATTCAGATCAGAATATTTCAAACGGGAACATTCCTCATGTTACACCTGGCGGGATGGAAGGAAGAGGGATCCCGACTTTGGCAGAGTTGGCTCAAATCCTAGAGGTCCATACTAGGAACATGGACCTGATGAAGAAGCCGATAAACCACATCCTCGACTTTCTCATCATATTAACGTCCGAGATAGGCGGTATCTCCGCTCCAGAAGCCTCAACACCGGGGACTGAAGCGTCATCTGACCCTCAAATCAACAGCTTCACCACATACGAGAAACCGGTGGAACAAGAGGTCACACATTTGATTGAAAATCTATGTGAACTCCTGCACTTCTCCAGGGATCAGCGCACAGAAACATTTTCAGCACTCAACCAGATATCATCCAGTGTGCAAATAACGCCACCAACACCATCAGTTGAAGAAGTATCCCTAGTGCCTGGGCATTCGATCGACAACATCTCTTTTGGAGAAGAAGATCGCATGACAGATGAAGGACATAACCGAGCATTGTATGTCACTGGTTTCATCAAAGGCACCGAATTTAGAAGATATCTTGTTGACACCGGTGCTTCCACCAACATTGTCACTATGAAGACTCTCAGGATGGCCATATTCCCACAAGGTAAAATCGTTTGCTATCCCATCATAATGACAGGATTTGAAGGAAGTCAAAGCTATACATATGGATATGCATACATAGATTTGAGGGTGGGCCCGATTCGATCGAAAGTAAAGTTTCATGTGATCGAGCAAGAACCTGACTACCATATAATACTGGGACGCCCATGGCTCCATGATAACAAGGTGGTTCCTTCAACATACCATCAATGCATGAAGGCCCTGCTCGACAACAAGATCGTTCGCATTCCGACTTCATCATCTCCTTATTCTCCCGTCTATGATACCGAGTTCCTTGAATCTCAAAAAAGGCATCCCGGAACCTCCAAGCAGGATTCGCAGTACTCCACTTCCAAGCTGGAAGACTATCGAGAAGGATGATAACGATTCGTCATCCTTAGCTGCTAAAATGATCAAGTCACCTACTACACCGACTAAACGCCATAATGATCAAGTCTCAACTCCAGAGACAAACTTCACGACCGATCGAGACGTAGAAGAGAGAGTTATTTATCGCCGACGGAAAGATTAGCAATTAATCGAGGAGAACGATGAAAAGTCTCCCCACCATGAAGAATCGTGTCAGAGTGAGCTATCACTTGAAGAAGAAGTCCAAGATGCCCCACGACAACTACAGGATGGCACTGACTCTACCACTGACGATCAACATTGGGACTGAAGACGATCCAAAGCCAATCCTGATCAGTTCAGCGCTATCACCAGAGGAACGAACCGAGCTGGTAAAATTATTGAAAGAATATCAAGATGTCTTCGCCTGGACGTACGAAGAAATGCCGGGTCTGGATGAAAAACTCGTCACCCATCACCTGCACATCGTCCCTGGTTCCAAAGCTGTCAAACAACCGCCCAGACAATTTAGACACGAAGTCGAGGAGCAAATCAAGGTCGAAATCCAGAAACTGTTGACAGCAGGGTTCATCAAGCCTATTCTTCATCCAACGTGGCTAGCAAATGTGGTACCTGTTAAGAAGAAAAATGGTCAAATCAGATGTTGTATCGACTTCAGGAACTTGAATAAATGTTGTCCAAAGGATGATTTTCCTCTACCCAACATTGACATGCTCGTCGATGCAACCAGTGGTCACGGTATGTTCTCATTCATGGACGGCTATAGTGGGTACAACCAGATCAAGATGTATGAACATGACGCCAACAAGACTGCGTTCCGTACTCCCATTGGGAATTTTCACTACACTGTGATGCCCTTTGGATTAAAGAATGATGGTGCCACCTATCAACGAGCCATGACTACCATATTCCACGACATGATGCACAAGCAAGTAGAAGACTATGTTGATGATGTGGTGGTAAAATCGAAGACTCGAGCATCTCATCTCGAAGTTCTAAGGCAGGTGTTTGAAAGGTGCAGAGAGTACAAATTAAAAATGAATCCTTTAAAGTGCGCATTCGGAGTTTGTTCCGGAAAATTCTTAGGATTCCTGGTCATAGCTGAAGGGATCAAAGTCGACCCAGACAAGGCAAAAGCTATTACCACCATTCCTCCTCCACGTACCGTGAAGGAACTACAAAGCTTTATGGGCAAGGTAAATTATATTCGGCGCTTCATTCCTGGATTAGCTCAACTCATTGCTTCGTTCACACCTCTGCTGAAGAAAGGAGCAAGCTTCACCTGGACAGCTGTTCAACAAGAAGATTCCCATAAGATACAAAACAGATATTATTGTCACCGTCCGTCATGCGGTCTCCAGTGCAGGGACGACCTCTGATTCTTTACACATCCTCCAGTGACGTCGCCATCGGCGCACTCCTTGCTCAGGAAGACGACGAAGGCGTCGAACGACCGATTTACTACTTCATCCGCACAATGAGAGATGTTCAACTCCGATATCCAAAGGCCGAAAGGGCATGCCTGGCATTGGTACATGCATCCAGAAGTTCAGGCATTACTTACTATCTAACAGGGTCGTACTCATCTCCAAAGCTGATCCCATAAAGTTCTTGCTATCAAAGCCAGCCTTGATAGGGAGACCAGCTAAGTGGCTACTCCAGATGTCAGAATTTAACA
The DNA here is from genome assembly GCF_003573695.1 of Papaver somniferum. Classification (NCBI taxonomy): domain Eukaryota; kingdom Viridiplantae; phylum Streptophyta; class Magnoliopsida; order Ranunculales; family Papaveraceae; genus Papaver; species Papaver somniferum. The sequence continues at coordinate 85,804,117 of NC_039362.1, forward strand.
TAGCTTGCACGCCACCTAAAGCCATCAAAGGTCAAGCGGTTGCAGACTTGCTCGCTGCTTTTCCAGGGGAAGACACAACAACACTACATGAAGAAGTACCCGACGAACTCCCAGACATCTTGGTCATCAAGGAAGAAACATGGCTTCTATACTTTGATGGATCTTCCACCCCTAGTAGTGACACCGGAGGAGCGGGCATAGTACTGGTGTCTCCATCTGGTGAAGTTTTCTCACATCCGTTCAAGTTAGATTTCCACTGCACCAACTACTCAGCAGAATATGAAGCCCTCATATTAGGATTATCCTTAGCCAAGCAAGCATGAGCAACACACCTTGAGATAAGGGGGGATTCAAAATTATTGGTCAACCAGATGAATGGAACGTATTCTCTCAAGGAAATCACACTTGCTCCATTCAGAACCGAAGCTCAGCGACTGTTGACCCATTTTGCTGACGCAACGATCGTCCATACTGGACGGGCTAAAAATAGGCATGTTGATTGCCTAACAACTCTTGCCTCCAAGCTACAATTTGAAGGAGTAGAGAAAACGATCACTGTACAGAGTCGTACTGTATCTTCAACTTGGCTTACTCAGATAGAAGACATTCCAGCAAACGATTGGAGAGAACCCATCATTCATGAATTGAGCAGCTCTGTTTCAGAAGGCCAAGTCAGCCTCAAAGAATTGAAGAACTACTTCTTGCTCCATGGAGGACTATACTATCGAAACCCTGATGGATCTCTATCACGATGTCTTGGGAGCAACGAAGCGGAAGAACAACTCAAGCGCATACATGAAGAAATCTGCGGACAGACGTTAGTGGTAACACTTTACAGAAAGCTTCAAAGAATGGGATACTACTGGCCATCCATGGAAACTCAGTCAAGATCTTTACAAGGATCTTGTCCTGATTTCCAAACACCTCCTCATCACCTGGAGGTTTTGACAGTCCACCACACTGGGGACTGGAAGGAGCCTTACATCAAATACCTCTGGGATAACGAACTACCATTGGAAAAGAAGCAAGCAGTCAAACTCATTCAGAAAGCTAAGAGATTTGTCTATCTCGATGGGATCTTATACCGCAAAAGCTTTGGTGGGAATTTACTGAGGTGCTTAACCGAACATGAAATCCCTACAATCCTGAAGGAAGTACATGATGGAGAACATCAAGGAAAGGGGAAACTATTTCTTCAAATTCATGAGAAATATTATTGGCCAACCATGGAAGATGATGCAGCCGCACATGTTCAGAGGTATCACTAATGCCAAACCCATGGTAATCTCATCCACACTCCTTGTCTCTCGTTGAATTCTGTGAATAGTCCGTGGCCTTTCTACAGCTGGGGACTAGATATCATTGGGAAGATCAATCCAGCATCTTCAAAACAACATGAATACATCATCATTGCGACAGAGTATATCACCAAGTGGGTCGAAGCTATTCCTCTTCGAAGCACCACTGGAGTTACGATTGCCGCCTTCATCAAAGAGCACATAATATGCAGATTCGGAGTTCCTAAGTATATCATCATAGATAACGAAACTCCTTTTTCCAATCAAGATGTTGAGAAGCTGCTCAATAAATATGGGATCAAACAAATCTTCTCCACGCCTTACTATCCACAAGTAAATGGTCAAGCAGAAAGTACCAACAAGACTTTGGTCAGGATTATCAGTCGGACGATTCATGACAATCCTCGATCATGGCATGAGCAATTACCCATGACTCTATGGGCTTACATAACTGCACCAAGGAGCTCGATCGGTACTTCGCCATATTCCCTTGTCTAGGGAGCCGACGCCATACTTCCAGCAGAAATCAAAGTTCCCTCAGCCGGGATTGCAACATCCAGTGGTACAATGGGATGAGGCCGAAATCTCTAGATCAAGAATCGCTGATCTAGATATGCTGGAATCAAGGAGAACCAAGGTGGAAAAATATGTGGAAGCTTACAAACAGAGGATCTCCAGAGCCTATAACAAAATGGTAAGACCTCGAACATTTCAAGTAGGAGATTTGGTATTAAAGACGGCAAAGCACATTCAACAAGACATGTCTGCACCTAAGTTCTCTCCTAAATGGGAAGGGCCATATGTTATTATCAAAGTAGTGTCTAGCGGATACTACAAAATTTTAGCAATCAATGGAGGAAAGGAAGGAAACATCATCAATTGCAAATGACTCAAAGCTTATTATGCCTGATCCGCCACGGTCACGGACTTTCCACTCTTTCTTCGTCTAGCATCGACGACGACACAGACATCCGCCTACGATGAAACGAAGGAGTGTTAATCCCGGGACTCAGTATGATCTCAAGAGTCATATGTTTACTTACAGACGATCCAGCTTCAGCACGAGCCGATCCATACCGGGCAGGAGCTCTAACAGTCCGCTTAGGCCTTGCATTATGAGGAGTAGCATTCTTCTTACAGTCCTATGACAAATCATTCTCTTGTGATCAACAATCTCGATTGAACAAAGACAAGAAAGGAGAAGAAGAAGAAGAAGAAGTGTACAACTTACTGAGATAGACGTTGCTATTTCACGCTTCGACTGAAGATCATCTTGAGAAGAAATGTTATTGCTCGACATGACGGCAAGAGGGTAGGATCAAAACTTCTCTGCACGGTGAAACTGACTCAGGAATGGAAGAAATATTTGCGTGGATCATAGATTTGGAGTCTTGAAGATATATATATCAGGCGATAGTCATATAGTCAACTCAGTTACGAGTTTCACTGAAACCCTAGGCTTCAAAGATCGATACCGAAGACGCAGAGGAAAATAACACACTGGGGACTGAACATCACGGGTCAAAGGATAGGCCACGCGGCCTTGTACACGTCATGAATTCTCAGCCGTGTGTTATGTTACTTCTCATGAAAATCGACAAGTCATGATGAATCTGGATATATGGACATTTGGTCCATGTCATGGATTAGAAGAAATCGACGTTAACAAAATGTTCATCATTCAGAAGAAAAGTATAATTGAAGTAAAGTCGTTTAAACAGTCAAAAGAAAGATATCCACTATGAAGACTAAAAAGGGAATGATCTAACGTCTAAAGAAGATGGAAGTAAAACTACTCATCGGACTCATCCGAATTGTCAGCTTCATCGTCACTGTCCTTCTCGGAATCATCTTCTTCAGAGTCACTGTCAGGATCATTGGTGAAGTCCGGTGGACGGAATATAACATCATCATCTGAGTCTGAGTTATCTTCTGCTGCACCTTCAGCTTCAATTTTCTTCATCGTCCTCTGATGCTCTCTTTCATATCGATCAGGCTTAATGTAACGCTCGGATGGTTCGCATGTGATCTCTCCTTCAGAAGCATCAGAATCAGAAGGCATCCCATCCAAGAATTGACGCTTCTCCTCAACCCTCTGTCTCTTACGCCGGGTGCGATCTTTTTCACGTTGACAAGCATCCTCCTTTTTGTCTTCAACTCTTTTCTTTTCGAGTTCAGCAAAAGAGACTCTTCGCTCACCCAAGGGAACATTAGGCTTCGCCCCTTCCTGGGTAACCCTAGCCTTTGATTTCGCTACAGGAGCGTCGGAATCCTCCTCAGAAGAGCCAGAGGAAGAAGAGGAATACCAGTAATCATAATTGCTGTTATTGTTGGTCGACATTTTCTGGAACCGGAAGATCAAAGATTACTACTATGTAAACAAACCAACATCAGCAAAAAATGGTAACTCTTAACTCTTACCTTTTATACTTCCACTAACAATAGTGATATTAATGATAGAGTTAACACCTCAAAATCGTTCATCTCTTCGAAAACTGCAAAAAACGAACGAAACTTTATTTAGTTTCCGAAACTGATTTTCATGAAATCACGAACACAATTTTCATAATGTGAACATTCACACAACTGACCTATGAAGTTCATAACATTACAATATTCTATCATAAATATATTGTCTATCTTTGAAGAATCCTCAAAACCCACGTTTTGATTTTTCGAAAAAACAGCAATTAATGCAACTTGCATACATAAATTCTCAAGGATTTTATCTAACAAAAACAAACTCATGCAAATAAAATATATCATCATATTTTTCACAATATATGTCACGGCTGCATATATATATATATATATATATATATATATATATAAACTATTTTTCCTTCGTATCGTCATTATTTGTCTTTAAAACGAAGGTTTATTTCAAAAAATAATGTGAAAGCTCACATCTCATACATATGATAAAGTTTTGTATTTACATGAAAGCTCATAAGCAAAATTTTATCACTGGACTCAAGTTCATCATACATATTTTCCTTCGAGTCATCGTTATTTGTCTTTAAAACGAAAGATTATTCCGATTTCATGAAAATTCACTTCTTTTATGATAGAACCTTAGTACACATGAAAGCTCATAATGTAAGTTTTATCACTGAACCTAGGTTCATATACTAAAAAAAAATCTCTCATAAATCAGGGATTATAGTTAGTTTGCAAAACTAACGATCGAACGAACATACGTTTTCAAAAACGAGGTTTTTTCATGAAACTCACACTAATATACACACATGTATATAACTTCATCATGATCAAAACATGAACAACTCATGAAGGTCACAACATCAGCAAGCATAAAAAAAAAAAAAAAAAAAAAAAAAAAAAAAAAAAAAAAAAAAAAAAAAAAAAAAAAAAAAAAAAAAAAAAAAACGCACCTGGTCGGTTTGGCCGGAAATCGGCCGGCGGCAACGCCAATGGCGGCGACAGGTGGTGGTCCGGCAGCGCGCGGGAACTTTCTCCTGCTGGCGTGAAGGTGCAGAGATGATGGAGAGCTGGTCGTGGGAAAAAAATAAAAATAAAAAGATTAATCCCTTTTATATCAATTTTATTTCCAAAACCTAATTTTCTAAGGATTTCCTTATTGAGCCCGACCCGCGAATCCTAACCGACCACGGACTCGTCGTACAAACCAGCGGTTCAACACCAATTTATGCTCATTAAACGACACTCCAATGATGACATTGAAGCCTTCATTAAGTCTTGGTTTGCTCATGCTCTCTAAATCTGGTAACGTCTCAACTTACGACTAAGTTCAATTACTGGTATTATTATTTATGGCCGGAAAATCACCATTTAATGCTGACTGAGGAACACAGCTTTCCTCAGTAAGCAGGGGACTTAATGTAGATGGTGTATTTTCGACAAAGGCTAAAATCGTAAACTCATAATTATACGAAGCTCTGATTCAGCAATCAGACGTGAGTATCGAGACACGGGTCTCTCATCGAATTCTCAACGGAGAGTACTTTTTCTCAGTACATGTAGATATGTAATCTCACGACTGGACAACGGCATATCTCATGAATACTGAATACTTCCGGTGATTATTTCTATATAGTATCACGAGATGGACGGCTCCTAGACAGCTTACTCTGCTAGTATAGAGCGATAACGTCTTCAAGAACAAACAACAAGTTTAACCTGACTATATAAAGGATATGAATTACCGACAAGCTCATATCGGGATAATTATGCTCCTAGACAGCTTGCTCTGCTAGTATAGAGCCACAAAGTTAATTATTCCTAATTAAGATTAATTCTGTCGTGACATTCACTACTGAATTCCCAGAATAATCTATTGTTGCTCCTATTCCATGGTCGAATCCACGACTGGTCCCATGGAATGGCAATAACAATTGTTCTGATTCTATGATCGAATCCAAAGGTTGATCACATAGAATAGCAATAACTATATTATCTCATTACTCTGATTTCATGATCGAATCCACAACTGGTCTCATAAATGGTAATAGATAAATCTTAATTACTACGATTCTACGGTCGAATCTACGATCCCATGGAATGGTAATGCTCACTTTATTATTCTGAATTCGTAGTAGAATCCTCAGCTGATCTTATGAATTAATAATAAACATCTTATTGCTCAGTTTTGTGGATTATTCTCCACCGAATTCCACAATTAGTAATAAATAATCAACAACTGGGCATCTGAGCTACCTCTAAGTAAGCCCCAATTCGAATGGTGAAGGTGTATTCAACGACGATACACTAACAGTCACCGCACGAACGCGTATTTAAAAAATACAACGAAACGATGAACCTATGCAAAATAGAGAAGAAAACAATAAATAATTAAAAATATTGACCAGGGTGCTGGGAGCACGGACACACGACCGACCAACCGTGTCGTGGTCAAACCCACGCCAGTTTTATATTTTTAATGCATTTTTATTATTTTCCATGATTTGATGAAAATTCTCTCATTTTATCAAATCTCCTTCGTCTCGAGGAAACTCCTCGGTTTCATGGTACTTCCATAAATCCATAAAAAATAACATAAAAGTAAGGAAGGAGTGTGGGGCGTGACCATTGGCCAACCAGCCATGCCTTGGTCCCAACCGGCCCCACACCCCACGGTTCCTTATTATTCTATTATTATTATTTCTCTAATTTCATGAAAAAAACTCCTTGATTTCATGGTATTTTGGACAAATCATCATATAATAATAAATAAAATAAAATTATGAAAAAACTTGTGGGACTGGGACACTAGCCGGCGGGCCATGCCCTAGCCGGTCCCACACGCCCTTTGCTTTATTATTTTATTATTATTTATCCTATTTTTCCTTGAATTCATCAAATTCCTTGATTTTATGGTATTTCTCTCAAATTAAGAAAAATTCCCTCAAATCATCAAAAATACCTAAAAATATTAAAAAAATTAGTGAAACTCGTGGGACCGGGCCCTAGTCGGTCGGCCGCGCCTCCACGGTCCTGCGCGCCCTTTTTTTTATTATTTTAATATTTTTTGCTTCCCTGAACTCATGAAAACTCCTTCAATTCATGGAAACTCCCTAAATTCATCAAATTTCTCAAAATTCATGAATTTGTCATAAAATCATCAAAATATTATAAAATTAAGGGAAAGGCACCACGGGACCGTGGTCACGACCGGACGACCATGCCTTGACCACGGCGGTCCCATGCCTCCTCATTCCTTATTTTATAATTATTTTTCATCATCTCATGGTGTTTTCCTCAGTTTCGTCGAAACCCTAATTTTGGCATATTTTCTCAAACGGATGCTCAACTGCACGCCAGAAAATATCAAAATTCTCAGGACTGAGATGCGGGCGCCTTGGGGACACGAGCACGCTATCTTGACCGACCAAGATTGGCTTTTTGGCTCACGGAAGCCGGTCCCATCAATTTTCACAGTTTTGACCTAATTTGCTCAATTGCTCGTATTAGGTCCAAAACTCTTCCAAACACTTTGGATTTTCATGAAGTGATCGTCAGGCGGTCACGTGACAACCCAGAGCTGATTTCATGACTCCATGGTCGTTCCCTCGCCTCGTCATAATTAATTAGGTTTTCTCGCCTAAGGCTCAGACGAGCATTTTGAATAAATGATTAAGCCATCATTTAATCATTCTTCCACCAACAAATCGTCAACTCTTCAGGAGTTCTTCGTATTTCCTCATGTGAGCATATGGAAACTACATGGTTGATCCACGGTCCCATGTAGTCGCTCCCTCCTTCGTCCCATGGTTGAAATTCTGACGAACCATGAATTGATCATCAATTGATCAAATTATGGTTTCTGAATCCAAGGATCATCATTCCAGATTCAAACCTTAATAATTTTACGACGACCTCATGGTCATTAATTTTATTAATTTTTCTCGGTTCAACGACCAGTATTCTAATTAATATTTTTGGTACGCTGCCAATAATCCATCAGATGAGTAAAACATGCTCAGACGATCAAATATTCAATAATTCATCACATGAGCAACACTTGCTCAGATGATAAATATTTGCTCAAACCAAGGGATATTGGTTCAAAAATCAATATTCAACGATCCATCGAATGAGCAATACTTGCTCACTTTATCGTAAGAACTATACCTCTGTCTCATGACATGTTCAACTCATGAGTTTCAGAACATCATGTTCAACTCAGCAACTACATGGACTCGTCGTCCCATCAAACCACTAAGTCATCAATTGACTAACAAACCACGAGACGTCAATCGTGTCACTTGGGGGATATCACTTAGGGTTTTGGCTCGCGGTCTACGACACGTGTGTTCAAACACACGATGGAATGTGAGCAAGTCGTGCAATCAGTTGAAGGAATTCACGAGGTAGTGGGTGGAAAATCGACCAAGTCTCCACACATTGAGCAACTGGTTTCAAACACGATATCCACTTCCCCACTTCTTGATTCCATCAACTGTCACACTTCATGGAATCATGGTGTCTACAATTCCAGCAATATAAATAAGTTTCTGAATCATGATTGAATGATCGGCATCATTAGTATCATTAATCTCACGTCAAACTGACAACACGAGATCATCAACTTATAAATTGAGCAACTACTCTCAATTGAGCAATTTCAATCCCTCAGAGCTTATCGAATTCAGAATTCACACACCCACAATCTTTGATTACCATTGATTCCACACATTTCTCAGCTTCCCTCCTACAGATCAACCCATCCTCTCTTGTGACCGAATTTACTCTGGAACGGTCATTTTCTTGATTTAGGCCAGAGTACTACAGATTGATCTCATAAAGCACCCCCTTTGCAGCGTGCATCTGTGTGAGGTTTAACATTTCGCTCGGTTCGAGGAGTCTCCTCCGTACGGTCGTCTCCTCAATTCCTTAAAAACCAGCAAATCGTTTTTCCCCATCTATAGTCTCGGACTAGGATAGAAAGTGTAGTTGAGCTCAAGAACTCCATGGAAATCATCATACAAGACGAAGGACTACTCAAGGAACTGGTGGATCTTCATCGACCAAAAGGTATGTGGAGACTTGAAATTATCTGTCACTCAAAAGTCTATCTATTCTATCTCCTACTCTTGAGACAAAAGTTGTTTAGATATATAAACTTTCATTATACACATTTGTTATTTCGAGCCGAGTTTATCTCGCGTATCTATTTCTCGAAATATGTGTTGGTAAGCTTTCTCTTTAGTCGAATTCATCTTTACCTAGTGACGAAAGTCATGTTATGTTTCAATCACTTTGAAAATTGCTCTGACGAAAAATGGTATGTGAGAATGTTTCAATGATTGAAATGAGAGTTTAGATTACATAAGCATTGGTAGGATATAAGCATTGTTGTGGAAACACATATATGTATAAGTCCTTATTCCTTGAACAAAAGCTTGCGAACTTTGTTGATCAAGAGAAATGGAAGTGGTGTGGCGGAAGTTCTCGACCCGAGAATTTCTGCTGGAGTTTGTGAACTCCTTCCATGAGCTTAAGTTCGCGAACCCAGTCCGCGAACTTGAGCAGGTTATATCTAAAACCGATTTTTCTTGAACTCATGTTTATTTAAACTAAGGAATTCTTTTGCAAACCGTGGCTATAAAGTTCATGAACCGATTCGAGTGAGTCAAACCGTTTTTTGCTTCGATTGTGTCTTGTGTAATTACACAAGATCTAAGCAATTGAACAACTCTCTAACTAGTTCATTTGAGTCATTTGAACTAGTTATGGTGAAGAAGAATATGGTTGATATGAAAGTAATCATATGGCTAACCATTTAGTTGACTTGTTGAACCAACAAATGTTAATGTTTGGGTACGGTTCATAAACCCAAAATTAGACATTTCATTTGTGTGTGACAAGCTAAGTTTTCGATCTACCAGTTGAGAAATATTAGCTTGAATCTAATCAGGTTTTTATCTAACGGTGAATATTGAATGCTTTGTTAACATTGATTGCAAACCCTGATTTGAAAGTGTATATAAGGGAGAAATCTAGCAACTGGGAAACCTAATCCCCACACATTCTGTGTGATACTAGTTGTGCTAAGCTAGAGTCGATTCTCCTTTAACCTTTGGTTTCTTCTTCTAAACCAGGTTAACGACTTAAAGACTTGATTGGGATTGTGAAGCCAGCCCGATACTACTTTTCTTGTAGTTGTGTGATCTGATCTTGCATCTTCTATCGTTACGAGTACGATTGTAATAATTGGCTCGAGATTTTATATCTCCGACAGGCAAGATAGAAAAGAAGTCACAAACATCTTCGTCTCATCATTTATGATTCCACAATATTTTTTCGCTGCGTCGATTAAGATTATTGTGAGGTGATTGATAAAACTAAGCTGTTCTTCGGGAATATAAGTATGGTATTATTGATTAGTTCCTGTTCACCTTGATTTATCAAAAGACGGAACAAAACTCGTAGGTATATTCGTGGGAGACGGATTTATCTATTATCGTAGACTTTTTTGTGTGATACAGATTTGTTTATTAAATTCTTCGACTTTAGGTCGTAGCAACTCTTAGTTGTGGGTGAGATCAGCTAAGGGATCAAGTGCGCAGTATCCTGCTAGGATCAGAGGCGTAGGAGCATAACTGTACCTTGGATCAGTGTGAGATTGATTGGGGTTCAACTACAGTCCAGACTGAAGTTAATTTGGAGTAAGCTAGCGTCTGTAGCGGCTTAATACAGTGTGTGTTCAATCTGGACTAGGTCCCGGGGGTTTTCTGCATTTGCGGTTTCCTCGTTAACAAAATTTCTGGTGTCTGTGTTATTCAGTTTCCGCATTATATTGTTTTATCTTTATAATTGAAATAATACAGGTTGTGCGTTGTTCAATCAATTAGAATATCCGACCTTTTTGGTTGTTGATTTAAATTGATTGACACTTGGATATTAGTCTTTGGTACCATCCAAGTTATCTCTCTTTGATAAAGACTCGTAGATTTCTATTTGCTTGAGTAAAGATCAAATCGAGAGATTGAGATATAAACTCTTTGATATACTTTATCTAGATTGAGTCTGACTGTCTAGTTGATTCTCTATCAAGTATATTGGAGTTTTTCCATACAGATTGCTAAGCGAAATATTGGGTGTGGTTGTTAGACCCCCGCTTTTTCACAAATCTCTCTGCAAAACTCACAGAGGGATTTTTGAGCTTTCTGCAAAAATCTCAGAGAGATTCAAATCTCTCTGCAAAAATCACAAAGGGATTTTTAAGCCGTCCGCAAAAATCTCTGAGAGATTCAAAATCTCTCTGCAAAAATCACAGAGAGATTTTTGAGCCTTTCACAAAATCTTGAAGAGATTCAGATCTCTCCTCAAAATCTCGGACAGATTCACATGATAGGCACACGCCTTACCTAGTGCTCAAGCCTATTTCTCAGCCTCTCAAATACACTCACGGCTATTAGATTGAGTTTGAATCCAAAAACGTGGATAGGCTCTCTTGAGCACCACATGCTCAACAAAGGGACCTACCAATAATAATATGGTTTTCACATGGCATGTGTGATCGGTCATGGAAAGAGGGAGATCAGCCTCAGCTCCTCTCAACTCTGCACACGATTCCTAAGGAATTCCATTCCTTTTCACATGAGCCATCCTAGTCATTCTCAAAAATCAGAGAATATCTCTCTATCTTGGCCAACTTGGCTAAAGAGAATATTTCTATCTCAACACATCATCACAAAGGCTGACTCCGCTTCACACAAATGGGGGGATATCAATTAGAGTTTTGGTCTGGCGGTCTACGACAGTGTGAGAAATAACCGGCTTATTTCTCACCGCAGAAGAGAATAAAGTTGGTGGAATAATGAGATAAACTCAACCTAGTTTATCCCTATTCCTGAAGAGACGGGAGAATTGTTCTGCATGGCACAGAAAGAAATCCTTATCTTCATCGACTTCAGATTAGAGAATCCATCTATAAATAGGTCATCTATTTTCCAAGATACGATCATCTTTTTCATAACCTCTCAGAGTAATAACTTGTTCTCTGATCTCTCTCTTCATATGCTTCCCTCCCCAAGACCAGCCCTAATCCTTCTTCCCTGTGACTGAAGCATCCTTTGAACGGCCACTGTGCGTGGTTTAGGCGAAGACTGTTCTTGCTCAACCTTCTGTAACTCACTTTCAGAAACCCTAGAATCCCACTTCTAAGTTTTCTCAGATTTTAGGTAATTACAGATACGCCACGCGCCACAATGATGTTTCGACATCATTTATGCTTTACTAGCTAAGATATAAGGCTCAGGCACATCTCTTCTATATGGACCTTCAACCAACTACTTCTCCAAATATATATATATATATATATATATATATATATATATATATATATATATCTTGTTTACATTTATACAAACAAAAGTTGGGGAACACTTTTACATGCTTGCTTCATTGTTCTTGGTTGTCGCCATGCATCTTGGAATAATGTGCCATTGTGGTGCATCATCAAGTTTTGTCCCGTAAGCCAACTTAACCATTGCACCATGATGGTGCAACATTGCTTTCTCCCAGTCACCCACTGGTATAACCGACATTTCACTCAACCAGCGACCCACTGGATAAACGCACCATGATGGTGCGATATCTCTCTTGGCCACCCACCTACTGGTTGTTGCACCATCATGGTGCAACATTGTACTTGGCCATCCTCCAACTGGCTTGAAGTACCATTGTGGTACAACTTCTTTGCTGGGCCAACATGTTCCCAATGCGCAACCAAAGTTTGAGATGCAACTTCATCTCATGCGTATGACGCATCTTTGATCATGCATCATGCGAAAAGTACGGTGTTACATTTTCTAGTCTTCAATCTCCAGTCTTCAAAGTACCTTCACAAACAACTTGATTTCACTAATGATGGATCACACATCGAACGGAGTATGTTAACAATGGATGATTAAAAGTCTTTTCTTCAGATATTGATTCAATTGATCAGATCTGAAATCGTTGATCCTTGAACTAGTTCGTGTGACCCAATATCAATAGAGAATGATCACCGAATAAACAAACTAGATGTATCAAGGTTCAATTTTACCATTAGTAAATCAAATCAGTAATCAAACTAAATACAAATATGATTCTTTGTTTCCCACCAACGATACTACTAGAGCTTCTTTGATCCTACAGAAGACTTTAAAAGAAGCGCACATAAGAGATTTCATCTAATTAGGATATTGTCCTCTCGAATGCGTATTACAAGATTACTCCAGTGGGCTTCCCATACCAGAAATTAAGTAACAGATATTTGTATTCTAACCAATAGAGAGAAACCGTAACGTCCGGAAAATGATAATTAGTTAGATTCCAATCCTTTGAGATTTTCATATGATCATCAAAGTTCCATACCCCACCAAATAAAATTGCATCTTTATACTTTGAAATCCTAAAGTTGATAACAAAAATATTTGGTTCCAAGCTAGGCACCTAGACAAACCATTGATTGTGTCTTCTTAGACGAGGCCAAACAAATTAGCTGCACATTCTGCATCCTACCATGACATAACATCGGAGCGTATTGTTTACTAGCAAGACTAAACCTCCAGTCTCTAGCTCCATCTAAAATAACAATATTATAATGCATAATCACCCTTCTTATAATAGGTTCTTCACTAATTGGAACATCCTCTATTAGTTGAGTAATATTATTTAAAACAGGTCTAGCCATGAAAGTGAAAAAAAAAATATTATAATTGAATAAAAAAGGATAAGGAGAAAAAAGGAGGACATGTATGGTTTTTATAAGCAGTTTTTGAAGGAGGTGTCAAAATGCAAAAGTGATAAGTATAGGTAATAGGATTAAGAAAGATTGATAACAAATAAAAAAATTGTAGGATTCAGAGCTTCTGATAAACTATGGATAACATCGTGATCAAGTTTCGATAAAGGCGGTTTAATATAACCAAAATACTGAATGCTAATCTGATAAAGACGAAGTGAAGAGATAATGATGAACAATATACGCACCACTGTGATCGTTGTCGTAGGCGTCAAAAATAATTACACTTTCTTACTACTCAAAATATATTATGAAGCAAGGGAAAGAAAGGATCGTTCCCACAGAGAGGTCTAGGTTGTCGTTTGTTTCGATTTCTTATATAAACAAAGGTAACAAGGGGGGTTTTCTGATTTTTATAAAGTAAACTAAATAAAAGCAAATGAAGAAAAGTAATCAAATCAAACAAGGAAAGATATTGGTTAAGGATATCGTTTTCATTCACTAACATGTTCTTGTCTTAATAACTAGAATTGATATTTAATCTCTCATTATCAAAGGCCATAGGATACCTTGATCGCAAGTATATCCCGCAAATCTTCTCTTGTCATCAATAAACACATTAAAAGATGCGAATATGAATTCTATCTAAGAGAACAACCTAATGTGTAGAAGCACTAATCAAGTTTAATTCCCCAGATGCATTAAGTTCTATGAAATCAGGCCAATCAAAGCAATCGAACGTGTAAAAGCACTAATCCGATTTAACAAAGGTTATGATTCACTTGTGACTACTAGGATGTATCACTACAAGCAATACTCACAATTATGCTACTTGTAACCAGAAATTTATCATTTTTACGTATAACAAATCCTAATCTAGCAATAGGGATGAAAACAAACTCAACCGATTCGCGACTCGATCAAACTAGCATTCAAATCATAAACAATGTAAATGGTGAATCATAAACGATAATATTGAGACAAAACTAATATATCAAACAAGGATTCATGTTATGTGAAATCAACTTTATCCATAACCAAAAGAAAACTAGGTACCCATATTCATGGAGTTCATAACAAGAAGGAAAAGAAAAAGAAAATTTTTCATGTTTCTAAACCGTAGAACCCCCGTAGAAGAGAGATAAAGATCAAAAAAAATGTGTAAAGAGATATCCCTTTTATACACTCTCTGCCTTGGTCGATTTCTGAATCCAAATTTTAGGTCGCACCCTTTGCCAAAAGCCAGTCCCTGAAATAGCCCATAAGTGAAGCCCAGTCAAGACAGATCCAAGTCCATCCGAGTCGAACTGGGTCAGCTGAGTCGGATCGGATCATTGAGTGAACTCAGCAGAATGAATTTCCGGCAGAATTCCGTCTGTTTTTAGGACAATTTCCTGGCCAAATTCAGGCCATTTCATATCTCATTCCCTGTAACATTCCTAGCATACATCTAAATGCTCACTTCAGCTTCAACCACTTGCAATGCATCACACGCAGCACCATCCTTACATCAGCAAACAACCAAACAGGTGCCACTGCTTAATTCTTCACTGTATACACCATACAGCTTCATTAGTAGACCACTGCATCATGAAACACCACCAGGACCATCAGTATCTTCACCTCGGGCACCACCGACAGCAGCTTCATTGTCTCCATCACCAGTTCTGTCATTTATTTCCGCCTCAATCTCCAAACCTTGTTGTTGTTGTTCTCAACTGATGGCAATAGTTAACACCACCAGTTACATTCATCTATAACAGCAGCAGTCTTCAAAACTCCAATATCAAACCGAACTGATTTCACCTTTGGCAGCATCATATCCTCATTCTTCTCAGCCTTGGAACTCATCAGAACCTGTGCAATCACCACCTTTGCTGCATCTTCCTTTCTCATGAACCCATCTCTTGGATTTCATGTTCTTCACCTGCAATTCGAGCTCGGCCTTGTTTTATTTGCTGTGTTCTCCTTCCACTATGATCTCTGTACCAAAACCATGATAATCATCGTCTTCTGCTCCCATACCACCAGTATCACCTGTAATGTCTCAAACTCCTTTACATCCATTCCACCAGATTACAGCTGCAACTTCATTTGCTCCTCCTACTGATTTCTACTGCATCTTTTACAGCACAAACCCCCTTGTAATCTCGGTCTCAAAGCTGTTGTAGCATAAATTAAAACAAACCCATTATTCAATTCGCTTTCAACTGCCGAACCTCTATCAATTGCAGATGTAAATCCCCTTTTCTCGTCTATCACAGACCCATATCGATCTCCATTTCTTCAGCCATCTGTTACATAGCAAACATACTCAAATTCAAAGCCAACCCCAGCACATCATCTCTCCAGATCATTCCCAACTTGAATCGGGGTCAATCGATTCATTAATTGCAGATAAACTAGACAATCAAACCCATCTTTCTGAAATCAATAGCAAACCCTTTATCTTCAGAAATCCGTTCTTTCTTCATTTATTCTAACAATCATCACCATTTCCTGAATCGACTGCACTTTAATCTTCATTAACTGCTCAGCTCAAGACCCCTTCGAATTCTCTGAGTTACTGCTCTTGATTTCTTTCTATCTATTTCGGAGTAACAACAGCAGCAACTGCTGCTTTTTCTCCTTCTCACTTTCAGGGCAGTGTAATAACAATGATTGACTGAGAAAGAGAACTCTTGGTTTAGGGTTGTGTAGATAGTGGATATTGCCACCCTAGTGAGGTAGATAAGGGACAACCAATAATTTCCCTAGATATCTGCTCATTATAAAAGGGCCACCAAGGCCTGCCCCTTGCTTCTCTAGACTAAGCTGCATTAGTTGTCCCTCATCGTTGGCTTGGTTCGACTCAGCTCCGCTTCCAATAGTAGTTGTACAGGAAATGATGCTTTGACCTTTCTTGTTTATTCCTTCTTCGAATTCTTCCACCAACAACTGTCTGTTACTTCTCAAATCCACTTCTTCTTTTCAATTTCTTTTCATCACTAAAGCTGTCATGCTTTTCAGACAATGAATTTGCATCACTAAAGCCGACATGATTTTCAGATAGAGATGAAGAAATAAAAGCAAATAATGAGAAATAATCTGCCTTGCCCTTTTAAGCGACGTTTCTTCTTATTTTGTTCCAAATGACTCCAAAGTACCTAAACACTCAAAAGCAAACATAAGATACATAATTTACAAGAAAACTAAGTAAAGAAAGCATAAACAATAGATAAATATTAAGGTGTTTTAGACACCTATCACACTGCGACATAAATCCAACTTTGAAGATACCAAATTTGGAATTGCCAACTGTGAAAAAACCCAGAGATGTGATCGGACATTACTGCAACACCCATGTGTGGCAATAAGTAAAAAAGGAGATTAACATGCCATTTAAGGAAAAACAGATCAATTAGAACCAGATTTTGACACGTAAGAAGAATAAAAGGTTGAGAAAGAAATTAGGGCATACAAAATAGAGAGAAACTTGCAGTACATGCAAAATTAAGTTAGATTTACTACAAAGGAAGGTTCAAACAAAATTAAAAAACAAATGATTAATAAATTAAATATAGGGAAATTTCGGTCGCCTAATGTTGACTATAAGGTTGACTATCGCTTGACTAAATTGCCATGAGGAAAGAGAAAAGATCCCATTCACATTGGTGTTCAATTCTTAAGGAGTTTTCTGTTAGTGATGGAGAAGATCGAATAAATTGATAGTAGCGACATATTTTTGAATGTTACATCACCAGGAACAATTGAACATACAAAATTGGTTTCAATTTTCTTTTCGCGGTTTTATATACGATATTCTGGAGAGGGTACATGCATCAGAATTTTTAAATAATTTAATTATTTTCGTATTAATCATAACTAATATAACTAACTAACGGGGTACCGACAACTTTTCCAAGGATACGTAAAGAAATTACGGAATGCCGTTTATATGGTATTTTATGTAACAATTTCAATAAGCAAGATTTTTTTTTTTTGAAGCGTGTATTTGTTAAAGAAACTAGTAGGAGATTACACGAGGATATCAAGTACGCATGGAGTCCCTTAAAACAATCTGACTAATAAAGATCAGAATTGCCTGGTCCCATATTTTTGTTGCAATATTCCCCGATTGACTTCCATCCACAACATGATTATCTAGTCCGTCTTCTGCTTGGTTTCCTTCTTTGTAACTATGTTGGATTGCGCTTTGTGGAATCCAATTCACTCGGTGTTTTATTTCATTTATCATTCTTAGCAGATACCAAGACCGTGTTGTAGGAGAGGTAACAAAGCACAAAAGATTTTCGGAATCGGTCTCGAAGAGAACTTTTATCCATTGTTTCTCTGTCGCGGTTCTCGTAGGCAGCAACAACGACCAGGTTTCCGCTATTAAAACAATAGTAATTCCTAATGGCTACGCCAAGGCCATGATGGTTCTTGTTTCTGAGTTTCTGCTAATGAAACTTTCACCTGTCATTCCTGGATGTCCTCTCGTAGCTCCATCTGTGTTGATCTTTATCCGGTATGAGTTAGGGCAAGACCAGCCAACTAATATCATGTACTATATTTCTTGATTAATATTAGGTATCACCGGGGCATTACGGCCCCCGGTCAACCTCTCGTCTTATATACACTTAAATGTAGTTTTCCTTTTAAGTATTGAGACACTGTATTTCTAGGTAGCTATAAGAAATGAGTTTTTGAAAAAGCATTAAGTATATTTGAGTATCTTATATTTCACTTGAAGTTACCCATAATAAGAAGAATGAACAAACATCATTACATTTTTCTAGTTCAAATGCATCAGTCAGATTTCATGGATGACATTTACATCAAGATGATGTTTGTGTACATTCTAGCAGCAGTGTTTTCAAAATACCAAAATATTTGTTTTAGCTATTCTATCTTATACATGATGTGTGTCCAATAAGATATAGTACCTCTTTGGATTCCTCTTTTTAGAAACGATTATTGGAAGAAGGAAGAAGAAAGTAAATTCTAGATTCTTTCTATATTTTTGTAGGTTTATGTTTGGCTTTTTAGATTTTGAGGGCGGTTGAAATAGTTTTTGCGGGCGGTAGAAACAATGTACATATTGTTCTGCATGGCCATACACGTATTGAGATCTCACACTCTTTTTATACACGTAAAGCAATTCCAGGCAAGCAGATTTTTTCACTTCTTGCTCACTTCTAAACCAATCAAGAAAAATAATTTGAAGAACTTGTATGACTGTTTTAATTCTAATGTTAAGCAGGGTGACACATCGTAAAAAGCTTAAATTAATAAGTAAATTTTCATATAAACCAATGGTAATTGACATGAACTTGAAATTGAATGATAAAGAGATCTAAACATTGGAATCCAATAATCAAAAGAAACCATTTCCAACAGATTTAATCCACTCTGCCTCTCTATGAGGATCATATGGTGTATGTATCCATTGCTGAAAATCCATCTCACTCCAATAGCTCTGTTCCTAATTTACCACGCGATCTATAGATGGTGAATTCTCGGTAGTGCATTAACGCACCACCATCTTCATATACCCACATGGCAACTCATTCTTCTTGATGACACTAATCCTTAGATTTGATGCCACGCCATGTACCTTTGAAATACCAATATACATTGGATTTTCATCTTCGACGAAACTACCGGATGTCGAGTAGAGTCCAGCATTATATATTCTTTGTGACCTGCTCTCATTCATCAACATTGTAAAACAAACTCTAATATGAAATTGATACCTAGCCAAAAGTATTCCATCGTTAGATCTCATCACTTTCTTTTTATTATTGTAATATCCCCAGCAGCAACTTCGGTTAGACTTCTGCGGCAATCTCAATATCTCCTAGTTCATATGCATGAGAACAGGGAAAAAAACAATATCATCCTGAAATTACAGAAAAGTTCATATAAGAAGAATTCAATAGCTCTAGAATAAAACCTCAAGGTAGACAATGTCTGTAGTTGAAAGGTCATTGGTTTCATTCTGTAATAACATAGTTATTATATGTTCGGCGCTGCATCTAGAAAATACTACGTAAAGTTTACTGTGGTTAAACACATGAGTGCATAAATCTATCCTAACTTATTTCGCAGACTGTCCCGTGACTTGTTGGTTGTCATAGCATAAGCAGAACAGACAGGAAACTGACGCCTCGCCAGGTTAATATCCATATCTGTGGCAGACGGTTTGAAATTTATCCTTGGGATACATATAATTTCTCTAGTCTTTTCTCTAGTTAAAATTTTGGCTTCAATTACATGCTGTCCAGATCAAGTGACTAACAGTCTTGTGTCGTTGCAAAGACCTTACCTTGGTGCAAGATTTCTCAACATTATGATGGAGCATCCAACTTTTATATCTAACTTGAACTGAGGCATTCCATGTAGATTTAAATTCTGCAGGAATTCGCTGGAAAGGTGTGGAATATTGCCAGTGTCATCTTCATTTAACTTATATGCAGCAAGGTACGTGTATATATCCCTGTCTAATTTTTTCATTGATTCTGTATCAATCTTTTGCACGTCATCATTACGGGCTGATAATATAATCCGCTCAGTAAAATGTTTTGTAGATACTCTTTATTTTGTTCCCATCCAGGGGTAAAGACTGTTTATGAGTTCAGCCATGTTATTGTATCTATCTATTGTGTTTGTAAAATCAACAACTTCCTTCGGACTATCACCAACCTGTCACTTATATCCAACAAATATAGATCAGAGCTATGTTCAAGGATAAACGCAACAAAAGGATGTGAAGAACGAAGTGGCATTCATACCTCTACTAAAAACTTTGCAAAAGATACACTTTCTGGTTCAAGCGCATCCAGCCTCATATTTTTGGTGCAGCGCATCCATGACAGTGACGTCATTCCAAAACATTGATCTTCTCAAACATTCTCCAACTACTTGTTCACGCCATCCACCTGGTATCACAGGCAGTGTTTTTCTAAAGTCTCCTCCTAGAACAACGGTAATTCCACAAAATGGTTTTTCCTTATTACCAATATCACATAGCGCCCGATTAACTGTTTCAACATAAAATCTGTGTTGCATGGGAACTTCGTCCCATATAATTAGTTTCACTTTTTTCAGCAGTTTAGATTGTGTATCTTGATTGTCAACTCCACAGACGTTATTATCGGCTATTTCAAAGGGAATCCTGAACGTCGAGTGTGTTGTACGACCTCCTACCAACATAAGTGAATAAATGCCAGGCGAAGCAGCGGTCAGGACTATGTGTCCATCCCTGCGACATTTATATGTTAATGTGTTCTACAAAAGTATTTTACCGCTTCCAGCACTTCCATTCAGAAGAAAAAAAAATTATCCTCATTATCTCTTACATAAACTTGTCACCAACAACATCACTCCATGTTAGTTTTTGACTTGGCATATCCTCGAAATCTTCAAGCGACTTGCCAAATTCATGCAGTTGTTCATCCAAAAGATATAACCCATAATCATATATTTGCTCATATGTTGCCTTCCTGATATGTATTCTTTATGCGAAGTGTAAAATGTAGGTCATCACATATGTGTTGCCTAAACTTTTATCATAAAACATCTGGTTGATTTGGGTTGCAGTTACAAAGAATTATCTTGAAAAGTTTTCTTAACTGAACCCCAGTTTTCATCATTGTTGCTTCTTCTAAACAATTAGACCATTCATTGTCATCTCAAAAAATTTCAAGTGCGATGCATGCTCCTTTAAACGTACGATGCAGTTTCTTAGCATCACCATCCCCAACTGTTTTCAGTTTTTCAAATGAATCTGCATCGGCTACAACCGTTAGTAATAACCGCAGGTAATACAATTCACCAGCATTAGGACTAACAAAGTACATCCTTGCAATTGCAAAACCCTGCTTCCTTTCTTTCCATTTTTTATTCTCCCATATAAAATGTTGTGGGAACTCTTGATAAGTATATGCTTTGGCAGTGGTAAGCTTGCAATAATACTCAAAGAATCCCATCAATATCGACTTATAATTTTATGCAGCAACACTGACCTTGTCCATTGACTTAATTGCATAATACACAAACCTTTGTTGGCCAGGAAGATGAATAGCCATGCGAACTATATTAGGTTTTTCTTGATGCATTCAGTGCCCATATAAACGCTATGCAGCCTCGGGTGCACCAATATATCTTGCATCAATATATTTTTGTATTTCATCACACTTACCTAAAATTAGTGTGGCATCATCGTGGAATTTATATATATATATATATATATATATATATATATATATATATATATATATATATATATATTTGTGTATGTATTTAAAAGTATTCACACCTCCACAGATCTCAACATTAATGTGGCAGTTGAACATCTTGGATAGATATGGATTATACAAGACACAAATGTTGTTTTCTTTGTAGCCAGTTCGAACAATCACCTCCTTCACATTATCGCCAGGTGATATACTGCATATCCACCTTCATCCATACTTATACTCTCGGTATGTTTTTTCGGATACCATATGCCGCATTTTTCATTTTTCATGCACATGGAGTCCACACCACATGGACCATGTACCATGCATTTCCTAACAGTCTCAAATAATTTTATATCTTTTTCTTTATCTAAAAATTCGTCGCTCAATAAATTTATCAACCTGTTCAACTGTCTTTATTTTTTTCAGGACCATCCAAGAATATAAGATCATGCAGATGAGGTAAACCACATTTTTGAAATTCAATCGTGAACACATGAGCAACAACCTTTCCGAACACATTCCTTTTATTTATTTATTTATTTATTTATTTCATCAACTTAGTTCTATGTAACTCGAATACACCCCTATGCAATCTGGACGATCCCATGGATATTGATGTGGTGCAAGTGCATCTTGAATTTCTGGCCAACGCAGATTCGTGGTCATTGTTAGGAAGATATCTGGATGATGATTAAACCGTATTATGGCCATTAAATCTTCATAAATCTCATACATATGCCTATGAACACCAATTAAACTCGATGGTAATACATATGGTTTACCCAAGTCCTTGGGACTCAGCCCAGATTCTGCCGAGTCCTTTATATGCTTATACAAATCTGCTCGGAACTTATCCCGACTTTTCTTCATATAACAAATATGGTTTTGTTCTGTTGATGCCAAAGCATCTACCAAGTACTCATGAAAAAGTTTGTTAGCTCTTAAGATGGTAGAATACTCGCTCGGGCTCTCAAAGATACGAAAATTATGAATTTTTTTAAAAGTTAATCGTTTGGCAGTATGTTTTCCTATGTCAAGGTCCAGATGCTTTATATCAGGATGCCAACTCATCTCGTTGTATGGAAACAGTAAAACATAATGCAGGGGCAAGTATGCAGGGTGACACTCTGAAATACGTTTGAATCCTACTTTCCCCTTGCGATGAAGTATTATAACTCTGAAGTCATACTTTTGGGAACCATCTCCGGGTAAAATTACAGAGATTTCATCAGTTGTTGGTAGGTTATAACGCCTTTCATCTGTAGTTTCGTTGGACTGCATGATGACTTTGACATTTTGGTCTGCAGGATTAGCGTTGCTCAAAAGATCTTGTGCCTGGTACTATTTTTTGCAAACCACATTATGTTTTGAGATAATTTTCTGAACTTTTTGAAGAATGTCTTTATCAAACAGGGGATTTCGTTTTGCCCGAACAACCAATGCATGATTTGGATCACAGAAATACAGTTATGCTATATTGGGTCCTTACCCTCACCTGGTAGTAAAGTTCCGGTATGTTTTCGAAGTTCCCCATGAATTGCAAATCCTTTTGGGCCCTTCCCCTTCAAAATCCTCTTATCCAGTTTGCAACCAAGACTGGTAAAAACATTGGAAGCATTAAACTTCGGATGTGGTCTTTGAAAAACCTTGAATCATCTCAATTGGGTTTGATATGTGGTCTTTAAAATGTTATAAAAAAATCTACGAAATGAGTACAAACAACAATATCAAATTTAGAGTTTTTACGAAAAATTCGGAGTTATTTATCATTTTAGGCACAATTTTAGAAAATTATATGTATACCATTATGCAAACCACCACAAAGGATAAATAACATTTTATGTAGCCATATTTTGGTTTATGCATCTAACTAATTTTCCGTTGCAACCAATAAAACGATGTACTCCCTCCGTTTCAGGAAAAGTGATACTTTCACTTTAGGCATAGTTTTCCGAAAATTCAATGCATAGCCATTATGCAAACCACCAGAAAGGATGCATAACGCATTTATGCAACCATATTTTGGTTTATGCATCGTCTAATTTTTTGTTCCAGGAAAAGTGATACTTTCACTCTGTTTCAGCAAAAGAGATATTTTCACCTTTTCAATTTCCCTCTGTTTCAAGAAAAGTGATCACTTTATCAATTTGGGCTATTATTAGGCAAAATGAAACTATGAAAATATCGCTTTTCCTGAAACAAAGGTAGTATATGCCTACCGGTGGAAATTGTGATTTGTTTCGTTTTTCTTCGGTTGGCCCTCCCCACTGTGATAACGGTGTTCTAGTATTTCACACACTCCTAACCTTGTATGTATGTATCACTTGATTGAACTAAAGGAAGCATCAAATGTATTAAAAAGAAATTTGAAAGGCGCACATTAAAAAATATTTTTAGAGGATTTAAGGCTGGGCTGCTTAGGACGGCCTCGGCCGATAGAAATCTATTAAAATTAAAATTAGAAAACTATACAATTATGAAATTGTATGATTAGATATCTAATTATTTTTTCATTTGCACTAATAATCAAAATAAGAAATGACAACGCTCAGTTACTTTTTGCAGCTTTCCTACTTGTTCTAGAGAAACAAACTCTTTTTATCAATATATATCACCCGAGATTCTAGTTACCCTTGCCAAGGGTAATAAATTTCTTCCAAAAAAGTGTGCACACTACAACTTTGGGAGCAATCTCAAATATGCTTTCAAATAAGCTGGCATTGTTTAGTTTTGATAATAAAGTACCCCTGTTTAGTTTTCCTAATAAACGTACCCCACAAAAATGATGTCCCATATACATGTATACCTTTTTTATTTTTTTTAAATCCCTCCACCCTAAAGCTGACGAATTTTGAACTCATCCATGTAATCTATCACCAACAAATTTCACCACTTGTACTACATGTGAAACATGCACTAACAAAGGTTGAATGATTGAGGGTGCATCATCGGCCGTAGGGATTTCCACGTACTTCCGTCAACAGCAGCATGAATAGATTCAGCTACTACAAAGCAATTACTGCAGAAAATGGTGGATTATCTTGTTTCCATCTCCTTTTGTTGCCTTACGACCTGAAAAGGGGGAGATGAGTTAATGTCATAGCGAGAGAGTGTTTAAGCTGATCAGTGAAGGTTATGGTTGGGTTGGATCTTGAACACCCCTCCGAATAGTGTTCACTGAAAAAACGATAATCCCATGAAGTCAAATGGCTCTGTCATTAACACGCATATACCTAACATCTGAACCGACCTGTACTTTTTGGATTTGTCCAGTTCTTTGAATTTTCTTTCCTTCTACTGGACTCTCTTTCAAAAGATAATTGGATCTTATTCTTCTAAAATATCCTCGCGTTTTTAGGGGCCACCCGAAAAGATTTAGGGGCCATCAATTTATACCCAGCCAAATACTCTAGTTAAGGGGTACCCTATTTGATATTGAAGTTACATAAATGTCCTTCTGGTAAAACTGTATAAAAACCAAATCAAAAAAAATTCTACTCATTTCAACTCTTCTTCTTCCAGTTTCATATTATCTTCCGATTGTGGAAGAAAAAAAAACTTTCCCTCGTTCTTGTGTTCAACCGAAACATCGCCGCGAATCGTAAAATCAAAACATCGTCGATTCGTTTATAAAACAATGGATAAGGGAAATGAAACCCACAGACCTAGAACCAAAAACGTTGCTCGGGGTATCGATCCAAAGATTGGGATTTTAGCAAGAAATAAAGAAATTGTTGCTGCAAATGAAGAAGAACGCGAAGAAGAAGTACCCGTCGATGTAGTCGGTGGTTGCGATTCCGATAGTCAAACACTTCGTCAACTTCAAATGGCCCCAATTAGGTAAGAATCTATCATTTTTGGGGTTTATTTCGCTTTAATTCGACGAATCGAGAAAAAAAATTTCTAGGGTTTTCGGTTATTTATCCAGATTCGGGCGATATTCATGCTTATTTACTTCCGAATGTAGTCGTGTTCTTCATTTCTCAAGAACATCGACAGTATTCGGGAGAAATATTTTATGGTTATCGGCCGAATATTGTTGGCCATATCTTCCTGGATACAAACTGGTAATAATCGGTAGTTTAATGAATTTTTTGGCTCCCGAATATATTTAAGTAGACACACAGTATTCGGAAGTACACTCACTACCGAATATATATATATATTGAAAAAATCTCAAAATTTCTGATATAGGAAAAATCCCATTTTGGGGCCAGTATTTATTCGGAAGACAATATAATGTTTTATACCTCCGATTGTGTAGGATAAAATTTTAGAGTTTCTGAACTCCAGTTGATGAATATTCGGTTGTAAACATGTTTAGTTATATTCCGATTGTTTTTCATTCGGGAAAAATATGTGTCTTCTTACTTCCGAATTTGTTTATTCGGGTTATAGTTTTGTACTTTTTCTTCCGATTGTGTAGGATGAAAAATTTAGAGCTTCTGAACTCCAATTGATGCATATTTGGTTGTAAATATGTTTAGTTAGCTTTCGATTGTTTTGTATTCGGGAACAGTATGTGTCTTTTTACGTCCGAATGTGTACATTCGGGTTATATTTCCATACTTTGTCTTCCGATTGTATAGTTTGTAAATATTGTTCATTTCTTTGTTGTTTAGACAAAGTCGAGAAAGGAGGAAGAAAGTGACAGCTAGTGCTAGGAGGGAAAGGAGTGCCAAAGATAATTCAAGTGCTCAACAAAGCTTACAAGAACGAAGTAGTCAACAAGGAGTGCAACCAAGTGCTGAACAAAGTGTAGAACAACAAGGCAGTGAACAAGGGGTGCAACCAAGTGTTGAACAAGCCGCTCAACAAAGTGCAGAACCAACTGCTCCACAAGTTACACCCCACCATGAAATTGAACCAGTTGATCCAGTGCCAAGAGTAGAAGAAGAAGGACAACCAAGTGGTACCCAAAAAGCCAAAAAAGGAAAAGATGGTGTAAAGAAGGATGTTGCTAAGAAAGCATCACATCTTGTCCCTCAGCACTTGAAGAAGAAGGGTATTCCAGCAGGCACAATCCTTGGGCTACCGGCGGATGGAGGAAAATTGTTATTTGGATACAAAGACTCATGGGCCAGAGAAATATACGAAACCGAGGTAATAAAATTACTATTTTTTATTAATGTATTGTCTATGTGTTATATCGTAATATTTGTATTAAGGATTTTTTTATGTACTTTAATAGGATCATCAAGATGCGGTCCGTCTACTCAAACCTACCGCCGCACCAACAAAAATGCTTGCGTGGCCTTTATCCGGTGAATACGAAAGGTTCAAGTCAATTGTTGCCAACTCGGGGTTAGCTAATGCCGCCGAGAATTAATTGTTGGAACATGATCGTGTGGCCATATCGGCGTTCGTGGAGACAATGTATCCTGAGACCGATACTTTCCATATGCCGTTTGGGGAGATGACGATTACTCCGGATGATGTTGTGCAGATTCTTAACCTTCCCGACCAAGGAACAACTGTGAAGTTTAACTACACAAAGCAGTTAAGTTGGGCACAACTTTATGCTCTAACTAAAAAGTGCTTAGGTTGGGATGAAGAGACAACAACAGCAGAGTTTAGGAGGCATGCAAGTTACAGAACAAGACAGATCAACATTACAGCTTTGATGAATATGTTCCGAGGCACCTTGGAGAAGGAAAATAATGGAACGTTAACTGATGAGCAAGTGAACCACGCTGCCACCGCATATCTCCTTTGTGTATTGGGATGTGTCATATTCCCCAATACTTCTGGCAACCGGATCGACGCCAACCTTATACAACTTTTGTATCCTCTCCGTGAAGTCGGTGACTATTCTTGGGGAACGGCATGCCTAGCATTCTTGATGGAAGAGTTGAGAAAGGCTTCGAGGCTAGGAACCTGCCAAGTTTCCGGGAACGTGGCTCTATTGCATGTTTTTTCTTTAACTCTATAACTCACTCTATAGTTATTCGGTATACAATACATATGATGCATATTCATAACTCCAAATGACGCATATTCGGTAGGAAATGATCCATCTCTTTTTCCGAATGTTGGTTATTCGATGGCTAGGTACTTATTTTGTTTTCCGATTATATATAATCGGAAATATTCTTTTGATATTAGAACCGAATATACAGGCCAGAAAAACTATAGGTTACTGAACTCCAAATGACGCATATTCGGTAGGAAATGATCCATATCTTTTTCCGAATGTTGGTTATTCGGTGGATAGGTACTTAGTTTTATTTCCGATTATATATAATCGGAAATATTCTTTTGATATTACTACCGAATATACAGGCCAGAAAAACTATTGGTTACTGAACTTCAAATGACGCATATTCGTTAGGAAATGATCCATATCTATATCCGAATGTTGGGTATTCGGTGGATAGGTACTCAGTTTTATTTCCGATTATATATAATCGGAAATAATGTTTGGAAATTACTACCGAATATACACAGTCTATTTACTAAAACTTGGTTTCTTATGTATATAGGCATGGATCTATGACCACTTCCCTATCCTGAAGTTGGCCGGAGAGAACCCGGGGTGGTGCAAAGGTACTCCTAGAGGAACAAAGTATATATTTGAAGACAACCGTTCTAGGACAAAAGAGCAGCAGTTGATTCGCATGAGGGAGATTTTGGACCAATTGAAGGCCTCGGACGTATGCTTTGATCCATACAAGGAAGATCGAGCCAGTGGGCATATAAATGTTCGGTCGGACTTGTCCCTTTATTTTGGACCATTGTGGCACCCCACAGGATATGTGATGTATAACCCCTCTAGGGTGATGCGACAACACGGGTATATACAACATCAACCTGTGGAGAAAATGGGGGATTACTACAAATTGGAGTTGGAGTTGTGCTCTTCTAGTGGTGATAATCTCACGATTGTTCACACAGGCCCACCTACTGTTCTTGATAACTGGGATAAGAGGAATGACTTCATTATCGACACTGGTAGACGAACCACCCGAGGTGATGAAAATTCTCCAGACTATATGAGTTGGTATAACGTATCACATCCTTTGGTTATCCGTGAAATCAAATCCAACACTACTGCGGCGGGTTCAAGTTATAATTGTATCATCAAAGACAAACCAGCTGGTTATGATAGACTGGTGCGTGTTCTTATATTTTTGTTCATTTTATATTATTCCTATAAATCTTAGGTAATTACCGTTTGATGTTATGTCATTACGTATAAAAAACAGGTGAATAGGTTCAAGCGTGTTTCCAAAATGTTAACTGCATGCCTGAAGAGCGGAGATCCCATGCCAGCTGAGAAGATCAAAGAGGCTAGAGACCTAGTTGATAATATGGATAACGAAGATTATGCTGCCCAGTTTGGGGAGAAAGTCACGAAGAGGCATCCGCCCAAGGTGGCAGTATCAAAGACGGGTAAAAGAACTCGAGCTTCATCGAGCGCTGAAGGTGCTCCAACTGAAGGTGCTCAAACCCGTGGTCGTGCAGGACTGGGAGGTAGTCACGGTCGTAAAGTAAAGAAGAGCAGATAAATGACAATGATTTGTGTTGTACATTCGGAAGTTTGGGTAACTAAGTTTACTTCCGATTATTTCAAGTTCAAAATTTGAAAAGTATCTTTTTCCCAAATTCTGATTTTTGGGCCATCGTACATTCGGGACTTTACAAAAAAAATTATCCTCCGAATATTACAAGTTCAAAACAAACCATGCAGGTTAGACAACCCATATTCGGAAGTTTGGGTAACTAAGTTTACTTCCGATTATTGCAAGTTCAAAATTTGAAAAGTATCAGTTTTTCCCAAATTCTGATTTTTGGGCCATCGTACATTCGGGACTTTACAAAAAAAATTTATCCTCTGAATATTACAAGTTCAAAACAAACCATGCAGGTTAGACAACCAATATTCTGAAGTTTGGGTAACTAAGTTTACTTCCGATTATTGCAAGTTCAAAATTTGAAAAGTATCAGTTTTTCCCAAATTCTGATTTTTGGGCCATCGTACATTCAGGACTTTACAAAAAAAAATTATCCTCCGAATATTACAAGTTCAAAACAAACCATGCCAGCTCTAGGTGGTTCCAAGGGCCAATATAGAAGGTTAGACAACCCATATTCGGAAGTTTGGGTAACTAAGTTTACTTCCGATTATTGCAAGTTCAAAATTTGAAAAGTATCAGTTTTTCCCAAATTCTGATTTTTGGGCCATCGTACATTCGGGACTTTACAAAAAAAATTTATCCTCCGAATATTACAAGTTCAAAACAAACCATGCCATGGATCTAGGTGGTTCCAAGGGCCAATATAGAAGGTTAGACAACCCAAATTCGGAAGTTTGGGTAACTAAGTTTACTTCCGATTATTGCAAGTTCAAAATTTGAAAAGTATCAGTTTTTCCCAAATTATGATTTTTGGGCCATCGTACATTCGGGACTTTACAAAAAAAATTATCCTCGAATATTACAAGTTCAAAACAAACCATGCCATGCTCTAGGTGGTTCCAAGGGCCAATATAAAGGTTAGACAACCCATATTCGGAAGTTTGGGTAAATAAGTTTACTTCCGATTATTGCAAGTTCAAAATTTGAAAAGTATCAGTTTTTCCCAAATTCTGATTTTGGGCCATCGTACATTCGGGACTTTATAAAAAAAAAATTATCCTCTGAATATTACAAGTTCAAAACAAACCATGCAGGTTAGACAACCCATATTCGGAAGTTTGGGTAACTAGGTTTACTTCCGATTATTACAAGTTCAAAATTTGAAAAGTATCAGTTTTTCCCAAATTCTGATTTTTGGGCCATCGTACATTCGGAACTTTACAAAAAAAAATTATCCTCCGAATATTACAAGTTCAAAACAAACCATGACATGGCTCTAGGTGGTTCCAAGGGCCAATATAGAAGGTTAGACAACCCATATTCGGAAGTTTGGGTAACTAAGTTTACTTCCGATTATTGCAAGTTCAAAATTTGAAAAGTATTAGTTTTTCCAAAATTCTGATTTTTGGGCCATCGTACATTCAGGACTTTACAAAAAAAAATTATCCTCCGAATATTAGAAGTTCAAAACAAACCATGCAGGTTAGACAACCCATATTCGGAAGTTTGGGTAACTAGGTTTACTTCCGATTATTGCAAGTTCAAAATTTGAAAAGTATCAGTTTTTCCCAAATTCTGTCGTCCGCTAGGAGATATCCAAATTTAGGCATTGTCAAAACGGAAGTTTGGGTAACTAGGAACAAAGAAATGTACCACGCAATTCAAAACGTCCGCTAGGAGATATCCAAATTTAGGCATTGTCATCCAATACTTGGATCCGATTGTCTTCAATCCCTTTCGGCACTTCACACGCGCAACTAAGTCTTTGAACTCTTGTTCTTTGTCGTATATATCTCCTCGCCTCATCATCTCCATATAAAAACCCTTGTCCTTCACTAGTTGTACCGCCATCTTATTTCTTAAATATTGGCATTGGGTGACATCTTCGATATCCGCCTCTCTAAAGTAACCCATTTGTTCCGTAGCAACTGAAACCCACAATTTACATCCCCATCAACCTCGTCGGTCGACAGAACAAATGGAATGATAAGTGGAGGGAGTTGTTCCAACCGTTATCAACTTTATACATTTTATACTCTTTGCCTTTAATACCATCGGGCTTATAGAAGACAATCTTAAATGGGCATCATATCTTCTTGGTATTGCTTCGGTATTTCCTATTCGTCTTCCGTACTTACTATTCTTTCCCTCGTGACTCTTTCGCGTCCCACCTCGCTCACAAATCATTTCAAATCGAGTGTCACTAACATGATTATTTTGAACTACCACGCACATGTTATCTTTTGCCTTGTTCATAAGCCATTCCTTTGCCTCCTTCTTACTTCCAAATGTCTAAACGTGCATAAAAAAACAAATCTAATAAGCATAACCATTTAACATATAAATTTTGAAAAAGAAAAAAAAAGTAGTAATGAGTATACCAAATCGTTTGCATAGTATAGGGAAGTGTCGGGCCTCAAATAGAAATCATCAACAAACTCTTCAACGGCCTGCATATGAAAGCAACAAATTATTATACAATAATCGGAGGTTATTAAATAAGTCAAACTGCCGAATATACTATATTCGGAATCCTATCGGTTACCCAAAACACCTGATTTATGCAAATGAATGTACACAGTTTACTGAGTGCAAAAAATGATATAATCGGAATCTAAAATATATAGTAAAACAGCCGAATATAAATAACCGGGAGATAACTTTAATCGATAAACATCCGATTTTCAAGTTTTCGGAAATTTTATTTTGAGGCCACTGTTATATTCGGCAGTCAAATAATGTTAGACTATTACCGATTGTAAAGGATAAGAATACTGAGTTTTGAAATTTTTTGAGGAATTCGTTTTTGGGGCCATTCGGAGGTAAATAACTCTACATAACTACCGAATGTAGATTTTTTTGGAAAACCAGTTTGGGATTTTTTCTCATATTCGGCAGTAAACTACTATCTTGGAACTACCGAATATACATATTTGGTACTCAGTGTGTTATATTCGTAAGTTTATTCGAGAAATTATCTACCGAATCTGGGTAGTTCATGGCATTCAATGCATGCAATAATCGGTTTTTCTTGTTTACAAAAGCACACAAACGCATGCAAATCGAGTATTTGAGTTTCTTAACACAATACCTGTGTTTTACATGCATCGTTAGCTTCAATATCAGGCGATTCTCCATTTTCTTCCATGAAAGGGTCGTCTAGGTTTTCCTCTCCACAAAAGTTTGGATCATTCAACATATACCCCAAATCGTCTTCCCCATGATTCTCACCTTCTTCTTCATATCCATCCATTTTTGTAGTGATAAAATGGGTTTTCCCTTTTTTCCTTCACCTTCTTCTCTATAACTCTAACAACTCAAAAATGAAAAAGAAATGGAAAAAATGAAACAGAAATCATTCTTATACTGCACCGACTACAATCGGAAGTCTGGGTAATATTTTGGCTTCCGATTGAAATCGGAGGATAAAAATGTTATCATATCCTCCGAATATATAAGGGTAATTTTGTCATTACAAATTACGCGAGATAAGGGCTGGCTACATTTTCTCTTTGGGTGACCTTTTTTGTTTTATTGTTGGCCCCTAAATCCTTTTGAGTGGCCCCTAAAAACGCGAGGTAAAATATATTGTGTACACCTAAGATATTTTTCCTTTTAGTATATAGATACAATTTCATTAACTATATTCAAGTAACACTACGGAAGATTGTATTATCCAGAATCGTAGAACGCGAATAAAAAAAGATACCACAAGAATAGACAGATGCAAAAAGAAGTGGCCTTAGTCTTTTCCATTGAACTGTACAGAGTTGTAACAGTAAATAGTTACGGTTAAAGAGGAATTCTTAAAACAAATTCATTATCTATTGACACGGCAAGGTTAAAAATCGAAAAATGGAGAAGAAGAAACAACAGAAAGTTGAGAGATAATTATCATCCAGCAAATCAACCACCTAATCTGGACGTGCTTCAAGTGACCCTTGCATCTCCTCTTGTTGTACACTTAACTATTATCACTAAGGATAGTTTGTATCTGAGCTTCTTGATCCGTGTAAGTCATACTCCTTCAGTAAGAAATTACCCATGGTGTACACACTGGCAATCATTAGTGCTCCAATTGCAAATGGAGATGCAAATGGAGACTCTCATTTGTGGTCGTTGAGCTCTTTATAATCTAAGCTTAAACCACATACTGCATATTAAACAAAAGTTAAGGGGACTGCCAATTCTCTTTCGTGTTTCTCAGAAATAACTTAATTTGGATATCTCTGTTCATCGTCGCAAGGATATAAATAACAAACCTGTGCTGTTACGTCTTTATTAAATTCTGACTGAGCAAGGCATTGTTTGAAGTCATTTTCACTTTCCTTTGAAACTTTAAGCAGATTTATCTCTTAGAGTTCTACTGCCCGTCAGATGCTAGATACACCTGTTAGGTTATGCGTTCCTTTACCTCTTTGCTTCAGCCTAACCAAATCACTGGAGGTACTGTCAAAAACCTCAACTAAGGTGTTCCTGGAGATGGGGTAAAGATGAATATTTTTCAGATAAGAAACTAAAATCGTTACTAACTGAAATTTTTACACAATTATTATGAATAAGAGATCCCTAAAACACACCAGATAAGAAACCTTGCCTTCTACACTACTTCGTCTGTCGCAAACTCAACAGTAACATGCCCTTTGAAACATTAATAACTTCACCCAATTCTTTGAAGTATAGCTCACTACAAACTTTTGTGAAAGTTAAGTTTAGTCAATGAAGAGAAGAAGATAGGTTGCCCGCAGATAAGCTGCATAGCAAAAATGGAGAACCAACTTCATTTCAATAGCATTTGAACTACAAATTGCACAAAGAAACTAAAAGGAAAAACAGATACTCACAGCTATCTGTAAAGAAGTTTTTATGGCTGCCATGCTATCAGTGTTTCGACAGATTCAACATTTGGAGCTACCATTGCGACAGCGTTCTGCCCAGAGGTTGAAAGAGTTTTACCACTAATTAGGAGGTACAAATTGCAGTAATATCCGAAACCAAAATGTAAACATAATCTCAGTTAGAGTTCTGCCAATTTAAAAGCCTTAGCTCCAATCTCTACATTAACATAACAAATCAAAATTTTGAACAAATAAATGGCAAAACAAGTTGACCTTAAGCATTTAATTATCACTTCATATTGTACCACCCGCAAAAATCTCCCAGCTAAGATGTTACAAAAATTGCAGATGCACTTCAAATTTCAGATGCACTGCCAATCAAGCTTCTGACATAAAATTTAGCTGAAAACAGCTGGAGCAGTCGGTTGAATTATGATTTCCGGGGTAACGTATGTACATGACACTACCTTCATTTTAATACCCCTCAACGATGGATCAAACATCATTCTTTAAATGAACTTGCTAAATAGTACATCTACTAACTGAATGAATACAATATATAGCATTTGCGGTATGTGGCAATGTAAAGTGACTATTTGCAAATCAGTCCACCCGGGAGTTCCAAAATTCTAACTTGGGAGGGCTAAAGTAGATACTTAATGATGAATAATTGAAGTGTGGGGCTGTACTCCCAGCTAGTGAGCTGGACCCTCAAATTCCCTTTAGTGATGAGTATATTTGTATCTATCTGTGACATACAGAGATAATCAGACACATGTACGGTATAAAGTATTAGACAACCCAACCCGTGATAAATATGACTCAGACTACAAAAAGAATTGATAAATACTTACCTTATAATTGAATGCCCGGAATACAACTCGGCATCAGCAATCACAGTCCTACACAATGTACATGAAGACAGATTCAATGCTCCCAATAAAACAGGTTAATAGCATGTGGAATGGTTCGTGTAGAAGTAAAACATTTGGCAATTAATACATTCCGAGGAAGGCTAGTCGCAGAATAAGTAAAACAAAACTAAACAAAAGATCATAAACATCATACAGGTTGTTGTAAATTACAAAAATCTAGTAAGTCACAGAGGTATTAACATAATTTTAAGCAATCTAATCCATACCAGCAATGATGGAATTGGATTGTTGGAATTAGCACCCTGCAATAACATCTACATGCATACCCTGCAACTCACAGATTGGTAAGAAATCGGACATTTGAGAATTCCTGCTTGTATATGAATGTGCATGTAACATTGAGTAACATAAAGGACTAAAGGCTAAATTTCAGCTGAAAAATATAAGGAATAATTAGAAACAGTAATATGGGGACTTCTTACTGTCTTCCCAGTTGTCTTCACCTTTCAAACTTAAATTGGATGTCTGAAATGGCCAGGACCCAGTTTCATGGCTTTGTATCAAGGGACCAATAAAAGTAAACCTATTAAAGCGAGTCTTAAATCAATTGCAACCTAGTAGCTTCTGTTTTCATGTCGAACATATAAGTGAATTATTTTGCTTCAGCATCTTGTAGTCACAGGATATACAATCCATTTTTAAATACACGTCCACATGAGAGTTCTAATACATACTATTTTCATCAAATTGATCCCCGAAAGAAGAAACATAAGATCTAATGCTTGTGGCTCCAAAAGGGCGGTATGGACTATGGAGGTACACCATCTGCCATGGTTTTGCCTGCTCATTATACCCCAAAAGTAGGGACAGCTGATCGCAATCATCATCATTCGGCACAAATACATTCATAGTGGCAAGAAAACACTCATAGCTAATTGTAAAATTGGCTAGTTAAGCATAAGCATTCGACACAAATTACTTTTTAACGTTTCATTTTCACAATGATTACTATACAAATAAAATAAAATGTTCACCTTGCTAATTTACCGCAAGAATTGATGTTGTGGATATTTACTGTAAGAAAATCACCAAGCAAAAACCTGTTGTATGGCTAAGAAATTATTATCGAGCAACAAAACAAAGTGAGTCATTCAATGTGAAGTTATTTCCCGTCTACTCAAGATTACTAACTTTACGAATTTCAATATCAACAACCCTTTGAAAGTGATGTCGATTAAATAAAATTCAATTATTGTGCTCTCCACTAATCTGCTATAATGTCAAATTCCTTCACTAATCTTGTCAATGGAAATTCTAATGGCTATAATTAACAGCAGTACTCACCTTATTACTCTTCTGGCTTAGATCATCAGGAAACTCCTTTCAAGCTATTTTGACAAACATTTGAAGAGCACAATTAAAAACTCTAATTAATTATCGTGCTAGAGTTTCTCTACTATCTCCCGCTTCCGCTCCCTCTATCTTCATTTGTTCTTAAATCCAAGATCAACATTGAGTCTGCATCAGATCGCTTTGTTGTTGCATTCGAGAATATTTAGCCTGCAGCAGAACTCGAAATCAGCAATAAAAACTCAATAAGATCACAAACACGAATAGTTAGACCTGATGGCTATCTGATATGAATGTTTCGAAGGAAGACAAAAGAAATATTAGTGCATTAATTATAAAATCATGAAAATCAAGGAAAAATTAGGTTAAGTGGTTATGTTAGGTTAGCTTTTAGCTCGCTTTGTATGCATGAAAAGGAATGGACCATGTTATTCTTGTACTATATCCCAAAAACGGGACGAAGGTGACCCAGCACGCAGTGAACTCTTCCTATCTAGTTCTGGATTCGTGCCCATTTTCATATATAGCGAACAGAGTACTATTCTAGAGATTGAAAACTAAGAACTCATGAGAATATGCATGATAGGTCAAAATTTAATGTGTAAAGATGGGATGTATTAGTACTATATCCATGAGTTTAAGCTGGATTTGCCACTATACTCATCATCTAGGGAGCTCTACATTACATGGTCACTTGATGAGCTGCAATTCTATATTAAGCAGATACGTTTCGAGAAGGTTCCTTTCCACCAACCTATGGATAGATATTCTACCATGGACGGATATTCTATATTTGCTTCATCTTCTTTTCAGCTGGTTGGAAAATATCACAACTTATTCTGCTTAATATACACTGTGATGGAGAAGATGCAGCTGCATATTCTGCCAGCACTGTTAACTACCTCAAATAAAGGCCACATATCCATATAGCACAAAACACCAATATTATATCCATCAGCGAATGAATTAGTAATGATATGGATTTAGAACTCGCGATGGACCGAATCAAGTCGTTTATGTATTATACCTGGAAAAACACTTTTGATTTACATTGTACTAAAATCGTGCGCTGGCTGAACATCAAGAATTCCAGATCGACGAATACCCTTGATGCAGCTGTAGTACAGAGGCTAATTGTACCTGTAATGTCACAATAAATCAGTACACCTAATCACACAAACCGAACTATCGTGCAGAAAGCAAAAAATCATATTTAACAACACCACTTAAACACAACTACCATCACCACAAACCAATAAAACACAATCGAAATAAAAAAGGAAGAACGAAATTGTTAGATTGAAAAGCATACCAACACACACAGAACGACTAATTCACAGAAAGAATGATAATCTAACCTTTTTGTAATCAAGAATCACACACAGAAGCAAGAAAGAACCGCAAAACAATAAAAAGCACAGGAAACAAAATTCTAAGGTTTTGCGGGAGAGAGTAATACTGGGAGGAAGGAATTTGGTATTTATGCTAAAACGAAGAGGAGAAAGTCGAGAAAACTATAGAGATTAGGATAAAAAGCTTCATCTACCGTGTAGTACTGCATAGTAATACACAGATTTGCACCATCTTTTTCAGTTTCTTTCAAGCAATTTGACCTTCAAAAACCAAGTTAAGAGTAAGGTTGAATAGAGATTTGTGGTGCCTGACTTTCTTTTGTTTGGATTTGGTAACATACCGTTAGTTAGGGCTTACCGCATGGTCAATGAATAACATCAGCAAACCTTGGGAACAATTTTTTAATTTGTACAGAGAAAAGGAGGATGTGATTAAATTATACTGTATAAGTGAATTATGTTTGTGTCACTGCTTCAGCATCTTATAAGTGAATTATATCGTATCTACTTTACATTGCTTCTTAAATTTAAAGAGTACGACAGATTCAGGGGTAGTTGAAACAAACCTCATGCAAGGAGTTCCTTAATTCTTCACATCTTTCCCTTTTGGGTATTCACACAAGTTTGGGGCCTTTCTCAAATCTATAACTGATGCATCTCTTCCTCCTCTAGTAAGTTCGGTTTTGGACTATCGTGTCAGTTCAATATAACATACACCCTATATGTTTCAAACAGTTTAGTTTGGCAGTTCAAAATAAAAACCGAGAAAAGTAGAAGCAGGAAAATACCTGCTCTGAGTGCTCTCGTTTCATTCACTGAAATCTGTCCAGAAATCGTAAACCTAATACCCTAAATTGCAACAATATTACTAATCTTATGAGAACCCTTATAAGATAAACACATGATATACATCGAGTGATTCCTAAAATCCGAGGTTCTAAGAGGTTAACCGAAATCATGTTATTTCCAGCTCAAATCACCATCAACATAGAATAAATTCATATAAGAAAAAAAAAACACAACAGGTTACCACTAAATTCAAAGCTAGGGTTTTCATTAAAATTTCATATTAATTTCAAACGAACCTCTTTAGCACGATGAAGACACTCAGGATAATCTTCTCTAAGAAGAGCAGAATCTTCAGGTTCCCTACAATTGGACATACATTCACTGAAA
Organism: Papaver somniferum; assembly: GCF_003573695.1. NCBI lineage: Eukaryota > Viridiplantae > Streptophyta > Magnoliopsida > Ranunculales > Papaveraceae > Papaver > Papaver somniferum. The sequence goes on from NC_039362.1 coordinate 85,843,019, forward strand.
TCTGTTCAGAAATCGTAACACCTTCCTAAACCATAACATGCACCTTCCTTTGTTCCTTGTGATTCCCATCCTGATGCATCTCTCCTTTTGGAGATTAATCGATTTAATTTCAACTCCGAATGAATCTTCTCGGTGATGTCAATGGCTGGGTTTATGGAGATAGAGATCCATAAAAGATGAACAGTTCGTTTTTTCTTCGTCACTATCAATGTTCCTAGCCGTCCAAGTCCATATAAACAGAAGTTAGTATCTTAGTATCTAACAAAATCTTTTATTTTTCATCCATACGTCGTCGCTTAATATTACCCGATAGTTCCTAACCGTCCAAATCATAGCTCGGATGATTCCGACCGTCGAATCAGAGTCCCTGCCCAATCCTGTCCGTCTGACTCTCAAATCTCAAAGTCAAAGACCACCATTTTTTTATTACAGTTATACTGTAATTATTTTGACAAAACAAAAAAGAAAAACCATTTTTTATGCTTAGGCACAAAAAAGTCTTTCCTCGCAAGAATTTAATTTTATACTTGGCCATATTTGCTAGCCGCTTTTGTTTTTCAGATTGTTTCCTTCAAAAAGAAGGAAAATTTGTATTTGATAAATGTATGCCCAAGTGACTACCAAAATGAAGTAGTGAGGCAAAGAGAGAAAATGATTAAGGTTGCAGTCAAAAGATCAAAAGATCCAATCATCCTCAAACGTCTACATGCTCTCCTTTACAGCACAAACACAAACCCTTCGTCTCAACAGCAACATGAAGGAGAAGGAGAAAGCATACACAACAAAACATACTGGACTAAAAGAATCCATAGTCTCTGCACACAACATGGAAAAGTAGATGAAGCTCTTCTTCTTCTCGATAATCTCCGTCTCCATGGAAATTCTCCTGATTCACTCAACCTCAGCAGCATCATTCATGCTCTTTGCAGTTCATATCGTTTCACAGATGCTCACAATCGTCTTCTTCAGTTCATTAATACCCATCACTCTGTTCTTGATGAACGTACTTGTAATGTCCTCATTGCTCGTCTCCTAGATGCCAAAACTCCTCGACAGACTTTAACTGTTATTCGTAGTTTAATTGCTGCCAAAACTTCATTTGTTCCGTCTTTGATTAATTATAATCGCCTCATCAATCAATTTTGCTCTTCCAATCAATCCGATGAAGCCCGTAAGTTGTTTGACGATATGAAAATTCGGGGCCATTCTCCGAATTCGATATCTTATACAACTATGATCAATGGGTTTTGCAGAGTGGGCGAATTGGATAATGCGTATAAAGTGCTTGATGAAATGTCTAACAAGGGGGTACTGCCTAATTCTCTTACTTGCAGTGTTTTACTAAGCGGTGTTTTACGGAAAAGGAATGCCGAGGAGTATTCGAAATTGATGAATCAGCTCTGACGAAGAATGATCGATGAAAAAGACATGTCTGTAAACAATGCGGCTTTCGCTAATCTTATTGATTCTTTGTGTAGAGAAGGGTTCTTTCATGAAGTTTATAGGATTGCAGAAGACATGCCTCAAGGGAAAAGTGTAAACGAGGAGTTTGCCTTCGGCCAGATGATAGATTCGCTTTGTAGAGTGGGACAAAACCATGGGGCGTCGAGAATTGTTTACATAATGAGAAAAAAGGGGTTCCTCCCAAGTCTTGTTTCATATAATTCTATAGTTCATGGTCTCAGCAAAGAGGGAGGTTGCATGAGAGCTTATCAGTTGTATAAAGAAGGTACTGAATTTGGATACTATCCATCACAGGCTACATACAAAGTTTTAGTGGAAGCTCTTTGCCAGGAATCTGATATCTGCAAGGCCAAAGACTTACTTGAATATATGTTGAGCATAGAAGCAATAGACAGAACTCGAGTCTACAATATATTCTTAAGGGCACTCTGCAATTTGGATAATCCCAGTGAGCTTCTTAACGTACTTGTTTCCATGCTTCAGAACCAATGCCAGCCTGATGTGGTTACACTCAACACTATTGTAAAGGGATTGTGCAAAAGCAAAAGAGTTGATGAAGCTCTACAAGTTCTTAATGATATGTTAGCAGGGAATCTGTGTGCTCCAGATGTTGTGACGTTCACAACAGTTATCTCTGGTTTACTAAATGATGGAAGAACTGATGAGGCTTTTCATTTATTACGTGTGAAAATGCCTGAAAACGGTCTTAAGCCTGGTATTGTGACTTACAATGCACTTCTTCGTGGACTATGCAAATTACAGAAGGTTAATGAGGCAATGGATATCTTTTGTGATGTTCTGAAAGATGGAAAAGGTTTCAACAGTACTACTTGCACAATAATGATCGAGGGTTTATGTAGATCGAATAGAATAGATGAAGCAAAGAGATTTTGGGATGATGTGGTTTGGCCTTCAAAAATCCACGACGATTTCGTTTACGCAGAAATATTGAAAGGGTTATGCGGTTCGGGTAAATTCAATGAAGCATGTGATTTCTTATATGAATTGGTTGATTGTGGGGTTTCTCCAAATATTGTAAATTATAACATTCTGATCGACAAAGCTTGCAAGTTAGGTTTGAAAACACAGGCTTACCAGATCTTAGGAGAGATGGGAAAGAATGGTTTGGCCCCAGATTCCATAACATGGAGAATTCTGGATAAATTACATGGGAATTTAAAGAAAGAGATGGGTGATTTCAATCAAGTTAGCAGTTGAGGAAGGTTGCAGTAACTGTAGACATACACAAGAAGAAATGATCGGCATTAGAAGTCTTATCGAGTTATCCACGGATAAAATTTCGAACAGTGTACGTCGACAATACTGACTTCCCGATTTGAAGGTTAATGTGAAGTTGACATTTGATACTTGGCCATAACATTTGATTAACATAACTTGTTTCATGCAGCACATAGGCCTCCTGTAGTTCATGACCATATGCCTGTATCAGTATATAAAATAAATGAATGCCAATAGACAGGAATATCATTTTTACAGCTTTGGTATAAATTGTTTATGTTCCCATTACTGCCTAACAAAAACTCGCTGCATAAGCTCAAAGACTACAAAGGTAAACATTGTTTGACAAAGCTCCAACTTACCACACTGCACATTCCGGAGAAATTTTAACCTTCAAGAGATATATGGTAGCGACATGGTCGATAAGGCATCTGGCAAAGCAGACCTCAAACTCATTGCACCAAACACGACTAACCAACTTGGAGGGATCAGTAGTTCAGAGTCTCAAATCCTAGAAGTATTGTTAATGCTTCAAGGTCATAAACATACATTCTGAAAATCCTTGAATTTTGAGCAATCAGTCAGCCGATCCATAAGGTTTCTGCTTAACAACTCGTTCACTTAAACCAAGGGTCGACCACAATTTGAGCTGAAAATACATTGAATTCGCCACAAGATTTATGAACTGGACATGAGTAGATGTTACCTAGTCAATCAATCACAATTCGTTTCACCAAGCAACAGTTCCGCAAAATCCAGATCTATGGAAGTACCAAAATGAATTTATTCCTTGAGCAGACAACTACCTGGATAAAGGTTTGTTCTTTAACAGTGCTGGCCCCCACCTTGAGCCTTTCGTGCAGTGGCTCCAGCACATTTAACATTCCTTCAATGTCATGTTCACCAAAATACAGCCTGGTGGCATCTGCTAAATCCAGCAACATCCCAAACACTCTTTCAATGAATTAGAACTAATGGCAGCATCTGCTAAATTCAGCAAAATCTTAAACACTAAAATCATAGACCCAACATACAGTCGGAAGACCCTCAACATTTGTCGGAGTCAAACTAAAAAGACCTATGTGACAGAAGTATAAATGTTTTGCTCGACTGGCTTTTATACTTTCCCGTAGAATATTGCTAGGGAGGACAAACAAACCCAGCTTCTGGTAGTCAGTTGGTGGTCTAATGTGATAAGAGTTAACCCATTCTCCACATTTAACCAAAGTACATGAAGACATTCTGGACCAGCTAAAGGCAAACCTGTGGATGTTCTTGACCTATCCGCACCAGAAGTGATTGTATGAGTTCTCTCACAGCATTATTATTTGAATGTATTCGGGCAATATCTGAGGCAACACAACCAGCCATGTGTTGGTATCAACATACGCAAATCCGTTCTGCAGTGCCAATAAAATCTCCGCTATAGCTCCATGACTAAACCACAACGTGAGAAGACGAAGGATATCCTGGAGGGAAATTACCAGCCCATCTAAGATCACGATAAGCAAATCAGAGTAGGTGCAACAATAAGAAGGAATTTTCGCAACTAAACAATTTAAATGTAGAATACAGATTTTTTATTAGTAAAATTCAAGTATGAGCTGCAGATAAGAAACATGCCCACTGGGTGAACAATTTTACCCGTAAACTATCATCCACTCCTTTCGTGGTTGCTGCAATCAATATTGAATGAAATAACCAGTAACAGCTTCTACAACATACTCCCCAGCTAAATCAGAGAAGCCTCTTACAGTGTAATGAGATATAACTGCAGTATTGAATAGTGCCCGCTTGTGCCATGCTTTTGACCAATTAGTTGCACATTGAGTGGCACTGGAATGCAACAAGGACTTCTGCTGACCACAGTAATCAATTAGCATACAAATAAGTTACAGCCAAAAGAAAAGAAAAAGGAATAAGTCAATGAAATATTAACAACCTTGTATGGTGTCATCATCTAACACTGGAGAAAAGTGTCCACTGCCAAGTCCCAAGTTTCAGATAAACACGGGCCATAAGGGAGATACGAGGATTTGAAGAACTAACTGAACCACCTGGCACCCTTGGCGAACTGTTTGTTGCTCCAGAAAGCTCAAAAAAGACGAACAATTAACAATTACATACAGGATTGCGAAAAACTATACTAAAATCAGTCCCCAAGCAGGCATCACAAATGCATCATTTAAAGGATTCCATCATTTAAAGGATTCAAAGAAATAAGGTATTCCTGGTACCTGCAACCTTGCAAATGATTCATATCGTTTCAGATCTTCCCTAAGAGACCATTGTTACTTTAAGTAGGCTATAATCACTTGTGGAGGTCCATGATATCGCAAATCTCCCATAGTAGTTTCTGGGTCGTACTATATCCAGTAAATACATTATATGACGAAAAATGAGATATGTTATGAATAAAACACAAATAACAACTCACAGCACAATTTTCCACATCCAGCATGCACCACTAACCTGTAGAGTAGATCGCGCCTGACTAATATTACCACTTTTTCAGCAAAGAGAAGCGGATTTAAGCCAAGGGTCTATGTCTTCTGCCAGGGGTAGCGCCCAAGTGCTCCGGCAGAGAGCAGTGCTTGCCATACCTGTACAATTTAAGAATAGCCAAAAAGAGAAACATCAACTTATGGTAAACAAGAATGGCGCAGTTGATTTTTCAACAGACTTAGCATTGGTTTAAAGAAGACAAAAAAAAAACAGCAGATGATGAAGAGGATAAGTTCCACATACATAGACTAAAGAACTGTCTCCAAACAATAAGCATCACGAAGGTTAATATTTTTACACCTTCGAAACAATGTATCTTTGAAATGGAGAAGAGATGATCAAAAAATAGACAGGAAAAAGAAAAGCTTATCCACCTCTACGTGCTGCTTTGTTCCTTGTATTTTAATCACACAACTGCCTTGATTAAACTAACAGATATACTACTCCATTGATGAAGATCTATATTATTTCCTCTTTTTTCCTATGTGGTGATTCCTTGAAGACATGTGATTCACCTTGTTGTCATACCTCTAAACTGTACGCTGCACAGCAATCCAACTGTTGCCGGTCTCTTTTTTCAACCCACTCATTCCCAAGCTCTCCCGGACCCTTTCCTTGTCCTCCCATAATCCCCTATCAGCATATATATTCGCCAGTAGCACATAAGGTTGATTTCTTCTCGGTTCTAATTTCATAATCTTTTCGGCGGATCTTTCTCCCAATTCAATCTCTCCATGGATACTGCAAGCACCTAGCAATGCTTCCCATACAAAGACTTCTGATCCAACTCCCGTTTCTTGAATAAACATCTCTGCTTCTTTCAACCTTCCTGCCCTACCCAACATATCAATAAGACAAGCAAAATGTTCCTTCCTCAGCTTAATACCATAATGATCTACCATCACCCGAAAAATCTGAAGGCCTTCATCAACAAGCCCACAGTGGCTACATGCAGACAGACCTCCAAGAAATGTAATATCATCTGGCTTAAATCCTTCACTTAGCATCATTCTCAGGATGTCTAAAGCTTCTTTTCCTTTCCCATGATGACCAAATCCTGTAATCATCATTGTCCAAGAAACAACATCGCGTACTTCCATTTTTTCGAACACCATTTCTGCTTCTATCAAGCTTCCACACTTGAAATACATATCAATAAGAGCATTACCCACCAAAGTATCTGAAACAAATCCTAACTTAATTATCCTGCCATGAACTTGCATCCCTCGCTCCAACCTTGTTAAACCATTGTAAGCTGGAAGAATACTAGCAAAGGTGAACTGATTTTCCTTCATCCCCACTTTTAGCATTCTTTCATAGAACTTAATTGCCTCGTTATTCTGCCCATTTTGCATAAACCCAGAAATAATTGCAGTCCAGGAGATGATATTAGGTGCTTGAGTTCTCTCAAATATTTTTATAGCAGCAATTGATTCTTCTTCACATTTGGAATACATCGTGACAAGTGCGTTACTGGTGGGTATTTCAGAAGATAAGCCGGCTTTTATAACACACCCATGGATCTCCATTCCTCTCTTCAAATCTCTTGGATCTGAACACGTTTTTAATAAGCTTGCCAAAGTGAAGCTATCAAATTCTACACCCTTGCTTCGTAACCTCAAAAAGATTTTCGTTGCTTTTTCTTTACATCCATTACGTGCAAAACAATCGATCATTATGTTACACGAAACCAAATCTAACTCCACTATATCGTCAAATGCATGCACAGCCTCCTTTAATTTCATTTGCTTTCCATAGTTATCAACTAAAGAGCTTCCAACAAAACAATTAGAAAAGAACCCATATCGAATTGCTTGACCATGAAATATCTCAGCTAATTTCATACTAGCTGAAGAACCAGCACAAGCACCAATCAGTGCAGACAATGTAATATGATTTGGCTCAAGATCCTCTCTTTTCATCTTTGACAACAACTCTATACCTTCTCCTAGGCTACCATTATTACGAAAGGAGGCCGAAATAATTGTATTGAACGAGACTACATCTCTGTAAGGCATTTCTTCAAACAGTTGAAGACAAAGTTGCATTTGATTGGATTTGCAGTAGAAATGAAGAAGCTTATTCCAAAGGGACATAAACCCATTTAGTCTCAATTTTATGAGATGAGTATGAACTGATGAACCTAGCATGAAATTCCCATTATGTAAACAATCATGTAGGCACTGGCTAAAATGGTTGTAGTTTATCAAATTCTGGTGTTGAAATTTGAAATCATTTGATGGGTATTTGTGAACTGAAATATGATTGTTAAAGACACTAAAAGTTCTGAAAGGGTGATTTAAGCGGTGAACAAAGAGCTGTGAAGGTGAACTGCAATGGCCACCAACAAGGGTGTGAATCACAAAACGACAACGAATCATGGAACCAACTATTTTGTAGTTTTTTTTTTTTACTGCGACAAGGGATCAAACAGCTTTCTTCTTGTTCGAATTTCGTTCCAGTTAGTTAAATTCAGTTCCTGGAAGATATCTACGGAGCATGTCCCTGCATTAAAACACTCACTTATCAAAAGTATAACTGAATTTATTTTTATTTTTTTGCAGAGGTTTATTAAATTTAGACAGTGGCGGAACCAGGATTTCAAACTGGGGGGTGGGGGGCACTAAAAATAAATAAATCCTGTGAACAAACAGTAATAGCAAATCTACAGTACTGCTAAGAAAAAGAATTTGTTCCCTATGTAATCCAAGCAAATCTCTCTGTTGCTTGCCGTGTGCAACTGCAGATTACATGTTTTTCACTAGATGTTTCGAAAGTCAACAGCGAAAATTTAGGGCAGTAAAATGTAAGGGCAAAACTATTTCACAGCTTAGTTGTTGGAACTATGGTACACAAGAGGGCAAGTGGGTAACAGGTAAAAGGGATGTCGGCAATTTGATGTCCTCAAATAACTGTTAACACTTAAAAAATATCATAGAAATACAAAGCATGCAAAAGTACACAGCTGAAGATACTCATTCTTTAAAAACTAACAATAGCCACAACAGATTAATAGTCTTACTTCAGCTTCTCATTACAAGCATATTTCAGCTTCTCATTACAAGCATATTTCAGCTTCTAATCTCAAACTATTAGCTGTAAGCCTGTAACATAAAGTAGAGATACAAATAGTATTTTATTATATACGACAACAAACATAACAGTATCTTAGATTCTTTAGACATATTTCCGGGTACCACATAATAAAAACCTCCGGACCTGGCTAAGCTACTAAGCATCCATGATCTAGGTTGCATAGACAAGTAAAACATAACAAAATATTAATGATAAGGAATTTGCTAAACAAGTTATCATGACTCAATTGGGTTATGGCTACAATAGCAAACACTAATGGAGCAGCGTGACTACAATTCTTTCTTCAGATCCCTTCATTTGGTGCAATTCACACACTAGCATTCCTAAAATGTGTGCAAGAGCAATATAATTCAAGTTTTCGAAGAGCAAATGGAATTTATGCATAAAGACGCGTATCTGAACTACAAATTCGAATCTACTTAGAAGTACTCAAATGGGGAACCAAACAACAAGCGCTCCAGCTACGATAACTAAGAAACTAGTAAAAGCAACGGAGCTAATGCATCACCAATCATATCAATTGCATCAGCACCCAAAGCAAAAGCCCCTCCCAGCATCAAAATAGTCACAAGCAAGATTACTCAAAGGCGATGGCACCTGAATATACTTTCCAAACGAATGGAATACAACTCTAATTTCCAAGAAAATAACAAAAACAACCAAGGCAACAACACAATTAACAACTCTTCCCCTAGTTGATGCATTAAGTTGAAACAAAATGGGCACAAACAACAGCAAAAACAAATCACTGAAAGATGCAAACATAATCCCATGATGAGATGCAGCAGCGACATGAATAGTAAATGCAATGTATGAATTCAACTCTCTAATGGACCTAATATCATAATCTCGTTGGGCACTTCACCACCATGGTAACCAATACTATTCCCTTGTTCAGTTTAAACGAATGGTGAACAACCAACAGAATCCACAGCTAAAAATCATAATTACAAGCACACTTCAGCTGATAATCTCAAACTATTAGCTGTAACATAAAGTAGAAATACAACAATTAATATCTAATGAAAACCCAGTACTCAAACACCGCATATAAACAAAACCCACTAGTCAAAATCTCTTTAGAATCCTTAAATTACAATCAATCTCAAGGCACTTCTTTTAAGTCATTTTATCAAACAGTGGTTGAGTATTGTACAAAAATGTAAGTGTTTCAATATATGTCAGATAAACTATAACCTAGAATGAATTTCATAAGTCTTAGAGTTCATAAACAGTGATTGATAACATCTGTAAAGAACTTCACATGATAATCTGTATAGTTGTTGAAGGTTTTAGTCAGCAGGATACATAAGAAAAGAAGAAAAAAAAAGAGGAATTACAGACATTAAGAAAATCGGAGCTTTGACAAACGAATTAGTTTCAAAGATGAAGAAACCGTACCTTGGTACTGTACGTTTGTGCAATTGGTTTGTAGGCTGAAATTTGGAAGGAAGAAGAAGTTTGTAGATTTCCAACAAAGCAAATATATTGCCAGTAGTTATATCCGCCTGCTGGTTAGGATGCCCGGTTCGGGTTAAAAACTATACCGCCAAAAATCCGAATCGCATTTTCTCATGTGACCATTTTTAAAACTAGACATTCCAATTGGCATCCTCCCAACCAGATAGAGAGATTTGATCAGCTTTTCAAATCAGTTTGATCCTCATTCCTCAACTTAAGAGGATAACGAGCAGTCTTTTCATCAAGATGTTTCAAGTATAAGCCCATTCATGTTATTTGTCTCTAGACCCGAAGTTTTGGAACCACGAAATTGCAACCAGATGCATTCATGAGCCCTCAGATGCTAAATGAGTTCAGTAAGAGCTGATAGCTTGTGTTCTAATTTTCACCCACAAACGCAAAAAGTGGTATCTAACAGGAGATAAATGTATATAGAAACATCACGATGTAGAAATGCATTTTTCATATTTACTATGCAGAAAGATCCGGTACATAGAGATGCCATGAACACATATATGGCTTCTGACTTTATGAAAATCATTAGGTTGAGCCGTCAAGCAAATTATTACCTATACTAACGAGCTTCAGCCGAAAAATCAGGCTCTGCTGGCTTTTGAAGAATCAATGGTGGTAATCTCTCTTGCAACCTTGCCTTCCGCGAGCCATGTTGTCGAATTGCACGCAAGGCATTTGCAGCAAATCGTGAAGCATATATTGTTGCACCAAGGCTTGGTGAGGTACCGCCACCCTTAGCCAGTGCATCCTGTAATCTGTCCTCCTCTTCCTGTAAGGACTCCACTGCCTTCTTCTTACTATACCTCCGCCAAGCTGCTTGAATGAAACATGCAGCCCAAGTCCTCCACTGCTGAGAGTAAAATCTGAAAGTGTGACGGAGTTGCTTACTGTGGAGTCGCCTGAACTGCGAAGCAACACTCTTTAAATGATCAGCCATTAGAGCGAAACCTTCAACCTCTGTCAAAGCCCGGACAGTTCTGGTAGATATGGGAAGATTGTTATTTGAATTGGGGTCTAGAGCCCATGTAAGAAGTTCTTCTCCACAAAAGTCTCCTTCTTTTAGATTATCAGAGTTGAAAAATCCAGTCCTTCCACCATTCGTAGTCACACTCAATAGCTTTCCCCTCATTATAAAGAGCATTTCACCAACAGGGTCACCTTCACGGACAATATAGCTATCGTCTGTGTACAAAGCTGGCTTGAGGTGATCACACATTGCGTCCAGTAGTTGCTCATCCATTTTTTCAAACATAGGAACCTAAAATAGTGAGGAAGACATAAGGTCATCTTTCAAGAATTAGAATTCATCCCTAAGTTGAAAGACTTTACATACTCAGTCAAGAAGTGAGACAGAGAGTAAAGAAAAGAACATACTGAAGTCAAGCCATTCACATGTATATTCATCATAATAATTCAAATAGTCTATCACTATCTCCCTATTCAACTATAAACTAGAAGCCGCAACCTCAATGAATATGAGTTTCAAGATCTATTATCAATGCCCTATTCACAGGGTGCATATGTTCTTTCACCCAAACCTGTACAAAATATACTTGTTCATTGTTAGGACCAACTTTTAGTTGTACAAAGAGGCGGGCAACAAGGGATTCAAGAGTTTCAATATGCTGATCTCGACATGAATATGAACTTGATATTTTGACGACCCAATATAGTCATGTCACAAGCCAAGTACAGCAAACCACTCAGTTCCACTTCTGTTAGACACAAGTCAGTGCCAACTAGCAGATTTCTATATGGTCAACTTAAAGTAGGTCTGAAGGGAAGGATATATGAACTGCATAACTTGAACCGAAGACGTTTTTCCAGCAAAGATGCAGTAACGGAAAGTAATAACAATACATATGAAGGCAAAAGGACTCACCCTCATGAGTAGATTCAAACAAAGGTGACGCTTGATGTCCCTTCTGAGGTCCTTGGGAAGGTTACAGATGAGATTCTGTTCATCTACCCCTCTTGTTTCTTGCCATTTGTACTGCTCGTACCTCCTAATCCGTTGCTTCAAGGGGTCAGGGAGCAGACGATGGGACATCCACTGCTCTGCATCTCGACGCTTTACTCTCATTTCTTCTAATCTAACAGTATTTGACTGGAGATATGTCTGTCACAAAACACAAATTTTTGGATCATCAAATCCGGTATAGAAAGAGCAAGTGTAATCATAGAGATAATATCGCTGGTTTCTCTATCCTGAGTCTGTATCGATGTTGTATGCTTGTATACCTCTGCCATTCAGTGTTTATCATATGTTTCTTTGAAGGGACTTGTTCCAACAGCAGTTCTAGTACAAATAAGCAACTAGAAAAAGTCGTAAAACAAGGGCTTCAAGCTAACCTGCATGTTGCCGATAAGAAGAGAAAACAAGACCAAGCCAAAGATGGAAATAGAAATCGCAAATAGAATTTCCCCAACAAACGTACTAGTTTCCAGATTTTGACCAAGTGAACTGCAAACAATAGATGGTCGTCTCAACGTCCCTTAGATTCAAATGCGACATGTGTTTCTTTCAAATGAGCTAACATATAAAGTTCTATAAGATAGATCCCACATAAATAACTCGTGTGTATAAGCACAAACCTCAGACTTCTCAAGCCCCACCACAAGCAGTAAAAGAGCTTCGATGGGAAATCAGATGACTCCACCACACCAGATGTAAGTGCATCAAGGTATATGCCAAAATCGAAGAATGGAGATGTATCATTAAGTACACACTGGGCTGTTACATTTATAGTGTTTGCCATAGTGGAGTCAGCACCGCAGTATAGAGATAAGTTGCATGTCTGATTATCGCCACAAGCCTTACGCCAACAGCTGTCTTGCCGCTCAATCGAGAGAAGATACCAAGAGGCTCCAAACATCTAAAAGGTACAAGAGAATCAGATGGGACATATCTTGCTGCCATGATGTAAAAGACAGGAATAAGCGAAAATAGTTGATCTCCATAAAAGACTGTAATTGAGCAAGTATAATCAAGTTAACGGAAAACCATCTAACTTACATGACTAAAGAGCATGTAAAGAAATAAATTGAAAGCAGCTCCAACCCATGCCGTTTCAGTAATTATACCAGATGTTCTTGTGACTTCTTTATACAGGGGATAGATTCGGTAAAGCCTTGGAAAGTACTGGAAAAATACAATGAAGCGCAACAAGTCTTTGGTATTTAATGATGCCGACCCATGCAATTTGGGGACGATAAACAGAATAACCACCTGATGGGATTAATATGTAAACATTAGGCCTCAAATACTAATGTTTGTCGGTAATAGGTAAAAAACTCCAGCAAGTGAATTGATTTACAAAGAGATGGTATTGCAAAAACAAATCTTGAAGCCGCAGTAGTTTCAAACAGTGAAATGTTTCACAACCCATGCTAATACACGATCATACCAGTGAAATAGTTATTAATGTAATTAGTAATCAGCAGTAATGATGCTTTGAGATAGAATTATGACATATTGATGTCTCAAAGAACTATTGTACCTGAGGAAGTGGAAGAACTGCGAGAATATCAACAAGGAAGGATGAGCGCAAGTACCGTCGAGCTATGGATATAGGATCCTTAACCAAAACACCCCTTCCAAACACTCGAGAAGAAGGAGCAATGAATCCAGTGCGAAATTGAAAGATAATATGAAGTACATAAAAGATATCAGTGAAGGAACGCAGAACACAGGCAGTTATCTGCAACTTCTTATCCAAATCAAGGCAATTCTTCTGACCATCAATCACTGGGATGTAGAAGAATAAGGGGTCCAAGTAAACTGCAAGCACACATGACAATACAAATATCTTGTTCCACTTTTGAAGAAATGAACCTTGTGGGTCAAGAATTTTTCTCTTGGACTCTGTGTCTGATACTGAAGAATCACTAGAGGAATTAAAATTGAATGATTTCCTGACGTGTCTAATCCCCTCCGAACCCCGTGACAAACCTCTCCATATTCTTTCTGAGATAGAGCTTACTGTTTCGGTGAATTTCCCAGAATCACCTCCCGCCGAGAAATGCCTCTCAGAACTTAAAGATCTCTCTGAAGACCAGTCCTGAAACCTGGGACATATAACAGTCAGCAAGTTCCCCAAGTTCCTATACGACAAATGTCAATTCTCTGATTTCCAAGTGACAAACACGATAAATTTATATATTCCCTAGGTAGGAAAATAGCCGATTGTCAAGAATATTCGCAAAAATAGAGAAATAAGCCTCTTCACTGAATGAGTCTAACTACCCATTCAAAATGTCTTTTGTGACCAAATAATAAAGTCCTCCTTTGTCACAGAATCTTAAAATGAAGTAGAAATGCAATCTATCAAAACAGCCAATACCGTCCAAAACCCAAACATGAATTCAAATAATAATACAAAAAAACATATTCAAGTGCCTGACATTACCAAGTTCATAACTACGAAAGACTAGAGAACAGAGGAACTCACTTGACAAATTTTTCTTCTCTGAAATTCATTTATTCAGATTGTGCGTAGAATCCAGTCTTAATTACGGGGATAATCTTTCACCACCCAAAGAAGCTAAATCCTCTTCGCTTTTTTCTGTTGCTAGTTAATCACCATTATAGACAGAAAACCAACAATTGTCGTTCCCTGCAAATAGATCAAGTCAAGTTTAAACCCTCTCTTCTTTTTTTATTGTTGGCTTTTCTTCCTCCATTCAAGTAAAGACATGGAGCAATTCCTGCTACAATGCTTTATATAGACTTCAAATTAGTCATCCAAAACCCTAAACCACTTTGAAACCAAATACCAACATTTTAGTAAATCCAAACCCTTAAACAAAAATCAAAATATCTAAAACAAACACTAATAACATTTCACATGCTTCAAAAAAAATAAAAAATAATAATCACATGTTTTATTTTGACTCTCTAAAGAACATAAAATAATAAGATTTGAATTATTAATCCAACATCTTCCAATAATTCAAATCATCTCATCATCACCTTCACAGACAGTCATATACAGGTTGAACCATAGTATTTATGTATACAGTTACTATATTTGGTTTCTATATCTAAATTTTGTTTGTGTAAAGAGAATATGTTCTTAATTATCAATAGCAGTTCAGTTCCATATAAACTAAAGTACCAAAACTGAGAAATCTGAACAATTGTTTTCATTTCTTACTATAATTGAACTACTCTACACAAGATTTCACTAGTTATGTTAATTAAGTACAGAAGCAAATAAAAGAGATAAAAACAAAATATTACCTAAGAATTGCAGATTTTGTGAAGAGAGTAGAATTCATTAGTACTGTTATTGACGTTTATCAACTAGATTTTATCTTCCTTTATTTTCTGAGGACTGAAACTAAAAATAGGCGACGTCTTTAATGGGATGAAGTTTCCGCGAGACTTACGTCAGGATTCCAACGCTCTTTCGTTTGATTTCATGTTTGGATAGAGACTACCGAAATTGAATAAGTATTACTGACAGTGAAAAAGACGAGAAAATGAAAGAGAGGGCCCTACAAGGGGACCAAACCTAGGACCAATTTTGTGATGATATAGCCAGATAGTGTTAGGTGATAAGGGATGACCAAGTTAGGTTTGAGACTGTACATTGACAACAACACTGACTTCCAGTTGAAGGTCAATGTGAACTGTTGGAAGTTTCATACTTGACCATAACATTTGATCAAGATAACTTGTTTCATGAAGCATTCATGGGCCTCCGGGTGAACCACTTTACCTGTAAACTATGATCCATGCCTTTCGTGGTTACTGCAAACGCAATTGAATGAAAACCAGTAACAGCTTCTACAACGAATATACTGCCCAGCTAAATCAGAGAAGCCTCTTATGGTGTAATCAGACATAACTGCAGTATTGAGTAGTGCCCACTTGTGCCATGCTTTCGACCAATCAATTGCACATTGAGTGGCATACCAGAATGCAACAAGGCTTCTGCTGACTACAACAGTCAATTAGCATACAGATAAATAATAGGCACAAGACGAGAAAAAGGAAAAAGCCATATCAATATTAACAACCTTGTTTGGTGTAACACCGGAGAAAGTGCCCACTGCCAAGTCTGAAGTTTCAGATAAACACATGTCATAAGGGGATACGAGGATGTGAAGAACTAACTGAACCACCTGGCACCGTTGGTGAAATGTTCCTTGCTCCAGAAAGCTCAAAAGCAAGATCCTAAAAGAGACAAACAACTACATAAAGGATTGCAAAAACTACACTAAAATTAGCCCCCAAGTAGGCATTACAAATGCATAATTGAAGGATTTGAAGAATAAGGTATTCCTGGTGCCTGCAACCTTGCAAGTTATTCACATTGTTTCAGATCTTCCCCAAGAGATCATTGATACTTTAAGTAGGCAATAATCACTCGTGAATGGAAAATCCCCTAGAGTAGTTTCTGTGTCGTACAGTATCCAGTAAATATATTATATAACGAAAAATGAGATACGTTATGAACAAAATAATAATAACAACTCACAGCATAATTCCCCATCCAACGTGCACCACTAACCTGTAAGAGGTTCACTAAAGTAGATCAAATCTGACTAATACTACCACTTTTTCGGCGAAGAGAAGTGAATTTAAGCCAAGAGTCTGTGTCTTTTGTCGGGAGTAGCGTCCAGGTACACTGTACGCTAAACGGCGATCAACTGTTGCCAGTCTCTTTTTTCAACCCACTCATACCCAAGCTCTCTCGGACCTTTTCCTTGTCCTCCCATAATCCCCTATCAGCATATATATTCGCCAATAGCACGTGGGTTGATTTCTTCTGGGTTCTAATTTCATAATCTTTTCGGCAGATCTTTCTCCCAATTCAAGCTCTCCATGGATACTGCAAGCACCAAGCAATGCTTCCCATACAAAGACTTCTGATCCAACTCCCGTTTGCTGAATAAATATCTCTGCTTCCTTCAACCTTCCTGCCCGACCCAACATATCAATAACACAAGCAAAATGTTCCTTCCTCGGCTTAATACCATCTGCCGAAAAAGCTGAAGCCCTTCATCAACAAGCTCGCAGTGGCTACACGCAGACAAACCTCCAAGCAATGTAATATCATCTGGCTTAAATCCTTCACTTAGCATCATTCTCAGGATGTCTATAGCTTCTTTACCTTTCCCATGCTGACCAAATCCTGTAATCATCATTGTCCAAGAAACAACATCGCGTTTTTCCATTGTTTCAAACATCATTTTTGCTTCTATTCTATCAAGCTTCCACACTTGAAATACATATCAATAAGAGCATTACACACCAAAGTATCTGACACAAACCCCGACTTGATTATCCTGCCATGAAGTTGCATCCCTTGCTCCAACCTTGTTAAACTACTGTAAGCGGGAAGAATACTAGCAAAGGTGAACTGATTTTCCTTCATCCCCACTTTTAGCATTCTTTCATAGAACTTAACTGCCTCCTTATTCTGCCCATTTTGCATAAACTCAGAAATAATTGCAGTCCAGGAGATGATATTAGGTGCTTAAGTCCTCTCAAATATTTGTGTAGAAGAAACTGATTCTTCTTCGCATTTGGAACACATTGTGACAAGTGCATTACTGGTGGGTATTTCAGAAGCCAAGCCGCCTTTTATAACACACCCATGGATCTCCATTCCTCTATTTAATCTCTTGAAGATGAACACGTTTTTAATAAGCTTGCCAAAGTGAAGCTATCAAATTCTACACCCTTGCTTCGTAACCTCGAAAAGATTTTCATTGCTTTTTCTTTACATCCATTACGTGCAAAACAGTCGATCGTTATATTACAAGAAAGCAAGTCTAACTCCACTATGTCATCAAATGCATGCACAGCTTCCTTTAATTTCATTTGCTTTCCATAATTATCAACTAAAGAGCTTCCAACAAAACAATTAGACAAGAACCTACATCGAATTGCTTGACCATGAAATATCTCAGTTAAGTTCACACTAGCTGAACAACCAGCACAAGCACCAATTAGTGCAGATAATGTAATATGATTTGGCTCAAGATCCTCTCTTTTCATCTTTGAGAATAACTTTACACCTTCTCCAAGTTTACCATTAGTACGAAAGGAGGTGGAAATAACTGTATTGAACAAGACTACATCTCTGTAAGTCATTTCTTCAAACAGTTTTTTTTTTTTTGCTAGGAAAGGTAAAATTTCATTAATATACTCTTCCGACAATTCAACAAACAAGTAACCTACACCAAGAAAGTTTCAGCAAGCTTCTTCACTGACTGAAAGTTTAAAGAAAGTTGGGTTCTTACGAATCAAAGTACTACCATTGAAGAGTACAATTTAACGAATGGTAAGGAATATTGGGATATCATTAACATTAGTGTCGTTAATGTTGCTGTGATTGGGGTTTAGTGAAAGGGTTTTCTGTGAAGGTGATTGTGATAAAAGGAGAAATTTGAACGTTATGAACAGACCGGCCCTTAACAACCGGATAGATGACTCTAAAAAGCGGAACAAGTCTCAAGTCTCGACAATAGTGCCCCAATCTAAGTACCAGCCAGGATGGTGCAGCGGAACAAGTCTCATCAATAGTGCCCCGATATAAGTTCCAGCCAGGATGGTGCAAATGCCGGCATAGAGAGAAAGTAAACTGTACCAGCATAGCCTAAAATTTATTCTACATGTAGTGGTTAGGTTTCATACTATGTCTCGGATTATGATAGAATGTATAGTTGAGCTTTAGACTTCACGGCATTCATCGATTGAAGACGAAGATTTACTAAGGGGAGCTTGGAGGAACTTCATCAACAAAAGGTATGTGGAGACTTGAACTCATCTATCACTCAGAAGTCTATTTTATTCTATCTCCTATTGAGACTAAGTCGTTTAGCTATATAGACTTTTACATTATACACATTTGATATTTCGAGCTGAGTTTAACTCGGTTATATCTTTCTCGAAATATGTGTTGGAAAGCTTTTTGCTTTAAATACGTTCATAATTATTCTTGACGAAAGTCAAAAGATGATCATGTGAAAATCGTCTTGTAACATTTTACATGATTTGTGTGAGACGGGCATTTGATGTAGACACAGAATGTTTCGTATTGATCATTCGATCACTTGAAAATTGCTTATAAGCTAATAGTTTGTGTGAGAAAGCTATTGTCGTCTTCTAAGAATGTTTCAATGATTGGAATGGGAGTTTAGAACAATTAATCATTGTCCGGATATAGCACAGTACGATACCAGTATGCAAGTTGTTGTAAGTATGATTCAGGACCAGGAACCAAGTATGCATACTCGTATGCGGATGGTTTTAATCGGGAACTAAGTTTGTGTACCCATTTGCAAACCGTTTCACCTGAATTCGGTCTGGAACGACTGTATGCGTACCCGTTTGCAAACTGTCGGCTTGTGATCAATGTCCGGAACTTAAGCTCGCATACCCGTTCGCAAACTTAAGTGGTTCAAGATCTTAAATCGGTTAAGTATGATTTCATACTCATGAAATAATACATTTATAAATTAAGGAATGCAATCTTTGCAAACCGTGGCTAAAATGTTCATGAACTGGTTCTTTTGAATCAATCCGATTTTGCTTCAATTGTGTCTTGTATACTTCTATGAGAATATAAACAATTGAACAACTCGATGAGTAACACAATTGGATTCATTTGATTATCATTTGATCTAGAAGTGTTAAGATGAACATGGTTAATACAAAAGTGTTCATATGGATAACTTTGGTTAACTGTTATTGAGCCAACTCAATAAACACGTTTAGGTACGGTTACCCAAATCTAAATGAAGGTATATTTCATTTGTGTGTAACAAGATAAGACCATCTAACGGTGGAGAGATATTGCTTTGGTTTTAAGCAAACTTAGATTGAATCTTAAATTAGGTTTTCATCCAACGGTGAATATTGATTACTTTGTTTCAAAGTTATCAAACCCTGATTTGAAGACTATATGAGGGAGAACTCTAGCAACTGGGAAACCTAATCCCCACACATACTGTGTGATACTAGTTGCGACTAGAGCTGATTCTCCTTTAACCTAGGTTTTTCCTAAAACCATTATAGGTTAACGACTCAAAGACTTCATTGGGATTCTGATGCCAGACCAAACTATTGTCTATGTAGTTGCGTGTCCTAATCTTACTTGTTCTATCATATTGAGTACTACATTCTCTAAGATTTGCTCAAGATTTATCTCCGATAGGTAAGATATAAAAAGTAATCACAAAGCTCTTCGTCTCATTCTTTGTGATTCCACAATAACTTGTTCTACTACCATATAGTTAAGTTATTGTGAGGTGATTGATATTACTAGGTTTTTCTTTGGGAATATAAGACCGGTGTATTAATTGGTTCATGTTCACCTTGATTTATCAAAAGACTGAACAAAAAATTCGTAGGTATTTCTGTGGAGACAGATTTATCTATCAGAATAGACTTTTCTGTGGGAGACAGATTTGTTTATCAAGTCTTCGACTTTGGGTCGTAGCAACTCTTACTTGTGGGTGAGATCATCTAAGGGAATCAAGTGCGTAGAGTCATGCTGGGATTCAGAGGCGTAAGGAACGCGATTGTACCTTAATCAGTGTGATATTGGTTAGGGCTCAACTACATTACAGTCTGAAGTTAACTTGTAGTAGGCTAGAGTCTGTAGCGGCTTAATACAGTGTGGTGTTCAAATATGGACTAGGTCCCGGGGTTTTTCTGCATTTGCGGTTTCCTCGTTAACAAAACTTCTGGTGTCTGTGTTATTTCTTTTCCGCATTATATTTGTTTATATAATTGAAATATCACAGGTTGTGCGTAGTTCAATCAAAGGTTGGATTTACCAACTGATTGACACTTGAACATTGGTCTTTGGTACCGTTCAAGTTGTTTCTCATAATAATCAGGCTCACAGATTCTATCTATTTGATTCGCTGATTACTTTGATAAACAGAGATTTAACTCTTGGATATATTTTCTTTGATTGAGTCTGACTGTCTAGTTGATTCTCATGGAATTATATTGGAGTTAGTCCATACAGATTGCCTAACGAAATATTGAGTGTGGTTGTTAGACCCTCGTTTTTTCAATAGTGAACTATTTGGTTACAAGGCAAGTACCTAGTACAATGTCTACTTTTCAAAAGTTAATGCTTAAAAAAATAGCCAAGCAGTATGTGTGGGATCCCTACTTGTGGAAATATGGTGTTGATCAGATTATCCGCAGGTGCATACCAAACATTGAATTTCAGTCGATTCTATGTTTTTGTCATTCTTATGTTTGTGGTGGTCACTTTTGTTCTAAAAGCACCGCTTGAGAGTGGCTTTTATTGGCCTACCCTTGAGGATACATATGATGTTTACAAATATTGTGATAGATGTCAACGAATGGGCAATCTAGGTGCTCGAAATCAAATGTCATTCAATCTTATTCTCACTGTGGAGATTTTTTTATGTGTGTGGTGTTGATTTTACAGGCCTTTTGTTAATTCGAATGGAAAGTTTTATATACTTCTTGATGTGGATTATGTTTCAAAATGGGTGGAAGCTAAAGCCTCCCCTACTAATGATTCTCAAGTTGTTTGTGAGTTTGTGAAGGAATATGTTTTCTCTAGACATGGTACACCAAGAGCGGTTATCAGTGATGGAGGCTCGCATTTCAAGAAATCCTCATGCTCTCCTCAAGAAGTATAACATTACACAGAAGGTTGGTACGTTGTATCATCCACAAACTAGTGGGCAAGCTAAAAATTCAAATTGTGAGATTAAGTCTATCCTTGAGAAAACCATTAACACGACAAGGAAGGATTGAAGTTATAGGTTTAACGATGCACTTTAGGCGTATAAAACAACATACAAGCCACCGGTTGGTATGTCTCCATATCGATTGGTTTATGGAAAAGATTGTGATCTCCCAGTTGAACTTGAGCATAAGGCATTATGGGCGGTAAATATGTGCAACATGGAGTATGACAAAAGAGATGTTGTTTAAGTAATACAAAGAGAGAATTTCTTTCCCAACTGACATGGTAGTGGTAAACATATACAAAATTATAAATTCGATTTTCATAGATATTCAGATATTGAAAAACAAAGAAAACATTTCCACAGAAAAAACACAAACACATAACAAATTAAATAACAACACGTAGAGCTTTTTGTATGCATCATTTTTTTCACATTACTAGTTAACTAAATGTGATCTTGATTTGAATGAATATTCTACTTGTCTGTTTTGACTGTAAATACTACGAGCTAATGACAATGATTTTTTTATTGTCTAATCTCTATTTTGAATCGTATTATCCCCGAGTTACATTCTTTTGTTTCAGTGTTTTATGCATGATCGACAATCAAGATATTGAGAATGAAATATATTTCGTACTCACATAATATGGAAGTGAAGCGGTAAAGTATGACTTCCTACTAGGTAGACTTAATCGAAAGTGTTAGAGCACTACTCGGTCGAACTCTCAAGCATTGCTATCTCAAGATTATTTGTCAAGTTTAGTTGTCAAAACTACAAGTCTTGATTTCTAGTCTACTTATAGCTATGTCTCGGATTAGGATAGAATGTGTAGTTGAGCTTTAGATTTCACGGCGTTCATCGATTGAAGACGAAGAACTACTAAGGGGAGCTTGTGGAACTTCATCAACAAAAGGTATGTGGAGACTTGAACTCATCTATTACTCAGAAATCTATTTCTATTCTATCTCCTATTAAGACAAAAGTCGTATAGCAATATCGACTTTACTTTATACACATTTGATATTTCGAGCTGAGTTTAACTCGCTTATATCTTTCTCGAAATATGTGTTGGAAAGCTTTTTGCTTTAACTGCGTTCATCATTATTCTTGACGAAAGTCAAAAGATGATCATGTGAAAATCACCTGGTAACATCTTACATGATTTGTGTGAGACAGTCATTTGATGTAGACTGGGAATGTTTCGTATAAATCATTTGATCACTTGAAAATTGCTTTGAAGCTAATAGTTTGTGTGAGACAGCTATTACCTTCTTATAAGAATGTTTCAATGATTGAAATGGGAGTTAACATGTAAAACCCACGTATGGATACATTACGGTTTGTGTACTTAGTGTACGAACTGTTTTGTCGGAAATCAGGACCGGAAGTTTGTATATCCGTTCACAAACTTATTTAATTGTTTAAGTCAGGTTACTTAAGTTTGCATACTCGTTCGCAAACTGATTTAACTGTTGAAGTCCGGGAACCAAGTTTGCGTACCCGTTCTCAAACGGTTTCAACTAAGTTCGGTCCAGAGCTAAAGTTTGCGTACCCGTTTGCAAATTTTCGGCTTGTGACCAATGTCCGGAACTTAAGTTCGCGTACCCATTCGCAAACTTAAGTGGTTCAAGTTCTTAAATTAGTTAAGTATGATTTCATACTCATGAACAAATACATTTATAAATTAAGGAATGCACTCTTTGTCGTGGCTAAATTGTTCATGAACTGATTCTTTTGAATCAATCCGATTTTGCTTCAATTGTGTCTTGTATGATAATATAAACAATTGAACAACTCTATGAGTAACACAATTAGATTCATTTGATTATCAATTGATCTATAAGTTTTAAGATGAACATGGTTAAGAGAAAAGTGTTCATATGGCTAACTTCGGTTAACTGTTATTGATCCAACCCAATATATACGTTTAGGTACGGCTCCCCTGATATTATTTTTATTTTTGATTATCGTTGTATTTTTAGTAAATAGGATTCGGACTCTAGGACTTGTTAATATTAATTTTAAAGGAATAAAATAGAGAGTTACTGGGTCTAGGATTCGGCAAAACTCATATCAATAGGTTCAATTATTCATTCTCAAACAATTATCGCTCGACAAGTAAAACAACATCGACTCTTATTCTTGCCAAGGTAGATTCTCCAAACATTAGTTATAAATCGTAAGCATGGGACATCAAACATCTAAGCAAGCATGACCCATCTAATAAAATAATAACTAATTTTTTCAAATCATAATTTTATTTTAATTAAGTGCAAAAGTCAAATAGAAAATAAAGCAAATTCGCCCATGTATAAATTCCGGCTTCCTCCGTCGACCCAGTGCTGGGGTCTAGCTTCTCATGATAAAAACACACTCAAAAAAATATGATTTATAGCTCAAATGGTGTTTTATTAATAAAACAATGAATCCGCAACGCTATATAGGCGTTACAGAAATCACTGTTACAATATTTGTTGCAAACTGAAGCTACTTGTTACAATGGACTGTTACAAAATTTAAAACGCTAGAATGTAGGAAAAATAAGACACTAGAAATAACGACTGCAGTTTGCAGTCTTATTTTCTTTGTGGATTATTCTTCCTGCAGGTGATGATTCACTCTGCAACCTCCTATTTTACACTCAGTCTCTACCCCAAACTCTCAATGTCCCTTCTCTATGATCCTAGCTCCCTTTATATACTCGACAGGTCTCAAATATTTCGTGTTAACTGTTGATAATCCTCACAGTAAAGAGAGAATATTTCCCGAGATAATTTTTTCTTTTCCTACCATGTTACGGGATTTGCTTCCCATTTTATCCCTTTCACACGTCTTATGGTCGTGTACACGTCCCATAGTGTTCTAAACATGCTCAAAACACAAGCCAATCCTCCCCGAGCATACTTCAAACTCTGTTTTGCTGAGAACTTCCCTGTTTTGTTTCAATCGACGTAACATTCCTCATCACTCGAATCCAAGTCACTTACCAACCCTGATTCACCGAAACAGGCTGGTACTACTCCAAATCCACGCTTGAATCTCACCCAAATTCTTCACAGGTCCGAATAGAATTTCCCAGAGAAGAGTAAACCCGAGAATACCATTTTCTTCAAATTCACGATTCTAGCCAATTCTGGTAGAATCAAAGGCTATCTCCAACCCTGATTATACATTAAGAACAAACCCAATTAATCTGAGCGATCGAGTCTCCCTCTAACAACTCCAAAACATGAACCCTAACTTTTCCGGTCACTGCAACAATTTGATATGAATTATCCAGCCCAATTCTTTCGAATGCGATGACTATACCAATCCTGTTTAGTGTTACCAGGTCCAACAAAACTGAATCCAGCGATTGAATCTTTCCCGAAACACCCAAAAATCCGAACCCTAAAATATGTTCTTGCTGTAACTATTTTCCCGCCAATTTTCAAGTTCAAATCGTGGAAGATGAAGGTGTGATGAGTGCCAAATATTGTATATATTTATCCCTTTTTGTTGGCATTTTAACTCATCTTTTGCGCATTAATTCTACATTTTATCCCATATTCTGTATTTTCATTGTTTTCAAGAATAAATATTTTTATTAATTAATTTTGCATTTTTAGGTAATAAATAAAGTTCGGATGAGTCGCGGAGCGAAAAGAGCAGAAAAGTAGTGAAAAGCCGGGAGAAATTACGCAAGGAAGCCGCGAAGAATGGTGCGCACAACCTCATTTTCTACACACAAAAGCGCCTCCGTTCTCAGCCATCAGATCAGTTCTCAGGAGCATCCGACGGTCGCTCCTTCATAGATCATCAAAATCGGAAGTCTCTGCCAAGCACCACAGCGCTGAAATTCCAAGCCTTCAGATTAGATGGTAGTTGAATCCAACGGTCGTTCCTATGCCTGTGCATCAAATCCCGATGATTCCGCCTTACACTACAGTACCTAACTCCATCTGGTGCCGTTAACTTCGTTGCACCTCAGAATCCGACGGTCGATTCACACATCCTTCCATCTATCCGTTCGATTCCACTCAGATCCAATGATCCAACATCTCAGCTCGCCAAACATCAAAGTTTGATGAACCCGCTCAACACCCTAAGCATCAAACCCATCGACCCAAAACAAACACCCACCTTCTTCTTCCCCAAAACTCATTTCCCCCAAATTTCTTCTCTTCCCCCGACCATGGCAGACCCTGCCATGTCTGCTCCGCCGTCTCCATCTCCACCACGACCACAAGGACGCCACCACCATCACCTACCTCTTCCCTAGTCGTGTCTGTCTTGTTCTTAGCATTAATTTTTGATGCTACCAAGAAGACAAACATAGCTAGGGTTTCACAGTGGAGAGAAGAAGGAAATTGGAGCAGCGTTCGAGTAAAGGATTAGCAGAGGAGGAGAAGTACAAGCATGGGTCGAGGCTATTTGCATCAGAGAGTGAGTTTAATTTCCAATTTAAAAATTAGGGTTTCCAATTTAGGGTTTCTGAAAATTTGGATATTTTGTAAGCTATAAAAGGGAAGTGATGTGAGATGTAAAAACTGTTCTTGGACTAGCCAAGTTTCCACCCAATTTGGGTTAGCCTAATTTCAATTGTTCTTGCACTGTTAGTTTTTGGATGCTCCTGTTAGTACTTGTCCTGTTTAGTGAGAGGTTATTATCATGTTCTAATTTAGTTTCTGAGGCAGAGATGAAACCCCTGATGAATGGAATCCCCTTGTGTGTTTACTTCTCCTCAATGAAAGTTTAATGCTAAGCATGCCTTAATTTCTGAATTTTGCCAAGTTGCTTTCACCTTGTATGTCAGGCATCCTAGGTAGTTTGGTTAACTCTTTGTCAAAATTCAAAGCTCTGTGTAAACTGTTATAGCTCAATCTGTGATTACTTGTGCTTTAGACAGACAAGTAATGCTAGGGAATTGACATGTTAGCTGAAATTGAGTCATCACAGTGGTTAGTGATTGTTTCACACATTCAAAGTGGTTTGAGGCTAGAACCTCTATAGCCATTTGATGAAAAAGAGGATAAGTTTATCAAACTAGGGAGTTAGATGCATCTAGGTGGTGGAATTGAAGCCTTAGTTTCTGTCACTCATCCACAAATCCATCTTCAACTGTTAGTCTTGTTTTCTGTCACTCATTTGCTTTAACTGCACTGCTGTGCATTTTATGCTGCATTGCCACATTTTCTGTTGCTGCTGTAGCTTCTTCAGCTGCTGCTGCACTGCTGTGCAATTTCTCTGCTACAGTTGCTGTTGCTGTTGCCTTTGTCTTGCAGCTGCTGCTGCTGCATTTCTGCTTCCCCTGTTGCCAAACTGCTGCAGCTCCTGCTCCTGCTGCTGCCTTCCTTTGATGCCTGCTGCTGCTGCTCCAAGGCCCATAGTCCACAGTTCCTGCAGCCCAAAGCTCACTTCATTCTTGAGCCCAAGTTCAACTCAGTGAAGCCCAAAGGCCCAGATTCTCAACTGTAAGACCAAAACCAAGGTCTAGTTCACTAAGGCCCAGTTAAGGCCAAAGCCTAGTTCACTACTAAGCCCAACTTACAAGTGAACTGTTAAGCCCAAGTAACAGTTGAACTGTTAAGCCCAAAGCTCAAACCAGTTTCTAAAACCAAAGCCCATTTGCACTTTAGAGATAACTGAGCCCAAGCTCAGTTCATTTTATTTTTAACAAATCCACTAAGCCCAATTCCTTCAAAGAGTATTCAAACCCAACAGTACATTAAGCCCAACACTTCCAAAGGGCTTCCAAGCCCAAAGCAAATTAGAAACCCAATTAGCTAAAACACTTCCGAAACACACCCGATCTCTGTGGATCGACCCGTACTTGCACGAGCTACAACTGACGACCGTGCACTTGCGGTATTACTGTAGGCCCGTTTCCATTGCATCATTATTTTATACACATTTCCGGGGCTGCCAAGTTTTTGGCGCCGCTGCCGGGGATTGGTGCTGTGTTTTATCTGTGTTTTTCTTAGCTATTTTGCATTTCATTTCATAGCATTTGCATCTGCATCTGCTTCATTTCATTTGCTGTTGGACCTGCTGATTCTGAACCTGTTTTTCCTCTGCTGGGACGCCACCAAGGAAAAGAACCAAAACCCAACTGGGTTTTTGCAACAATATCAGAGCAGCTGGGCTGTGCTACAAAGGTAAGCCTAAACCCATTCAATTGAGAGAACCCAACCTGTGGGCTTCCAAATTTATTTAATTGTGGGCTTGTAATAATTAACCCAATTTTTTGGGCTTTTTATTTTTCTATTTTGGGTTTGTAATAATTTATGTGTGGGCTTGTTGTTTAATTCCTGTGAGCTTGTTTAATTTGGACTTGTATTTTGGACTCTGGGTTTAAACCCAGCTGAGCTTATAACTGATTGTGGACTTGTAAGTGGACCTCGAAACCAAAGTTTTAAAACCAACGTCGGGCCTTAACCAACTGGGCCAAATTAAACTTTCAAAATTAAAACTTGGATTTTCGTGGGCCGCAGCCTTCCTTCCATTTCATCAGAGGCTTGCACAGTGGGCTTGCTCCCATTCAAAAACCAAAATTTTCTTAATTTTATTTTCTTAAACCGAATTTTTCTTAATTTTATTTTCTTAATTTTATTTCCTAAAAAAAAAAAAAAAAAAAAAAAAAAAAAAAAAATTAATTTTTCTACTTTGCTCCCAATTTTAAAACCAAATTTTTTCTTGCTCCCATTTTAAACCAAATTTTTTTACTCCCATTTTAAATTTTACTTGCTCCCATTACAACCAAATTTTTCTAAATATCCCATTAAACCAAATTTTCAAACTCCCACCAAAACCAAATTTTCCCAAAAATCCAAACCCTTTAAAAACCAAATTCTGAGCTTTGTAACATAGTTACTTAGCTTTTGAGCCAATCATGTCTGGATTTGGTCTGCTCCTGGGGATGGAAATAAAACTCTTAGAGAACTTGCTTATGGGCATCTGCCACGTTATGAACCTTCCACGGACCATGATGTCAATAGTCATAGGAATTATTATGGACATTTTCAAAGTCCCGAGCCGCAATACATGAACCCTAATGACTATTCATACATGCATCATTCGCACGTGAAAATGAACATTTTGCTAGTGCCTCACTCACCCAATCATCACTTATGGATCAAATAGAAGCTCGAATCACAGCTTTAGAAATGCAATCACATGAGGAATCTGTCACATCTAATTTTCTTAGGCAACCTGAAATCTATGCATGTCCCGCATGTGGTAGTTTAGACCACCCTGTTGAGAATTGTCATATTTTGCATAATTTTAGGCAATCTAGAGAAAATCCAATATGAAATGCCCATAATTGTGAGAATGGTAGTCATTGGGACCATAATCAATCCTTTGAGGGTTGCGATCAATATTTTGTAACCCTAATGACCATGCACACATGTACCATCACCACAATTTGAACATGAAGAATTTTGTACTCCCATGAATTTAGACTCCACCACAGAAGCTTTCAACTTAGTGAGCAAAACTTCGATAGATCTACATCACGAATTCAGGCATATTTAGATCAGATTTTGCTTCACCTACAAAAGGAGGAAATTCATGAGGAAATGTATGTTGTCCCTAATGAAGTGTCTAGTCCCATTCATGTAAATGATGTTGAATATGAACCTAATTTAGAGGAACATGAATCGACTAACGACACCACCACTTTTAATGAGGACCAATATGCATGCTACCATGATGATGATTATGATGATTATGATGATATGTTAGAAGAACATGAAAATATTGTGGAACCTGTTGGTTCAATAACATATGGCTTCTCGCCCTCGACCTTCATGAATGTTGTTTTTCTAATACTCATTGTAATTCATATGATTTTGATATTGACATGGGATTCGTACAATTATTCTGTGAAGATGAATGACATAGGAATAGTTGAATCTTCTGTAGACACTAATATGCATGAAAATATATTTGATGTGTCTGATTCTCTACCTAGGTCACATTGTGATATTTCTCCTGATTTGCCGATGCATGAGAATAATTTGTTGATGATGTTGATGATTCTGAGTGTGAACTTGCTAATGATTGATGATTGTGAGCATGATGTGACATGTGTAGATGAGTTAGAAGATTTTGATTTGATTGATAATGATATGCCTATTCTTCTACCTAAGTCACAATCTGATGGCCTTCCACCCAACCTAGATTTGGTTTGTACCAATATTATAAAACCAATTTTCTGAGAATTCCCAACCTAGGTTTGGAACTGTGTGCTTCCCAAGTCCTCTTGGACTATTTTGCTTCCAAATATAATACATTTGAGGAACCACAGTTGGAAATTGCATGTTTGCCCGTCCCTAGCACAGTTCATTTCGAGCTAGACCTTGCATGATGAACCCCCAAAACTGCGCGATTTTGTTTTCAAAATTAATCTTCTGTAAAATCCAGGTTTGGGGGTAGCTCATTTTGTTTCACAGTTTCACTTGCGTTTCTTTCCTATTATTATTGTGTGAAGCTGTTGAAATGTCTACACTTCGTCTTTTGGGTTGATCCTCAACTCTTTAGATTTTGTGTATGGTGAATTTTTTGTATATAATCCAGTAGATAAAATTTTAAAAACCCTTTTGTTCCTTTTGTATATATTTTGCTAATCCAATATGATCTCGGCTGAAATATGTTGGATTTTTGCCTTGAATAACGGAGTTTTAATTCTGCTTTCGCCGAAATCGGGTATTCTCTCTCCTTTTACTCTACTCAGCATGTCCCTTTCCATATGTTGCATTTTAATTCTTTCCATATTTTGAAACATTGAGGACAATGTTTAGTTTAGGTTTGGGGGTATAGAGTAGATACCACGATAATATGCTATAATTAAAACGAACTCCTTCTTCTTTTTGAAAAAATGAAAAATTCCAAAAAAATTAAAAAATCAAAATTCAAAAAAAATTAAAAAATGAAAAATCATAAAAATGGAGCTCATTTACCTTGAAATGTTGACTCTTGTGCAAATATGTATTTTATTAGGAGTCTTAGTCTAGATATTTAGGCACCCTGATTCTAGCACAATTCACATAGTGATAAGAAATTTGCACGCGCACGATCTACCAATACATGTATGGCCTCGATCTTCAAGGTGTTGGATAGGAAGTTACGATTGCCAATCACTTTAGAATACTGAACGAAACTGGACTAGCTTGTTCTTTGGTTGGTTGGGATAGAAGGTGGAGGTTACATTAAGAAAGACAACCATCGAATTTAACTGGGTGCATCAAAAAGGGCTACCTCTTGCAAAGTGTCATGTAATTTTTTGTTTCTTTTGTTATGTATCAAAAGTGTTTCCTTGTTCAAAAAAAAAAAAAAAAAAAAAAAAAAAAAAAAAAAATCAGAAAAATACAAAAAAATCAAGTATTTATCAATTCCATCATCTCTTGTTCCAAAAATAAAAAGATAGTCAATGTAAATAAGAGTCATGTAAATAGTTCTTTTGTTTTTCGTTGTAATAAGCAAGGAGGGTGTATGCCATTGATGTACAACGCGAGAAATTGTGAAATACCTCCAACTCATTCACAATTCTCGTAAAGTCCGGACAGCTAGCTAGATTTCGACCTCAGTTCGTAGCCTGAGAAACTATCTCTTGGTGATTAGTAGTCATGACTTCAGATCTTTCTTTACACATGTGTAGATACACTTTACACTCTTATCACATGTCTTTATTTGTTATCAGTGCTAGGATTGTGCCTTCGATAGCTAGATTGACATCTCCATTTTGCTGTGAGCTTAACTGTTTTGCACATGTCACGTTTGATGAAATCTGAGCTTATATTTTGTCCTTAGGTTTTGTAGGCACACCTCTGGTAAACCTTCACGAGACTTCAACTCGTCCACTAGGGACACTTAGTGGTTTAAAAGGCTTAGTGCATACGCTAAATGCATTCGAGAGACCAGCGACAGTGGTATAGTTAGGATTTCCTTAGTTTTGTTTTACTTGAGGACAAGTAAAATTCAGGTTTGGGGGTATTTGATGAGTGCCAAATATTGTATATATTTATCCCTTTTGTTGGCATTTTAACTCATCTTTTATGCATTAATTCTACATTTTATCCCATATTCTGTATTTTCATTGTTTTCAAGAATAAATATTTTTATTAATTAATTTTGCATTTTTAGGTAATAAATAAAGTTCGGATGAGTCGCGGAGCGAAAAGAGCAGAAAAGTAGTGAAAAGCCGGGAGAAATTACGCAAGGAAGCCGCGAAGAATGGTGCGCACAACCTCATTTTCTACACACAAAAGCGCCTCCGTTCTCAGCCATCAGATCAGTTCTCAGGAGCATCCGACGGTCGCTTCTTCATAAAGCATCAAAATCTGATGTCTCCGCCGAGCACCACAGCGCTGAAATTCCAAGCCTTCAGATTAGATGGTAGTTGAATCCAACGGTCGTCCCTATGCCTGTGCATCAAATCCCGATGATTCCGCCTTACACTACAGTACCTAACTCCATCTGGTGCCGTTAACTTCGTTGCACCTCAGAATCCGACGGTCGCTTCACACATCCTTCCATCTATCCGTTCGATTCCACTCAGATCCAATGATCCAACATCTCAGCTCGCCAAACATCAAAGTTTGATGAACCCGCTCAACACCCTAAGCATCAAACCCATCGACCCAAAACAAACCCCCACCTTCTTCTTCCCCAAAACTCATTTCCCCCAAATTTCTTCTCTTCCCCCGACCATGGCAGACCCTGCCATGTCTGCTCCGCCGTCTCCATCTCCACCACGACCACAAGGACGCCACCACCATCACCTACCTCTTCCCTAGTCGTGTCTGTCTTGTTCTTAGCATTAATTTTTGATGCTACCAAGAAGACAAACATAGCTAGGGTTTCAAAGTGGAGAGAAGAAGGAAATTGGAGCAGCGTTCGAGTAAAGGATTAGCAGAGGAGGAGAAGTACAAGCATGGGTCGAGGCTATTTGCATCAGAGAGTGAGTTTAATTTCCAATTTAAAAATTAGGGTTTCCAATTTAGGGTTTCTGAAAATTTGGATATTTTGTAAGCTATAAAAGGGAAGTGATGTGAGATGTAAAAACTGTTCTTGGACTAGCCAAGTTTCCACCCAATTTGGGTTAGCTTAATTTCAATGTAAATTGCACTGTTAGTTTTTGGATGCTCCTGTTAGTACTTGTCCTGTTTAGTGAGAGGTTATTATCATGTTCTAATTTAGTTTCTGAGGCAGAGATGAAACCCCTGATGAATGGAATCCCCTTGTGTGTTTACTTCTCCTCAATGAAAGTTTAATGCTAAGCATGCCTTAATTTCTGAATTTTGCCAAGTTGCTTTCACCTTGTATGTCAGGCATCCTAGGTAGTTTGGTTAACTCTTTGTCAAAATTCAAAGCTCTGTGTAAACTGTTATAGCTCAATCTGTGATTACTTGTGCTTTAGACAGACAAGTAATGCTAGGGAATTGACATGTTAGCTGAAATTGAGTCATCACAGTGGTTAGTGATTGTTTCACACATTCAAAGTGGTTTGAGGCTAGAACCTCTATAGCCATTTGATGAAAAAGAGGATAAGTTTATCAAACTAGGGAGTTAGATGCATCTAGGTGGTGGAATTGAAGCCTTAGTTTCTGTCACTCATCCACAAATCCATCTTCAACTGTTAGTCTTGTTTTCTGTCACTCATTTGCTTTAACTGCACTGCTGTGCATTTTATGCTGCATTGCCACATTTTCTGTTGCTGCTGTAGCTTCTTCAGCTGCTGCTGCACTGCTGTGCAATTTCTCTGCTACAGTTGCTGTTGCTGTTGCCTTTGTCTTGCAGCTGCTGCTGCTGCATTTCTGCTTCCCCTGTTGCCAAACTGCTGCAGCTCCTGCTCCTGCTGCTGCCTTCCTTTTGCTGCCTGCTGCTGCTGCTCCAAGGCCCATAGTCCACAGTTCCTGCATCCCAAAGCTCACTTCATTCTTGAGCCCAAGTTCAACTCAGTGAAGCCCAAAGGCCCAGATTCTCAACTGTAAGACCAAAACCAAGGTCTAGTTCACTAAGGCCCAGTTAAGGCCAAAGCCTAGTTCACTACTAAGCCCAACTTACAAGTGAACTGTTAAGCCCAAGTAACAGTTGAACTGTTAAGCCCAAAGCTCAAACCAGTTTCTAAAACCAAAGCCCATTTGCACTTTAGAGATAACTGAGCCCAAGCTCAGTTCATTTTATTTTTAACAAATCCACTAAGCCCAATTCCTTCAAAGAGTATTCAAACCCAACAGTACATTAAGCCCAACACTTCCAAAGGGCTTCCAAGCCCAAAGCAAATTAGAAACCCAATTAGCTAAAACACTTCCGAAACACACCCGATCTCTGTGGATCGACCCGTACTTGCACGAGCTACAACTGACGACCGTGCACTTGCGGTATTACTGTAGGCCCGTTTCCATTGCATCATTATTTTATACACATTTCCGGGGCTGCCAAGGTGCCCCTTAACCGTCTGTGGAGTGTAACTAGCAGGTGTCCAACTGAGATGCCCCTTATCAGTTGAGGTGCCCCTTATCAATTGAGGTGCCCCTTAACCAACAGTGAAAGTCTGAATAACACGTGTCCTCCGGGGTCCAAAAACCACTTTTCGAGCAACTTTCTCCATAAGAGCTTATTTCACAAAAATACCTACAAACAAGTTTATTAGTGATAAAATGAGTCCCAGCTAATGTATTTATGGGTGAAAATGTGTCGCACTTTCGTGCTCATCAAATTCCCCCACACTTACATTTTGCTAGTCCTCGAGCAAAACATAAAACTGACCCGCTACACAGCTAGTCATATAATAAGAGACATAGAGAGACCCGCTACACAGCTGGTCATAATTTTTTTTTTTTAAGATCCGCTTCACAGCTGGTCATATAATGCAAGAACAAATAAAAGACCCGTTACACAGCTGGTCATAACCCTAACAATCATTGTTTTTTCTTTATATTGACCCGCTACACAGCTGATCATTATTATTATTATTATTATTATTTATTTCATTTTTTTTGAAGACCCGCTACACAGCTGGTCATAACATGCAAGGAAATTCCTGAAAAAGAAAAGTAAAACGTTAACCACTCCCCCACACTTAAACATTATATTGTCCTCAATGTAATTGATTCATCCAATGCAAAATTTAAGATGGGAAATCCATAAGAAAAAAAAAAGTAAACGAAAATATAAAAGTAAAAATAAAATAAAATACACCTACTGGAATGTACAAAAAAGGATCCCCAAAAATTAACAACCTGAAAATTTGGGGATCGACCCAAAATACAACATTTGTAAATGACAGCTTCACACTTATGTTATAACGATGCGGAGACACTGAAACTATCAAAAACAAAGATTTACCCCTAAACCATGTTTTTACTGCACAAGGAAGTGCCTAAAGAACAAAATATGGGGATTCTATTGAGACTGGGGAATTATCAATTGGCTCATGCACGGTATTAGAAACAGGGACGTCCTCTGGGTATTTGGATGCAAAGTATTCCAACAAAATTTTTGAAGCACATAATTCTAACCCTAAATTAGGTAAATTTTGGAAGTCTAGGGTACTAGAAACAACCTCTAAGTTGGGTGAAAGATCTTGCGACATAGGTTCTTCTAATAAATTAGACGAATCATCTACACAATCATTCACAGGGTCATCTATATATTCAGTATGGGACAGAGAGTCACTACATGATTCATCATCATCATCAGCAAATAATCTTTGAGATTCAAGAACTCTCAATCTTTGTTCCAAACTAGGTGGTGTGTGTTTATAATACTTCTCTTATATCTCTAAAGGAGATTCTTCACTTACCACATGTGGATCAAAAACTCCATATCGTTGCCTCTGCATGTATTCACCAAGCGTCATCTCAGACGAGGATGCATGTTGATTTGAATTTCTACGCTTATATTCTGCCAATGTCATCTTAGGTGACGTCTCCTCGGAAGAAGTCATCATCCTCAAAAATTCCCTGAAAAGAAATACAAAAAAAAAACACATAAAAAGGAAAAAATAATAATCTAAAATAAAATGAAAATACTATACAAATAATAATAATAAAAAATAAAAAAAAACCTAAAAATTAATCTAAAAACAAATCCGCGTCGGCGGCGCCAAAATGATATTATTTTTATTTTTGATTGTCGTTGTATTTTTAGTAAATAGGATTCGAATTCTAGGACTTGTTAAGATTAATTTTAAAGAAATAAAATAGAGAATTACTGGGTCTAGGATTCGGCCAAACTCATATCAATAGGTTCAATTATTTATTCTCAAACAATTATCGCTCGACAAATAAAACAACATCGACTCTTATTCTTGCCAAGGTAGATTCTCCAAACATTAGTTATAAATCGTAAGCATGGGACATCAAACATCTAAGCAAGCATGACCCATCTAATAAAATAATAACTAATTTTTTCAAATTATAATTTTATTTTAATTAAGTGCAAAAGTCAAATAGAAAATAAAACAAATTCACCCATGTATAAAGTCCGGCTTCCTCCGTCGACCCAGTGTTGGGGTCTAGCTTCTCATGATAAGAACACACTCAAAAAAAATATGATTTATAGCTCAAATGGTGTTTTTATTAATAAAACAATGAATCCGCAACGCTATATAGGTGTTACGGAAATCACTGTTACAATATTTGTTGCAAACTGAAGCTACTTGTTACAATGGACTGTTACAAAATTTAAAACGCTAGGATGTAGGAAAAATAAGACACTAGAAATAACGACTGCAGTTTGCAGTCTTATTTTCTTTGTGGCTTATTCTTCCTGCAGGTGATGGTTCACTCTGCAACCTCCTATTTTACACTCAGTCTCTACCCCAAACTCTCAATGTCCCTTCTCTATGATCCTAGCTCCCTTTATATACTCGACAGGCCTCAAATATTTCGTGTTAACTGCTGATAATCCTCACAGTAAAGAGAGAATATTTCCCGAGATAATTTTTTCTTTTCCTACCATGTTACGGGATTTGCTTCCCATTTTATCCCTTTCACACGTCTTATGGTCGTGTAAACGTCCCATAGTGTTCTAAACATGCTCAAAACACAAGCCAATCCTCCCCGAGCATACTTCAAACTCTGTTTTGCTGAGAACTTCCATGTTTTGTTTCAGTCCACGTAACATTCCTCATCACTCGAATCCAAGTCACTTACCAACCCTGATTCACCGAAACAGGCTGGTACTACTCCAAATCCACGCTTGAATCTCACCCAAATTCTTCACATGTCCGAATAGAATTTCTCGGAGAAGAGTAAACCCGAGAATACCATTTTCTTCAAATTCACGATTCTAGCCAATTTTGGTAGAATCAAAGGCTACCTCCAACCATGATTATACATTAAG
Source organism: Papaver somniferum (assembly GCF_003573695.1). NCBI lineage: Eukaryota > Viridiplantae > Streptophyta > Magnoliopsida > Ranunculales > Papaveraceae > Papaver > Papaver somniferum. The sequence goes on from NC_039362.1 coordinate 85,879,833, forward strand.
AACAAACCCAATTAATCTGAGCGATCGAGTCTCCCTCCAACAACTCCAAAACATGAACCCTAACTTTTCCGGTAACTGCAACAATTTGATTTGAATTATCCATCCCAATTCTTTCGAATGCGATGACTATACCAATCCTGTTTAGTGTTACCAGGTCCAACAAAACTGAATCCAACGATTGAATCTTTCCCGAAACACCCAAAAATCCGAACCCTAAAATATGTTCTTGTTGTAACTATTTTCCCGCCAATTTTCAAGTTCAAATCGTGGAAGGTGAAGGTGCCCCTTAACCGTCTGTGGAGTGTAACTAGCAGGTGTCCAACTGAGATGCCCCTTATCAGTTGAGGTGCCCCTTATCAATTGAGGTGCCCCTTAACCAACAGTGAAAGTCTGAATAACACGTGTCCTCCGGGGTCCAAAAACCACTTTTCGAGCAACTTTCTCCATAAGAGCTTATTTCACAAAAATACCTACAAACAAGTTTATTAGTGATAAAATGAGTCCCAGCTAATGTATTTATGGGTGAAAATGTGTCGCACTTTCGTGCTCATCAAATTCCCCCACACTTACATTTTGCTAGTCCTCGAGCAAAACATAAAACTGACCCGCTACACAGCTAGTCATATAATAAGAGACATAGAGAGACCCGCTACACAACTGGTCATAAATTTTTTTTTTTAAGATCCGCTTCACAGCTGGTCATATAATGCAAGAACAAAGAAAAGACCCGCTACACAGCTGGTCATAACCCTAACAATCATTGTTTTTTCTTTATATTGACCCGCTACACAGCTGATCATTATTATTATTATTTATTTCATTTTTTTTTGAAGACCCGCTACACAGCTGGTCATAACATGTAAGGAAATTCCTGAAAAAGAAAAGTAAAACGTTAACCACTCCCCCACACTTAAACATTACATTGTCCTCAATGTAATTGAGTCATCCAATGCAAAATTTAAGATGGGAAATCCATAAGAAATAAAAAAGTAAACGAAAATATAAAAATAAAAATAAAATAAAATACACCTACTGGAATGTACAAAAAAGGATCCCCAAAAATTAACAACCTGAAAATTTGGGGATCGACCCAAAATACAACATTTGTAAATGACAGTTTCACACTTATGTTATAACGATGCGGAGACACTGAAACTATCAAAAACAAAGATTTACCCCTAAACCATGTTTTTACTGCACAAGGAAGTGCGTAAAGAACAAAATATGGGGATTCTATTGAGACTGGGGAATTATCAATTGGCTCATGCACGGTATTAGAAACAGGGACGTCCTCTGGGTATTTGGATGCAAAGTATTCCAACAAAATTTTTGAAGCACATAATTCTAACCCTAAATTAGGTAACTTTTGGAAGTCTAGGGGACTAGAAACAACCTCTAAGTTGGGTGAAAGATCTTTCGAGATAGGTTCTTCTAATAAATTAGACGAATCATCTACACAATCATTCACAGGGTCATCTATATATTCAGTATGGGACAGAGAGTCACTACATGATTCATCATCATCATCAGCAAATAATCTTTGACATTCAAGAACTCTCAATCTTTGTTCCAAACTAGGTGGTGTGTGTTTATAATACTTCTCGTATATCTCTAAAGGAGATTCTTCACTTACCACATGTGGATCAAAAACTCCACATCGTTTCCTCTGCATGAATTCACCAAGCATCATCTCAGACGAAGATGACTTCTGATTTGAATTTCTACGCTTATATTCTGCCAATGTCATCTTAGGAGACGTCTCCTCGGAAGAAGTCATCATCCTCAAAAATTCCCTGAAAAGAAATACAAAAAAAAACACATAAAAAGGAAAAAAAATAATCTAAAATAAAATGAAAATACTGTACAAATAGTAATAAAAAAAAAAAACTAAAAATTAATCTAAAAACAAATCCACGTCGGCGGCGCCAAAATGATATTATTTTTATTTTTGATTGTCGTTGTATTTTTAGTAAATAGGATTCGAACTCTAGGACTTGTTAAGATTAATTTTAAAGGAATAAAATAGAGAGTTACTGGGTCTAGGATTCGGCCAAACTCATATCAATAGGTTCAATTATTCATTCTCAAACAATTATCGCTCGACAAATAAAACAACATCGACTCTTATTCTTGCCAAGGTAGATTCTCCAAACATTTGTTATAAATCGTAAGCATGGGACATCAAACATCTAAGCAAGCATGACCCATCTAATAAAATAATAACTAATTTTTTCAAATTATAATTTTATTTTAATTAAGTGCAAAAGTCAAATAGAAAATAAAAAAAATTCACCCATGTATAAAGTCCGGCTTCCTCCGTCGACCCAATGTTGGGGTCTAGCTTCTCATGATAAAAACACACTAAAAAAAATATGATTTATAGCTCAAATGGTGTTTTTATTAATAAAACAATGAATCCGCAACGCTATATAGGCGTTACAGAAATCATTGTTACAATATTTGTTGCAAACTGAAGCTACTTGTTACAATGGACTGTTACAAAATTTAAAACGCTAGGATGTAGGAAAAATAAGACACTAGAAATAACGACTGCAGTTTGCAGTCTTATTTTTTTTGGGGCTTATTCTTCCTGCAGGTGATGATTCACTCTGCAACCTCCTATTTTACACTCAGTGTCTGCCCCAAACTCTCAATGTCCCTTCTCTATGATCCTAGCTCCCTTTATATACTCGACATGTCTCAAATATTTCGTGCTAACTGTTGATAATCCTCACAGTAAAGAGAGAATATTTCCCGAGATAATTTTTTCTTTTCCTACCATGTTACGGGATTTGCTTCCCATTTTATCCCTTTCACACGTCTTATGGTCGTGTACATGTCCCATAGTGTTCTAAACATGCTCAAAACACAAGCCAATCCTCCCCGAGCATACTTCAAACTCTGTTTTGCTGAGAACTTCCATGTTTTGTTTCAATCGACGTAACATTCCTCATCACTCGAATCCAAGTCACTTACCAACCCTGATTCACCAAAACAGGCTGGTACTACTCCATATCCATGCTTGAATCTCACCCAAATTCTTCACAGGTCCGAATAGAATTTCCCGGAGAAGAGTAAACCCGAGAATACCATTTTCTTCAAATTCACGATTCTAGCCAATTCTGGTAGAATCAAAGGCTATCTCCAACCCTGATTATACATTAAGAACAAACCCAATTAATCTGAGCGATCGAGTCTCCTCTAACAACTCCAAAACATGAACCCTAATTTTTCCGGTCGCTGCAACAATTTGATTTGAATTATCCAGCCCAATTCTTTCGAATGCGATGACTATACCAATCCTGTTTAGTGTTACCAGGTCTAACAAAACTGAATCCAGCGATTGAATCTTTCCCGAAACACCCAAAAATCCGAACCCTAAAATATGTTCTTGCTGTAACTATTTTCCCGCCAATTTTCAAGTTCAAATCGTGGAAGATGAAGGTGCCCCTTAACCTTCTGTGGAGTGTAACTAGAAGGTGTCCAACTGAGATGCCCCTTATCAGTTGAGGTTCCCCTTATCAATTGAGGTGCCCCTTAACCAACAGTGAGAGTCCGAATAACACGTGTCCTCCGGGGTCCAAAAACCACTTTTCGAGCAACTTTCTCCATAAGAGCTTATTTCACAAAAACACCTACAAACAAGTTTATTAGTGATAAAATGAGTCCCAGCTAATGTATTTATGGGTGAAAATGTGTCGCACTTTCGTTCTCATCAAATTCCCCCACACTTACATTTTGCTAGTCCTCGAGCAAAACAGAAAACTGACCCGCTACACAGCTAGTCATATAATAAGAGACATAGAGAGACCCGCTACACATCTGGTCATATTTTTTTTTTAATTTTTTTTTAAGACCCACTACACAGCTGGTCATATAATGCAAGAACAAAGAAAAGACCCGCTACACAGCTGGTCATAACCCTAACAATCATTGGTTTTTCTTTATATTGACCCGCTACACAGCTGATCATTATTATTATTATTATTTATTTCATTATTTTTTTTTTGAAGACCCGCTACACAGCTGGTCATAACATGCAAGGAAATTCCTGAAAAGGAAAAGTAAAACGTTAACCACTCCCCCACACTTAAACATTTCATTGTCCTCAATGTAATTGAGTCATCCAATGCAAAATTTAAGATGGGAAATCCATAAGAAATAAAAAGTAAACGAAAATATAAAAATAAAAATAAAATAAAATACACCTACTGGAATGTACAAAAAAGGATCCCCAAAAATTAACAACCTGAAAATTTGGGGATCGACCCAAAATACAACATTTGTAAATGACAGTTTCACACTTGTGTTATAACGATGCGGAGACACTGAAACTATCAAAAAAACAAAGATTTACCCCTAAACCATGTTTTTACTGCACAAGGAAGTGCCTAAAGAACAAAATATGGGGATTCTATTGAGACTGGGGAATTATCAATTGGCTCATGCACGGTATTAGAAACAGGGACGTCCTCTGGGTATTTGGATGCAAAGTATTCCAACAAAATTTTTGAAGCACATAATTCTAACCCTAAATTAGGTAAATTTTGGAAGTATAGGGGACTAGAAACAACCTCTAAGTTGGGTGAAAGATCTTGCGAGATAGGTTCTTCTAATAAATTAGACGAATCATCTACACAATCATTCACAGGGTCATCTATATATTCAGTATAGGACAGAGAGTCACTACATGATTCATCATCATCATCAGCAAATAATCTTTGACATTCAAGAACTCTCAATCTTTGTTCCAAACTAGGTGGTGTGTGTTTATAATACTTCTCGTATATCTCTAAAGGAGATTCTTCACTTACCATATGTGGATCAAAAACTCCACATCGTTGCCTCTGCATGTATTCACCAAGAATCATCTCAGACGAAGATGCATGCTGATTTGAATTTCTACGCTTATATTTTGCCAATGTCATCATAGGTGACGTCTCCTCGGAAGACATCTAATGTTGGAAAGATATTACCTTGAATCTTAAATCAGGTTTCATCTAACGGTGAATCTTGATTGCTTTGTTCCAAAGTTATCAAATCCTGATTTGAAGACTATATAAGGGAGAACTCTAGAAACTGGGAAACCTAATCCTCATACCTCCTGCGTGATACTAGTTGCGACTAGAGTTGATTCTCCTTTAACCTAGGTTTTTCCTAAAACCATTATAGGTTAACGACTTAAAGACTTCATTGGGATTCTGAAGCCAAACCCAACTATTTTCTCTGTAGTTGCGTGTTCTGATCTTACTTTGTTCTGTCGTATTGAGTACTATATTCTTTAATATTTTCTCGAGATTTATCTCTGATAGGTAAGATATAAAAAGTAATCACAAACCTCTTCGTCTCATTCTTTGTGATTCCATAATAACTTGTTCTACTACCATATAGTTAAGTTGTTGTGAGGTGATTGATATTACTAAGTTGTTCTTCAGGAATATAAGACCGGTGTATCAATTGGTTCCTGTTCACCTTGATTTATCAAAATACGAAACAAAAACTCGTAGGTATTTCTATGGGAGACATATTTATCTATTCAGTAGACTTTTCTGTGTGAGATTGATTTGTTTATCAAGTCTTCGCTTTGGATCTTAACAACTCTTAGTTGTGGGTGAGATTAGCTAAGGGAATCAAGTGCGTAGAGTACTATTGGGATTTAGAGGCGTAAGGAACGCGATTGTACCTTAATCAGTGTGAGATTGGTTAGGGCTCAACTACATTCCAGTCCGAAGTTAACTTGTAGTAGGCTAGAGTCTGTAGCGGCTTAATACACTGTGGTGTTCAAATCTAGACTAGGTCCAGGGGTTTTTCTGCATTTGCGGTTTTCTCGTTAACAAAACTTCGGGTGTTTGTGTTATTTCTTTTCCTCATTATATTTGTTTATATAATTGAAATATCACAAGTTGTGCGTAGTTCAATCAATTGGTAAATTCAACCTCTGGTTGTTGTTTGAAATTGATTGACACTTGAATATAAGTCTTTGCTACCGTTGAAGTTGTTTCTCATAATAATCAGGCTCGCGGATTTCTATCTGTTTGATTTGCTGATTACATTGAGAAACAGAGATATAACTCTTGGATATATTTTCCTCGACTGAGTATGACTGTCTAGTTGATTCTCTTGGAACTATATTAGAATAAGTCCATACATATTTCCTAAACGAAATATTGGGTGTGGTTGTTAGACCCCCGCTTTTTTAATTGGTATCAGAGCGGGCAAACACAATAAACCTAATAAGTTTGTGTTTGTTTGATCCTAAAGACTGTCCCTATGGAAATCACTTTGGGAACTTGTTCTGTGCATCTGTGATGCATACCACAAATCTCAAGGATTGTTCAGAGTTTATTCTTCCCAAGACCGCTGGTCTCTCAAGATAATCTCATGTCATCTAAGACGTTAGAAATCCTAGATGATGGAAAGCAATCTAAAGGAAAAATCAAAGATTCCTTTAAAAAGGTTCGTTGCAGGACGTGCGAATAATAGCTCAAGGATATGGAACCTCACTATACTACTTATTGATCTCTTTGAGGAATATTATCGTGATAGATCAATTGACAAAAATATATTTATGGCTTTTGAAACGTTTTTAAATCTCTGTAACGACTAGTCTTGATTAAGGAAAAGGTTTGTACTGGTAAAAATTCTGATTCTGTCATTCGTGGCATACATTCGAGTTTTGGAAACTACCCAGTCAAAATCGATAAAAAGATTTTTACTGGTGATGTTGGAAGTTCCAGTTGTTGGAAAAAACCTTCCTTTAATCATAAGAAAAAGGAGTCAAAATTTTCAAATAATCCTGAGTATCATCATTACTATGATTATACTTCTGGTACATTTCACAAATATCAAACAGAGAAGGTGCATGAGGTTTCCTCTGCTCATCTATTCTCTTGGTAACAAGATTGGATCCACCCCATTTGTATATAACTTGAAGTGGGGCAAGTAACAGTCTGATTTGTTTTGTATTATGGGTTATTTTATTTTTTTGGAATTGATTTTTTTCGAGGAAAAACTCTCTCAACGGATTCTTTCCTATCCACCTGAGGTTAAATGCTGTTTTGCAGTCATGCGCTATGTTCTTTATCATACTGGTTTATCTCTTCTCGGTGTGCAAATCTCTTGGTTCAGGTTTAGAAATGGAATCATACTTCCCTTTATGGGTTACCGAACCAATACGGTTCCAAGCCCACTACCGGGTTCTTTTAAGGGTTCTCGTACGCGTATCCTTTTTCTTCTTCATCCCTTTGTCCGAGTTCGTGAACAAGGGCGTTTCTAGGGTTCACGAGTTTACTCCATTAAATTTCTTTTTGGAGGTCAATAAGGGACAAAGTCTTGTCATATTTCTCAAGGAGCATATCAAACCAAGGGGAGAAAGACCATCTTATGAAATCATCTCTAATGGTCTTTGTGGTAAGAATGTTGATTGGTTTGAAGGGGAACTTCCTACAAATGATCTTAGTCTAGCTTTGATGATTTTCAGAAAACTTGGCATTTCTAATATTTGTCCCTCCACAATTGAGAACTCTCGGTGGAGTCGTGATTGTGCGGAGTTAGTCTATTTCCTTGAATCGGGTGCTCAAGGTCTTGATATTTGTGGATTTATCATTCGTCAAATGATCTCGATGACGTCATCCAACAAGAAGTTAGACTTTCCATGCTTAATTGAGAAAATATGTCGTGCACATTCCATTGCTCACATTGGAAATTCTATTGGAACTCCCAAAATTGTTCGTTCGGTTACTTTCGAACGTATGAAAACGAATGCTTTCAAGAGACAAAGATGTGATTCCCTTTACGGTTTCTGTGATCCTACCACCTTGAGTCTTCTTCATCAAATTCGCAAGGGTGTGTGTAAGATCAATTCCAAGGTAAAATATGTGCAAGAACAATTACTTGTGATTCCTACAAAGTTTCCCGAAATCAAGGAAGAAATGGAAAAAGTTCAAGCCTCATGGATGGATTCCGATGATGAAAATGATGAATAGCTTCTCTATCTCTTATCATTTTTATTTTTTCTAGAAAACTTCTTATGAAAATTTATTCTTGTGTTTTAAGAAGGATAACTAGGGTTTGGAATAGCATATATTTTGATTACACATAGCTATTTCCAACGATTTTCATCTTGCAATGTTTTTAGATTTATTTATTTAAATTCTAAGTTATTTGAAAGATGATTTTGCAGTATTAATCTTTATTGGTTTTACATATTGCAAATAATGTTATGGGATATGTGTGTTTACGTCCGTGAACTATGATTGTCCTGTATATGTCAAAAGTTAATTCTATTATGTCATTATGCAAATATTGATGGAAAATATAATGACCTTTTGATTTATATGTCAAAGATTAAGTCTATGGTATCATTATGCAAATTTTCATGAAAAATATAATGAATCTTTGAATATTCCGCAGTATTGATCTTTTCCTGATCCACTTCTATGTGAAAGTATTGAATGGCTCCGTAAGTTTTCTTATGTTGAGCATTTCCGATTAAATTAATCATTAAGGTTCTTTGTGGTTAATTTAATTGAGTTTTCTGGATACAAATTCATGTCTCATGTGATTTGTTAATGTCTAAAGAAATCCTTCTTTTCTTGTAAAAGTAATTAAGGTCGCTCTTGTTGTTCTTTCGGGAATGAAATTTTATGGGGGAGAGTTCTTAATTGAACTTGTGATTAATTGTCAAATCTTTGTGGGGAGTGCAGTTGTGGAATATTATAGGAGTTATCCTATATCTTTATAAACTCCTTGATGAATACACTAAGTTTCGACTATGTGAAATCATCGAAACAAAGTTGATATGTTCTCTTTTAGTCATGGAGTATCTCTTTGAGAATTTCATTATGATTCTGCTAGTTTTCGTGTCTTTGCCAATTTATATTGAATAAAAGGGGGAGAGTTATTTTGTAGTTCACACTACATATACGTATGGTTTACAGATCATTATGTAAGGAGGAGTGGTTTTCATTGTGAGAAGAAGTATTGACTAAGGGAGAGTGATAAAAATCACCGTAGTATTATTGTCAAAGTTGTGATGCAATTGAAGTTTGATGATGTGTAATAATACTATGACATTGTATAACAATAATTGAGAACATGTGTTTTCTTATTGTTATGTCTACGGATCTTCAACAACTATGATGCTGAGTTGAACACGTTCAGAATCACTGAAGTACTGGGAGTGACGATGAATTCAAGGAATGTTGAAGAACCAAGGAAATCAAGCATTTGTATGACAATCTACAAAGTTTATTTATTTTGTAATCCATATGTATTGATAGTTTTGTCACTAAAATTGACAAATGGGGAGATTGTTAGAGCACTGCTCGGCCGAACTCGCAAGCATTACTATCTCAAGCTTGTTTGTCAAGTTTAGTTGTCAAAACTATAAGTCTTGATTTATAGTCTACTTATAGCTATGTCTCGGATTAGGATAGAATGTGTAGTTGAGCTTTACACTTCACGACGTTCATCAATTGAAAACTAAGAACTACTAAGGGGAGCTTGTGGAACTTCATCAAAAAAAGGTATGTGAAGACTTGAACTCATCTATCACCCAGAGACTTTACTTTATACACATTTGATATTTCTAGTTGAGTTTAACTCGCTTATATCTTTCTCGAAATATGTGTTGGAAAGCTTTTTGCTTTAACTACGTTCATCATTATTCTTGACGAAAGTCAAAAGATGATCATGTGAAAATCACCTGGTAACATCTTACATTATCTGTCGTATTGATCATTCGATCACTTGAAAATTTCTTTGAAGCTAATAGTTTGTGTGAGACAGCTATTCTCGTTTTCTAAGAATGTTTCAATGATTGAAATTGGAGTTAAGAGCTAAAACCCATGTCTGGATACATTACGGTTTGTGTACTTAGTGTAAGAACTGTTTTTTCGGAATTCAGGACCGGAAGTTTGCATACCCGTTCGCAAACTTATTCAACTGTTTAAGTCAGGGTACTTAAGTTTGCATATATGTTCGCAAACTGATTTAACTGTTGAAGACCGGGAACCAAGTCTGCGTGCCCGTTCGCAAACGGTTTCAACTGAGTTCAATCCGGAGCTAAAGTTTGTGTACCCGTTTGCAAACTGTCGGCTTGTGACCAATGTTCGGAACTTAAGTTCGCGTACCCGTTCGCAAACTTAAGTGGTTCAAGTTCTTAAATCAGTTAATTATGATTTCATACTCATGAACAAATACATTTATAAATCAAGGAATGCAATCTTTGCAAACTGTGGCTAAATTGTTCATGAACTGATTCTTTTGAATCAATACGATTTTGCTTCAATTGTGTCTTGTATGAGAATATAAACAATTGAACAACTCTATGAGTAACACAATTGGATTCATTTGATTATCAATTGATCTAGAAGTGTTAAGATGGACATGGTTAAGAGAAAAGTGTTCATATGGCTAACTTCGGTTAACTCAATATACACGTTTAGGTACGGTTACCCATATCTAAATGAAAGTATATTTCATTTGTGTAACAAACTAAGACCATCTAACGGTGGAAATATATTATATTGAATCTTAAATCAGGTTTCATCTAACGGTGAATATTGATTGCTTTGTTCCAAAGTTATCAAACCCTTATTTGAAGACTATATAAGGGAGAACTCTAGCAACTGGGAAACCTAATCCCCATACCTCTTGTGTGATACTAGTTGCGACTAAAGTAGATTCTCCTTTAACCTGGGTTTTCCCTAAAACCATTATAGGTTAACGACTTAAAGACTTCATTGATATTCTGAAGCCAAACCCAACTATTTTCTCTGTAGTTGCTTGTTCTGATCTTACTTTGTTTTATCGTATTGATTATTATCTTCTCTAATATTTGCTCGAGATTTATCTCCGATAGGTAAGATATAAAAAGTAATCACAAAGCTCTTCGTCGACTCATTCTTTGTGATTCCACAATAACTTGTTCAACTACCATATAGTTAAGTTATTGTGAGGTGATTGATATTACTAGGCTGTTCTTCGAGAATATAAGACCGGTGTATCAATTGGTTCTTGTTCACCTTAATTTATCAAAAGACGGAATAAAAACTCGTAGGTATTTCTGTGGGAGACAGATTTATCTATTCAATAGACTTTTCTATGTGAGACAGATTTGTTTATCAAGTCTTCTTCTTTGGATCGTAGCAACTCTTAGTTATGGGTGAGATCATCTAAGGGAATCAAGTGCGTAGAGTCCTGCTGGGATTCACAATCCCAATGAAGTCTTCAAGTCGTTAACCTACAGGGTCTCGAGAAGAAACCTAAGGTTAAAGGAGAATTGAATCTAGTTATGCAACTAGTCACACACGGGAGGTGTGGGGATTAGTTTTCCCAGTTTCCAGAGTTCTCCTTTATATAGTTTTCAAATCAGGGTTTGCAATCCAAGTAACCTTGGTAACAAAGCATTCAATAATCACCGTTAGATGAAAAACCTGATTCAACCAAGCTAATATCTTTTAACCGTTAGATCGAACTTATCTTGTTACACACAAATGAAATGTACCCTGATTTAGGTTTATGTAACCGTACCTAAACGTGTACGCCAGGTTGGTTCAGAAATAGTTAACCGAGGTTAGCCATATGATTACTCTCATATCAACCTTATTCATATTAACCATAACTAGTTCAAATGACTCAAATGAAACTAGTTAAAGAGTTGTTCAATTGTTTAGAAAACACAATTGAAACCAAATCGGTTTGATTCACTTGAATCAATCATGGACATTATAGCCACAGTTTGCAAAGATTTCATTCCTTATGATTTAAATGTTTAAGTCCATGAACTGATCGATTTGACAAAGTAACCAGCGTAAGTATGCGTACGGGTATGCGTACTTAAGCAACCGATTTTGAGTTTGTAAAGTTTCCAAACTCAGCAGAAATTTTCGGTTCGAAAACTTCCGCCACTATGCATACGGGTACGCATACTTAAGGCTGCACAAGACCCGGTCCAATTTACCTGTACCGGTCAGGAACCGAAAAACTTGGACTTGTACCGTACTGGACCCGGAGTTGCCGATACATGTACCGGTTCTGAAATTAGAGACCCGGAGTAGGCCGGTACAGGTACTGGTTCTGGGGTGAGTCCCGGCCTGTCCCGACCCATATGTCCCGGTTAATCATAGCCTTAGATTTTTTTAGGAATCTTACATCCTGACCGTCCATATCCCTCCTAGGTATAACATATCTCTAATTCCTATCGACTTCCATTTCAGTTTCTTTTTTTCTTCTTCTCTGAAGAGTGAAGACTGCTGCAGTCGCTCACCAGAATCACCACCATCATCGATTCGTTACTTGTTCTTCTTCTTCTTCTTCAGCATCTCCTAGGTAATTCTTCTTCTGCTGCTGCTTAGATTTGTAAGTTACTTTAACTCTCATGGGATTTGAAATCGATTAAGGAATAAACTAGGGTTTGAAACTTTGAATCGTGTGATACACTGATACTGGGATTTGAAATCGATTTAGGAATAAACTAACGATTGTTCTTTTACTATTAAGAATCTAATATTGAATTAGGGTTTGATTTTAAATTGAATTAGGGTTTGATTTGAGATTGAATTAGGGTTTACCATCAAATTACTGGAATTATTCATTGTTGATGATATATGCTGATTTATGAAGTTATGATTTGAGTTTGGTTTAGAGTGGAATTGTGTTTGGTGGTGATTTAGGGTTGTGTTGATATACAGAGAGTGGTATTGAATTGTGGTTAATTGAATAAGAGAATTGTGTTGGTGAACTATAGAAGTTGTTGGTGTGGATGCAGATTGTTTTAATGCTGAGTTAAGTTGAATTGTTATTAGTGATGGGTGGCAGCTGATCATGAAATTGGTGGTGATGTTGCACTGTGGATATGTATTATTTGAATTGTTGCGAGTGCAGTGCAGAGTTGCAGAGTATAGGACCAGATTATTGAATGAGATGTTGCAGAGAGTGTGTGTGTGTTATCTGTGTTGAGAATTAGTTGAGTAGTTGTGGGTGAGTTGTGAAATTATGGTAACTGAATTTGATAGTAAATTATGATAAGCTTTCATTTCAAGTTTCTTATATTGATACTTACTTTCTTATTGTACTTTTTTGTTGCCTGTTGCAGCCATATGGGATTCTCTGCTAAAAGCTTGAAGTAAACTCCATGTCAGTGCTGCCAGTGTCATTGTTTGAGAAGTCCCCCATCATTTTTTGTTGCATGTTGCAGTTATATTGGATGCTTTGCAAGATGGTTGAATTTCATTTCGTGTCGCAGACTTATGGAAAAATTGTTTTTAATACTATTTTGTAATGTTGAACTTTGAACTTAAGTGTGTGATGTTGTTTTAAACCTTTGTTTATTTTGAACTTAAGTTGTAATGTTAAACTTTGAACAGTCAGTTTTTAATATGTTGAGTTTGAAGTTAGTCTGGTTGTTACTGTGTGTCTCAAAATTCAGGTAAAAAACCGGTACCGGACTGGAACTGGACCGGTCTTACAGATACAGGTACAAGTACGGGTACAGGTACCGGTTCTCAAAATGAGGAACCGGCCAACTCCAGGTACATGTACCGGTTCCAATAGAAAATCGGACTGTACCGGCTCATGTGCAGCTCTACGCATACATAAGGTGACTAGTTAAGAGTTTGTCAAAAACCAAATTCAGCAAAAATTCTCGGTTCGAGAACTTCCGCCAGTATGCGTATGGGTACGCATACTTAGCTTGTCTCCTTCATCAATTTCGTATACACACATATGCATACTCTTGGCTTCCGATTTATGGATTTATACACTAATGTGCGAACACACTATATATGCCTATATCCAAAGATGGTTACATCATCAACTCTTTATTTCAATCATCGAAACATTCTTCTATAATGACAATAGCCGTTTTCACACACTATTAGCATCAAAACAATTTTCAAGATATTGAAATAATCATTATCGAAACATTCCAAGCCTACATCAAATGATTGTATCACTCAAACCATGTAAGATGTTACTCGGAAATTTTCTCATGATATAAGATGAACTTGGTCGAAGCGAAATCTTACCAACACATATTTGGAGAAATATGTAAGCGAGATATACTCAGCTCGAAATCTCAAATGTGTATAGAGAAAACTATATCGTAACACGACTTATGTCTCAATATAGGAGATAGTAGAAATAGACTTTCCAAGTGATAGATAAGTTCAAGTCACCACATACCTTCTGTCGAAGAAGTTCCACAAGCTCCCCTTAGTAGTTCTTCGTCTTCAAGAGATGAACGTCGAGAGATCTAAGCTCAACTACATTATATATGCCCTAGTCTGAGACATCTATAAATAGGATAGAAATCAAGACTTATAGTTTTGATCACTAACATTGACAAACATGCTTGAGATAGCAACGCATGCGAGTTCGACCGAGCAATGCTCTAACAATCTCCCCCTTTGTCAATTTTAGTGACAAAACTATCAATACATATGGATTACAAAAAAGATAAAAAAAATATAGCTTCTCATCCACATGCTTGATCTCCTTGGCATCTTCAACGCGACTCGAAATCTTCATCACTTCCAAGTACTCCATGATCCTAAAGGTTGTAAGTTCAGTATCACAGTTGTTGAAGATCCGTAGCTATAACAATGAGAAGATAAAATGATCTTAATCATTGTTATAAAGTGTCATAGTATTATTACACAACATCAAAGTTCAATTGTATCACAACTTTGACAACAATACTATGGTAATATGTATCACTCCCCCTTAGTCAATACATATCTCAACATGAAAACCACCCCCCCTTACATAATGATCCGTAAACCATATGTATTTGTAGTGTGAGCTACACATTAGTTCTCCCCCTTTTTGTCAAAAAAAATTGGAAAAAGGTACGAAAATTAGTGGGATCCTAATGAAATTTCCACGGAGATATTTCATGACCAAAAGGTGTATTAACATACTAACAAATTTAGATGCCATCATAAAGCCGAAGCTAAATGCATTCATCAAGGAGTTAATAAAGATACAAGATAACCCCTAAATATTCCACAGCTGCACTCCCCACAAAGATTTGGAAATTAAGCACAAGTTCAAAATGAACTCTTCCCCATAAAATGTCAACCCCGAAGGAACAACAAAGGCGACCTTACTTTCACAAGAAAATAAGGATTTCTTTGGACAACCAAATCACATGAAAACATGAATTTGTATCCAAAATACTTAATTGAATTAACCACAAGAGAACCCATGATTATTTCAATCAAAAATACAACTAAACTAATCATAGGAGAACTTATAATTAATTTAATCGGTTTACACAACTAAACTAATTCAATTGGTCATGCTCGACATAAGAGAACTTACGGAGCAACAACTAAAATAACCAAAACCAAGTGATTAATTTAGTTGGTCATTCTCAATCATAAGGAACCTTACGGAGCAAAAACTAAGTCAATTATAAGAATGATCAACTCAATCGTTTATGCTCATACACAAGAAACCTTACGGAGCAACACATCATTTCACAAAAATGTGGATCGGAGATCGACCAATACTGCGGAATAGACAAGGATTCATTCTATTTTCCATCATTATTTGCACAATGACATACAATAGACTTAATCCTTGTAAACAAAAGTGTTATCCTTTCTTCCATCAAAATATGACATAAAAGGCTTTAACTTTTGTAATGTCAAAAGTTCATTCTATCTTCCATCAATACATTCATATCGACATAATAGAGATAACTTTTGAACAAGTGTGGGACAGTCACAGGTTCACGGACGTAAACAACACATCCCATAACAATTTGCAATATATAAAATCATAAAGATTAAAATTGCAAAAATCATCTTCCAAAAACTTTAGAATTTAAATCAATAAATCTAAAACCATTGAAGATGAAAATCGTTGGACATAGCTATGTGTACTCACAATAATGGCTATTCCAAACCCTAGTTATTCTTCTTAAAAACACAAGAATAAAATTCTCATAAGAAGTTCCCTAGATAACAAGACAAACTCGTGATGCACATATAAGATGATTTGTTCTTAGAGGGTAGAATCAATCTTTTTTGCACGGATTTACACTGAGAATAGCTACCAAAGGCGTATAAAAAGATTCTCTTTACAAAGAAGAACATATAAAGTCAATAATGACCATGCACCATAGTTCACAAAAGATGATTGTGAACATTCAAGAATCCCATAGCAATGCGTACTACTGCCCATTCTTTAACTTCCTTCTTTGTGATTCACCAACAACATTCTTGTAAAAGCTACAAATGATATTATAAGAGTATGACTCCAAGAATCCAAGTGCCCAAGTCCATGAGAAGTGGAACAAGTGCGACGAAACGGAGCAAAACACTCAAAAAAAAGAGACAGGACAAATACCAATCTTAACTCATCCAAATTCAAGAATTCTCATCTCCATTTTTAAGAGAATTTAAAGATAAAAAGAATGCAAAAAGAATGAGGTCATTCTGAGTTCGTACGAAGAAGATGCGGCCAAAACAAGTTTACCGAATATCGACGTCCACAGGCAAATATGCATACGGGTTCGCAAACGAATTTTCGTGACCTGAAGCAGTATGCAGATGGGTATGCGTACTTAAGTACCTGGATTTTGATTTTAAATGATGGTATGCATACTTGGTATGTGTACATGAAGTCCAAACATCCCGAACAACTATTTTCAAACCTAAACATTTAAGAACCTCAAACACAAATCAAGTTAGGTAGAAATGAACGATAAGCAAGGTACATGGATAATTATAAGTACTCTAAGCAAATGATAAAAACACAAATCTTGCTTAAGTTTATAGACATACCTTTTAGAAGGATCCAGTCATGAATCATACGGCATTACCAAATATTCAATATCATACCTAACACAATATGTGTGCCCCAATTCTCGTGCTTCCCTCACCGTATACTTAACAGGGCATTCCTTGGTGAGGATGCACTTACAACACAATCAAGTTGTGTTGAGGTGAACAATATCTTGTTCACCATAACACCAAGAAAGAGTTTCTTTCCAACTACTTTTGCATTCAACAGAGTTGAGAAACATCCAAAAATCTTTTTTACAAGTTTTACAAAAGACTTTAGAGAGATACACAAAAATTTGATTCCCTGATGTCTTATTTTAAAACTTAATAAAAACAGTATCTGCAGACAATGTTTAGTACTTCCAGGGAAACTCTTTTGGTGTAAGAAGACATCCTGACGTGTTTACAATAGTACATAAAATAATTATGATGACACAGTGTATCAGGAATTGACCAATGAATTGATTCATGCTTTTAGGTGATACCGTCAGATGATTGAGATTTAAACTCCTCTTGTACTACGTTTAGTTTGTTACATCTAATTGAATTACGCAGAGGAGGAGCAATGCTCTCACTGATTAGTAAATCAATATCGATCTCAACACAGATATTATTCATCATAACTTGATTTAGCTTATCAAGAGATTCTTCTTCTTTCTGGAGATATAACTCAACATCAGAAAATAAGCTTTCAAGTTTCTTTTCAAGACCTGAATACACTTCAAGGGATTTTAAACTGGTGGAGGTTTAGATAAAATTTCTTCTACAGATTTTATTAAATCAGTCATAGAAGAAACTTCTGGAATCCCTGGATCTGGTGGTGCATTTATTGAGATAGCACTTCTGTCCATATCAGATCGCTACAAACACAAACTTACAAGGTCTTTAACGTGTTTTCCTGCTCTGATATCAATTGAAAATACGGGGGTCTAACAACCACACCCAACAATTCGTTTGGAAATTTGAGAGGACTTACTCCAATACACTTTCTAGAGAATCAACTAGACAGTCAGACTCAATCTAGAATAAAGTATATCAAAGAGTTTAATATCTCTAACTCTTAATTCAATCCGCAATCAACAAATAGAAATCTGCGAGCCTGATTGAATATAAGAGGAGTTACTTGAACGGTACCAAAGACCAATGTTCAAGTGTCAATCAATGTAAATCAACAATCAAAGGTTGGATATTCGAATTGGTTGATCTTAACGCACAACCTGTGATATTTCAATTATATAACAAAATATAATGCGGAAAAGAAATAACACAGACACCAGAATTTTGTTAACGAGGAAAGCGCAAATGCAGAAAAACCACGGGACCTAGTACAGATTGAACACCACACTATATTAAGCCCCTACAGACACTATCCTACTACCAATTAACTTCGGACTGGACTGTAGTTGAACCCTAATCAATCTCACACTGATTCAAGGTACAGTTGCGCTCCTTACGTCTCTGATCCCAGCAGGATACTACGCACTTGATTCTCTTAGCTGATCTCACCACAACTAAGAGTTGCTACGATCCAAAGTCGAGGACTTGATAGACAAATCTGTCTCACACAGAAAAGTCTACAGGATTGAATAAATCTGTCTCCCACAAAAATACCCAAGAGTTTTTATTCCGTCTTTTGATAAATCAAGGTGAGCATGAACCAATTGATAAACCGGACTTATATTCCCGAAGAACAACCGAGTATTATCAATCACCTCACAATAAACTTAATCGACTAGCGAAACAAGTTATTGTGGAATCACAAACGATGAGACGAAGTTTGTTTGTGATTACTTTTCTACACTTGCCTATCGGAGATATAAAACCTCGAGCCAATTATTTCAAGGGATATTTTGATTTTGGGTCCCAAAAATGTGACCAGAGTAGCGTTTGTGTCATAGAAAGTTTCAAATTAGATTTGGGTCCCAGGATCGTCGTTGACTGTCTTGACCGTTATCTAAATAGTTTTATTTTTAATTAATTTCCATTTAGTTGACGCCATCAGTTAACTGTAACACCTGAGTTGCATATGTTGCTTATAAATTTAGTCAACCACATCTATTGTCGAGAATGAATAGAACCCAGCGGCTCAGATGGTTGTTGACAAGAGAACTCAGTGAGAACTTTACACAAACATATGATGTGCGTTTTGTTGTTGATAGAGTGATATCAACAGCGCAGGTTTAGTTTACTCTTTATACAATTCCTTCCCTGCAAATTCGAGTTGTATCAATACCCAACAATTCTAATCGCAAAAAATGCTAAACGTTTGCTCAAAATCAGCCATTCATCACCATAACCCTTTATTAATAGCTCCTCCCCAACTAGTTTTTAGGCTCAAAAATATCCAAACAAATTTGTTGCCAGCATCAACAAAAAAAAAACATCATACTTCCATTGATTTCTCGAGCTGAAACTCTATCGAAGTTCTTTATTGATTCGCACCCAATGTTCTTCCTTATCTCAAGTGCTAAAACATGTCCTGCTAGCAATCGAAACACCCAACCAGATTCCTTGGCAATAAACACTGTCTTCAATGTTTTTAACCCATAACGAAATCAACATCCTCTTACGGCTTATACTTTCACTGTATGCCAATCCAAATTAAATATTTACCGCACAAGCTTTCCTAGTCTCACCACCACCACCAATTGTTCTTCCTCATTTATATACATACCAATTGAAAGACAAAGTTGCTAAATAGATATCTGGGCATGTGCTTGATTTAACTTTACTAAATATCCATACATACCTGACGTGGTTCATACTTCACATGTTCGAACGTATAAACGGCAGAATGATTCACAATAGGAACCTCGAATAGTCCAATTGAACAGTCGTTAATGGTGGAACTGGGTATTCAAATTAATGACAAAAAAGAAGACAGCCTCTAGCAGATTTTCAATCTCAGCCCTTGATTGATAAGTTAACCTGGTAGAGTTAGTAATTATAGCGAAACCTTGGTTACAGTCGGTCATTTCTATATTTAACAGATTTTACTAACAGTCACAACGGTCAACCATAGTCCTGGGACCCAAACTCTAATATTGAATTTTCCAGGGACCCAAATGCAACATTGGTCACAAAGTTGGGACCTAAGATCAAAATATCCCTTATTTCAACTGCACTAAACACGATAGAAACATCAAGATCAGATCACGCAACTACAAAAATAATAGTTGGGTCTGGCTTCACAATCCCAATGAAGTCTTCAAGTCGTTAACCTACAGGGTCTCGAGAAGAAACCTAACGTTAAAGGAGAATCGAATCTAGTTATGCAACTAGTAACACACAAGAGGTGTGGGGATTAGTTTCCCCAGTTGCTAGAGTTCTCCTTTATATAGTTTTCAAATCAGAGTTCAATCCAAGTTACCTTGGTAACAAAGCATTCAATAATCACGGTTAGATGAAAAACCTGATTCAACCAAGCTAATATCTTTCAACCGTTAGATCGAACTTAGCTTGTTACACACAAATGAAATGTACCCTCATTCAGGTTTATGTAACCGTACCTAAACGTGTACACCAGGTTGGTTCACAAATAGTTAACCGAGGTTAGCCATATGATTACTCTCATATCAACCTTATTCATCTTAACCATAACTAGTTCAAATGACTCAAATTAAACTAGTTAAAGAGTTGTTCAATTGTTTAGAAAACACAATTGAAACCAAATCGGTTTGATTCACTTGAATCAATCATGGACACTATAGACACGGTTTGCAAAGATTGCATTCCTTATGATTTAAATGTTTAAGTCCATGAACTGATCGATTTGACAAAGTAACCAGCTTAAGTATGCGTACGGGTATGCATACTTAAGCAACCGGTTTTGAGTTTGTAAAGTTTCCAAACTCAGCAGAAATTTTCGGTTCGAAAACTTCCGCCAGTATGCATACAGGTACGCATACGTGAGGTGACTAGTTAAGAGTTTGTCAAAAACCAAACTCAGCAGAAATTCTCGGTTCGAGAACTTCCGCCAGTATGCGTACGGGTACGCATACTTAACCTGTCTCCTTCACCAATTTCGTATACACACATATCCATACTCTTGGCTTCCGATTATGGATTTATACACTAATGTGCGAACACACTATATATGCTTATATCCAAAGATGGTCACATCATCAACTCTTTATTTCAATCATTGAAACATTCTTCTATAATGACAATAGCCGTTTTCACACACTATTAGCATCAAAACAATTTTCAAGATATTGAAATAATCATTATCGAAACATTCCAAGCCTACATCAAATGATTGTATCACACAAACCATGTAAGATGTTACTCGGCAATTTTCTCATGCTATAAGATGAACTTGGTCGAAGCGAAAGCTTACCAACACATATTTGGAGAAATATGTAAGCGAGATATGCTCAGCTCGAAATCTCAAATGTGTATAGAGAAAACTATATCGTAACACGACTTATGTCTCAATATAGGAGATAGTAGAAATAGACTTTCCAAGTGATAGATAAGTTCAAGTTTCCACATACCTTTTGTCGAAGAAGTTCCACAAGCTCCCCTTAGAGTTCTTCGTCTTCAAGAGATGAACGTCGAGAGATCTAAGCTCAACTACACTATATATGCCCTAGTCTGAGACATCTGTAAATAGGATAGAAATCAAGACTTATAGTTTTGATCACTAACATTGACAAACATGCTTGAGATAGCAACGCATGCGAGTTCGACCGAGCAATGCTCTAACAATCTCCCCCTTTGTCAATTTTAGTGGCAAAACTATCAATACATATGGATTACAAAAAAGATAAAAAAAAATATAGCTTCTCATCCACATGCTTGATCTCCTTGGCATCTTCAACGCGACTCGAAATCTTCATCACTTCCAAGTACTCCATGATCCTAAAGGTTGTAAGTTCAGCATCACAGTTGTTGAAGATCCGTAGCTATAACAATGAGAAGAAAAAATGCTCTTAATCATTGTTATAAAGTGTCATAGTATTATTACACAACATCAAAGTTCAATTGTATCACAACTTTGACAACAATACTATGGTAATATGTATCACTCCCCCTTGGTCAATATATATCTCAACATGAAAACCACCCCCCCTTACATAATGATCCGTAAACCATATGTATTTGTAGTGTGAGCTACACATTAGTTCTCCCCCTTTTTGTCAAAAAAAATTGGAAAAAGGTACGAAAATTAGTGGGATCCTAATGAAATTTCCACGGAGATATTTCATGACCAAAAGGTGTATTAACATACTAACAAATTTAGATGCCATCATAAAGCCGAAGCTAAATGCATTCATCAAGGAGTTAATAAAGATACAAGATAACCCCTAAATATTCCACAGCTGCACTCCCCACAAAGATTTGGCAATTAAGCACAAGTTCAAAATGAACTCTCCCCCATAAAATGTCATCCCCGAAGGAACAACAAAGGCGACCTTACTTTCACAAGAAAAGAAGGATTTCTTTGGACAACCAAATCACATGAAAACATGAATTTGTATCCAAAATACTTAATTGAATTAACCACAAGAGAACCCATGATTATTTCAATCAAAAATACAACTAAACTAATCTTAGGAGAACTTATAATTAATTTAATCGGTTTACACAACTAAACTAATTCAATTGGTCATGCTCGACATAAGAGAACTTACGGAGCAACAACTAAAATAACCAAAAGCAAGTGATTAATTTAGTTGGTCATGCTCAATCATAAGGAACCTTACGGAGCAAAAACTAAGTTAATTATAAGAATGATCAACTCAATCGTTTATGCTCATACACAAGAAACCTTACGGAGCAACACATCATTTCACAAAAATTTGGATCGGAGATCGACCAATACTGCGGAATAGACAAGGATTCATTCTATTTTCCATCACTATTTGCACAATGACATACAATAGACTTAATCCTTGTAAACAAAAGTGTTATCCTTTCTTCCATCAAAATATGACATAAAAGGATTTAACTTTTGTAATGTCAAAAGTTCATTCTATCTTCCATCAATACATTCATATCGACATAATAGAGATAACTTTTGAACAAGTATGGGACAGTCACAGGTTCACGGACGTAAACAACATATCCCATAACAATTTGCAATATATAAAATCATAAAGATTAAAATTGCAAAAATCATCTTCCAAAAACTTTAGAATTTAAATCAATAAATCTAAAAACATTGAAGATGAAAATTGTTGGACATAGCTATGTGTACTCACAATAATGGCTATTCCAAACCCTAGTTATTCTTCTTAAAAACACAAGAATAAAATTCTCATAAGAAGTTCCCTAGATAACAAGACAAACTCGTGATGCACATATAAGATGATTTGTTCTTAGAGGGTAGAATCAATCTTTTTCGCACGGATTTACACTAAGAATAGCTACCAAAGGCGTATAAAAATATTCTCTTAACAAAGAAGAACATACAAAGTCAATAATGACCATGCACCATAGTTCACACAAGATGATTGTGAACATTCAAGAATCCCATAGCAATGCGTACTACTTCCCATTATTTAACTTCCTTCTTTGTGATTCACCAACAACATTCTTGTAAAAGCTACAAATGAGATTATAAGAGTATTACTCCAAGAATCCAAGTGCCCAAGTCCATGAGAAGTGGAACAAGTGCGACGAAACGGAGCAAAACACTCAAAAAAAAGAGACAGGACAAATACCAATCTTAACTCATCCAAATTCAATAATTCTCATCTCCATTTTTAAGAGAATTTAAAGATAAAGAGAATGCAAAAAGAATGAGGTCATTCTGAGTTCGTACGAAGAAGATGCGGCCAAAACAAGTTTACCGAATATCGACGTCCACAGGCAAATATGCATACGGGTTCGCAAACGAATTTTCGTGACCTGAAGCAGTATGCAGATGGGTATGCGTACTTAAGTACCTGGATTTTGATTTTAAATGATGGTATGCATACTTGGTATGTGTACATGAAGTCCAAACATCCCGAACAACTATTTTCAAACCTAAACATTTAAGAACCTCAAACACAAATCAAGTTAGGTAGAAATGAACGATAAGCAAGGTACATGGATAATTATAAGTACTCTAAGCAAATGATAAAAACACAAATCTTGCTTAAGTTTATAGACATACCTTTTAGAAGGATCCAGTCATGAATCATACGGCATTACCAAATATTCAATATCATACCTAACACAATATGTGTGCCCCAATTCTCGTGCTTCCCTCACCGTATACTTAACAGGGCATTCCTTGGTGAGGATGCACTTACAACACAATCAAGTTGTGTTGAGGTGAACAATATCTTGTTCACCATGACACCAAGAAAGAGTTTCTTTCCAACTACTTTTGCATTCAACAGAGTTGAGAAACATCCAAAAATCTTTTTTACAAGTTTTACAAATGACTTTAGAGAGATACACAAAAATTTGATTCCCTGATGTCTTATTTTAAAACTTAATAAAAACAGTATCTGCAGACAATGTTTAGTACTGCCATGGAAACTCTTTTGGTGTAAGAAGACATCCTGACGTGTTTACAATAGTACACAAAACAATTATGATGACACAGTGTATCAGGAATTGACCAATGAACTGATTCATGCTTTGAGGTGATATCGTCAGATGACTGAGATTTAAACTCCTCTTGTACTACGTTTAGTTTGTTACATCTAATTGAATTACGCAGAGGAGGAGCAATGCTCTCACTGATTAGTAAATCAATATCGATCTCAACAAAGATATTATTCATCATAACTTGATTTAGCTTATCAAGAGATTCTTGTTCTTTCTGGAGATATAACTCAACATCAGAAAATAAGCTTTCAAGTTTCTTTTCAAGACCTGAATACTCGGAAATTTTCTCATGATATAAGATGAACTTGGTCGAAGCGAAAGCTTACCGACACATATTTCGAGAAATATGTAAGCGAGATATACTCAGCTAGAAATCTCAAATGTGTATAGAGAAAACTATATCATAACACGACTTATGTCTCAATATAGGAGATAGTAGAAATAGACTTTCCAAGTGATAGATAAGTTCAAGTCTCCACATACCTTTTCTCGAAGAAGTTCCACAATCTCCCCTTAGTAGTTCTTCGTCTTCAAGAGATGAACGTCGAGAGATCTAAGCTCAACTACACTATATAAGCCCTAGTCTGAGACATCTATAAATAGGATAGAAATCAAGACTTATAGTTTTGATCACTAACATTGACAAACATGCTTGAGATAGCAACGCATGCGAGTTCGACCGAGCAATGCTCTAACAATCTCCCCCTTTGTCAATTTTAGTGACAAAACTATCAATACATATGGATTACAAAAAAGATAAAAAAAAATATAGCTTCTCATCCACATGCTTGATCTCCTTGGCATCTTCAACGCGACTCGAAATCTTCATCACTTCCAAGTACTCCATGATCCTAAAGTTTGTAAGTTCAGCATCACAGTTGTTGAAGATCCGTAGCTATAACAATGAGAAGATAAAATGCTCTTAATTCATAGTATTATTAAACAACATCAAAGTTCAATTGTATCACAACTTTGACAACAATACTATGGTAATATGTATCACTCCCCCTTAGTCAATAGATATCTCAACATGAAAACCACCCCCCCTTACATAATGATCCGTAAACCATATGTATTTGTAGTGTGAGCTACACATTAGTTCTCCCCCTTTTTGTCAAAAAAATTTGGAAAAAGGTACGAAAATTAGTGGGATCCTAATGAAATTTCCACGGAGATATTTCATGACCAAAAGGTGTATTAACATACTAACAAATTTAGATGCCATCATAAAGCCGAAGCTAAATGCATTCACCAAGGAGTTAATAAATATACAAGATAACCCCTAAATATTCCACAGCTGCACTCCCCACAAAGATTTGGCAATTAAGCACAAGTTCAAAATGAACTCTCCCCCATAAAATGTCATCCCCGAAGGAACAACAAAGGCGACCTTACTTTCACAAGAAAAGAAGGATTTCTTTGGACAAACAAATCACATGAAAACATGAATTTGTATCCAAAATACTTAATTGAATTAACCACAAGAGAACCCATGATTATTTCAATCAAAAATACAACTAAACTAATCATAGGAGAACTTATAATTAATTTAATCGGTTTACACAACTAAACTAATTCAATTGGTCATGCTCGACATAAGAGAACTTACGGAGCAACAACTAAAATAACCAAAAGCAAGTGATTAATTTAGTTGGTCATTCTCAATCATAAGGAACCTTACGGAGCAAAAACTAAGTTAATTATAAGAATAATCAACTCAATCGTTTATGCTCATACACAAGAAACCTTACGGAGCAACACATCATTTCACAAAAATATGGATCGGAGATCGAACAATACTGCGGAATAGACAAGGATTCATTCTATTTTCCATCACTATTTGCACAATGACATACAATAGACTTAATCCTTGTAAACAAAAGTGTTATCCTTTCTTCCATCAAAATATGACATAAAAGGCTTTAACTTTTGTAATGTCAAAAGTTCATTCTATCTTCCATCAATACATTCATATCGACATAATAGAGATAACTTTTGAACAAGTATGGGACAGTCATAGGTTCACGGACGTAAACAACATATCCCATAACAATTTGCAATATATAAAATCATAAAGATTAAAATTGCAAAAATCATCTTCCAAAAACTTTAGAATTTAAATCGATAAATCTAAAAACATTGAAGATGAAAATTGTTGGACATAGCTATGTGTACTCACAATAATGGCTATTCCAAACCCTAGTTATTCTTCTTAAAAACACAAGAATAAAATTCTCATAAGAAGTTCCCTAGATAACAAGACAAACTCGTGATGCACATATAAGATGATTTGTTCTTAGAGGGTAGAATCAATCTTTTTCGCACGGATTTACACTAAGAATAGCTACCAAAGGCGTATAAAAATATTCTCTTAACAAAGAAGAACATACAAAGTCAATAATGACCATGCACCATAGTTCACAAAAGATGATTGTGAACATTCAAGAATCCCATAGCAATGCGTACTACTTCCCATTCTTTAACTTCCTTCTTTGTGATTCACCAACAACATTCTTGTAAAAGCTACAAATGAGATTATAAGAGTATTACTCCAAGAATCCAAGTGCCCAAGTCCATGAGAAGTGGAACAAGTGCGACGAAACGGAGCAAAACACTCAAAAAAAAGATACAGGACAAATACCAATCTTAACTCATCCAAATTCAATAATTCTCATCTCCATTTTTAAGAGAATTTAAAGATTAAGAGAATGCAAAAAGAATGAGGTCATTCTGAGTTCGTACGAAGAAGATGCGGCCAAAACAAGTTTACCGAATATCGACGTCCACAGGAAAACATGCATACGGGTTCGCAAACGAATTTTCGTGACCTGGAGCAGTATGTAGATGGGTATGCGTACTTAAGTACCTGGATTTTGATTTTAAATGATGGTATGCATACTTGGTATGTGTACATGAAGTCCAAACATCCCGAACAACTATTTTCAAACCTAAACATTTAAGAACGTCAAACACAAATCAAGTTAGGTAGAAATGAACGATAAGCAAGGTACATGGATAATTATAAGTACTCTAAGCAAATGATAAAAACACAAATCTTGCTTAAGTTTATAGACATACCTTTTAGAAGGATCCAGTCATGAATCATACGACATTACCAAATATTCAATATCATACCTAACACAATATGTGTGCCCCAATTCTCGTGCTTCCCTCACCGTATACTTAACAGGGCATTCCTTGGTAAGGATGCACTTACAACACAATCAAGTTGTGTTGAGGTGAACAATATCTTGTTCACCATGACACCAAGAAAGAGTTTCTTTCCAACTACTTTTGCATTCAACAGAGTTGAGAAACATCCAAAAATCTTTTTTACAAGTTTTACAAAAGACTTTAGAGAGATACACAAAAATTTGATTCCCTGATGTCTTATTTTAAAACTTAATAAAAACAGTATATGCAGACAATGTTTAGTACTGCCATGGAAACTCTTTTGGTGTAAGAAGACATCCTGACGTGTTTACAATAGTACACAAAACAATTATGATGACACAGTGTATCAGGAATTGACCAATGAACTGATTCATGCTTTGAGGTGATACCGTCAGATGACTGAGATTTAAACTCCTCTTGTACTACGTTTAGTTTGTTACATCTAATTGAATTACGCAGAGGAGGAGCAATGCTCTCACTGATTAGTAAATCAATATCGATCTCAACACAAATATTATTCATCATAACTTGATTTAGCTTATCAAGAGATTCTTGTTCTTTCTGGAGATATAACTCAACATCAGAAAATAAGCTTTCAAGTTTCTTTTCAAGACCTGAATACTCAGAAATTTTCTCATGATATAAGATGAACTTGGTCGAAGCGAAAGCTTACCGACACATATTTCGAGAAATATGTAAGCGAGATATACTCAACTCGAAATCTCAAATGTGTATAGAGAAAACTATATCATAACACGACTTATGTATCAATATAGGAGATAGTAGAAATAGACTTTCCAAGTGATAGATAAGTTCAAGTCTCCACATACCTTTTGTCGAAGAAGTTCCACAAGCTCCCCTTAGTAGTTCTCCGTCTTCAAGAGATGAACAACGAGAGATCTAAGCTCAACTACATTATCCATGTCCTAGTCCGAGACATCTATAAATAGGATAGAAATCAAGACTTATAGTTTTGATCACTAACATTGACAAACATGCTTGAGATAGCAACGCATGCGAGTTCGACCGATCAATGCTCTAACAATCTCCCCCTTTGTCAATTTTAGTGACAAAACTATTAATACATATGGATTACAAAAAAGATAAAAAAAATGTAGCTTCTCATCCACATGCTTGATCTCCTTGGCATCTTCAATGCGACTCGAAATCTCTGTCACTTCAAAGTACTCCATGATCCTAAAGGTTGTAAGTTCAACATCACAGTTGTTGAAGATCTGTAGCTATAACAATGATAAAATAAAATGCTCTTAATCATTGTTATAAAGTGTTATAGTATTACTACACATCATCAAAGTTCAATTGTATCACAACTTTGACAACAATACTATGGTAATATATATCACTCCCCCTTAGTCAATACATATGTCAACATGAAAACCACTCCCCATTACATAATGATCCGTAAACCATATGTATTTGTAGCATGAACTACACATTAATTCTCCCCCTTTTTGTCAAAAAATATTGGCAAAGGTACGAAAATTAGTGGGATTCTAATGAAATTTTCACAGAGATATTTCATGACCAAAAGGTGTATTAACATACTAATAAATTTAGATGCCATCATAAAGCCGAAGCTAAATGCATTCATCAAGGAGTTAATAAAGATACAAGATAACCCCTAAATATTACACAACCGCACTCCCCATAAAGATTTGACAATTAAGCACAACTACACTATCTATGTCCTAGTCTGAGACATCTATAAATAGGCTATAAATCAAGACTTATAGTTTTGATCACTAACATTGAAAAACATGCTTGAGATAGCAATGCATGCGAGTTCGACCGAGAAATGCTCTAACAGAATGCGACTGTACCTTAATCAATGTGAGATTGGTTAGGGCTCAACTACATTCCAGTCCGAAGTTAACTTGTAGTAGGCTAGAGTCTGTAGCGGCTTAATACATTGTGGTGTTCAAATCTAGACTAGGTCCAGGGGTTTTTATGCATTTGTGGCTTTCTCGTTAACAAAACTTCGGGTGTCTGTGTTATTTCTTTTCCGCATTATATTTGTTTATATAATTGAAATATCACAGGTTGTGCGTAGTTCAATCAATTGGTAAATCCAACCTCTGGTTGTTGATTGAAATTGATTGACACTTGAATATAAGCCTTTGCTACCGTTCAAGTTGTTTCTCATAATAATCAGGCTCGCGAATTTCTATCTGTTTGATTTGCTGATTACATTGAGAAACATAGATATAACTCTTGGATATATTTTCCTCGACTGAGTCTGACTGTCTAGTTGATTCTCTTGGAACTATATTGGAGTTAGTCCATACATATTTCCTAAACGAAATATTGGGTGTGGTTGTTCGCTTTTTCAAAAATCCCTACAATAATAAATATATGAGGAATGGAGGAATTTTTATTTTTAATCTCTTTCCTAATATGTAACTAGATCGATTTCAATCTTAGTTTGACATATCAAAGTAAGGTGACAATTATTTCTGATTAATCATTTTCATGTTAATAAAAGCTGAGTTAATTCAGATTCTTGCTTTTGCTTAACAAAATAAGGTACAATTATTTTGATGCAATTGTCTCCTCTTATGAACAATTAAGTCAATTCTGATTATTATTTTTTGCGTAACAAAAATAAGTCCAATTATTTTAGTAAAATTTATTCTCGATAAGAAAAGCTAAGTTAATTTTGATCTTCGCTTAGCTTATCAAAATTAGGTACACTTATATTTGAATCCTGATAAGTAACTAAGTTTATTCTGATCTTAGTTGAACTTATCGAAATAAAGGAAATTTACTTCGGCTAATTATTTCCTTGGTAAGAAACTAAAATAAAATTAATTAGGTAGGTTAGATTAATTCTTATAGGTTGTATTGAGTTCATCTGAACTTGAGGATCCTTTCGAAATACTTGTTGTATTTTTTTTTGTTCTTTTTGTTATTTTTGTGATAAAAAATGGGAGAAATATATGGTGACTCATAATCACTGAGAAAGGATAAACATATGTGCTGAAAAGTATATATCTAAACGAAAAGAGTGAAACATTGATTAAGGGGGGAACATATCATCATATTATGTAGTATTACATATTATGAAAGTGAATAAAAAATGTGTTCATATTGAATATATACCTATATTTCATTGAGGGTGGCATAAGTTTTTTACACCCTTTCATTTTTTGATCAATAAACTTTTTCTTTACCGATCAAAAAAAAAAAAAAATAAAACAATGCCAATATGCATGTAAAATGTAGAAGTTTGAGGCATTTGAGAAAGATTTCTGATGTATGATTTGGTGTTTTGGTTACGTAATAAATTGGGGATGTGTATTTCCATGTTTCTAAAGCTAATGAACTTGGCATTAATACTTCTTTCACCAATTTCTTATTTTAATGTTGAATGCTATTTTTCTTTTGCTAGTTCACTGCGCCTGACATGGGGAATGGACAACAACATTACTGAAATTGGAGAATCATCTAATACCAACTCAAGGTATGGATTTCTAGACATAAATAATAGAAGGGTGTAAT
Organism: Papaver somniferum; assembly: GCF_003573695.1. NCBI lineage: Eukaryota > Viridiplantae > Streptophyta > Magnoliopsida > Ranunculales > Papaveraceae > Papaver > Papaver somniferum. The sequence continues at coordinate 85,910,870 of NC_039362.1, forward strand.
GTAGTGTACGTCACGTCAATTATGCTTTCATCAAGTTCTCATTTTCAACTTCTAATGTTGAATGTTGATTTTTTATCAGTTCATTGCGGTCGGAGACCACTAAGTGACTACATCTCTGTTGATACTGGCGAACCATCAGATATCGAATCAGAGTATGACTTTTTTTTTTGAAATTAATTGAGCTTGTCACCATCTAATAGTGCGATGCATTTTCACTTATCTATTTTGAAAATTCGTTTTTTTTTTATTTGCAGTACCACTTATCATAATTGGTTATCACCTTCTTCTTCATCAACAACTTCCAGGCTTCTTAGATACTCTCCTTAAAATCATATTTCATACTCTCCCTGTGTTTATCCTCATAACTTTGGGTAAGATATATCGTTAGTTTTTATTTTTTAGGCTTACACACTTTGCATCTTTGAAAGTACCGAAGGAAAAATGAAACTTAGAGATAGTGATCAAGATTTTCGCTTATATGTTTTAAAAGTTTGTTTGTTTTTGGTTTTCATTACAGTGCCTCTTATGTGACAACTGGTCATGCTCATCTTTATCACCAACAGTTCCTAGAGTTTGTATTTTCCCTCAACTCCCGTCCCTCATTTTCCATTTGTTTCCTCTTCTGGCTCTAAGTAAGATATATTGTTATTCTTTATCTTTGAGGCTATTACACTTTGCATTTGTGAAAATACCGAAAGAAAAATGAAACTTAGAGATAGTTACCAAGATTTTTGCTTATATATTTTAAAAATTTGTTTGTTTTTGGTTTGCATTACAATACCTCTTATGACAACTGGTCATGCTCATCTTTATCACCAACAATTCCTAGAGTTTTGTATTTTCCCTCAACTCCCATACCCTTTTCTCCAATTTTTACCTCTTCTGGCTCTGGCTAAGATATATTGTTAGATTATTTTATTTTATTTTCAATAATACATTTTTTTCTTTTGTGCTTGAAATTATTTTTTGTTTTTATTTGATAGTGTCTTTGATGCTACGAATGTGGCGGAAACTCCTACATTGGATGAAAAACTCTAGACATATCAGTTCGCAGATCTGCATACACTTGCTGCCGCAACTTTTGTGGTTCCTCCTATGATTCCTGCCTTTGGATTATTTAGCTAAAAAGCAATGAGTTATTCAGAGGAATGTGATCCAGGTACAAACATCACAGAAGAATCCATTCTTGAAGCGGTCGGATCTGCTACTTCTCTTCTATCTGCAATCTTTATGAATTTTATGGAGAAAACTTGCATTCGAGGATTGCCAGCATTCGATCTGGCACGACAGAGATTGCGTATCAATATCAAATATCTCATATGAAGTTTACTAATTATGGTGAGTGTCACTTCCATATACAGGTCTTGCTATGATGGAATTCGCCCAGGTTCGTTTAGGGATGTGGTCTTGTGATTCATCACATTCCCATCATTGGATGCTTTTGATTTGCATTTGGGTAGTATTTGAAGATCTTTATATGATTTGTGGTATTCATCGTATTTTTTCTGCTCCGCAGGTGTAATATATATAGTTACTTAATTTGGTATATTCATTTATATGTGTTGAACAAATATGCAAAAGTTTAATAGTTAACTTCTCTAATTTCAAGGATACGTTGTCCTCGTAATTAATGTTAAAATATATTAACAGTGAAAGAAAATCTTTCCTTTAGCAGGTTAGTTAATTTATTGGTTGTGAAGATTTTATTTCAATGTTTATGTTTGTATCGTGTGTAATGCTTTTATGATTCTGCTATTGCGTTGTAAAATTTTTTTGGTCGGCTATGTCAGTCACTACATCCCAAATTTACTTTGACTTGTGCTTTGTACCCAATAATAGTCCAAGATACGAAATGGGTAGCTTATCAGTAGCATAGTTGAGTCTATCATATAATAAATTGATTAAATTATAATACAAGACCAATTTTGACAAACCTAGTTTTTTTATTGTTGATTTTCAAACCGGACATCCCAAATTTACTTTGACTTGTGCTTTGTACCCAATAATAATCCAAAATACGAAATGGGTAGCTTATCAGTAGCATAGTTGAGTCTATCATCTAATTAATTGATTCAATTATAATACAAGACCAATTTTGACAAACCTAGTTTTTTTATTGTTGATTTTCAAACCGGAAATAGCCTCTAAACATTTTTAAGTTGTGAAGAGGTTGAGACAATGCTCCCACTTTGCATATTTGAATACCAAAATATTTACCAGTGTATTGGAAGTTAGTATTGTATGATTAGCTACGTAGCTAGAGCCTTAAACTTTTGAAAGTAGTCGACATAACCCTCCATATAAATATTGAAAAGCATAAGGGACAAAAGACCCCCTTACCTAAGTCCCTATGGATTTTCTATAGTAAAAAACTATCATTCATGATATTGAGAAACTCACGTTTAAAAGCAAAAGAAAATCCAATCATGCCATTTATGGATGAATTCCATTACTTATATGATTGAATCCAATCATGACTAGCCGAGTCTACCAAATGATTTTTCCATATAAAAGTTTAATTAAGAGATCTTGAACTTTGTCTTTTATTTGATCTACATGTTCATTTACTATGAGAGCTCCACAACTATTTGACGACCTTCAAGAAAAGTTTCTTGATTTTGCGGAATGATCTCGTACATAACTCTTTTGAGTCTGTTGACTAGAACTTCTGTGAGAACTTTATAAATGCTTGGCGATAGGGCAGTGTGCCTATAATTTTTAATTGATTCAGTGTAGCTTGTTATAGCAATGAGTCAATGGTAAGTAATTTGTACATGTTTTTGGGTGAAAAACAATGTACTATAAAAGTACTTTTTAGGTTCGCGATACGAAAATTGTACAAGAGGAGGCTCAACCAAGAAATATCCGTTCAAGTCTTGATTCGATCGCAGAAGTGGAGATGATATGGGTTGATCTTAGAGGAAGGAAGCAGAAAAGGTTGAGAAGTCGTTGTGTAATGAGTTTTGCATCATGGAGTCGTTGAAACATGATTTGAAGGATAGACTTGTTAATGGAAGCCTGATTCCAATTTGGATGATCTTTCTTTGAATGTATGAAATCATTTATTTATAATTTTTGGTAAACACACTGATTTCTCATAAGTTGTGTAAGTAGTGAGAAGGTGGATAAGTGATGGTCATGGAGGTTGTGGTGAAGTCGTGTCCAACTATGTAAGAAAGACTTTACGACCACTACTATCTCATCTTCTCAACTTCCATTAACCGTCCGCCTACTTTTTACCTTCCTGTGATGGATGTGTTTCCACATTCAACGTTGCTCTAAACCTCTAGTCCAATACCCCAATGAGAATCCCACCATGTGACATATTTGATGTCTCGTAAAAAAATAAATAAGAAAGTCATGGGTTACTATTGTTTTTGTTAAATAAGAACAATAACCTACTAAATTAGTGAAGCAAGTTGCTGAGTTCACAATGATGAAGTAGACTAATTAGTGTCAAGTCTAGAGAAAATAGTAAGTTTAGTAGTGACTAAAATTTTCAGTAAGTTTAGGAATAAACTATATTAATACGACTTGATCATTGATGATGCCGTCCGCAGGCATTGAGTAATCCGGGTACTCAACAAGAATATGAATTACCAATGGTGGTGTTTTAAGTGATTTCAGTTGAGAGGCTCACTTGTCGAGTATGTCCAACTCATTACATCTAGAAGACTACTCAGAGTCGAACCACATATGAGAAGTTGAGATAAAGAAGTTAACGTTGAACCAAGTGTGAATGGCATTAGGTGCTAATACTAAGCTAGAATTAGGCGAACACTACTGTTGAGGTAGTGCCACGTTGGCGCTGGGAAGTCTCGACATGTAAGATTAGGCTCGCGCTAGCCTTGGCCAGTGCCGTGGAGAATTAGACTGGCACTATCCTAGGAAAGCGTGATAAATAATTAAGTTGGCGCTGGAATGTGGAAGGAATTTGGCACTGGTTTAGGATAGCGCCGTGGTGAGAGTGTCCATGGGCAAGGATCGTGCCTACCTTATTTGCGCCCATGGTCGTTCCTCTCCCATCATTCATACTTAGTGATATGAGATCCTTCGCTTATGCAACCATTGGATTTCCATTCTCGCCGTGTAATTCAAGGATGAATATATGCTAGTTTCCGAAGAGTTGTTCGTAGAATCATGTTGGGAATAACTAACAAATGAGAGCCTAAACATCATATGAATGTGGAACAAGTTTAAGGAATTCAACTGTGGAAAATCTACGACTTGATACACATTCAATATCACTTAATGAACAAGTTTATAGAATCCGTTTATTGAATTATTGCAACTTAAAAAAGGTTCAACATTGCTTTATGCTAGATAATCCATCTAGGAGATGAATCAATATAGATTCAATACAAAGATGAGTACAATATGAATACGGAGATACTCCATAAATGGATTAAAGATGTATCAAATGCTAAGAGTTTAACTGGGTGAAGTCATAGCACACACACATATATATCTATATATATATATATTAATTCATATACAGAACACAGGGAGCATCACAGAACTCCCATAAATATTGATAGACCCTATTAGCATAGACTATGTGTTTCTGATACGGGTTCAGGGGATGAATTTACAAGTTTTTCCCATGCCAAAAAACCACCATCTACAATACCAGATTAGTAACTTGATTTCTATCAAAAAATTCTTTAAAACAACACAAACATCTAGCTCGAGAAAACTCCAACATATTTTGAGGAAAAATGTTTATTTTTTATAGAAAAACTTAGGCCGAAAAAAGCCTAAGGCTGGTACAAATAGTTAGCAAGTCTGCTGCCACTAGTCCTGCCAACATTGTTCTTACAAGCTAGTGCAATATTAAAAGTATCCAAATTTTGAAGTCTATGGATAAATTTGAGACTAATTAAGATAGAAGTAACTGGGTTGAATCTGGTGGTATTGTCTTCTTCTTCATAGCTCATGTTTTCGTGAAAGTTCATGTGAAATCTTCCTTTGAGAGCCTTGTGATATAGTAACTTAAAACGGACTAGGATTTCCATGGATTCAGCTTGTATTTCCACATTGGTGTGTTTTATTTCTTTGGCCCACATAAAAGCTAAGTCTGCTTCTCCTGTTGCTCCCCAAGCTCCAGAGTGTCCTGGATGACCTTTTGTTCCAATGGGATTTCTTACAAAATCTAAGATAGTTAGAGCAGAATAATAAGCTAAGCTCTCAGGATCTTGGAGGGTGTATATCTTTATGATTATGCCAAATTCCCCTCTAGGGTAATTGTTCAGGGAGTATGGAGCGATGTTGTGTTTTCCAGTTGAATTATTCTCTCCAGGGGATAGAGAGAAAGTATTCAAAATATGGCTTGGTAATTTATGGATTCTGTTATGATTGCATAAGTGCTGCCTGATGCAGTTGGAGGTTTGTTTGGAATTTGGATGGATGTGACTGAAAACCAGATCACACCTAGCCTTCCAGATGAACCAGCATGTAGTAGCATACAAACTGCAGTTTTTATTGGCATCCCCAGGCAGATACCAGGAGTTCAGCTAATCCATGAAGATTGTTGTGTTATCAAAATGAGTATGGGAAGGACCAATGATTTCCTGCCATACAGAAGTGGCAGCAGGACAATTTAGAAACATGTGTGTCATTTTTTCCTCCCCACTTTTGATATTTGGCATAAATGATCAATGTAGTGCAGTATGCTAGCTGTTTTAACATTAGTGGGGAGGATTTTATGAGCACATTTCTAAATGAAGATTTTAATAAATGGAGCAATGTTCACATTCCAGATTGCTCCCCAATTTCTTGTTATAGTATCATTTATGTAAAGATGATCAATCTTTTCCATGTAAAGGGATTTAACAGAGAACTTTCCTGTGTCATTTAGATTCCACTGAATCTTGTCTTCCTCCCCAGTGTGAGTATCCAGAGCTAGAATTTCATGAGCAGTATGTGGGTTGAAATAGGTTTGTACTTGGATATTATCCCAGGTTCCATTAGGTAGAAGAATATTTGAAACTGTCTCAATGAAATGTGGGCAGTTTGTAGGTTTGTTGAGAGTTGATGTGATATTTGGAAATCAGATGTCCTCCCAAATTTTTATCTTCCTTCCGTTACCGATTCTCCAAACACAGTGTTGTTGAATGTTGCTAATGCCTTCTAAGATTCCTTTCCATATCCATGAATCTCCATCTTTTGGTTTGATGTCCATATTAAGCACATTTCTGCCAGTTAGATACTTAGCATTCATTAGTTGGTACCATAGAGAGTCTTTATCCTGCTCTAGTCTCCAACCAATCTTGGTGATCATAGAGCTGTTGAAGAGTTCCATATTCATGAATCCTAATATTCCTTGTTCTTCGGGTTTGAAAACTGCAGTCCAAGATTTTGGGTAGTAACCTTTGGGGTTTTCTAAGCTTTTTCCCCAGAAGAAATCTCTTTGAAGTTTGGTGAGGTCCTGGCAGGTTTATTTTGGAATCCTGAAGTAGTTCATCTGGTATATAGTGGTTGTAGAAGTGACGGATCTTATGAGGACTTCCCTCCCAGCAAGATTTAGGGGAACATTTTTCGAGCTAGAAAGTCTTATCTTTAGCTTGTCAACACCCGGCTTGAAGGAGTTTATTTTGCTTCTGTAGGTAAACAAAGGATAACCTATATACTTGTCATCCAGCTGAAGCACTTGAACACCCATAATGTTGTTGATGATAGGAATAAGATTTGGGTTGGTGTTTTTACTGAAAAAGACTCCTGATTTGTTGAAGTTGATGAGCTGGCATGAGGTTTGTCCAAAATTATTTAGGATATCCATAATATTCTAGGCTTCAATCTTGTTAGGTTTGCAGAAGACCATACAGTCATCAGCAAAAAAGAGATGTTTGATGGAGGGTGCATTTTTTCAAATCTCGATTCCAGTGATAAGACCCAATCCTCAACATGCATGAGAGTTCTATAAAGAGTTTCCATGCAGAAAAGGAAAAGATATGGAGATAAAGGATCACCTTGTCTTAGGCCCCTAGAAGGTTTGAAGAAATTATCTGGAGAGCCATTAAGAAGAACAACAGAAGTGGTGGTGGAAATACAATGAATTTTCTTGCACCACTGATCATTGAAACCAATCTTCTTCATGATGATGATTAGAAAGTCCCAGTCCACTCTGTCAAAAGCTTTTTCCATATAAATTATCATACCCATATTTCAATTTTCACCTTTTTTTTACCTCTCGTTGATCTTATAGTGTGTATGATCTCATAGGCAATGGCTATGTTATCTGAGATTTTTCTGCCAGGTATGAAAGCAGATTGGTATGGTGATAAGATCTTGTTGAGATAAGGTTTCATTCTCTGGGCTATGAGCTTTGAAATAATTTTGTAGGTTGTATTTCAAAGGCTTATAGGTCTAAAATGTCTTGGGTAAGAGGGATTGTCAATTTTAGGAATGTGGGAGATGAAGGTGGAGTTCATCTCTTTGAGCAACTGACCAGAGGTAAAGAAGTGTTGAACCATGTTGACAATATCATTCCCAGAATCTCCCAATTTGCTTGGAAAAAATTTGGAGGGAAGATATCAGGTCCTGGAGCTTTATCACTTGCCATGCTGAACAAGATGGACTTAACTTCATTGTGATCAAGAGTTCTATTTAACATATTATTGTCAATAGTGGTAATAGTAGTGGGTATAAGATTGATGATTTCTGGTTTTATTTTGGTGGTTTCTGCAGAGGACATTTTTGAGAAATGATGTGTGAAGCAGTTCTTTACTTGATAAGTGCATAATTCATATGATTTTAGTGTCCATTCCATACTTGTTTTAGTTACTATTCTTGCATGTATTCGTATTATTACCATTGCTTTCTCTTATTTGTCTCTATTAGGTGAATCATCTAAAAAGGAGCTACAAAGTGATGAAAAGAGCTAAGAAGATAAGTATCCCAAGTATCCAAGCGCCCAAGTCCAAGAGAAGTGGAAGAAGTGCGACGAAAAGGAGCAAAACGCTCATAATCAATACACAGGCCAAAGACCGATCTTAACTCATTCAAATTAAGGATTTATCATCACCATCTTGAATAGAATTGAAAGATAAAAATAATTCAAAAAGAATGAGGTCATTCCGAGTTCGGATGAAGAAATTGTGGCCAAAACAATTTCCATTGAATACCGAAGACAGTGAAGTCCGCGAACTGGGTTTGCGAACCGAGTTCCAGACTTAATTCCGAAAATATCTGCTAGATTTTTAAGTTTTCGGACTGGGTACGCGAACTTATCAAATGGGAAACGTGTATTCACACCTTGGAAGGCCTAAGGGCACGTTTGGAGTCGTTATGTCATATTTTCGGGTCGAGTTCCTAAACCTAACTAAATACTTGGAGACCAAGCAATGTAAAACTATAAAAAGGTATTAGGTTATGTAAAAATATCATCGAATCTCATATCACAAATTCTACATAAAAAACCTAGGGTTTACACCTTTAGGGGGAAACCACCATTCTTCATCTTCGTTGTAATATGAGTAGCTAAATCCTTTGTTGATTAAGGATGAATTCAATGTTCTAAGCGTGAAGCTTTATTAATTATACAAACCTATTGAGAGTTTTTATCATCATCGTTTGTTTTTACCATATCTAGGGTTTATGATTGATTATTGGATTGATTTGGAGTGCACGCTAGATTGATCTATTAATTGTTCTATTGCTAGTGGAAGTTAGGAGATAAGTAATCGTCGAATAACTCTCTACACAAGTAGAAATCAAAAGACCTTATAGAAGGATTCCATGGAGGAATCGTGTGTGAAAACAACACCAGCAAGTAAACCTTGAGCTAAGAGTTTAACTACTGGGATTAACCTAATTCAGAAAGCTTAAAGCATTCATTGGATTACACCTTGAGTGAGTTACTGCTTGGTGGTTTAGTTGAATAGAATCTGATATTGGAGAGCTTCCGTATCCGTGGTATAAGGAGTTTTGAGGATAATACTGAGCTAGTTGCTATTCTACGGTTGGTGATAAATGTTTCTTACAAACAGTAGATAAGTATTATAATCCTGTTAACGCTTGGTAACGGCGAAGAATTCCTTAATCATCCCTTTCTTCTTATTGTCTTTTCAATTATATCTTATAAACAAAAAACCCCTTTGTTATTTACTTTACCTTGCTGATCAAATAACCTATCAATTACACAGCTCTCTGTGGGAACGATCTCTTACTACCGCTATATTACTAGTTAATTAGGGGGAAATATATTTAATAATTTGTTGAGCCCACGACAACCCATAAAAATTTTGGCGTCGCTGCCGGGGAGCAGTTGCTAATTGATTTGTTATTTGTTTAACTTGTTTTTATTTTTTTAGATTTTTATTTTGATTTTCTTTTTCTTGTGAGTCGTCATGTTTCCTTACGGAAATAACATGTACGGAGCACAAGATTACAAATACAACAGTGGTAATCAATATGGTTTTCAATCGCATTCATATGATAACTACCAACCATCCTATGGGTGTAATCAAAACCAATCTTTTGGCTATGATTAATATCCCACAGAACCTTATGGATATTCTCATGCATGTCAACAACCTTATGACGGGTACGTATGTGGACAATCACAAGGATGGGAGGATAGTTACACTTCTAATCATTTATCTCATGAACGTGAGCAGAAGCTTGATCAGATTATGTATTATTTAAAGGCCAATATTTCCACATTGGAGTCATTCAATGATCAACTAAGTGCGGAAAACAATATGTCAACCGAATCTTACTTCAATATATCTAACCTAACTCCTGATTGTTTTTATGATCATTCACCTATTTTCAAAAATGGGAGACTTGGTCTGGAAATAGTGTGGTGAGTGAAGGTGTTGGTTTTGATGAATGTATTGACCAATTCCAAGCGATGACACAACATCAGCAAGGGTTCCATACAATTGAAGATAAACAATATGAGCAACTTCAGGAAATTCAAAGGCGTGCGGAGAACTTAAAAATACAAACTGCTCAACTTAGTGAAGGTGGGAATGAGGAAGAAGTTTGGCCTCAAAATCAAAACGATTATGAAATTCCTATGGATGACGAAGATTCCGATGAAGATGAACAATTCTTTGAAAGTCCTTTCAATAATGATACGATTATCCCAACTCCGAATCATAATAACGATCATTCGCCTATTCAAAAGGAGGAGTTTGGGTATGACATATATATTGTTATAAATGGTGTAACGTACTCAAACGAAGAAATTAGGAGTTGCATCAATGAACTGGACGTCTTAGGAGAGGATTCGGATTCCGATGACGAGGTTGTTCAAGACATGAAGATTGAGAATGAAACCAAATTGACTAAAGTCGTGGAAGACCCAATTGAGCTAGTTAATAAAGTTCAATAGAGGAACACGATATATTTGAGGTAAATAATTCACTGGAGATAACTAATGAGGATCTGAAACAAGGTTTGTCTAATCCTTTGCATAATTCTATATCTATTGATCCTTTTCCTCTAATCGAAGTAGCTTCTCAAAGAGTTGTTAACCAAACTTTTAAGAAAATACCTCACTTAGGATTGGAGTTGTGTGCTTCTAAAGTTTTAAAGAATTATTTTGCTTCTAAGTATCCACCACTTGATGTGTTTGATTCGAGTATTGTGCAGGTTCACCGAGCTGAGGAACCTTTTGAAGTTCCCAAATTCTATGTTCTCTATCCACTTTCGAGCGTAGAAAGGACTAAGTATGAGGGAAACTTCAATAAAGTGATAGCTTCAATATTTATATTTTGTGCTAACGTTATTTTGAAGTTATTAATGGAATTGCAGATTGTTATTTGGAAGGATTGCTAAATTTTCAGATTGTTGGTGTACGGACGATAACAATAACGTCGGGCTGACGACGTTAAACCTAGCGCTGCGTGGGAGGAAACCCATCGGTTTTGTATCTTTATCCCTTTTGTTTTTAATTTTCTTAGTTTTTCATATCATATCTTTCATTCCCATCTTATATTTTACAAAGTCCAATATCTATAATGAAAGTTTTGACGAATTCTCGTCAGAAAATTCTGACTGCGCACTTGTTACGAAAATATCTCTCAAGACTTCATACGGAGTCCGATTTGAGTGGTTTACCCCAAATTTTAAATATGACAGACATACCTTTCTTTTGAAAAAATAAAATCCTAATTTAGAGTCTGTTAAGTTGGAGCGATAGGCCTGGACATTTGAGTTTCAGAATTTTTCCACAACTTTTTCAGATTGCATGTCAGGCAGTCTGGAGGCCATCAAAGTCAGAAAGTTTATAGAAACACTGTTCCTTTTTGAAAACTTATAGAAAAGAAGTAGGCGAACGACTTTCGTTTAGGATGTTTTTCCTAGATCCCTACCCATTTGTACAGTTTTTGAGTTTTTCAACGCTGTTATGTCAGTAATCAGAATTTTCGGTTTTGAACATTGAGGACAATGTTGAGTTTAAGTGTGGGGGAGTAGTTAAGCATGTTTTGTTTGCATACAAATTACAAAAATAAAATAATACTCTTTGATTTCTTGCATTCTTGAGACTTCATCTTTTGGAGTTAATTATGAGCTATTTAGGATGACACTCTAAACCTTTTTAGGTTGAAACAGTTCTTACGGCTATAGATTAAGTTCCATTTATTTCAATCCTTAAATATATATACATTCATAATTGAATGCGAAACTAAGATATGGTAGTCATTTGAAAGATTTACCCTCGCAATTAATCATTACTGAATCACTTTCTTTTATTTTTGCAATTATATGTTTCTCTAAAGTGATTTGGTGGGATCCTGATACTACCGTGGATGTTGTAGCAAGGTAATCATTGGTTGAGTATTTGAAATCCCCGTAAGACAATTGTATTACACTCGTAAAGAGTAAAGAGTGAGCCGAAAAAAAAATTATATATAAATAAGGCTCCTCTTCTTTTATCGACATTACTGATAAATGATAGGTCCGGAATTTCGGACTAATCATAGTCGATGAAAACAAAAACCATATCATCATTATATAGCAAGTCAAAAAGACTATTGATGAGGTTCTTGACACTTTGATAGCAGCATGTGTGAAACGTTGTCCCTGTCTCCGCCGCCTAAGCAAGCGTGGAGTGCAGGATCCAAGGCAACTATCATGTACTTGCTGAAAAGGGACATGCGCTTAGAGTATCTAATCATGTGGTCGAGTTAAATGGGTGCTTCTCTCAACTAGTGAGCTATAATTATATATCCTTTGACGACATTCATACAAGTATTGTGTGTAACATCTTTCACTTAAGTAACATTTGCACACCTCACTTTTCTATTTCCATTTTCTTATCTATCCATGTGATTTCAGTATGCGAGTTTTTTGAAAAGCGTTGCAACAAGTACAATGACTATCTTGGTGGAGTTTTGCAAACAGGTTGAATGTCACACACAAGTAATTGCTAATGTGTGATGATTGGAATGTATGTGGGATGTTTGCAGCTAAAGAACATATGCAAGCTAATTATTTGGATTACTACTTTGTATTTATCCTTAGTGGTTCTTCCAAGGCGAGAAATTGGAGTAGGTATTGTGGGTATACCTCTTGTAAACCCTCACGAGACTATAACTCGTCCACTAGGGACACCTAGGGGTTTAAAGGCCTGTTATTCATGCTAAGAGTAACCGTATCCTCACGACATGGAGTTGTTGTATTTAAGATTAGTTTTATTTAGTTTTCTCGAGGACTAGCAAAAGATAAGTGTGGGGGAATTTGATAAGTGCATAATTCATATGATTTTAGTGTCCATTCCATACTTGTTTTAGCTATTATTCTTGCATGTATTCGTATTATTACCATTGCTTTCTCTTATTTGTCTCTATTAGGTGAATCATCCAAAAAATAGATACAAAGTGCTGAAAGTATCTAAGAAGATAAGTATCCCAACTATCCAAGCGCCCAAGTCCAAGAGAAGTGGAAGAAGTGCGACGAAAAGGAGCAAAACGCTCATAATCAAGACACAGGCCAAAGACCGATCTTAACTCATTCAAGTTAAGCATTTATCATCACCATATTGAAGAGAATTTAAAGATAAAAATAATTCAAAAATAATGAGGACATTCCGAGTTCGGATGAAGAAATTGTGGCCAAAACAATTTCCATTGAATACCGAAGACAGTGAAGTCCGCGAACTGGGTTTGCGAACCTAGTTCCAGACTTAATTCCGAAAATATCTGCTAGATTTTTAAGTTTTAGGACTGGGTACGTGAAATTATCAAATGGGAAACGTGTATTGATGAGTGCTAAAAAGTGCATATATATATATATTTTTCTTGGCAATTAACTCATCTTTTGTGCTCTAATTCTCCATTTTAACCCATATTCTGTATTTTCATTGTTTTCAAGAATAAATACTTTTCTTAATTAATTTTGCATTTTTAGGTACTAAATAAAGCCTGGTTAACTCACGGAGTGAAAAGAGCAAAGAAACGACAAAGACTCCCGCAGAAAGGCAGCAAAGAATGATGTTTGCAAGAGTCGGACCAACTAGAAGTGGGCTTGGAAGAAAGAATTTGTTCTTAAAGAAGAAGCGGGCTCAGAATTGTCTAAGCCCAAACTCTAACCTAAGTCCAAGACCAAGCCCAAAGCCTGCCTAAGCTCATAGCCGTCAGATTGGATCCACAGATGCATCCAACGGTCGCTTCATCACAGTGCATCAAATTCTGAAGCTCCTGTCAAACATCATAGCACCTAACTCCATCTTGAGCCGTCAGTTTTGATGTATTATGCATCCAACGGTCGCTCAAGATCTGCATCCATCTCGCCGTTAGATCCAACTCATCTCATATCATCCAACGGTCTATCTTTACGAATCATAAAAACTTGATGAAACACTCAACACCCTAGCATCTAGGTTTATAACCCAAAACCAAACAAACCCTTCTCTCCATCGTGTTTTTTTTCTTCTTCCCCCTTCTTCTCTTCTGCAACTCCATGTCCAGCGCCACCAACTCCACTGCCCCGCTCAACCACCACCTCAACCACCACCATCTCCTCTCAAATCAACCAAACACCATAACCCATCTCCACTACCATCATTACAACCTATCTAGCCACCCAATTTCCCATTTTTATACACGTTTTTCTCAAAACCCTAACGTGTGAAAAATTGGTAAATTAGGTGAGTTAGGAGAGTAATTGGAGGCGTGGGAAGCATCAGGAGAAGAATTGGAAGCATGGGTGAGAGTTATCATTCGTTTTCAGAGATTAGTTAAACCTAATTTCACTTTATTCGAAACCCTAGTTTTATGAATTGGGGATTTTTGGGGGTCGAGCTAGACACAAATTGGAGGTATGGGAAGCAAGAGAAGATGACAAGGAAGATTGGGTCGAAGCTATTGAGTGCTATCAGTGATTAGGTAAAACCTAATTTCATTTTTCTATGCAAACCCTAATTTCATTGAATTGGGAATTTTTGGGGTTTTTGATTGTTGTATAAATAGGGATGATGGGTGTGTGTTAGAAACCATGTCTGGATTAGTCAGAGCACCACCAAGAGGCCTGGAATAGCCAGGACCTCAACTGTTAATGTTGTTTCAATTTCAGTTCAAGTTCAGTTCAATGTTTTAAACAATTTCAATTCCATTGTCATTTAATTTCATTATGTTCTAACTTCATTTGCTAGGGGTTAGATGATACTCTTGAATTGTAAGCTAGGATAATCCTTGTTCATGTCACTGTTCTTGTAGTGCTGAAACTAAGTAGGATTGATAATTGGCTAGTTGAGTGAATGCACCTGTGATCAGCTGTGCTGTAAGAAGACAGCTGATTCTAGGGGTGTAAGAGTGAGAGTAGCTAAGGATTCAGTCCATTTGAAGGGCTGTGCTTAATTGAAGTAGGGAAGTTAGTAAACTTAGTGATCAAATGCACCTGTGATTGATTGTGATGTAAGAAGACACTCAATGCTAGGGGTGAACTAGAGAACTTAGGGGATTAACCTTCCACCAATGCGGATTGCTAGATAACTGGTTGAGCAAACAAGCCTGTGATCAGCTGTACTGTGAGAAGACAGTTGATGCTAGGGGTAAGTTAGTAAGATTAGTTAAGTAAATCATCCATAATCTTCCTTGAGATGAAGCAAGAACATGATTTGATTAGGATCTGCCTTAGTTTAGGATAAAAAAGTGGATTCAAAAGCCCTAGCATGTTCCTGTTTACTTGCTTTACATTCTACTGTTTTTTTCAGTTCAGTCACTGCCATCATTTCAAATGTGTTTTAACACAACCAAGACTCTTTGTTACAACTCAGTTTTAGTGAAACCTTAAGCTTCAACTACACACACCTTGTCCCTGTGGATCGACCCGTATTTGCATTGTTCTACACCTCGACACCGTGCACTTGCGGTATTAGTTTGTAGGTCTTTTTTTTAGAAACCTACCATGTATTCACACCTTGGAAGGCCTAAGGGCACGTTTGGAGTAGTTATGTCATATTTTCTGGTCGGTTTCCTAAACCTAACTAAATACTTGGAGACCAAGCAATGTAAACCTGTAAAAAGTTATTAGGTTATGTAAAAATATCATCGAATCTCATATCACAAGTTCTACATCAAAAACCTAGAGTTTACCCCTTTAGGGGGAAACCACCATTCTTCATCTTTTTTGTAATATGAGTAGCTAAATCCTTTGTTGATTAAGGATGAATTCAATGTTCTAAGCGTGAAGCTTTATTAATAATACAAATCTATTGAGAGTTTTTATCATCATCGTTCGTTTTTACCATATCTAGGGTTTATGAGTGATTATTGGATTGATTTGGAGTGCACGCTAGATTGATCTATTAATTGTTATATTGCTAGTGGAAGTTAGGAGATAAGTAATCGTCGAATAACTCTCTACACAAGTAGAAATCACGAGATCTTACAGAGGGATTCTGTAGAGGAATCGTGTGTGAAAACAACACCAGCAAGTAAACCTTGAGCTAAGAGTTTAACTACTGGGATTAACCTAATTCACAAATCTTAAAACATTCATTGGATTACACCTTGAGTGAGCTACTGCTTAGTGGTTCAGTTGAATAGAATCTGATATTGGAGAGCTTCCGTATCCGTGGTATAAGGAGTTTTGGGGATCGCACTGAGCTAGCTGCTATTCTACGGTTGGTGATGAATGGTTCTTACGAACAATAGATAAGTATTCTAATCCTGTTAACGCTTGGTAATGGCGAAGGATTCCTTAATCATCCCTTTCTTCTTATTGTCATTTCAATTATATCTTATAAACCAAAACCCCCATTGTTATTTACTTTATCTTGCTGATCAAATAACCTATCAATTACACAGCTCTCTATGGGAACTATCTCTTACTACCGCTATATTACCAATTAATTAGTGGGAAATATATTTAATAATTTTTTGAGCCTACGACAACCGATAAAAAATTTGGCGCCGCTGCCGGGGAGCAGTTGCTAATTGATTTGTTATTTGTTTAGCTTGTTTTTAGTTTTTTTAGATTTTCTTTTTCTTGTGAGTCGTCATGTTTCCTTATGGAAATAACATGTACGGAGCACAAGATTACAAATACAATAGTGGTAAACAATATGTTTTTCAATCGCATTCATATGACAACTACCAACTATCCTATGGGTATAATCAAAACCAATCTTTTGGCTATGATAAATATCCCACGGAACCTTATGGATATTCTCATGCATGTCAACAACCTTATGACGGGTATGTATGTGGACAATTACAAGGATGGGAGGATAGTTACACTTCTAATCATTTATCTCATGAACGTGAGCAGAAGCTTGATCAGATTATGTATTATTTAAAGGCCAGTATTTCCACATCGGAGTCACTCAATGATCAACTAAGCGCGGAAAACAATATGTCAACCGAATCTTACTTCAATATATCTAACCAAATTCCTGATCGTTTTTATGATCATTCACCTATTCAAAAAGGGGAGACTTGGTCTGGAAATAGTGTGGTGAGTGAAGGTGTTGGTTTTGATGAATGTCTTGACCAATTCCCAGCGATGGCACAATATCATCAAGGGTTCCATACAATTGAAGATAAACAATATGAGCAACTTCAGGAAATTCAAAGGCGTGCGGAGAACTTGAAAATACAAACTGCTCAACTTAGTGAAGGTGGGAATGAGGAAGAAGTTTGGCCTCAAAATCAAAACGATTCTGAAATTCCTATGGATGACGAAGATTCCGATGAAGATGAACAATTTTTTAAAAGTCCTTTCAATAATGATACGATTATCCCAACTCCGAATCATAATAACGATCATTCGCCTATTCAAAAGGAGGAGTTTGGGTATGACATATCTATTGTTATAAATAGTGTAACATACTCAAACAAAGAAATTAGGAGTTGCATCAATGAACTGGACGTTTTAGGATAGGATCGGATTCCGATGACGAGGTTGTTCAAGAGATGAAGATTGAGAATGAAATCAAATTGATTAAAGTCGTGGAAGACCCAATTAAGCTAGTTAATAATAGTTCAATATAGGAACACGATATATTTGAGGTAAATAATTCACTGGAGATAACTAATGAGGATCCGAAACAAGGTTTGTCTAATCCTTTGCATAATTCTATATCTATTGATCCTTTTCCTCTAATCGAAGTAGCTTCTCAAAGAGTCGTTAACCCAACCTTTAAGAAAATACCTCACTTAGGATTGGAGTTGTGTGCTTCTAAATTTTTAACGGATTATTTTGCTTCTAAGTATCCACCACTTGATGTGTTTGATTTTCGAGTATTGTGCAGGTTCACCAAGCTGAGGAACCTTTTGAAGTTCCCGAATTCTATGTTCTTTATCCACTTTCGAGTGTAGAAAGGTCTAAGTATGGGGGAAACTTCAATAAAATGATAGCTTCAATATTTATATTTTGTGCTAATGTTATTTTGAAGTTATTAATGGAATTGAAGATTGTTATTTGGAAGGATTTCCAAATTTTCAGATTGTTGGTGTACGGACGATAACAATAACGTCGGGCTGACGACGTTAAACCAAGCGCTGCGTGGGAGGAAACCCATCTGTTTTGTATCTTTATCCCTTTTGTTTTTAATTTTCTTAGTTTTTCATATTATATCTTGCATTCCCATCTTAGATTTTACAAAGTCCAATATCTATAATGAAAGTTTTGACGAATTCTTGTCAGAAAATTCTGACTGCGCACTTGTTACGAAAATAGCTCTCGAGACTTCATACGGAGTCCGATTTGAGTGGTTTACCACAACTTTTAAAGAGTATAGACATACCTTTCTTTCCAAAAAAGAAAATCCTAATTTAGAGTTTGTTAAGTTGGAGCGATAGGCCTGGACATTTGAGTTTCGGAATTTTTCCAGAACTTTTTCAGATTGCATGTCAGTTAGTCCTGAGGCCATCAAAGTCAGAACGTTTATCGAAACACTGTGCTCTTTTGACACCTTATAGAAAAGAGGTAGGCGAACAACTTTCGTTTAGGATTTTTTTCATAGTTCCCTACCCATTTGTACAGTTTTTGAGTTTTTCAGGGCTGTTATTATAGGATCAGAATCTCGCAGCTGCAACACTTCAGCGAAATTATTAACAACATAACACAACAATGTCGCAAAGAAATTTCAGAAACGACATAATAAACGACATCAGCTAAATCATGAGAAAAATATGATGGACTTGCGAAAATTAGGAAGTGTGCGAGATTAATATTTGTAAGGTTGCGAAAATATCGCAAGCCATATCCGAAAATAAAGGACAGATTAGCTGTCATCCACTATGTAATTCCCTATAAACAACCATTCAGTTGTAAAGAACGGGAGAGGAGATCTTTTTAGAGAGAGGAATAAAAAAAAATAGGAAAGAGAAAATCAAGAGTGGTTGTTGTTCTTAATCCCTTTATCTTTTCTTGTAAGATTGTTCAAAGATTCATCAATAAAATTAAGATTGTTAATCCAAAAATGAGTTGAATGTTAATGAAATCTTGTGAGGCGTGTAGTGTAGGATTTCCTGCTACTACATAATGGCGCTAGAAACAGGGATTGAAGATTGAAGATTGTTCTAAAAAATGTTGAAGATCAATATTGTGATTTATTAGAATTGAAAGTAATTGGTGAAAAAAGTTACATAATCTCTTACAATTTGCTAGTATTGAAAGAATGGCTAGAAGGAGAAATGTATCGGAACAACTGACAACTGCTAGAAGAAGAAGTAAAAGACTTGCTGGAAGGGAGAGAAGTGAAATGGGAGAATCTACTAGAAGGAGAAATAATGGAGAAAATCAAGTTCAACCGCCAGTTCAGCAAACACCGGTACAAAATGGAACAATAGATTATGATAGAGTGAGTGTACACACTTGGCGATCAAATTCAGCAGAAGAAGTAGAAGAAGAGCAGCAAACCAGGAACCATAGACAGGTAGAGAGAAATCAAGAAGCAGATGAAGGAATAATTCATGGAGATGAGGAAATTGGAGCGTTAGAAACGTCGAGACGAAGAATACATGAAGAAAGAAGAGCTGAGGCAGAAGAACGTGCAAATCTAACAAGGAAAAATCACGAATTGAGGATGGAAAATATGAGACTACATAGTAGAAGATCGAGAAGTACTACAAGATCATATTCAAGATCAACTAGAAGAGAGATGAGGCGAAACTCACCCAAAGTTAATGCTGGAAATAATATTCGAGAAGAAATACCAAATCCTAATGAAGAACATCGCGAAGATAGAGAAAGGACTGATGATCGTTACGTTCCACAAAATGAAACTTTTGATGATAGGCAAAATGATAGAAATCAAGAGAATGCACAACGTCAGGGACGAAATAATCAAGATGGCGAAGGGAATCGAGAGGAAGGAAGGAGAATTTTACATGAGAGAGAAGCTCAAAGAAATCAACAAACAATTGAAGAAGAAATTGAAAGACACTATGCTGAACAAGCACGTTTAACTCGCGAACGTGAAAGATTGAGAGAGGAAATGGAAGAACAAGAGCTGCAGGAGGCGATTCGACGGAATAATCATGATAATCGAGAAAGAAGGCGTACACAAAACCGGAATAACGGTAATCTCAATGAAGAGTATGATAGAGCACAGAGGAGGGCTGAAAGACAACGAATGGAATTGATAAGAAATGAACAAAATCATGGAAGGGAAAATGAGAGACATCATCATATGCGAATTCAAGATATAGATGAGGAAGAGAATCGCAGGAGAAGACGGGATGAGGATGATGAAGAAGAAATGAAAAATTTCGTGAGAGAAGAAAGACATGAACGCAGAAGAAGGGAGGCGAAATTAAAAAGACCAATGGATCAAAATTTAGGCATAAATGAACAAATCTTAAAAGAATTGGAAGAAATGAGAGGAATGCTAAATAATATAGGGGAAATAGGCAGAAGACAATTAGACGAAGCTATAGAAGAAGCTGCGAAAACTCCATTTACAAGAGAAGTACAACTAGTAGGAATACCCCCGAAATGCAATTTGCCTGCGTTAACCAACATCTTTGATGAAACAACTTGTGCAATTCAACACATCAAAGCCTATGTGAGATGCATGTTACAGTGGGAAAATCATGATGCCGTATTGTGCAAGTATTTTACATCCAGTCTAACAGGAGAGGCGTTAAAATGGTTCGAAGGTCTACCAAAAAATACAATAACATCTTTCAATCATTTGCAGACCACATTCTTGGGGGTATATATAAGTAACAGTTCTTCGTGACCTGGTATTGAAGATGTGTTTGGATTAAAAAAAAGGATTGGCGAAAGTTTGAAGCATCTAACCAAAAGGTGGAGGACTATGTGAAGTGAGATGGCTGGCCGTGTGTATGAGAGATATCTTATCTTGTCATTATCAATGCTATGTTCGCAACCAATCTATTGTATGTCCAAATTTTCAGAGTCAAGAACACAATCACAATGACCGAACTGCGAGAACTTCAGGAAGAGTATATTGCTCTAGAGGAAAGGAAAAATGAGATGGAATCATACCCAGTTGCGAATACCAGTTCAAAAGCAGCGAATGCAAGCTTATTACCCAAACTAATAAACACAGTGGGGAGCACTTCGCAAGGACAACAAGAAAAGGTGACGGGCAACAATCAACAGAAACTGGTGGCTATGGAAGCCGAGATCAAAAGGAGTATGAAAGAGAAATAAATTTCTACAATCGTGGTGGAAATAACAAGATTCAAAGACTTGATCAGCCGCAAGAAACTTATGGAGGTCAGAGGCAAAACTATCATAGAGGATAGGGAAGCCACAAGATAGTGTGGGAGGAGATCAAGATGCCACCTCTAAATGCAAGCATGGAGAAAATATGGGAAGCTATAATTTTGATGGAGAATATACCAACACCATGGAACATGGGAACTGAACCACCTCCAAGCAACAAAAGTCATGAGTTCTGTTCTTATCATCATTTCCATGGACATACTACAAATGATTGCAGAAATATAAAGAGAATTATTCTGAGAATGATAGATCAAGGAAAGCTAAAACACTTTTGGGTAGGGCATCCACAATCTCAACCATTGCCACCACCACCACTAGCATCACAGAGTAAACATGGTAAAAGAAAAGGAAACATTCTTCGTAGAAGTTGGTGCAAAAGCAAAGAATCTATTTTGTCACTCTATCGTACATTCATACAAGACAATTGAAGATTTTCATGACACTATTTTGTGTAGAGTGTTAGCAAGAGACAATGATGGAAGAGAAATTATGAATATTGCGAAAATCTCGTCGCTAGAGGAATGGCAGAAACAGACTATTTCTTTTACCGCAGAAGAAGTCCCTGAAGGTGGAGAAGTACATGACAATCCATTAGTGGTAAAATTAGAAATTAATCCAAAACCTAAAGAAGTTGAAGATGATGAAGCTGAAGATTCATGGGCAATTAATAGAATTCTGATAGATACTGGAAGCTCTGTGAATATCTTATTCTATCATACTTATAAAACCATGGGAGGGAGAGATGATGATCTTATACCATCAACATATAAGATATATGGTTTTAATGGTACTACCGACAAGCCTAAAGGGGAAGTTACTATGTGAATCCCATTGAAGGGGATATCTTCTGAAATCCTGTTCTGTGTCGTTGACATAGGATCACCCTACAATGCATTGATTGGACGGACTTGGCTACATGGGATTCTAGGTGTAGCTTCAACTTTCCACCAGTGCATCAAGTTCCCTCACCCCAGCGGTGTAGGAATCATAAAGGGAGATTGGGTTGAAGGAAAGAAATGTTACGAAACTGAGGTAGAATCCTGCGAAGGAAGAGCAACCAAGAAGGAAAGTTGGCGACACAAAATCAGAGAGACACAAAGAAGTGAGAGGTTGATGGTGGATGCCATCGAACAAAAAGAAGAAGAAATGTTGTGAGGCTGATGCTAGTTCATAGTAAGAAATTGTGAACAGTTTACTATCAATGAAGCAATAGCAGAGAATAACAAAGAGGCAAAGAATGGCGAAAGTAATAAAAAAAAGAAGTGTATGAATGATTGATTTGTTGCGACACTCTCGCAACAAATAAAATTCTCAAAAATACATTTTATTGAATGACAAATTGAGATTGCGAAATGCAAATACAATATGATGATATACGAGAACTTCGCAGAGATAATAAATTCTACAAAAGACAATCAGAGAACAATGACAAAAGAGAAAGGGGCGAACCTTTATGGCGTACACCCTAGTTCGTGAATAAAATTTCGAGGACAAATGTAAGACCTAAAGTACGTCATATAAGGGGGTACCTGTTGCATGGCTCAGGGAAAGGCTACACCGCCACCGGAACCTGAGTCATGGAGATTTGGGGTCAATAAAGCCCATCCGGGAGAGGCACCTTGGATTCTCAGCTTAAGCATATGACTTAGGTTGGGCGACTAAGGTAATAAGGACTCTCCCAAGGAGTGCAGAATCTGACCAAGGCGCCGAGGTACACGGTTGAGTCAAGAGTGCCAGGGGCGTCTGGAGCGTACCTTGCCATTCTTGACAAGTCTTGGCTTATACTGCACTCGGCCCGAAGAAAACCCCACTTAGGGTGCAGTCTCGTAACCATAAACCCTATAGGTAAAAGGGATAAGATGCGAAAACAACTGGTTGTTGTTAAGACCGGATGGGAGGAGCCAACCTTGTATGGTAGAGGTACGCCTCCTTGAAGGGGCAACCAGGGGGAGATAAGGGCGGCACCCTCCATTAGGGAGCTGATAAGTGTCTTAAGACGCAAATGTCATGAGGCTTTTTACTCGCAAGGGTATTAAGGCTTGTCATATTTGTGCGACAATCCTGAAGAGGCAATAATACTAAAGAGAAAGATAAGACGAGATCAATGGGTTTTTGCATGAAAGTGCGAAGACGTTCTGCGATTTCGTCGCACGACGACAATGTCACGGGGCTTTATTTTCGCAAGAATATTTAGGCTTGTCATATTATCGCAACAATCCTGAAGAGGCAATAATACAAAAGAAAAAGTTAAGACAAGATCAATGGGTTTTTGCATGAAAATGCAAGGACGTCCTGGGATTTTTTCGCAATGACAAGAGGTGGCTTAATAAGACCTTTAACTAGGAAGGCAAAATAAGACCACACAAGAATGAAATTTTGAAAAGAATCAAAATTCACTTCGCATATGACTGCGAAATTATACAAAAACAACTGCGAAGCTGAGGCACAAAATAAGAGAAATCTGCAAAATTTCTCATTTGAATACAAATAACAGAGGCAAGTATGTGAATGAATGAAATCAAAAAATGTTATTTGTCTCCACATGATAAATTTATGCAGAAAGTTAAAAATTGATGATTATATTGATTAACTATATTGCAAGGAAGAATTTTTTTAATGAATGCAGGTCAAAATAAAAGAAACTTATATATTAAGGAATATGGGGAACCAAGAGAATTCACAAGTATACGAAAAGAATGAATAAATGTACAAGTGTTACAGAAGATCAAAGAAAGAAACAAATACTACTTTTTAGTTGATTCTTCATCATCTTCATCAGATTTGCTCTATTCTTCATCCTCATCAGAACCTTTACCTCCATCAGAATCTTCATCACCATCAGATTCTTCATCATCATCTTCACTATCAGAGATGATCAGACTAGGGGTGTTCTTTGGGATCTCCTCTGAGAGACAAGGATAATCAGAGTGAGGAATACTATGGTCATTGCAAACCATTTGAATAGTTTGATTGCGAAAATGCAGAGCGTCATTCTTAAAGTTCGCAACAGTGATCTTGAATTGATTCTTCAATCTAGAATATTTATCATTGCGAAAAGAAAGACTCTTTGCGAGTTACCCTTTCTCAGCTTCAAGTTCTTCAAATCTGTGGCGATATCTACTCTCAGAACCTGCGAACAAAAGACAATCAATTAATAATTTATTGAGAACTCAAAAGAGACAAAAGACTAGTAAAAAAAAAGAATAGTTGGTGACCTTCTCTGTCAGAAATCATATCTCCAATCAAGGCTGTATGCTCAGCTTGGAGACTAATATTTATGCCTAAATCCTTTCTGGCATCATTTAAGATTTTCGCAGCCCAAGCGAACTCATCATCATTATTTATGAGAAGACGAGAACAAACTTGGTTTTCTCTCTCGCTAAGCACAACATTTTGACGATTGGCTTCATCTCGTTCAAGTTGAACCTCAAAAAGGATCTCTTGGAATTTCTCCAAAGCCTTAACACCTTGATCAGAGATACGATCTTTATCATCTATAAGTTTGCTAATCTTGGTTCTTAATTTATTGATCTTCTCTTTAGAATTGAGATAAAAACGTTTAAATTGGTTAGCTAAACCTAAACTAGATCAATGATCAATCTCTAAGAGGCGAAATTTGGATTTAAGTTCATTCAAAGACAGGGATGAAATTTTATCATTAGAGAAACTATTCAAAGATTTATTAAGATGTTCAAGAAGAGTGTCATCATCTAGGGCATAAGGAAATGAACGAAGAAGAGTGGCTTCATCAGAAAGACCATAAATGTCTGCAAAAAGGATTAATCAAATAAGATAAGACAATATGATGAATGAATGAAAGGAAAGGAGAAAAATTGCATACCATAGAGCTGATCATTAGTTTTTTGAAGAGTAGAAATTTTGTTCCTTTGCGAAGAAGTGCCGGTTTCCAGTTGTTTGTTCTTCTCGAGAAGACCTTTAACTTCAGCTTCTAATTGTTCGTTCTTCTCACGAAAACCCTTAGCTTCAATTTACAGTTCTTCATTCTTCGTACGAAATTGAAGATTCTTCTTTTCAAGAATTTCGCGTCTCCTCTCCAAATCTGAGGCAACAGTGAAAGAAGCTTTTCCAGCCTGCGAAGAAAATACAAAAAATAATTAAGATAAAAATAAATTTTGAGTCACAATAATGAAGAAGTAAAAATACGAAGGCATACCAAACTATTGAGAGAATTTAGGAAGCTAGGAGTCACTGATCTGGAGACCCCACGAAGAGAACTATCACCATCCAACAAGGGAGTATCGCAAATAGTTGCGAGAGATTTGCATGTAATGGCGAGGCAATTATCTTCCATCCCTTGCCAAGAATCAGAAAAGATACCAGATAACTGTGCCATAGAGGATTCAGGTGGAGAATCTTTATTCGCAGCAGAGTCGTCATCATCATCTTCAGAACCATCAGGGAAATGAACATCTGAAGGAGGAGGAGAATTCCCTCTCTTTCTTTTCTTTGAAGAGGATGCAGATGATTTTCCTTTGCGAAGAATATCTTTACCCTTATCACCAGCCGTCGCAGCTTTGGTGGGTTCTTCTGCTTCAGCAATAACCTTCACACACAAATGAAGATAAGAAATAGAGGCAACAATATATTTTTTAAAATCATAAAAGAATATTTCTTACCTCATCTGTGTATGAGCGAAGAGCTAGCAAGGTATTGGCTTTCCCAGTCCTGCGGTAGCTATCTTTCAGTTTCTGGATCTGTAAAATGTCGCAAGAATCAGCGAACAAAAGAGTAAATATAAATAAAGAAACATAAAGTGGTGAAATTGGAAGAAATATACCTCTTTCAGTTTATCAGGCCAAGAGAATACCCAGGGTCGATAAGCGGTGAGATTCACAAGAATGACATTAGAACCAGCAATATAGGGTCCTTTCAGCATCAAGGGAAAGATACACCATTTATCATCTTTGGATTGGCGAGGGGTTTTATTTATTCCAGAATGCCAATCAATGTCATGCATGAGCATTTTATCTTCAGCAATAACATCCTTCCTTTTCAAGCGAACACCCCAGCGAGTATTCTCCTTCTTCATAGATATTAGTTCATAATTTTCGAAGAAATTCGCTACTGTGTACTTCTCAGCGACTATCTCCAAGTCTGCGAATTTAGGATCCCTAAGCTCTTTAGGATAAAGAGATCCTTTACCAGCACCGCGATTAGCAAACTCCAATATCAGACGGATGCAATCCCCACTTAATTGGAAGATAGCTCGCGAAAAATTCGAATGAGCAAGAATTTCATAAAATAGAGGAATGTCAGGGTTATAAAGAAGAATAGGGAGACCTGTGAGAATTTGACCCAGCGAGACTATGATTGTCTGATCATCAAAGTGATGATCGGAGAAAAGTTTAATGGAAAGAATTGATTTGGCACTTTCACCAGGAATGGTAGAAAGTGTGAAACCTCTCTCGGAAAGATCTTTTTGAACTTCCTTCAAGGTTTTCTCATGCTTTTGACCGCTTGGAGGCATATTTGAATACATAATATGGGAATGAATGAAGAATTAAGAAGATTGAAGAAATAAGATAGAAGATAGAAGCAAAATTACAGTAGAGGAATTTACGGAGAAAATGATGAAGTTGCAGAGAAGATAAAAAGAGAGTAGAAAGAGAGAAAAGGAGAGTAAGAAAGAGTATACATAGAGGAAATTTTTTCGAGAAGATAAACACAATTAAGGCGAAAAGACGTGAACGGTTGAGAAGCAACGGTTACAAAAGACGTGTCAAGAAACAAATGAAAGAAAAGATACATGTAATAAATGCAGGATACGAAGAGATGGATAACTGCGGCATTTCTCATATCATTCTCTTCTTCGCAAAGACGACATGAGAAGAGGCAAGATGTAGGATCAGAATTTCGCAGCTGCAACACTTCAGCGAAATTATTAACAACATAACACAACAATGTCGCAAAGCAATTTCATAAACGACATCAGCTAAATCATGAGAAAAATATGATGGACTTGCGAAAATTAGGAAGTGTGTGCGATTAATATTTGTAAGGTTGCGAGAATATCGCAAGCCATATCCGAAAATAAAGGACAGATTAGCTGTCATCCACTATGTAATTCTCTATAAATAGCCATTCAGTTGTAAAGAAATGGAGAGGAGATCTTTTTAGAGAGAGGAATAAAAAAAATTAGGAGAGAGAAAATCAAGAGTGGTTGTTGTTCTTAATCCCTTTATCTTTTCTTGTAAGATTGTTCAAGATTCATCAATAAAATTAAGATTGTTAATCCAAAAATGAGTTGAATGTTAATGAAATCTTGTGAGGGGTGTAGTGTAGGATTTCCTGCTACTACAGTTATGTCAGAAATCAGAATTTTCGGTTTTGAACATTGAGGACAATGTTGAGTTTAAGTGTGGGGGAGTAGTTAAGCATATTTGGTTTGCATACAAAATAAATAAAATAAAATAATACTCTTTGATTTCTTGCATTCTTGAGACTTCATCTTTTGGAGTTAATTATGAGCTATTTAGGATGACACTCTAAACCTTTTTAGGTTGAAACAGTTCTTACGGCTATAAATTAAGCTCCATTTATTTCAATCCTTAAATATATATACGTTCATAATTGAATGTGAAACTAAGCTATAGTAGTCATTTGAAAGATTTATCCTCGCAATTAATCATTACTGAATCACTTTCTTTTTATTTTTGCAGTTATATGTTTCTCTAAAGTGATTTGGTGGAATCCTGATACTATCGTGGATGTTGTAGAAAGGTAATCATTGGTTGAGTATTTGAAAGCCCCATAAGATAATTGTCTTACACTCGTAAAGAGTAAAGAGTGAGCCGAAAAAAAATTATATATAAATAAGGCTTCTCTTCTTTTATCGACATTACTAATAAATGATAGGTCCGGAATTTCGGACTAATCATAGTCGATGAAAACAAAAACCATATCATCATTATATAGCAAGTCAAATATTTCATGTTTGATCAGCTCATTTTTAGGTTTAGACTCTTAATTTTATTGATTAATTTTTGAATGTTCTTACAAGAAAGATAAAGAAGTCAAGAATGATCTCTGCTATGAACTTTCTCTCTCCTATTTACTTGTTTCTTACTCAAAAAAAAATCTCCCCTTATTTACAACTCGAATGACTATTTATAAGGAAATACATAGTGGATGACAGCTAATCTTTCATTTATTTTCGGATATGGTTTGCGACATTCTCGCAACCTTACAAATGTTAACTTCGCAAGCTCTCTAATTTTCGCAAGACTATCACATCTTTCTCATGTTCCTTGCTGACGTCGTTTCTGAAATTATTCTGCGACGCTATTGTGCTGTACCATTGATAATTTCGCTGAGACATAATTGTTGCGAGATTCTGATCCTACATCTTGCCTCTTCTCATATCTTCTCTGCAAAGTAGAGAATGATGTGAGAAATGCCGCAACTGCTTATATTCTCATATTCTGCATTTATCACACGTATTCTTTGTTCCATTTATTTCTTGACACGTCTTTTGTAACCGTTACTTTTTAACCGCTTAAATTTTTGCGTATAAACCGTGTTTATTTTCTCGAGGAAAAATTACCTCTATATATATTTCTTTTCATTCTCTTATTCTTTCCTTTTATTCTCCCTGCAACTTCATCGTTCTTCTGCAAATTCCATTATTGCAACTTTTCTTCTTTCCTCTTCAATCTTTTTAAGTTCTTCTTCATCTTCAAACTAGATCTTCATAGTTCGTGATCTTCTTCGAGACAATCTCCCTGCTATCATTTTTCATGGATTCATCAAGGTTAGTCTTCTCTTTTTTTCCTTATGAGTTTTGCTGAAATTGATATATTTGAAATTAATCTTGTTTATTGTCTTATTTGATGTTGTTTATGTGATTCCCATACTCTTGTTATTTCAGCAAAAGCGGCTCCAACACTAAATTTACAGTTCAGAACCCTAACAATCCCAAATCACAGCATAAGGTTGTCGCACATAAAAGAAAGTCTGCGAATGAGAAAGTAGTAATAAACGCTATCTTTTTCTAATAACGATATTGTTGCCTTTGTTTCTTATCTAGATTGTACTTCGCAGGGTGATAAAGATCTTCATAAACCTCACAAGAAATCTCGCCACCTCAAGACTGTTCCAACTTCTGTTCCCTTCCACCTACTCATTTCTTCCAAATCTCCTGCGACATCTTCGCAAGATAGACCTTTATCTCCAATTCGTGAAAATGCTGCCCCTGATTTCATTTCTTCCAAATCTCCTGCGACATCTTCGCAAGATAAACCTTTATCTCCAACTCGCGAAAATGCTGCCTCTGATTTCATTTCTCCAGTTGATCTTTCTATGATTGAAATTCCCCTTGTGGATCCTTCTACGAATGAAACCTCTTTTCTTCCCATTGAGAATGTTTCTCAACCTTCTATCTCTACTAGTTCTCTAGCCAAGTCTCTTCCTCTGTCGAAAGAAACCGTGGAAGGGATAGATGTTGCTTTCAAGGTTTTATCTGAGATTCTGGATGATGGCAAGAAGTCTTTTACTGATCCCATCAAGTCTAATGTTTGCGAAATTCTGAGCAAGCATTTGGGTTCTGACAAAGCTGCTTCGCAGACAGCTTTAGAAAAAGAATATAATGCTCTTCGTCTTGAAAATCAGAAATTTCAGAATGTTTTGCTGGATCGTGACAATCTTCGCAAGAAGAATGATGAATTAAGAGGTATGATTTCCTTATCTATGTCTTTAATTTGCCTTTTCGATGGTTTTATCCTTCCCATGTTTAATTATCCTTTAAATCCCTCTTGCGCATGTTAAACATTAAATCAGAAACGAATAATGAAGAGATGTCAATTTGAATCTGCTGTTGAAGAAGCCCGTGTTGATAAAGAAATCTTGATGGATCAATATAACCAATTAGATAATATTTATTCATATTCTCTTGATCAAATAAATAATCTTACCAATGAAAATACCCAATTAGTTCAAAGACAAGATCTATTAAGTAATGAAGTATCTCGTCTTTCTTATTCTTTAACCAAAGCTAATTTAGGGATGAAAACTTTATCATATGAGAATAAAACCTTATCTCAAGAGAAGCGAACTTATTTAAACAAGATGGCGATATCTTCACAACAACTTAGTATTCTCCAAAAAGTATGTGCTGACCAAGAGAAATCTCTTCGCTCTTTGAGAAATGAACTTAAAGAAGTAACAGAATCATCTATTGCTGAAAGAGATACACTCATTCAAGGTAGAATAGCTTTAAGTGTGAAGGCAAATCAGCTTAAAGAACAATATTCCAAATTAGAAGAATCTTATTCTTCTCTTGCGAAGAAAAATGCCTTCCTTGTTTCTAAAGAGAAAAATCTTCAGTCTCGACTTAAAGGTTTAGTTGGAGATAAATTTGATGACGCAATGGACCATTGGGAGAATAGTTGTTTATCCTTGATTCAACACCTTATTTCATAAAAGGAAGGTAGTCATAATAGTTTGACTGCCTTAATTATCTTTTCTTTGTCATATCTCTCTGAATTCCTTATCTTAACAAAATTTTGTATTCTATTTTTCGCAGAGTTTGAGAAGAATCTTCATTCTTCTATTTCTGATGTGGAGGCTAAATATGCTAAAATTCGCAAAGAGAATGCCTTGCTCGTCTCTACCCTTACTGGTTCTCGCGACCGAGCAGAAAGAAGACTTGATTATCTTGCTTATTTTAAAGATATTCAAGATAGGAATCATCAAAGAGCACTTCTTCGCCAAGTTCATCTCCGGACTGAAGTCCTTGTAAATGACATCTTACTGTCCAACTCTCTTCCTCCTACATCAATTAATCCTCTAGAAGTAGATGATGATGAAGTTCCTCGTCTTGCTGATAGTGATTATGATTACGAAAGCGGTGCGGAGGATAATTTCCTGGAAGATGAAGAATAGGTTCCTTCTAAAGAAGTATCTGCTGGTGTTAATCAGAATGAGAAAGAAATTTTTCCTGAAGAAGTAATTGCTGGCGATAATCAAAATGCTAGTCATGGCGAAGATCAAAGCCGAAATGAAGGAGAAGCTTGCGAGAATGTTGGCGAAGAATTTCTGTCATCTCCTGCTACTGATATTAATATTGAAGCTTGAGCTTCTTATATAGCTTTGTTTTCTTGAACTGTCTTATTTTTATCACTTTTGAGAGTTACATTTTTCAATAACTTTGAAGTCAACTTTTCCTTTTAATATTTTGCTGATAAGAAAGATAATGCTTCTTGTGTATCGATTCCCATACTTGCCTCTCATTATCTTTCTTGCAAAACATAATCTATTATGAATGCTTATCATTAATTTTTTTTTATCATATGGTCTTATTTTGCCTTCCTAATTAAAGGTCTTATTCTGCCATCTCTTCTAATTGCGACAAAATCGCAGGACGTCCTTGCACTTTCATACAAAAACCCATTGATCTTGTCTTAACCTTTTATTTTGTATTATGGCCTCTTCAGGAATGTTGCGACAATATGACAGGCCTAAATATTCTTGCGAAAATAAAGCCTCATGACATTGCCGTCTTGCGACGAAATCGCAGGATGTATTCGCACTTTCATGCGAAAACCCATTGATCTCGTCTTATCTTTTTCTTTTGTATTATTGCCTCTTCAGGATTGTTGCACAAATATGACAAGCCTTAATATCCTTGTGAATAAAAAGCCTCATGACATTTGCGTCTTAAGACACTTATCAGCTCCCTAATGGAGGGTGCCGCCCTTATCTCCCCTATGGTTTCCCCTTCAAGGAGGCGTACTTCTACCATACAAGGTTAGCTCCTCCCATCCAGTCTTAACAACAACCAGTTGTTTTCGCAGCCTCTTATCCCTTTTGCCTATAGGACTTTTGGTTACGAGACTGCACCCTAAGTGGGGTTTTCTTCAGGCCGAGTGCAGTATAAGCCAAGACTTGTCAAGAATGGCAAGGACGCTTCAATCGCCCCCGACACCCTTGACTCAACCGTGTACCTCGGCGCCTTGATCAGATTCTGCACTCCTTGGGAGAGTCCTTATTACCTTAGTCGCCCAACCTAAGTCATATGCTTAAATTGAGAATCCAAGGTGCCTCTCCCGGATGGTCTTTATTGACCCCAAATCTCCATGACTCAGGTTCCGGTGGCGGTGTAGCCTTTCCCTGAGCCATGTAACAGGTACCCCCTAATATGACGTACTTTAGGTCTTAAATTTTCCTCTTGCGAAATTTTATTCGCGAACTAGGGTGTACGCCATAAAGGTTCGCCCCTTTCTTTTATGTTATTGTTATGTGGTTATCTTTGCGACAATTTCGCACATCATGATCTTCTTTTGGTATGAGTAATTCTGCAATTATTTTTTCAGAATTCTTAACTTCTCAAAGCTTCTTACTGATAATATATTTTCAAATACAACCTGTTCCATGGTCTGTCTAATCTATGACCAACATCTCTCCCTTCTGGATCCATTAATCTATAAGCTCATGTTCCAACTATATCCTTAATGATGTAAGGTCCATCCCATTTTTTCGCTAATTTTCCACCATTTTCTCGCTGATATATTGGTGTTTCTCGCAGAATTAAATCTCCTGGTTGCAATTCACGTATTTTGACACGTTTATTATATTCTCGAGCTAATCTTCGCAGATAATTCTCCATATGTTGTAAAGATTTTTCTCTTCTTTCTTCTAATTCATCAAGCTTATTTAAAATTAAACTCGCACTAAGATTTTTCTCCCAAGCTTCTCTTTTTGTTGTCGGAATAATAACTTCTGTTGGTAACACCGCTTCAACTCCATATGTTAAACAAAAATGTGACATTCCAGTAGCTTCTCTTCTAGTTGTATTATAAGCCCATACTGCATTATGTACTTGTTCGCACCATGATCTGTGATGTCCTTCCAATTTCTTCTTTAATATATCTGCAATTGTTTTATTTGTTGCTTCTACTTTCCCATTAGCTTGTGGATACAAAGGAGTGGACTTTCCACATTTTATCTTGAATGCATTAAGTAACATTTCTATATTTTGCCCCTCAAACTGTTTCCCATTATCAGATACCAACTGTGCAGGAATTCCAAATCTGCAAATGATATTTTCGAATATGAATGTAAAGATATCTTTGTCGCGAATATGTTGTACTTCCTTCACTTCTGTCCATTTTGTGAAATAATCTGTTGCGACTATTAAGTATCTTCTTTGTCCAGTTCCTGGTAAAAATGGTCCCACAATGTCTAAGCCCCATTTTCTAAAGGGCCATACACTGGTTGAAGATGACAATGGTGCTCCTGGTGCATGTATTTTCTTTCCATGTCGCCGACAATCTTCGCAGCGTCTTGATATTTGTTTTGCATCTTCATGCATGTATGGCCAATAATAACCTTGCATTTTTGCTCAATGTGCCAAAGATCTTCCTCCACTATGATTGCAGCATCTCCACTATGTAACATTTTCAGCACCTTTTCTCCTTTCTCTCGTGTCAAACATCTGAGTGATGGTCCACTAAAGGATTTTCGGTATAGCAACCCATCTCTTAATTCATAATTAGTTGCTCGGCTTTTTAACTTGTGTGTTTCCAATCTATTTCTTGGTGTTTCTCCTTTCGCCAAATATGCATGAAGTTCCACTCTCCAGTCTGCGACATTGTTCATTTGTTCTTCTTTTTCATTATCTATCATCATCACATCCACATCTTCCTCTTCTTTATTTATTGATGGTGACAGAAGTGTTTGTATTTTTATGCATCTCGCAGTTGGATCTGTCATCATGCTTGAGATGCAAGCAAAAGCGTCTGCGAGTCTATTATCCTTTCTTGAAATGTGCCTCCATTTTATCTTTGGGATTTTCGCTGATAATTCTTCAATCAACTTCTTGTATTTATTTAAGGATGATTCATTTGTAGTATACTCTCCTTTTATTTGGCGAATAACTAGCTGCGAATCACTAGTGATCCTGGCATTCTCTAGTTTCATTTCTATTACGAATTTTAAAGCATGTATCACAACTTCATATTCTGTTTCATTATTAGTGGATGCAAATTCCAATCTGAATGAAAAAGCCATCTTTATTCCTTCTGGCGAAATTAAAACAATTCCAACTCCATTTCCTTCTCCATTTGATGATCCATCTACCAATATTTCCCATCTATTTGGTTCTGTTAATAAATCTTTTGGATCTCCATGTTCTTCTTTAACATCTATCATTTCTTCTACTGCTTCATCTTATTCTAAAGGAAATTCTGCCAAGAAATCCGCAACAACTTGTGATTTTGGTGAAGAAAAAATTTCATATTCAATATCAAAGTGGCCTACTTGTGCATTCCATCTCTCTACCCTTCCTGATCTTTTAGAATTCTTCATCATTGATTCAATTGGTACTTTTGTTAATACCTTTATCTTGTGTGCTTGAAAGTATATGCGGAGCTAAAATGATGCATAGACCAATGCTAAGATTAACTTTTCAATCTTTGAGTAATTCTTCTCAGCAGTATTAAAAGTTTTGCTAATGTAATAAATGGGTTTCTCCACTCCTGCGTCTACTCGCAATAACACAACACTTAATGCATGCGACGTTGTCGCAAGGTAAATCAATAATTCTTCTCCTGGTTCTGTCTTTTGTAAAATAGTTGTATTCATAAGATGTTCTTTGATTCCTTGAAAAGCCTTTTCACATTCATCACTCCATTTAAATTTTGCACCCTTCTTGAGTATATCGAAAAAATATTTGCATTTGTCTGATAATCGCGAAATGAATCTCCCCAGCGAAGCTAGAATCCCATTCAACTTCTGTACATATTTTATTGTTGCTGGTGTTGGCATGTCACGAACTGCTTGCACTTTTTCTGGATCAACCTGTATTCCTTCCTTTGATACAATGTAGCCTAAAAATTTTCCCGATGCAACTCCAATAGTACACTTCTCAGGATTCAATTTAATGTTATACTGCCGCATTTGTTCAAAAATCTCCCTCAAGTCTTGTACATGGTCTTTAGATTCTTTACTATTTACTAACATTTCGTTGCTTTTATGGGTTTAGGTTCTCCCATTGGTGTTGGTTCTTTTATTGCTTTTATGGGTCCTTCCCCTTCTTCCGAAATTTCGCTGGGTATTCCTTTTCCTTCTTTTGCCCTTATCATATATACTCTAAATTCTTCTTCCTTCTTTGCTTCCATTGCCAATTTTCTGCGAAATTGTTTCTTTTTTGCTTGTTCTTCATAATGTTTTACTTCAATTTGATGACATAATTTCGCATTGTCAACATCTCCTCTAATTTCACCTATTCCATTTGGAGTGGGGAATTTAATACATTGATGCAACGTTGATACCACAGCTTTTATTGCATGTATCCATGATCTTCCTAATAACATATTATATGGCGATTCCATATCCACCACGCACAATGTTACATATGTTTCGATTTCTCCAAGTGGAATTCGTACCACTATTTCTCCTTTAGGTTTTGTTGTGGATTTTCCAAAGCCGTGAACAAAATCTGCTGAACTGGACATTTCTTCATCTTTAAATCTCATTCCCCGGAATGCATGATAAAATATTATATCAACTGAACTTCCTGTATCGATTAAAGTTCTGTTCAACATCCATTCTCCTGTGGATTTTATTGCCGTATCCTTCTCTTTTCGTGTAATAGGCACTGTGATGACCAACAGAGATGTATGGTTCAAATTTTCTTTTGGTATTCCTTCCGCCATGAATGCAATTTTTTTGCTTTTCCCAATCTTTCAAGGGTGATATTTTTTCTACCGCTATAACTTTCTTTCCTTCAAAATTTCGTTTATGTATTCTTCCTTTGACGTTTTCATGAAATTCATTGATCAAGCTTTTTATTATCATATTACACTCCAATCTTTTGCCATTTTCATTAATTCTACTCATCTTTCTTCTAACTGATTCACTGATTTATTTAATCACTTTCTTGATTTGAATATTCTCAATCAACAATCTTCAACTTTCGATCTTCAATTCCCTGTTTCTAGCGTCATTATGTAGTTGCAGGAAATCCTACACTACACCCCTTATATGATTTCATTGTTGATCAGCTCATTTTTAGGTTTATACTCTTAATTTTATTGATTAATTTTTGAATGTTCTTACAAGAAAGATAAAGAAGTCAAGAATGATCTCTGCTCTGAACTTTCTCTCTCCTATTTACTTATTTCTTACTAAAAAAAAATCTCCCATTCTTTACAACTCGAATGACTATTTATAAGGAAATACATAGTGGATGACATCTAATCTGTCCTTTATTTTCGGATATGGTTTGCGACATTCTCGCAACCTTACTAATGTTAACTTCGCAAGCTCTCTAATTTTCGCAAGACTATCACATCTTTCTCATGTTCTTTGCTGACGTTGTTTCTAAAATTATTCTGCGACGCTATTGTGCTGTACCATTGATAATTTCGCTGAGACATAATTTTTGCGAGATTCTGATCCTACAGGTGGCTAACGGTACCCAAGATAAACACCTGCAGGAAATAACAAGAAACAAGCTTTGCTATCATATATTGTGCAATGGGAGTGAGCTGCCAGATTGATTACCAAGTTACAAGTTATGTTGTCAGTGATGGCATTGAGAATAAATTTGTGATGATTTTGTTGTTGAATGAGTCCCGGTTTCGGGTCTAACAGATGATCCGTTTTCAAGGGCCCAAGTAGTCTGTTGGACTCTTGATAGACGCATTTATGTATCTAATTTGTCCCAATTGTATATATTATTAGTGCTCGATTTTGTACTTATTTGGTTATTTTATGTCTTTGTAGGTGTTTTTGGAGAAATAAGCTTTTGCGGCGAAATTTGCTCAAAATGTGGCATTTGAACCTCCGTAGATAACGTACCAGAAGCACCCCAGAAGTATGCCAGATACACCCCAGAAATACCTCGGAGGAACCCCGAAAAAGTGTTGAAAACATCCCAAAAAAATTACTAAAGGCACCCAAGGTACAAGTGTTATGCGGACCCCGGCACCTTGGATAAGGGGTAACCTAATTACTAGGGGGAGGTCACCTTCACCTTTTGAATTTTGAATTTGGCGGAAAATTGTGGCATAGGTGACTCATATTAGAGTTCGCATTCTTGGGACAATTTAAGGAGATTCAACCTCGGATTTTCGTTGGGATGGACATGTTAGAGCACAACAGGGTTGCTACAAGTGATTGGACCGAACGAATTGGGCTAGAGAAGCTGGGAGAAGCAAACAGAGGTGTCGTAAGTTTATTGGGTTCTGTTGATGATTGGGATTAGTTTTAGTCGGAGTTTGACGTAGAGATGGATTGGGATTCAGTTGATACACCAAAACAGGATTGGTATGTGTCACAGATTCGGAAAAAATAGGCAGCAATTCTCGGTAGAAGCAAAACAGAGAGGCGTAAAAAATAAAAAGAGAAAACTTTCCGTGGAAGAAAAGAAGGATTTACTCGCAAGATTTTCGATCCTGTTGGCTATATATAGGATGGGTCAAGTCACAATTAGGGTTACGAAGTCATTGGAGCAGTCGCAGAGAAGTTTGTAACACTACAGAGCTGAGAAGATCAAGTTGCAGGAAAACCCGTGTTTCTGCTGCTGCTGCTGAAGAACAAGCATTGCAAATAAGAACAGCGTCTCAAATTCGTAACGCTGCTACAGTAACTTCTTCGTAACAGTCAGTCCTTTGTTTTGCAACACCAATACATCGTTTCAAACAGTCAGTGTTATAGTTTTTCATCTTTTAATCAACTTTTGAACCATAAACAAATATTTTGAGCAAGTGATTAATATGAGGAGCTAAACCCCATTGCTGAGGCGATAGAGGAAGCTATTTTTCCAACAAGAAGTGGTATATCCTATTTTATTTATTTATCTGCAATTATTATATGATTATTTGCCTTGGTTGAAAATTATTTGAATGATTTTTGTTAAGCAATTGTTATTTCTTTTGATAGAGCATACTTGGACCTAGGTTTTTGATGTTCTATGCTTCGGATTTACACTTGTTATTTTGAGAATCTACCTGTTGCAATAGTTAGAATCAACTTGAACGAGAAAATTGCATAAATATAATTATTGGGATTAAATCACTTTGAACTTGGAAAATAGTGGAATCTTAGCCTCAGTGTTCTTTTAATATTGATATCATCTTTGGTTGAGTTTGTGACAATTTTTAGTTTGTTTTCTATCTTAGTTTTAGAATTTAAGTCTATATTTTATCCTTCGCAAGTCTAGAATCGAACCACTTTTACCACTTTCAAAACTACATCAATTTTTGGCGCCGCCGACGCGGATTTGCTTTTAGGGTTTTAGACTTATTTTTTCTTTTATTTTTTAGGTTTTTATTATTTTTGTTCTTTTTTACGTTTTTGGGTATTTATCTTTTGTCTACAGGTTTTGGATCATAAAGAGAATTGAGCCAAGGAGTTTGGTGATTTCGTAAAGATTGGATCTTAAAGCATAAAGACTTGGAGCGAAAGATTAAAGCTAAAAGAACGGAAAAGAAAACAATTTCTTTTTAGTTATTTTTCTTTATTATTAAAAAAAAAGAAGAAAAAAAGAGAGAACTGTATTAGGATTTGTTATTTTTGTAATTTTTTCTTTTCTTTTTTGGACACTTGGACATTAAACTTTGGACATTATTATTTTTAAACCCTAAGGAAGGGTTGGTTTAAATATAAACTGTGTGCAGAGAAAGACGGTGATTACGATATCGCCTCGGCCCCTCGGGTTCGTACATGACATAGGAGTCGTGGCCCGAGTCGACTTCAGCGGTTCTTCGCCCGTCTGGTACGGGAGGTAAGTTTTCCGAAACACCCGCGAATCCCCTGTCAGCGGGTTTACTGTATTCCTTCGTTTGCATATATGCTGAGGACTTGAAAACGGATGCTTTAATTTCCTAGTAAATGGCAAGGACTTTCCATACAAGATAAGGGTTCGGATTTCATCATCGTTCTCTTCTTGCCCGCCTTAGGAAAATCGAAACCAAACGCGAACCTAAGCCTAAAATTTTGAATAGAACGATACCTATAGGGTAACGAGCTTAATAGGAAAGTCGTTCGAAGAATATTGGTTACTCTTTTGAGCATACTTCGAAGTTCTTGAAGGTTTCTGTGAGTTGAATGCGTGACTGCGCCGCCTTGTAATCGGTGAGGCCTTGGGTATCAAAGCTCCACTAAGCTTCCCTCGCCTCGATTCAACTTACTTTGACTCGGATTGATTCCAGAGGGGTTTGCTCAGATTGTAACGAGTTCCTTTTCGAAAGAATAGAAGCTGGTCTAGAAACAATCTAAGTGGAGCCATCATGCTTTTTGTTTGCTAGAAATTTAGGTTTGATTTGGTTGAGTCAGCCTTGTTTTGTGTTTGCATAGAATTCTCTACCTTATTCTGTTGCATGCCTGAACGTAAAAGAGACGCCCTAGGTAGATTTGTTAAAGAGAAACCTAGTAGTTCTAAGCGTCTTGATTACCTCAATTTAGAAAGTCTGATTCGTGAAGATTCCGTTTATGAACGTCCGTTTGAGGAAAGAATCTTCGATAGTCCAATAGCGCCAGAAATGGCAACTATGAAAGCCTTGTTGAATCCTACTAGGACTACTCGTCCCTCGTGTATCAGGTTACTTGAAACTGAAGCAAATTATGAACTTAAGCCTAGAACCTTACAGTTGCTCCCAATCTTTTTAGGGAAAGAAAATTAAAACCCCTATTTCCATGTTAGGGACTTTGAGGAAATTTGTAGTACCCTGAAAATTAGAAACCTTGATGATGATGCTTTAAAACTCAGGTTATTCCCCTTTTCCTTAAAAGATAAAGCCAAGTCGTGGCTGTATAGTTTGGCTACCGAATCAATTGAAACCTATGAACAACTTAGATCTGCCTTTTTGAACAAGTTTTTCCCTAGGCACAAAACCTCGTCTATTAGGACGCAAATCTGCACGTTTACACAACAGGAGGGAGAATCTTTGTATAGGTATTTGGAAAGTTTCAATGATTTATTAGCCCAATGTCCTCATCATGGTTTAGAAAAGGTTAGGTTAGTTCAGATCCTTTATGAGGGTTTAGATTATACCACCACAACTACAGTAGAATCCATGTGTACAGGTGGGTTTGAAAACCAAACAGTTGATGATGCGATGACATATTTGCATGAAATCGCCGAAAAGACCCAACAATGGGAAAGCAATAGGGTACCCCAGAAAACAATTCTTCTAGGCAGAGGAAACGTTAATAGGGTAGAAGGAAGCTTTGAATCAGATGCCAAAATTGCTGCTATAGCGAAAAGGTTAGAAGCTTTATAAGTGGGTCACACTAGTGGTAAATTGGAGCCTTTTTGGGAAGGCCAGAATAATGAAGAGAAAGCCAATGCTCTCTATAGTAACACTAGGTATGATAACCGTCAGAAGTTTGACCCATATTCAGAAACCTATAATCCTGGTTGGAGAAACCATCCGAACCTTTCATGGTCTATGGGCCAGAGTCAAGGTCAGTTTAGTAATTCTAATGATCCCCCAGGTTTTGGTTACACTAAGAACTCATCAGGCCCAGAAAACAAAACGACTAGCTTAGAGGAATCTATTAAGATATTATAAAAAACTCAGGATATGTTAGCACAGAGCCAAATTAGTTTTCAACAGGAAACCAAGCAGAACTTTCAAACTAGTGCTCAGATCCTTGCTAAGGTAGAACTTAAAGTCGGCCAAATAGCTAAGACCTTAAGTGAGAGAGATAACAGAAGGCTCCCTAGTCAGACTACCCCCAACCCTAGAGGAGTTCATGAAGTAGGTGCAAAACCATCGAATCAATTGAATGCTATTAGAACCCTTAAGAGTGGTAGAGTAGTAGACAATCAGGTAACCATGCCCGATAGTGAACATACTGTAGTTCACCCCTCAGGATCTCATCCCTCAGGACCACTAACTGAGGGGACTGATAAAATTTCCGATGATGCCAATTCGGTTCCTGAGAGGTCTGATTCTGTGCCTAGAGCCCCATTTCCCCAGCTATTAGCATCAACAAAGAAGGAATCGAACTTTAATGACATATTGGAGGTTTTTAAGGAAGTTACCATAAACCTTCCTTTATTAGATGCAATTAGGCAAATTCCTGCTTATGCCAAGTTCCTTAAAGATATGTGTACGCGAAAGCGAAAACTTAGCGTCCCTAAGAAAGCCTTTTTAGCTAGTCATGTAAGTTCAATCATTCAGAACACTACCACTCCAAAGTACAAAGACCCAGGTTCCCCAACCATTGCTTGTACAATAGGTAAACACCGGGTATAAAAATCTTTACTTGACTTAGGAGCCAGTGTGAACTTACTGCCGTACCATGTGTACTTACAGCTAGGACTTGGTGAAATGAAACCTACTCAGATAACACTGCAGTTAGCTGATAGGTCTGTCAAAATTCCTCGAGGTGTTATCGAGGATGTTCTTATTGAGGTCGACAAGTTTATTTATCCAGTGGATTTCGTGGTCCTAGATACCCAACCTATCCCTGACCTAGAGAACCAGATACCTGTGATTTTAGGTCGCCCATTCTTAGGTACGTCTAATGCGATCATAAACTGTCGAAATGGTGTGATGAATTTATTCTTTGGTAATATGACTATCGAAACGAACATTTTTAATGTCAGTAAGCTACCTTATGAGCTAGATGACACATGTGTTAAAGAGGTGAACATGATAGGAACCTTAGTTCAGGAGTCATTACCAAATATCGTATCGGAAGATCCATTAGAGAGTTGTCTAGCCCACTTTAACATGGATTTCGACGAAGATAACAATATTGAACAAGTGAATGCTATGTTGGATTCTATTCCTATGTTAGATACTGATAAATGGAAAGCTAGGTTCGAACCATTACAAGCTTTTGAGTCTACCTTAATCCCTTGTTCAGAAGAGCCTCCTAAGTTGGACCCTAAATCTGCATTCTTAGGGCCATCTAAGACTTTTCCTGTGATTATAGCATCCGATCAGGACAGCAGGCCAGAAATCATGCTTCAAGACAATAAGGAAACTCTAGGGTTGACCATACAAGATATGAAACATATAAGTCCTACAGCTAGTATACCTCAAAAGAATTTAGAGGATGAACCACCTGATTATAACTCAGAGAAATCAATTGACCTTTTTCAGAAACCTGATGGTCTAGAAATTAGGAATATTGTGACTAGTCTATCTAGAGACACCCAAAATTCTAAGTTTGGGGGTAGTGATCGTCAATTATACCTAGTAGAAGTCCCTAACTTGGGACTCGATCCTAGTGCTTATGAGGTATCACTTGAGTCTATTCAGACTCCACAACCCGATCCTCCTGATACTGTCCAGGAGGAAATCCAGCTATTAAAGTCCCGTTTTTCGGATGAATATGTTTTTCAAGACACTCATATGAAGCCCAATTGGGTGCCCCAAATAAATCCAGTTGCCTTGCAAGAAACTTTCAATGAGGTTGTGCTCCTTATGTTATTTTTTCTGATCCTGTGCAGTTGTTTCATATTAGTGGCAGTTTTATTTGGTTTTGATGACCCACAGTTAGTTCGACTACTGATATATGATTTGAAAGATAACTAGCCATTTTATGAAACTTGATGTCTGGCTGAAGACTTTAAACTTAGCACTTCTTGGGAGGTAACCCAATCTCATGCAACAAGGTAATATCTTTCCTTAACTCTTTTGCTTCAATGGTAAAAGTTTCTCCTTGTTCATGCTTTGAATTTCATCTTTAGAACATTGAGGACAATGTTAGATTTAAGTTTGGGGGTATGGGATAAACTTTTTAGTTGC
The DNA here is from genome assembly GCF_003573695.1 of Papaver somniferum. Lineage (NCBI taxonomy): Eukaryota > Viridiplantae > Streptophyta > Magnoliopsida > Ranunculales > Papaveraceae > Papaver > Papaver somniferum. The sequence goes on from NC_039362.1 coordinate 85,953,751, forward strand.
AGTATGAATAAATAAACTCCAGGGCTTAGAAATTTATGCCTATTGAGGATTCACTAACTAATCTAAGTGGATGGAAGCATTTTGATCGTAGGAGTTGAGGAACCAATCTGATTAGATGGAAACATCTAGAAGAGTCTATTCATAAAAGCACAGAGCTCAGGTGTTAGAAATAACATGATAGTTTCACCATATCTCGTTGAGTCCTTTTCGCTTCTATTTTTATTTTATTTTGTTTTTAAACTATGTTACTCTGAGTGATTAGGTGGGGCGATTCAAGTTGTTACCAATGCTAGGGTGAATTAGAGTGATTGAGATACCAAAAAAAAAAAAAAAAAGTTGAGACCGGACCAATTAGACCAATCGGAATAAATATTAACACTTGCAATATGTGTGTGTTCTCCCTGTCTCCGCGCCTAAACAAGCGTGGAATGCAGGACCCGTGGGAACTATCGTGTAATATGCTGACAAGAAGCATGCGCTTGGATCCAAAAGATCTATTCATGCCGTTAAAAAAAAAAAGGAAAAATTCGAGAAAAAAGGTTATTATTCTATGTAGTCAACCACTGGTTCCCTTGTATATGCCAGTTTGTTGATCTAGATTTAGGTTATCGGCCGCTGGTTCCCTTGTATATGCCAGCAGTGTTGATATTAGTCAGACCGGTATCTCAGTCCATTAGGATAGGTTCATTTTAGCAGTGGCCTTCAGACAGATATGTGAAACATCGATCATTTGGTCAACATCAACACCATCTATGTTTTTCTATATCCATCTCTTAATCTTTCCATGTGATTAGTTTGACTCCGAATATGATGTCCATAGTGCAACTATCTAGAGCTCTCACTTATATATGAATTTTAGTATGCTTGAGCGCAAACTCGTGTACATCAATTGGAATTTCGCATCAGGGTACTTCCTCTTGTAGTCAATAAGTATGCCAACCAAGGAGATTCTTTAGTGCCTTCCAAGGTTCGTTGTAGATAGCTAGGGTCTGGAGTATTAAGGTTTTGTGGGTATATCTATAGTAAGCCCTCCCGAGACTATAACTCGGCCACTAGGGACACCTAGGGGTTTAAAGGCTTATTGCATATGCTAAATGCAATCGACGATGCCTGCGACAGTGAGTTAGGATTTTATTTTGTAGTTTTGATTTGCTCGGGACTAGCAAATAATAAATTTGGGGGTATTTGATAGACGCATTTATGTGTCTAATTTGTCCCAATTGTATATATTGTTAGTGCTCGATTTTGTACTTATTTGGTTATTTTATGTCTTTGTAGGTGTTTTTGGAAAAATAAGCTTTTGCGGCGAAATTGGCTCAAAATGTGGCATTTGAACCTCCGTAGATAACGTACCAGAAGCACCCCAGAAGTATGCCAGAGACACCCAGAAATACCCCGGAGGAACCCCGAAAAAGTGTTGAAAACATCCCAGAAAAATTACTAAAGGCACCCAAGGGACAAGTGTTATGCAGACCCCAGCACCCCGGATAAGGGGTAACCTAATTACTAGGGGGGGGGGGTCACCTTCACCTTTTGAATTTTGAATTTGGCGGCAAATTGTGGCAGACATGACTCATATTAGAGTTCGCATTCTTGGGACGATTTAAGGAGATTCAACCTCGGATTTTCGTTGGGATGGACATGTTAGAGCACAACATGGTTGCTACAAGTGATTGGACCGAACGAATTGGGCTAGAGAAGCCGGGAGAAGCAAACAGATGCGTCGGAAGTTTATTGGGTTCTGTTGATGATTGGGCTTAGTTTTAGTCGGAGTTTGACGTAGAGATGGATTGGGATTCAGTTGATACACCAAAACAGGATTGGTATGTGTCACAGATTCGGAAAAATAGGCAGCAATTCTCGGTAGAAGCAAAACAGAGAGGCGTAAAAACTAAAAAGAGAAAACTTTCCGTGAAGAAAAGAAGGATTTACTCGCAATATTTTTGATCCTGTTGGCTATATATAGGATGGGTCAAGTCACAATTAGGGTTATGAAGTCATTGGAGCAGTCGCAGAGAAGTTTGTAACACTACAGAGCTGAGAAGATCAAGTTCCAGGAAAATCCGTGTTTCTGCTGCTGCTGCTAAAGAACAAGCATTGCAAATAAGAACATCGTCTCAAATTCGTAACGCTGCTACACTAACTTCTTCGTAACAGTCAGTCCTTTGTTTTGCAACACCAATACATCGTTTCAAACAGTCAGTGTTGTAGTTTTTCATCTTTTAATCAACTTTTGAACCATAAACAAATATTTTGAGCAAGTGATTAATATGAGGAGCTAAACCCCATTGTTGAGGCGATAGAGGAAGCTATTTTTCCAACAAGAAGTGGTATATCCTATTTTATTTATTTATCTGCAATTATTATATGATTATTTGCCTTGGTTGAAAATTGTTTGAATGATTTTTGTTAAGCAATTGTTATTTCTTTTGATAGAGCATACTTGGACCTAGGTTTTTGATGTTCTATGCTTCAGATTTACACTTGTTATTTTGAGAATCTACCTGTTGCAATAGTTAGAATCAACTTGAACGAGAAAATTGCATAAATATAATTATTGGGATTAAATCACTTTGAACTTGGAAAATAGTGGAATCTTAGCCTCAGTGTTCTTTTAATATTGATATCATCTTTGGTTGAGTTTGTGACAATTTTTAGTTTGTTTTCTATCTTAGTTTTAGAATTTAAGTCTATATTTTATCCTTCGCAAGTCTGAGAATCGAACCACTTTTACCACTTTCAAAACTACATCAACTCTTGGGATAGCCCTTGTTAGAGCATAACTCGGTTGAAACCACCAAACATTGGTATGTCAAGTTTGGTTGTCATATTTTAGTGAATTAAAACTCAATTTAAGAGTCGCTTGATTATGTACTAGAGACAACTTCATATAGGTTAGGCTAGAAAGATTAGGATAATGAGACATACAAGTATTACTCGAAGACTTGAAGAATGTGAAGAAGTAACAAGCTACATCGACGACATCATCCTTCCTCTTGAGGTTAGTAATATTTTGACTTGTACTGTTTCATTCCCAACGTATCTTTCAAGTCGTGCTATATTGAAAACATAAATGCGAAGCCGTGAATGATTATACTCTAGTATACATAGTGTTAAGGAATTAGAATACGAAGTATAATGCTTATCTTTTGAACTTCGTATATAATACATCGACATAATCGTATCAATGTTATTGTGATTATGTGTATGGGTATGGGTGAAGATTTTGTCCTAGGAAACAATGTTTACATTCGTTTAAAGGAAGTACATTCATGAACTTGTTTTATGAATCGAAAGGGAAATCGCTAGGCTTATTGGTATTGATATTCATTGCATATCTTTGGATTACCAATATGTGTGAGTTAGTAGAACCGATCATAACTTGTTATGTATCTTGGTAAAACTAGTCACAATTCCTGACTTATGTATTGGTATGACTTTTATTAGTGTAACTGATCCTAAGTAATCACCTAAGATGGTATGATCGATATTTGTATGGTGTGACCGATCCTAGTAATTGGTGTGACCGATCACAAAAGAGTGTGTAATCGATCCTTGTAATTGGTGCAACCGGCCTGGTAATTGGTGTAACCGATCCTGGTAACTGGTGTGACCGATCACAAGTAATACCATGAGAATATGGTAACCGGTCCTGGTAATTGATGTAACCGATCCTGGTAACTGATGTAACCGGTCCCAGTAACCATATTAAGGTAGAACCGATCCTTGTGTTTGGTAGAACCGTAAACCCATGATTAGTGTGTTGATTTGATCAATCACATAGTTCTTGGAAATCAGATGAACCTGTTCTAAACTTGTTTGGGAGTGTGGTATAATCGGTTCCAAGATTGTAAATATGAAAAAGGATTTACAAAGAATTAAGATGTCGACATACTTTGAACATGTTCAGTAACTCTTATATTTTATTGTTCAAAGATATTCCTTAATAACTCAAGGAGATCCCGGACCGAAATAAGTTGAGAATCTTTTAATTAAGGTTGTTAATTTTTATATGCTTTTAATTACCAGCAATTAAAATGCATATCTCTGGAAAATAAAAATTGGTAATGTGCATTTACTAATTGGAGATTTTCTAATAGGATTTCGGTTATTTTTGGACAGAGCATTTCTAGGAATTATGAAAAGATATTTGGAAATATATTGCATATCTTGAGAATATTCGGTTTTGGAACTTCCTTGGTGTCCAAACTTCCTTGGTCTATAAATATCCAAGTTCGTATTTCAAGCAAACTATCCTAAGAGCCAGCAAAACTACCTTGTTGTGTTGTTACTGGTGGAACCGTCTATCGGAGAGGAAAGTACCCTAATTAAGCAAAATCTCTTACGACCGCTTGTTTAAAGACTTCTGTGGGATCAAGAATCTCTACGAGTACCGTTGGTGGGAAACTAGATAATTGCAGTATTATTAGTTTTCGATTCTATTTGATTGACTAACGATTGTTGAACTTTGATTGCACCTAGTTTGTTTATTCTTGAGAATCTTCTCTTCTGATATAAGATTCACTCAAACTAGATCGAAGTGTCGACGGGATCTTTAGAACTATTTGTAGATCTAAATACATCTTGTGATAACCCATTGTTAACAGACTCCGTTCTGTGCGGATTGATCACAAGAGATTCAAGTTGTGGTGTGCAGGTGTTTATTGAAGATTTAAGAAGATTTGAAGACAAAGAAGATTTCATAATCTTTGGTGTGCACAAAACTTGATCGGCTGGGATCCAACTATAATCGGTTTATCCTTGATAGATTTGATTGATTAGTTGCATATATCGACATCAGTATTTAGTATCTTGGTAGATCCTGTTATTGATTGCATGGTCTAAACACAATTACTTTGGTAGTTGTTAATTAGATTGATCTAGAACCCGACAAAGGAGTTTATTGGATTAAACATAAGAGCCTTTGTTTAACTCATATCACTGAGATTGAATAGATTTGTTACCGAACAGATTTGTTGTTCCTTTACTGTTTGGAATACGAACCAAAGGAATTGTTCCAGTGCGTGCACTTATTGAATGCCAGAAGCGCAGGGATACTGAAGAGACTAGGTGAAATATAGGTTTAATTGCGTGGTATCAACTATACGAAGTTGGTGTGATTTTGTATAGCGGCTTAATTTTGAGAGTATTCAATTCTGGACTACGTCCCGGGGTTTTTCTGCATTTGCGGTTTCCTCGTTAACAAAAAATTTCTGTGTCATTTACTTTTGTTTTCCGAAATTATAGTTGTTGTTATTATAATTTAAAGTAAATTACACAAACGTTAACTCTGTATTACTTGATAGTGATCCTATAGAGTTTGGTTAAGTCCGAACCTATTATCAAGTAATCACACTTTGATTGTTGTATTGTCTCGATCTCGTATCCATAGACGATCACACAAAGTGTGAATACCGATTCGTTGTATTGTCCCGACTCGGTCCATAAACAATCACTTTCGGTAAGAGGACTTATAGGTGGAAAAGTTTAAGATTTTGGTATATTTGGTGATGTGTTTTCAAAGTTGTTGTAGATAGTGATAAAAGGGTTGTTTTAAGACTTGTGAAGGAAATGGAATTTTTAGATTTAATAAAAATATATATACAAAAATATTAGCAATGGGTGAGAGGTACTGGGACTAAGGATTTGGCCGAATTCACTACACAGGGTTCATTCATATATTCTTTGACAATTTAAAACTCAATAAAATTAACATGGACTCTGATTTTGCAAAGATACATTCTCAAAACATCGATTGTAAGTCCTAAGCATGATGTATCAAAACAACTAAGCTAAGCATACATCATCAAATTAAATAACAACCAATTAATTCGAATCATATTTCAAATTAAAATTAGTGCAAAAAGTAAATAAAAGAATTAATGAAATTACCACATGGATGAAATTCGACCTCCTCCGTCGTCCCAGTGTTGGGGTTTAACTCATCATGTAGAAAACACACTCAAAATATGTATTCATGGCTCAAAAAGGAGAAAATGGTGTAAAACTGTAATCTGCGACGCACAAAAAGCGTCACAGAATGGACGATAAAACACAAGTGCTGCTGATGTTTATACTGCACTGCGACCCACGGTTGTGCGTCTTAGACACTGTTGATAAACCACTATCCTTGCGAGTCTGTTCTTCGTGTTCTTGGTGTTCTTCATCAGTAGTAGCAGCAGAAACAGAGTTTCATCAACTCTTGATTTCTGCTTCTCTGGACCTTCTCTCGACCCCAAACTCTCGACACCCATTCTCTGTGATACCAGAAATCTATTTATACTCCTCAGCCTCATTTAATCACGCCATAACTCAAGATAATTCTCTCTTTACACGGCTTAAAGAGAAAATATTTTTTGGATATTTTCTTCCTTTAATTAGCTCTCCACGCGCTGAAATGATGTATAAACACTCCAAACATGATCTTACACGCTGTAGAATTGATTCAACACTCTCCAAACACATGAGTACACGTCTAAATTTGATGTGATCGTGTAATATTCATTTCTTGAATGTGCTTCCTGATTTCTTGATTGCGATGATTCCAGCCAATTATGATCGATCCTAACATCCAAAATGTCTTCCTCTATCCATATCACAAATACCCATTGAAAATCAGAGGTTTAATCGAACTCTAACCCCTCCAAAAATCGATCGACCCAACTGCCAGTGAGAAGAAATATTTTCCCGCCTTTTTCCAAAATTTGAATTATGAGAAGAAAAGTGTCCTCCCCCTAATCCTGTACGGGTGTCCCTTTAGCAATTGGGGTGGAAATAGTACTTTTGGAGTGGAAATAGTAATTTTCTGGGTTCCTCCGGTACATTTCTGGGACGCTTCCGGTGCATTTCTGAGGTGCCTCCGGTACATTATCATGGGGTGTAAAACACTACTTTTTTAAGCCCATTTCGCCGCAAGGGCTTATTTCTCTAAAATTTCCTACAAAGACATAAAATAACACGATAAATACAAAATCGAGCACTAACAATACATACAATTGAGACATATTAGACACATAAATGTGTCTATCAACACCCCCAAACTTATTATTTGCTAGTCCTCGAGCAAAACTAATATGGAAAATAAAATCCTAACTCACTAGGTGTCCTAGTGACCGAGTTAATCTCGGGAGGGTTTAATAGAGGTGTACCCACAAAACCAATACTCCAGACCCTAGATATCTACGCAGAACCTTGGAAGGCACTAAAGAATCTCCTTGGTTGGCATACAATCATTGACTATAGGAGGAAGTACCTTGATGCGAAATTCCAATTGCTGTACACGAGTTTGCACTCAAGCATACCAAAATTCATATAAAGTGACAGAGCTCTACTCAGATAGTTGCACTATGGACATCATATTCAGAGTCAAACTAATCATATGGATAGAAAAAGGAGATGGAAATAGAAAATTGTAGATGGTTTTGATGTTAACCAAATGATCGATGTTTCACATATCTGTCTGAAGGCCACTGCCAAAATGAACCTATCCTAATGGACTGATATACCGGTCTGACTAATATCAACACAACTGGCATATACAAGGGAACCAGTGGTCAATAACTTAAATCTAGATCAACAAACTGGCAAATACAAGGGAACTAGCAGTTGACTACACAGAACAATAACCATTTTTTTTTAACTTAACGGCATGAATAGATCTTTTTGATCCAAGCGCATGCTTTTTGTCAGCAGATTACACGATAGTTCCCACGGGTCCTGCATTCCACGCTTGCTTAGGCGACGGAAACAGGGAGAACACACGCATATTGCTATCTAAGTGTTAATACTTATTCTGATTGGTCTAACTGGTCCGGTCTTTTTTTTTTTTTTTTTTTTTTTAGTAACTCAGTCACTCTAATTCACCCTAGCAGTGGTAACAACTTGAATCGTGTGCCCCACCTAATCACTTAGAGAAACATAGTTTAAAATGAAAAAATAAAATAAGAATAGAAGTGAAAAGGACTCAACGAGATATGGCGAAACTATCATGTTATTACTAACACCTGAGCTCTGTGCTTTTATGAATAGACTCTTTCGATGTTTCCATCTAATCAGATTGGTTCCTCAACTCCTATAACCAAGATGTTCCCATCCACTTAGATTGGTTAGTGTAAACCTTAATAGGCATAAATTTCTAGGCTCTGGAGTTTACTAATTGCAACTAAAAAGCTTCTCCCATAGCCCCAAACTTAAATCTAACATTGTCCTCAATGTTCTAAAGATGAAACTAAAAGCATGAACAAGGAGAAACTGTTACCATTTGAAGCGAAAGAGTTAAGGAAAGATATTACCGTGTTGCATGAGCATGGGATACCTCCCAAGAAGTGCTAAGTTTAAAGTCTTCAGCCAGACTTAGGAAAGGATTAGTCAACTCGAACCATAAAGTAACAGTCGAAATAACTGTGGGTCTTCAAAACTAAATAAAGCTGATCAAAGGAAACTGCAATGAACCAAGAAAGTGAACAAGACTAGCATGCCCTTACTTAGTTTCCTGATTAAGAAATTTATATCTAATTGTGGTCCAGGTTCAGGTTCTATGAAAGGGTCTAAATAGAAAATTTTCATTGGCTACGTTTCTTCATAGGTGGGATCCGAATCATTAGGTCCTAGAGTCTGGAAAAACTCAAATATGATCTTAGAAGCGCACAATAATAACCTAAATAACTGAGGATCCTCTAAGTCAATAAGATTTGACTTACATAATTGACCACAATGAGAGTAGTGGTCATTCTTAAGCAAATGTGTCGATTCTAATTTCCTAAAGCATTTAGGTTTAGTCTCACAACTTAATATTCGACACATTTGGAATATAAACGTTCCCACAGTTGGAAGAAAACTATTTGGTGGGAAAACAAAGTCTATCTGGGGATCATAGCCTGGGCAAACCACATCAACCAGAGGATGGGTTTCTAACGACTGAACTTCTTCCTGGACATCATTAGGTTCGGGAAAACGAGTATGAAGGTAATCTTGTAAAATTGTCGAGGCAGAGATATGAATTCCTAAGTGAAGGGACTTTCTGAGAGTTAAAGGTAAGGCACTAGGAAGGTGATAATCACCCCCAAACTTAGAGTTTTCAGTGTCTCTATATAGACTAGTTACAATCTCCCTAATTTCTAGATCATTGGAATCCTGAAAATAGTCAATTGCTCCTTCGAGGTTATACTCAAGCGACGCATCCTTACTCATATTTAATAGCTCTACGAGTTCATTTTCTTCGTCTAAGACTATTGTTTCTAAGTCGCTAGACTCTAAAACAGCATTTTCAGAATAAACCCGTTCCTCTAAAGCCATTATCGGCTTCGTAATCAAAATGAAAAACTACATTGTCTAAAACGGTGGTATCCCTAATCAAATCCTCGTCCTTTTGAATAGGTGAATAATCATAAAAATTATTTGGATTTGAACTAGAATCATTATAAAGCTCAATTGGATTAATAGATTCCTGATCACTATGCCTACACATTTCAGATTCTTCATTACTACTATCCTCATCATAATAGTACGAAGATGATTGAACCTTATCTAAATAAGTAGTGTCTTTTATTCTAACCTCGTCCTCTAAATTAGGAAAATATTCACTATTGATATCAAGGGTAGAATTAGAAACACTATTTTGGAAAATTAGATCATTTCGAGCAGCATTAGCTAACTGTTCATTTTCTGCCTCTAGACGTGCCTGAATTTCACAGAGCATAACACTTATACATTCACTACTCTCGTTTATCATCTCAGAATACCGTGTATACTCTTCTTTTGAACTATTCATTGCAACTAAACGTTTATACGTCCTTTCAATCCGTTGTTGGGTCTCTTCTAGAGATGGAACAGGTTCAGAAATATCATAATCAGGACTAGTTTCCAAAAACGAGTAACCAGTACTACAGTGTTCCTGATTTTCTTGCTCGTAAGACCAATTCGCGTGTGGATAGTAATTGGGCTCACTATGGTATGAACCATAACCTTGAAAAGGATGGCGTTCCCAACCACTATTCCCAACATGGTCATAGAAAAGATGATGTCCATATTCAAATTCAGGTCGATAATCGTTGTATTGGCTTCTATCATACCAGTTCGACATTCTTAATTGCAAGGGAATTTTACACAATCACAAACAAGGCTGACTCGACCAAATCAAAGCTATAGAATCTAGCAAACAAAAAGCATGATGGCTCCACTTAGATTGTTTTTTAGACTAGCTTCTATTCCTTCGAAAAGGAATTCGTTACAATTTGAGCACACCCTTCTGGAATCAATCCGAGCTAATGTAAGTTGAATCGAGGCGAGGGAAGCTCAGTGGAGCTTTGATACCCAAGGCCTCACCGCTATCACAAGGCGGCGCAATCACGCATTCAACTCACAGAAACCATCATGAACTTCGAAGTATACTAAAAGAGTAACCAATATTTTTCGAACGACTTTCCTACTAAGCTCGTTACCCTATAGGTCTCGTTCTAGTCAACATTTTAAGCTTAGGTTCGCGTTTGGTTTCGTTTTCCTAAAGCGGGCAAGAAGGGAGCGGTGATGAAATCCGAACCCTTATCTTGTATTAGCCAGGCCTCTCCCTTTACTAGGAATTTAAAAACAATCCAAATTCGTCCTCAATCAATGAATCACCTTAAGGAATACAGTAACTCGCTTACAGGAGATTCGCGAGTGTTTCGATGGACTTACCTCTCGTACCAGACGGGGGATGAACCGTTGAAGTCGACTCGGGCCACGACTCCTATGTCATGTACGAACCCGAGGGGCCGAGACGATATAGTAATCGTCGCCCTTCCCTGCACACAGTTTATATATAATTTTTTTTTATATAACCCTTTCGTAGGGTTTAAAATTAAAATAAATTGTCCAAAGTCCAGTCCAATGAAAAGAAATACAAAAAATAATAATAATAATAATTACAAAAAAAATAAATGAAAAGTCTCTTAAAAAAAGAATAAATAAAATAAATCTTTTTTTTTTTTTTTTGCTTTGTCTTTTTTCCTTCTCTTTTAGCTTTAAGCTTTGATTCCAAGGTCTTTAGTATCCAACTTCAAACCTGTAATACAAAGACACAACCAAAGAGACGTAAAAAGAACAAATGGAATAATAAAAAATAATAAAAACCTAAAAATTCTACTTAAGCACAAATCCACGTCGGCGGCGCCAAAATGATTAATGATTTTTCGTGGGTTGTAGTAATGAGGTTCAAACTCTCGGACTTGTGAAGGATAATTTTTTAGACTTAATAGAAAATAAATATATACAAAAAATATTAACAATATGGGCAAGAGTACTGGGACTAAAGATTCGGCCGTTTTTTTCATTTTCAAATGGTTCAGAAATTAATTCTAGCAATTATAGTTCAAAAACAAAACAAATATTAACTCTAGTTTATTGCCAAGATAGATTTTATAAAATATTACTTGTATTTCTTAAGCATGGCATATCAAAAATCCCTAGGACTAAGCATACTCCATCAAATGAAATCACAAGTAATTAATTTAAAATCTTAATTCAATTAAAATTAGTGCAAAAAGTAAATAAAAGAATTAATGAAATTACCACATGGATGAAATTCGACCTCCTCCGTCGTCCCAGTGTTGGGGTTTAACTCATCATGTAGAAAACACACTCAAAATATGTATTCATGGCTCAAAAAGGAGAAAATGGTGTAAAACTGTAATCTGCGATGCACAAAAAGCGTCACAGAATGAACGATAAAACACAAGTGCTGCTGATGTTTATACTGCACTGCGACCCACGGTTGTGCGTCTTAGACACTGTTGATAAACCACTGTCCTTGCGAGTCTGTTCTTCGTGTTCTTGGTGTTCTTCATCAGCAGTAGCAGCAGAAACAGAGTTTCATCAACTCTTGATTTCTGCTTCTCTGGACCTTCTCTCGACCCCAAACTCTCGACACCCATTCTCTGTGATACCAGAAATCTATTTATACTCCTCAGCCTCATTTAATCACGCCATAACTCAAGATAATTCTCTCTTTACTCGGCTTAAAGAGAAAATATTTTTTCTTCCTTTAATTAGCTCTCCACGCGCTGAAATGATGTATAAACACTCCAAACATGATCTTACACGCTGTAGAATTGATTCAACACTCTCCAAACACATGAGTACACGTCTAAATTTGATGTGATCGTGTGATATTCATTTCTTGAACGTGCTTCATGATTTCTTAATTGCGGTGATTCCAGCCAATTATGATCGATCCTAACACCCAAAATGTCTTCCTCTATCCATATCACAAATACCCATTGAAAATCAGAGGTTTAATCGAACTCTAACCCCTCCAAAAATCGATCGACCCAACTGCCAGTGAGAAGAAATATTTTCCCGCCTTTTTCCAAAATTTGAATTATGAGAAGAAAAGTGTCCTCCCCCTAATCATGTACGGGTGTCCCTTTAGCAATTGGGGTGGAATAGTAATTTTAGGGTGGAAATAGTAATTTTTCTGGGTTCCTCCGGTACATTTCTGGGATGCTTCCGGTGCATTTCTGAGGTGCCTCTGGTACATTATCCTGGGGTGTAAAACACTACTTTTTTAAGCCCATTTCGCCGCAAGGGCTTATTTCTCTAAAATTTCCTACAAAGACATAAAATAACACAATAAATACAAAATCGAGCACTAACAATACATACAATTGAGACATATTAGACACATAAATGTGTCTATCATTTGGGTACCCTCGTATTTTCAGCCCTTAACCAAGATAAAAATAACATGCCAGTCAGCTCGTCTGAGAATTCTAGTTAGCTTATCTGACTTCTGGTAGTTGAATGTGTCGATGATACTGTATTGGTCCAGTCATCCTTTTCCACTGGATTTTTCCTTTCGCCAGGTGGGATGAAACTAGGAGCCCACTCGCCATCTGTCAAGCAAAAGAAACGATTAACAGTTAAGTATGATTTTGAATCATGAAAAAAATATAGGGTATATGCAACAAATCTCTAGGTGAGGGGAAATTGAAGCGACATGGTAGATTGAATAAAGGATAGTGAATTTCTCTTCGGGAAACGCGGCCAATAAATAGTGAAGCAACCCATAACAAACCAAGAAATTCTTTATAAAAACCCTTGTAATTGCCGGAGAAGATATTCAATTTCTTTTTTCCTATTCATCTTCCATTTTCCTCAGATTGAAATTGAAGGTATCTGTTTTTTGTCCATGGCTGATAAGAAAAGCGCAGCGGATCGGAAAGGCAAGCAAAAGTTGCAGGAAATTGATATTGAGCCTCGAATTCACTGGTATCCTTATGAGTACTGGGTTGATTGTTTGCCATATGGGATTGCATTTCCTCAAGGATGTGAATCTCCTGACTTCAAGGAAAGCTTTGCATGGTACTTGGATGATTTGCAACATAATGTAAATGTGAAGGTGGAGGAATGTTTGCAAGAAGGAGGTCCGCCCAGTGTAGTTCATGAGTTGCTGTTTGATTCTCCCGTTGAACGGTTGAAACAATTCTTCAATCAGCCAAAGCCATCACCAATCAATCAAGATACTGGTAATCCATTTGTGATTCAAATAGAGGAAATTCCCCTGGGAAGCAGCAGCCACCATGTCAATGAAGATAAAGGTGGGACTAGTCCTCCACCCGAAGGAACTGAGGGTGGGGATGTTGATATGACTGAAGTGGATGGCATTGGTTCTCAGTACCCTGTTGTTAGGCCTCGCCGGTCTGGATCTGATGATGATGACTGGATTTTGTATGCATACCACCCCAAATATGGTCCTTTTCAAGTGCATGAGGGTGTTGCTGTTGTTGCTGACCGATTCCTTGTGTCTGGGTTGAGTAGGATTGGTTATCAGTCCATTACTCTCCCTGCTGAAGAAAGATATATGATTCGACAGTTGGTTGCAAGGCCATAGCGTCATGATGAGCCAATGTGTTTTCCGGTGATGGATGCTCTTTGCCCTGCAATTAGTCAGATAGGACGACGTATTTTTCCGGAATTGTTCAGCATGCCACCGATCCAATCCCCGATCCGAACCAGCCAGCGGCCGATCCTACGGGAGATGTACCAGCTACTGTTGTACCGTAGGAGTTTAATCAAGATGATGGTTTTGTTGACGAACCTTATACACCAGTACCGGAGCGGCAAAGAGAAGCACCATGTGTTCGTATGACTCAGAGCCGAACTCGGAGTGTCAGTCAAGGAACTCGGAGTGTCAGTCAAGGAACTCGGAGTGTCAGTCAAGTAACTCGGAGTAAGACTAGGCGGAATCAGAAGTAAGTATCTTGATTTTCCCTTCAACTCGATCATCAAGTATCGCTTGCTTGTCGAATTGTGATCTGATTACTGGTGGTGCACGTTTCGCTTGTTGTCTCGAAGTGTCCAGCAAATCAGGATGGTACTTCTTTAAGAAGATGACATGAAAAATGGGATGCACTTTCAACCTTTCGGGCAACTCAAGTCTGTAAGCCACCTTACCAACTCTTTTTATCACTTCAAAAAGACCATCATATCTTGGAATTAGGCCTCTATGCACTGTCTTGCTAGAAATATTTTTCCAAATTTCGGGCGTTAGCTTTAACAACACCATATCTCCCACCTCAAACTCCACATCTCTGCGATGCAAATCAGCATACTTCTTCATTCGTCTCTGCGCCTTGGATAAACTATCACGCGCCTGCTCAGTCATCTCCGTTTTTGACCTTACATAACGATAAGTTGTTGGACAGGAACCTTGCTTCTTAGCCTTTGGAACCTCATGAGTTGTTAATGGTTGTTGTCCTATCGCTAACTCGAAAGGACTCAACTCTGTTGATGAACTCTTATGCAAATTGTAACAAAATTGGGTCGTATCCATCAACGCCACCCAATTTCCCCGGCTTGCCGTCACATAATGACGTAAGTACCCTTCTAGCAATGCATTTATCCTCTCTGTCTGACCATCGGTTTGGGGGTGATTGCTAGTAGAAAACTTCAGTTCGGAACCAAGCATTCCAAACAAGGCGGTCCAAAACCTGCTTGTAAACCGTGAGTCTCTATCACTCACAATATCTCGAGGAAGTCCATAATACTTCACTACATTCTTGAAGAACAGATCCACTGCAACGTCTGCATTCCAAAAATGGGGACAGGGAAAGAATGCAGCATACTTCGAAAAGCGATCAACGGCGACCATTATCGATCTAAATCCTTGCACCTTTGGCATCCCGTTAATAAATTCCATCGACAAGCACTGCCATGGCTTGTCTAGAATCGGCAAAGGTTGTAGCAATCCTGCCACACTTATCCTTTCAGTCTTATCCAGTTGACACACTAAGCATGTATTCACATACAACTCAACATCTTCTTCCATCTTAGGCCAGTAATAGGAACGAGCTATCAAAGCATGCGTTCTTTCCATGCCTGGATGACCAGCCCAAATGGAATCATGCGTCTCTCGCAAGAGTTCCCTTCTCAGTCCACCTGAATAAGGTACATAAATTCTTCCTCTTTTGGCACAAATGACTCCATCATCTAGGCAATATCGACGAACGATCCCATCACAGATTTGCTTAGTCAGGCGCACACATGCCTGATCCTTCTTCGTCTCTTCTTTGATTCGACGCAACAACTTTGCCTCAATCGTGGTCAGTGTCGCAACATATTCTGCCACCAACTTTCTGCTAGAGCACTGCTCGATCGAACTCGCATGCGTTGCTATCTCAAGCATGTTTGTCAAGTTTAGCTGTCAAAACTATATGTCTTGATATCTAGACTACTTATAGCTTAGTCTCGGTTTATGACAGATTAGTGTAGTTGAGCTCCATACTCCTGACGATCATCTTACGAAAACGAAGAACTACTCAAGGAACTAGTGGAACTTCATCCGACTAAAAGGTATGTGGATACTTGAACTTATCTATCACTCAAAAGTCTATCTCTCTATCTCCTACTCTTGAGACAAAGTCGTATAAGTATGATAGTTTTCATACATACACATTTGCTATTTCGAGCCGAGTTTACTCGCCTATCTTTTTCTCGAAATACGTGTTGGTAAGCTTTCGCTTTAACCACATTTTATCTTTATCCGTGACGAAATCCAAGATGACGTTTCAATCTTGAAAATAGCTTTGATGAAGATAGTCGTGAATAACGATTGTTATAATATTATAGAAGAATGTTTCAATGATTAAAGTGTAGAGTTGAGATTATATAACCAACTATGGATATAAGCATATATAGTGTGTTCGCACATTAGTGTATAAATACATGTGCCGGAAACCAATTGTGTGCACTTGTGCATGCTGAATTGGTAAAGGAGACATGTTGGGTACGCATATTGGCGGAAGTTTTCGACCGAAAACTTCTGCTGGAGTTTGTAGTTTGCAAACTGGAAAACCAATCACCTTAGGTACGCGTACTCACGGAAGTTTTCGAACCGAAAATTCCTGCTGAGTTTCCAAACTCAAATCCGGTAGCTAAGGTACGCACATCTATACGCGTACCCAAGATGGTTATTTCTCAAATCGGAAGTTCATGAACTTAAAACAATAAATCAATAAGGAATACAATCTTGCAAACCATGGCTATATTTTTCATAAATATATTCAAGTGAATCAAACCGATTTTGTTTCAATTGTGTCTATGAATAAAGACCTAAGCAATTGAACAACTCTATCAACTAGTTCTTATGAGTCATTTGAACTAGTTATGAGAAAGATGAATATGGTTGATATGAAAGTACTCATATGGCTAACCTCGGTTAACTATTTGTGAACCAACCAAGTGTACACGTTTAGGTACGGTTACTCCAACCTAAATGAAACACATTTCATTTGTGTTTCACAAGCTAAGTTTCGATCTAACGGTTGAAAGATATTAGCTTGGAGAAATCAGGTTTTTCATCTAGCGGTGAATATTGAATGCTTTGTTATCAAGGTAACTTGGATTCCAAACCCTGATTTGAAAACTATATAAAGGAGACATCTAGTAATTGGAAAAACTAATCCCCACACCTCCTGTGTGATACTAGTTAGTTTGCTAGAGTCGATTCTCCTTTAACCTTAGGTTTCTTCCTGAGACCCTGTAGGTTAACGACTGAAAGACTTCATTGGGATTGTGAAGCCAGATGAAACTACTTCTCTTGTAGTTGAGCGATCTTATCTTGCCATTTTCTATCATACGAGTTCAATTGAATAATTGTTGAGATTATATCTCCGATAGGGCAAGATAAAATGAAATCACAAACATCTTCGTCTCATCGTTTGTGATTCCGCAACATCTTGTTTCGCTACCATACGATTAAGATTGTTGTGAGATGATTGATAATACTAGGTTGTTCTTCGAGAATATAAGTCTGGATTATCAATTGATCCCTGTTCACCTTGATTTATCAAAACACGGAGCAAAACTCATAGGTTTATCTGTGGGAGACAGATTTATCTATTATCATAGACTTTTCTGTGTGATATAGATTTGTTTATTAAAGTCATCGACTTTGGGTCGTAGCAACTCTTGGTTGTGGGTGAGATCAACTAAGGGAATCAAGTGCGTAGTATCCTGCTGGGACTAGAGACGTAAAGAGCGCAACTGTACCTTGAAACAGTGTAGGATTGATTAGGGTTCAACTACAGTCCAGACCGAAGTTAGTTTGTAGTAGGCTAGTGTCTGTAGAGGCTTAATACAATGTGGTGTTCAATCTGGACTAGGTCCTGGGGTTTTTCGGCATTTGCAGTTTCCTCGTTAACAAAATTTCTGGTGTCTGTGTTATTTCTATTCCGCATTATATTTTGTTATATAATTGAAATATCACAGGTTGTGCGTAAAGATCAATCAATTAGAATATCCAACCTTTGGTTGTTGATTTAAATTTATTGACACTTGGATATTGGTCTTTGGTACCATCCAAGTTATTATCCTTGTATTTGATAAAGACTCGCAGATTTCTATTTGCTTGAGTAAAGATCAAATCAAGTGAGAGAGATATTAACTCCTCGATATACTTTTCTCTAGATTGAGTCTGACTGTCTAGTTGATTCTCTAGAAAGTATATTAGAGTTAGTCCATACAGATTGCTAATCGAAATATTGGGTGTAGTTGTTATACCCCCGCTTTTTCAATTGGTATCAGAGCAGGCAAACACGTTTAAGACCTCAAAAGTTTGTATTTGTAGCGATCTGACTCTATGGACAAAGGTGTTATCTCTGATAAACGCGTCACCAGAAATAAAGATTATGTTTCTAATAAGTCTATTAAAGAGAAAGATGTTTCAATCTTGGGAATAGACGAATCCCGTGTTCAAATGAAACAAACTAACATTGACATGTGTTATCATGATGAATCTAACTCTACTAGTCAATAGGAAACAGCTAGAGAGAGTAAACTAATTCTAAACCTTGTTAGAATTCAAGCTGAAAGATTCAAACAATTAAAAAAACATGTCAATGTTCTTCTTGGTGTAGCAACAGACTGTGACTCCAGTGAAATGGCTTCTATTAAAGAAAAACCTGGAGTTCGATCAGCTCGTATCTTACTTTAGGCTAAACTTAAAAAGGATGCCTTAGAAATTGAACATCTTTTGAGTAAACTCTATACATTCAAAAATGTTCAGAAAATACTGCTATACCGTCTACTTCTATTCAAATTGAAAGAGATCCAGTTTCAGAAGTAATTCATGATTCTCCTGATGAGCAGGAGATTCACACATCAGTTGAAAGAGAGAAATCTTCAAAAAATTATGTTAAGTCTGCAATCTCTAATCACTCCCGTGATTAGAAAATATGCCTTCTTTGTGATTCGAAAGGGCATATAGTGCAAAAGAGGAAACCCAAGTTGAAAAATAAATCGTGGGTTCAACTTCAACACACCTTAGACTTAACTCTTAAAGGTGTAACTGATATTCGTATGTCTAAACCAATTGGTTTCAGTACACATCCTGTGTTTCCCACCAGGAAAGTCAGTTCAATAAATTCCTCAAATGCACAAAAGCATTGTAGACCTCTTGACAAATATCATTCAAGAAGAACTCATGTTCTCTCTCCTGTCAATAATGGAGATAATGCTAAAACTGATGTGAATCATGCATCAAGTGAAGAATGCGGATATGAACAGATGGATGACAATCTAAAACCGATTATTGAAGGATATAAGGAAATCATCAACAAGCTGTCAGCTCCATCTAGACGTTCTTCTTTAGGTAAGAATCCTTACTATGTGTCGTATTATGATGATAGTAAATTTTATGATAACTTTTCACATCATAACAATATTCTTTTTGGTAACAGAAGAAAAGGGTTTAACCAAAAACAATATTCATTTGATGAGCTAAAAGCTCATACTTGTGCCTCTTAATCACAAGGTTGGATGATCTCTTACAAAAAACCTGGTTAAGAGAGATATATTCAGGTATACTTGTTGTAAATGTGTTTTAGATTCTCAAGCTATGTTCTTATCATCTTTAGCAGGAGTATCCTCACAAACATGTTTACATAAGTTTTTTTTTTCTTCAAAAGTTACTCTCTTTGATTTTTTTTTGGTTTAAACCATTTGCTGCCTGTGTTCTCAAAAATAGGTTCTCTATGAGACATAATTTCTTTTGAGGCACTAAAGGATCTTCATATAGCAAAAAAGTTTTTGCAAGGTCATGTCCTTACGACCCACGTGGTTCTTTTGGGTGGAAATTGTACTCGTACTGGTTACCCGTGTAACTGACACGAACCAATTAAGGAAACCCTATTTTTTCCTTCCTATGAAACCTTTAAGTATCCAAGCTACCGAGTTACATAAGTCACGTATGCAAACTCTTCTTTTGGGTAGTCAAGGATGT
This sequence comes from Papaver somniferum, assembly GCF_003573695.1. NCBI lineage: Eukaryota > Viridiplantae > Streptophyta > Magnoliopsida > Ranunculales > Papaveraceae > Papaver > Papaver somniferum. The sequence continues at coordinate 85,973,507 of NC_039362.1, forward strand.
CTTCTTCTTCATCTCATTATGGTGATTTTGCTAAAGGATTCCTTGAGAAAGGTTTTGGTTTAGAAACAAAAGGAAGGAAGAAAAGAACTCTTGTAGAAGATGGCACTCCCAATGCCTCATCTTATATTGCTTACTCTCATCAAGATGTTGAGAATGAGGATATGGTTTCTGCTGAAGTGGTTCATGAATTTCTTAAATACTTTGAGAAAGCAAAACAACAACTCGTTGAGACTATGAAGGATCTTGATATGGCGAGAATTGAGGTGAAGAAGGTTTCTACCGAACTTGGTCTCATAAAGTCACATGTTAAAGAACTTTTCAATGAGGATATCTTCTCCGAAGACGCAGTTGTTAACATGAATCACAAGCTCGAAGTCCGTGAAGCTATCGTACGTGAACTCTAATGTAGCTTGTGATCGGTTTCAGTAGATTTTGTCTTTTGACTCTTTTTTTTGTCTAGTGAAACTTCTTAAGAGAATTTTATTCTTGTTTTTGTTTAAGAAGGATAACTAGGGTTCGGAATAGCCATTATTGTGAGTACACATAGATATGTCCAACATTTTCATCTTCATGTTTTTAGATTTATTTGGTTAAATTCTAAAGTTGGTTTGGAAGATGATTTTTGCAGTATTAATCTTTATGGTTTTATATATTGCAATGTGTTATGGGATATGTGTGTTTGTGTCCGTGAACTATTATTGTCCCATATATTGTCAAAATTTATCTCATTTATATGTCGATATGCATGTATTGATACAAGATCGATGAACTTTTTGACAAACAAAAGTTAAGCCTATTATGTCAATTCATTGATGGAAGATAGGTTAAAATCTTTTGTTTATGAGGACTATGTCTATTGTATGTCGTTATGCAAATAGTGATAAAGATAGAATGAATCCTTGTATATTCCGCAATATTGATCTTTCCCTGATCCATATTTTATGTGTATACTGTGCGGATCCATAAGTATTCTTGTGTGAGCATTTCCAACTAAACAAATCATAGACTCGTTTGTGATTAATTTGGTTGTGTATTCCGATTAAATTAATCATGGGTTCTCTTGTGGTTAGTTTAATTGAGAATTTTTTGGATACAAAATCATTTTGTGGTTTTTGGTGTCCAAAGAAATCCTTCTTTTCTTGTAAAAGTAAGGTCGCTCTTGTTGTTCTTTCAGGAATGACATCAAATGGGGGAGAGTTCATTTGAACTTGCGCATAATTTCCATATCTTTGTGGGGAGTGCGGATGTGGAATTTTGAGGAGTTATCTTGTATCTTTATAAAATCCGTGATGAATGCATCTAACCTCGGCTATATGATTGCATCAAAACAAGTTGATATGTGCTTTTCTTTGGTCTTGAAGTGTCTCCATGAAAATTTCATTAGGATCCCGTTTTGGTACCTTTGCCAATTTTATTGACAAAAAGGGAGAAATTAATATGTAGTTCACACTACAAATACATATGGTTTTCGGATCATTATGTAAGGGGGAGTGATTTTCGTGTTGAGACGAAGTATTGACTAAGGGGGAGTGATACATATCACCATAGTATTGTTGTCGAAGTTGTGATATAAGAACTTTGATATTGTGTAATAATACTATGGCACTGTATAACAATGATCGAGAGCTTTTGTTTTCTCATTGTTATGGCTACGGAACTTCAACAACTATGATGCTGAATTGAACATCTATGGAATCATGGGAGTACTTGGAAAAGACGAAGTTTTCGAGTAATGTTGAAGCACCAAGGAGATCAAGCATGTGGACGAGAAGCTACAAAGTTTTATTTATTTTGTAATCCATATGTATTGATAGTTTTCCCACTAAAATTGACAAAGGGGGAGATTGTTAGAGTACTGCTCGGTCGAACTCGCATGCGTTGCTATCTCAAGCATGTTTGTCAATTTTAGGTGTCAAAACTATATGTCTTGATTTCTAGACTACTTATAGCTAAGTCTCGATTTAGGACAGATTAGTGTAGTTGAGCTCCAGACTCCATGGCGATCATCTTACGAAGACGAAGAACTACTCAAGGAACTAGTGGAACTTCATCCGACTAAAAGGTATGTGGATACTTGAACTTATCTATCACTCAAAAGTCTATCTCTTTATCTCCTACTCTTGAGACAAAGTCGTATAAGTATGATAGTTTTCATACATACACATTTGCTATTTCGAGCCGAGTTTACTCGCCTATCTTTTTCTTGAAATACGTGTTGGTAAGCTTTCGCTTTAACCACTTTTCATCTTTATCCGTGACAAAGGTCATGATGACGTTTCAATCTTGAAAATAGCTTTGATGACGATAGTCGTGAATAACGATTGTTATAACATTATAGAAGAATGTTTCAATGATTGAAATTTAGAGTTGAGATTATGTAACCAACTATGGATATAAGCATATATAGTGTGTTCGCACATTATTGTATAAATACATGTGCCGGAAACCAATTGTGTGCGCTTGTGCATGCGACATTGATAAAGGAGACAAGTTGCGTACGCATGCTGGCGGAAGTTTTTGACCGAAAACTTCTGCTGGAGTTTGTAGTTTGCAAACTGGAAAACCAGTCACCTTAGGTATGCGTACCAGTACGTGTACTCACGGAAGTTTTCGAACCGAAAATTTCTGCTGAGTTTCCAAACTCAAATCCGGTAGCTAAGGTACGCACACCCATACACGTACCCAAGCTGGTTATTTCTCAAATCGGAAGTTCATGAACTTAAACCAATAAATCAATAAGGAATGCAATCTTGCAAACCATGGCTATATTGTTCATGAATTGATTCAAGTGAATCAAACCAATTTTGTCTCAATTGTGTCTATGAATAAAGACTGAATCAATTTAACAACTTTATCAACTTGTTCTTATGAGTCATTTGAACTAGTTATAAGAAAGGTGAATATGGTTGATATGAAAGTACTCATATGTCTAATCTCGGTTAACTATTTGTGAACCAACCAAGTGTACACATTTAGGTACGGTTACTCCAACCTAAATGAAACACATTTCATTTGTGTATGACAATCTAAGTTTCGATCTAATGGTTGAAAGATATTAGCTTGGAGAAATCAGGTTTTTCATCTAACGGTGACTATTGAATGCTTTGTTACCAAGGTAACTTGGATTGCAAACCCCGATTTGAAAACTATATAAAGGAGACATCTAGCAATTGGAAAAACTAATCCCCATACCTCCTGTGTGATACTAGTTAGTTTGCTAGAGTCGATTCTCCTTTAACCTTAGGTTTCTTCCCGAGACCCTATAGGTTAACGACTGAAAGACTTCATTGGGATTGTGAAGCTAGACGAAACTACTTCTCTTGTAGTTGAGCGATCTGATCTTGCCATTTTCTATCTTACGAGTTCAATTAAATAATGGACTTGAGATTATATCTCCGATAGGGCAAGATAAAAAGAAATTACAAACATCTTCGTCTCATCGTTTGTGATTCCGCAACATCTTGTTTCGCTACCATACGATTAAGATTGTTGTGAGGTGATTGATAATACTAGGCTGTTCTTCGGGAAAATAAGTCCGGATTATCAATTAGTTCCTGTTCACCTTGATTTATCAAAATACGGAACAAAACTCATAGGTTTATCTGTGGGAGACAGATTTATCTATTATCATAGACTTTTCTGTGTGATGCAGATTTGTTTAATAAAGTCTTCGACTTTGGGTCGTAGCAACTCTTGGTTGTGGGTGAGATCAGCTAAGGGAATCAAGTGCGTAGTATCCTGCTGGGATCAGAGACGTAAGGAGCGCAACTGTACCTTGAATCAGTGTGAGATTGATTAGGGTTCAACTGTCCAGACCGAAGTTAGTTTGTAGTAGGCTAGTGTCTGTAGCGGCTTAATACAGTGTGGTGTTCAATCTGGACTAGGTCCCGGGGGTTTTCTGGATTTGCGGTTTCCTCGTTAACAAAATCTCTGGTGTCTGTGTTATTTCTATTCCACATTATATTTTGTTATATAATTGAAATATCACAGGTTGTGCGTAAAGATCAATCAATTAGAATATCCAACCTTTGGTTGTTGATTTAAATTGATTGACACTTGGATATTGGTCTTTGGTACCATCCAAGTTATTATCCTTGTATTTGATAAAGACTCGCAGATTTCTATTTGCTTGACTAAAGATCAAATCAAGTGAGAGAGATATTAACTCCTCGATATACTTTTCTCTAGATTGAGTCTGACTGTCTAGTTGATTCTCTAGAAAGTATATTGGAGTTAGTTCATACAAATTGCTAATCGAAATATTGGGTGTGGTTGTTATAGCCCCGCTTTTTCACTTTCTACTCAACGCATCTGGCACAGAATTAAGCCTTCCTAGCTTATGCTCGAACTTGTAGTCGAACTCGCTCAAAAAGTCAATCCACCTTGCTTGTTTTGGCGATAGTTTCTTCTGGCTGGAAAAGAACGTAATGGCCGCATTATCCGTCCTTATGATGAAATAAGTTCCCAACAAATAATGGCGCAACATTCTTAGGCAATGTATCACTGCAAACATCTCTTTCTCATGTACAGCGTATCTCCCTTCAACATCGTTCAGCTTACGACTCTCATAAGCCACTGGATAGCCTTCTTGCACCAAGACTCCCCCTAGAGCCCTGTCTGAAGCATCAGTGTGCACTTGAAATGGTATATCGAAGCTAGGCAAGCGAAGAACTTGTTCTGTCGAGACCTCTTCCTTCATCATCGAATGACCGCTGACACTCGTCAGTCCATTCCCATGATTTGTCCTTCCTCAACAAATCCTTCAATGGGGCTACTTTCTTTGAATAACCAACTATGAAGCGCCGGTAATAGTTAGCTAAACCCAAGAAATAACGAAGCTCTCCAAGCTTCTTCGTCTCAGTCCAATCCATAATGGCCTCCACATTTTTCTGGTCCATATGCACGCACCCTTGTGATATCACATGGCTAAGGAAAGTAATTGTGGTTTGGGAAAACTCACACTTTTCCTTCTTCAGATACAAACTTTCTTCCCTAAGCTTTGCAAACACTTTGCGAATATGCATCGCATGCTCTTCCAAAGTCTCACTGTAAATGACTATGTCATCCAAGTATACCACAACAAAGCGGTCGATGTACTCAGCAAACACATCACTCATCAGATTGCAAAACATTGCATGTGCATTCATCAAGCCGAATGGCATCACACGGTACTCAAACGGGCCATACCTTGTTACCATTGCAGTCTTTGGTTCATCTCCTTCTGCTATGCACACTTGCTAATAACCTGAGCGCAAATCCAACTTGGTGAAAAACTTGGCCTTCGCTAATCTGTCAAACAAGTCTACCACTAGCGGAATTGGGTACTTGTTCTTCACAGTTAGCTTGTTCAAAGCCCTATACTCCACACACGTACAAAGCGATTCATCTTGCTTCTTTTGGAACAGAACCGGAGCACCAAATGGAGCTTTAGACGGTTGTATATAACGTGCCTCCAACAGTTCAGAAATCTGCTTGCACATCTCCTCAAGTTCTAGCGGTGACATACGATATGGTGCTTGCGCAGGCGGCCTCGCCCCTGGCACCAATTCTATCATATGATCGATCATACGTCGCGGTGGTAGCATCTTAGGCAGTTCTGCAGGAATTGTGTCTGCAAACTCTTCTAAGACCTCACCTATTCCATCCTCAACTTCTACTACCTTTCCTGGTTTGATCTCAACCAACACTCCTAGGAAAGTAGCCAAGCCTTGGCACATTCCTTCTTTCACCTGAATCGCAGACAAGTATGGCTTAAGTATCTTGTATGGTTCACTTTGCCTCACCATAGAGACAAAACATGGGCATTGAGGGTGCTGTACCAATATCCCATTCTTATGAGGTAATGGCGACGCCTTCGCGCGCAAAAGAAATCCATGCCCAAAATCAGGTCATAATCATCCATGACCATCACTGGAAAATCTAGTTTTCCTTTCCATTCTCCAACTTGCACACCTGCATTGAAAACTTTACCTCGACTGGCTTGTGGTTCTGCGTTATCAGTTTTGATGGTGCTAGCCGCGCTAGTAACTGTTAAATGCCATGGCAACGTCTGGATGAATGAAAGACTTGGTAGCACCGGTATCAGCCATCTCTAATACCCTCTCTCTCTATTGATTCTCACATCAATGTACATCAGTCTAAAAGACATCTTCTTCTTGGTGTGTGCTTTGCTCCCTAGCAAAAGACTGATGTTGCGATGTTGGTCCATACCAACATCATGGTGAGCCCTCCTAGCGTCGCTATGTTTCTCATCGGCACTTGCAGCGTCTCCGGTACCCTTGGTGCAGTTCTGATATGTAGAACAACTAGTTTCACCCTCATCAAGTTGTTCCAGGGACATCCTTCGTGTGTGATTATCACTTGCATATTCTTGGATTAAGGTTTCACATACCTTTAATGCCAACCTTTGGTATGATCTTCGCCTCACCCTTTGCATGTCTTGTACTTTCTGTGTGGATCCTTCACTTTAAATACAATTCACGGCCAAATTCAAGAACAATAACAAATCACTCATCCTTCTATAATCCAACATGAACAGTGAGACCCTTAACCTGGCTCTGATACCCGAATTGTCACAAGTTCGCAACACCCAAATGCAACACCAACTTGAAAATGACGATTATGCTCCGCAGCACAATCTCATCCAACTCGCACTTAGCCAATACTTCAACTTCTTGACTAAATCTCTATTCAGCCCATACTAAACAGAGGTTCTGATCACAAATCTTCCAAGCCTTCAATCAAATACACACACTCTGCTTGATGCATAAACATAAGCAAAAACAAGGGACAAATGTACCAACGGAACTCAGCTTTTAAACTAGGTCGTAGCCTTTTATTTATTGCACACTTATGGTTACATTATCTTCTTGTTCCGGATTACCCAATCCCTTCAAAAGATCAGTCTTATATAGCCTTACAAAAGCTATATACAAGTAACTATCAGGCAGTTACAGATTTACTTTATACCAGGCAGTTAGCCAACCGTGCCAACTGACGCCACTACACTCTAAAGCTAAACAAACATGTCATAGCCTTCAGAAATGCATAAAGCAAAGCAACTTCCGTGTAACAAACTCGAAACCGTCAAGGCCATGTGCCTGGCACATGTCATCCAGCCTTGTAGCACAATGATTGTGAAAAAGCGGGGGTCTAACAACCACACCCAATATTTCGTTTGGCAATCTGAATAGACAAACTCTAATATACTTTCAAGAGAATCAAATTGACAGTCAGACTCAATCTAGAGAAAAGTATATCAAAGAGTTTTATATCTCTATCTCTCAATTCAATCCGCAATCAACAAATAAGAATTTGCGAGCCCGATTGAATATAAGAGAAGTAACTTGAACGGTACCAAAGACCAATGTTCAAGGATCAATCAACAACCAAAGGTTGGATTTACCAATTGATCGATTCAACGCACAACCTGTGATATTTCAATTATATAACAAAATATAATGCGGAAAAGAAATAACACAGACACCAGAATTTTGTTAACGAGGAAAAACACAAATGTAGAAAAACCCCGGGACCTAGTCCATCTTTGAACATCACACTGTATTAAGCCATTATAGACACTAGTCTACTACCAATGAACTTTGGACTGGAATGTAGTTGAACCCTAATCAATCTCACACTGACTTAAGGTACAGTTGTGCTCCTTACGTCTCTGATCCCGGCAGGATACTACGCACTTGATTCCCTTAGATGATCTCACCCACAACCAAGAGTTGCTACGACCCAAAGTCGAAGACTTGATAAACAAATCCGTCTCACACAGAAAAGTCTATTGGAATAGATAAATTTGTCTCCCACAGAAATACCTACGAGTTTTTTTCTGTCTTTTGGTAAATCAAGGTGCACAGGAACCAATTTATAAACCGTACTTATATTCCCGAAGAACATCCTAGTATTATCAATCACCTCACAATAATCTTAATCGTATATGGTACTGAAAAAAGATATTTAGGAATCACAAACGATGAGACGAAGATGTTTGTTACTACTTTTTATCTTGCCTATCGGAGAATCAATCTCGAGCAAATCTTAGAGAATATAGTACTCAATACGATAGAACAGTGAAAGATCAGAACACACAACTACGGAGAAAATAGTTGGGTCTGGCTTCATAATTCCAATGAAGTCTTTAAGTCGGTAACCTAGAAGGTTTCGTGAAAAACCTAAGGTTAAAGGAGAATCGACTATAGCTTATACAACTAGTATCATACATGAGGTGTGGGGATTAGGTTTCCCAGATGCTAGAGTTCTCCTTTATATAGTTTTCAAATCAGGGTTGGCAACCTAAGTTACCTTGGTAACAAAGCATTCAATATTCAACGTTAGATGAAAACCTGATTAGATTCAAGCTAATATCTTTCAACCGTTAGATCGAACTTAGCTTGTTATACACAAATGAAATGTACCTAAGTTTAAGTAACAATACCTAAAAGTGTACACCATGTTGGCTCAACAGTTTTTAACCGAGGTTAGATATATGAACACTCTCATATCAACCTTATTCATCTTAACCACAACTAGTTCAAATGACTCAAATAAAACTAGTTAAAGAGTTGTTCAATTGATATATTCTCATAGAAGTATACAAGAACACAATTGAAGCAAAATCAGTTTGATTCACTCGAATCAATTCATGAATATTATATCCACGGTTTGCAAAGAATGCATTCCTTAATATATAAATGTATTAGTTCATGAGCCAGCCGATTTTAGAACTTTAACCACTCAAGTATGCATACGGGTACGCATACCTAAGTAGCTGGTCTGGGTTTGGGTTCGCCAGTATGCGAACGGGTAAGCATACCTTAGTACACTTCCAAAGCTCAGCAGAAATTCCCGGACCTATCCCTTACGCAAGTATGCGTACCGGTATGTGTACTTCGTACATGTAATTTCACAAGTACAAGTACGCATACGGGTATGCATACTCTAGTTTCGGTCATGGATCACATACATGCAAGAATGCACACTATGTTTATAATCCAATAGTTCTAAACTCTATTTCAATTATTGAAACTTTTTTAAAGGATGATAATAGCCGTTTTCACACACTATTAGCATCAAAGCAATTTTCAAGATATTTAAATAATCATAACGAAACATTTCAAGTCTACACCAAATGATTGTATCATACAAACCATGTAAGATGTTACTCGGAAATTTTCACATGGTCATCTTTTGACTTGCGTCAAGAATATAAGATGAACTTGGTTGAAGCAATAGCTTACCAACACATATTTCGAGAAATATGTAAGCGAGTTAAACTCAGCTCGAAATCTCAAATGTGCATAATCGAATACTATATAGTAATACGACTTTTGTCTGAATATAGGAGATAAAGTAGAAATAGTCTTTCCAAGTGATAGATGAGTTTTAGTCTCCACATACCTTTTGTTGATGAAGTTCCGCAAGATCTCCTTAGTAGTTCTTCGTCTTCAATTGATGAACATCGTGAAGTTTAATGCTCAACTACACAATCTATCCCAGTCCGAGACATCACTATAAGTAGACTAGAAATCAAGACTTATAGTTTTGATCAATAACATTGACAAACAAGCTTGAGATAGCAACGCTTGCGGGTTCGACCGAGCAATGCTCTAACAATCTCCCCCTTTGTCAATTTTGGTGACAAAACTATCAATACATATGGATTACAAAATAAATAAACTTTGTAGCTTCTCATCCAAATGCTTCATCTCCTTGGTTCTTCAACATTACTCGAAATCTTCGTCACTTCCAAGTACTCCAATGATTCTAAAGGTTTTCAATTCAGCATCATAGTTGTTGAAGATCCGTAGCAATAACAATGAGAAAATAATTACTCTCAATCATTGTTATACAGTCATAGTATTGTTACACATCATCAAAGTTCAATTGTATCATAACTTTGACAACAATACTATGGTGATATGTATCACTCCCCCTTAGTCAGTACTTCATCTAACAATGAAAACCACTCCCCCTTACATAATGATCTGTAAACCATATGTATTTGTAGTGTGAACTACACATTAATTCTCCCCCTTTTTATCAATATAAATTGGCAAAGGTCTGAAAACTAGTGGGATCCTCATGAAATTTTCATAGAGATACTTCATGACCAAAAGAGAACAACATAACAACTTGTTTCGATGATTTCACATAGTCGAAACTTAGTGTATTCATCAAGGAGTTTATAAAGATACAAGATAACTGCTACAATATTCCACAGCCGCACTCCCCACAAAGATTTGACAATTAAGCACAAGTTCAGTTAAGAACTCTCCCCCTTAAAATGTCATTCCCGAAAGAACAACAAGAGTGACCTTACTTTTGCAAGAAAAGAAGGATTTATTTGGAAAAACACTAAGATACTCAATAGAAATTCAACTACTGAAACAAATGCAGAATTGAAGTAACACTTAAACTGGAATTCCAAACTCAATTGCCCAACGATCGAGATAAGTGCAGAGGCAAGAGTTTAGGAAAGACTAATGAACCAAAAAAACATCAATAAACCGCCGTAAGTGTTTAAATGTAGCAATATCTAATGGTTTGGTGAGAGTATTGTTCGGAAGGCACAAATTCCATATTTATGATACCATTTTCATATATATCTCGAATAAAATGATACCTTACATCAATGTGCTTAGTTCTTGAGTGCTCAACGGGGTTCTCAGTGATTCGAATCATGCTTGAGTTGTCACAAAAGATCTTCATTATTCCAGTATTAATTCTATAATCAGCAAGCATTTGTTTCATCCAGAGAACTTGAGTACAACATGAGCCTGCATCAATATATTATGCCTCACATGTAGACAGGGATTGTAAATTTTGTTTCTTGCCATGCCAAGCCATAAGATTCAATCATACATAGTAGAAATCCCCTGATGTAATTTTTATGTCTTCCACACATCCTGCCCAATCATCATCTGAATAGGCAGAAAGATCAGTGTTAGTATCAAAAGTGTAAGATAGACCATACCCGACCGCGTGATTGACATATCGTATGATCCTTTTCGCAGTTGCAAGATGAGATTCCTTTGGATTTGCCTGAAACCTAGCACAACAACCAACACCAAAAGCAATATTAGGTCCAGTGGATTTAAGATATAAAAGGCTTCCAATGATAGATCGATAAAGTTTTTGATCCACATTTACACCTTTCTCATCTCGATGTAGTTTACCCGTGGTGGGAATATGCGTCAGTTTTGGAGTTGACTTATCAAGACTGAATCTTGTGACAAGATCTCTTGCATATTTTTCTTGAGATGAGTAAATTTCATCCTCGTGTTGTTGAATTTGTAAACCCAAAAATAATTTAATTCACCAACACTGCTCATTTCAAACTCCTTGCCAAGAGAGACTTGAAAATCTTTTGCAATTTTCTCAGATGTTGATCCACAGATGACATCATATACATAGACTTGAGAGATAACAACATCTTTCCCACTCCATTTGGTAAACAACGTTTTATCAGCTCCACCTCTCGAAAAATCTTTCCTAAGAAGGGAAGTAGTTAGTTTTTTGAACCAGGCACGATATGTTTGTTTTAACCCATATAATGCCTTATTAAGCTTAAGGACGTGATCTGGGAAATCAGGGTTTTCGAATCCCTTAGGTTGAGCGACATAGACTTCTTCATTTATGTTTCCAATTAGGAAGGCGGATTTAATGTCCATTTGAAATAGCTTAACCTTAAGGAAACAAGCATGAGCTAATAACAAACGAATGGACTCAAGGCGTGCCACATGAGCAAAGGTTTCGTCAAAGTCGATTCCATCAATCTGTAAATATCCCTGAGCGACAAGTCTAGATTTGTTTCTGACAATGGTGTTAAATTCATCAGACTTGTTCTTGAATATCCATTTAGTACCAACACTATTGATATTGAGGGTACAAGGTACGAGCTTCCATACATCTTGTCTTTGGAAATGATTTAACTCTTCATACATTGTATTCACCCAAAAGGGATCGCTAAGAGCTTCATAAATATTTCTAGGTTCTATTTGCGATAGATAACAACCAAAATTACAGATATTTTGAAGTAATCCTCTCGTCTTAGCTGTAGAATCTCTCCCACCAATAATACTGTTAGTATCATGATTTCTTTGAACCCAGAGATTCCGTGGAGGGGAACGTTCTTGTTCAACAGGTACAACCTGACTAGGGCTTTTATCCTCATCACTAGAAACATCAGGATCAGTAACTGTGGGAATAACTTCTACTGATTCTGGGATTTCTTTGATTTTCTCAATTGTCTCGGTGGGAGGCAATTCAGCAGGAGAGTCATCATGACGAAAATTACTTAGATCATCAATGATAACATTTGCTGATTCCATCATGACTTGGGTTCTGATATTAAAAACTCAGAAACCACAACTCTCAGATGCATAGCCATGAAAAATACCTTCATCGCTTTTCGAGTCAAATTTCCCTTTCTGTTCACGGTCCTTTAGAATGTAGCACTTACTGCCGAACACTCTGAGATAGTGTAAGTTGGGTTTCTTACCGTACCACAACTCATAGGGAGTGTTTAAGGTCTTTGACCGTAAGTAAACACGATTGATCAAGTAACAAGCTGTAAAAACCGCCTCTCCCAAAACTTCAACGGTAAGTTTTTGTTATGGAGCATTACTCTTGCCATATCCTGAATGTTCCTATTCTTTCTTTCTGCAACTCCATTAGCTTATGGAGTAATGGGTGGAGAGTATTGTTGAATAATCCCCAGAGAATCACAGTATTCAAACACTTTGGTGTCCTTGAATTCCGTGCCACGATCGTTTCTAGTTTTCTTTAGTTTGCGACCCCGTTCATTCTGGATTCTATTAATAATAATCTTGAATTCACTGAGGGCTTCATTCTTGTGAGCCAAAAAAGCTACCCAAGTGAATCTGGTGTAATCATCTACCATAACCAAGGCATACTTCTTTCCAGCCATAGTAGGTTGTTGAATTGGGCCGAAGAGATCCATATGAATTAAATCAAGTGGAGTTTTAGTGAGAATATCTCGAGATGATTTATGTGGAACTTTCGTTTGTTTACCCTTTTGACATGCACCACATACACCTTCAATCTTAGCATTGATTTTGGGAACACCTCTAACAAGTTCTTTGTTAATGATCTTAGTTAGAAGACGATAATTGATGTGACCAAAACGCTCATGCCAAATATGTGTAGATTCCACCTTAGTCAAATTGCAACAATTACCGAACTGAGTATCCAACAGATAACAGTTATTTTTGCCACGTGATCCTTGAAAAATCACTTTTCCATATTTGTCTACAATGTTACATCCATTAACATTGAAGACAACCTTATGTCCTTTTTCACAGATTTGACTAACAGAAAGAAGATTAGCAGTCATACCTTTAACGTATACTACATCATGAATTTCAGGAACACCAGGTAATTTAATCCTCCCCTTCTTGTTTATGTAGCAGAAGCTCCCATCACCGAATGTTACTGGACCACTATCAAAGTCGCTTGTGTTGACAAACCACGAGAGATATCCAGTCATATGCCTGCTACATCCACTATCAAGAAACCATTGAAAGGGAGATGTTGATTTCAGAGCAAAATCTCCCATACTAGCACTACTAACCAAATTAGGCTTTCTTGTTAGTATTGATTGTCTTTTAAGGGCAGACAAAAGTTGTACATCATTCTTGTGAAGATTACGTGCAACATTTAATCTTTTTCTAAAAGACAAACATACATGTTGAAAGTGATCACGAGAACCACAAAATACGCATGTACCAACATCTTTATTCTTGTTCGAAGAATTCTAAGCACTTTCAGTTTTCACAAAGCCTAAACCTCGCTTATCACCTGACGTACGACAATTCTTCAATGAAGAATTAGAGGAGTTAATCAAATCCATTGAAGATGACTTTACAGATTTTAAATGCTTAAGTTTTGCAATTTCTGCAACAAGATCAGAGTTGATCCGGATTTGTTCATCCAACTTCTTTTGGGGATCAACAACCTCTTCAGAACGTTCTCGAAGATAAGAATTTTTTATATAAATCTCACAATGAAGTCCATCAATTTTCCTTATAAAACGATGTTTTTCTAGACAAAGATTATTGATGAATTTTTTTTAATTAGGATTCTCAACCATATCGATGGTTTCTAGAACACGCTCGAAGTTGAGTTTATCCATTCTGGTGAAGCGTTTTTAGAGACACAATCGTCCATACTCAAATCGCTAAAACACAGACTTATGAGGTATTAACGTGTTTGCCTGCTTTGATACCAATTGAAAAAGTGGGGGTCTAACAACCACACCCAATATTTCGTTTGGCAATCTGAATAGACAAACTCCAATATACTTTCAAGAGAATCAACTAGACAGTCAAACTCAATCTAGAGAAAAGTATATCAAAGAGTTTTATATCTCTATCTCTCAGTTCAATCCGCAATCAGCAAATAGGAATTTGCGAGCCCGATTGAATATAAGAGAAGTAACTTGAACGATACTAAAGACCAATGTTCAAGGATCAATCAATTTCAATCAACAACCAAAGGTTGGATTTACCAATTGACCGATTCAACACAGACACCAGAATTTTGTTAACGAGAAAAACCGCAAATGCAGAAAAACCTTGGGACCTAGCCCAACTTTGAACACCACACTATATTAAGCCGCTACAGACACTATCCTACTACCAATGAACTTCGGACTGGAATGTAGTTGAACCCTAATCAATCTCACACTGATTCAAGGTACAATTGTGCTCCTTATGTCTCTGATCCCAGCAGGATACTACGCACTTGATTCCCTTAGATGATCTCATGCACAACCAAGAGTTGCTACGACCCAAAGTCGAAGACTTGATAAACAAATCTGTCTCACACAGAAAATTCTATTGGAATAGATAAATCTGTCTCCCACAGAAATACCTACGAGTTTTGTTCCGTCTTTTGATAAATCAAGGTGCACATGAACCAATTGATAAACCAGACTTATATTCCCGAAGAACAACCTGGTATTATCAATCACCTCACAATAATCTTAATCGTATGGTAGCGAAACAAGATATTGTGGAATCACAAACGATAAGACGAAGATGTTTGTGACTACTTTTTATCTTGCCTATCGGAAAATCAATCTCGAGCAAATCTTAGAGAAGATAGTATTCAATACGATAGAACGGGGAAAGATCAGAACACGCAACTACAGAGAAAATAGTTGGGCCTGGCTTCACAATCCCAATGAAGTCTTTAAGTCGTTAACCTACGGGGTTTTGTGAAAAACCTAAGTGTTAGAGCATTGCTCGGTCGAACTCGCATGCGTTTCTATCTCAAGTATGTTTGTCAATATTAGCGATCAAAATTATAAGTCTTGATTACCAGCCTATTAGAGCTAAGGTCTTGGATTAGGATAGAAAGTGTAGTTGAGATCAAGACTCCATGGCAATCATCATACAAGACGAAGGACTACTCAAGCAACAGGTGGATCTTCATAGACTAAAAGGTATGTGGAGACTTGAACTTATCTGTTACTCAAAAGTATATTTACTCTATCTCATACTCTTGAGTTAAAAGTCGCTATTGATATATAGACTTTCATTATACACATTTGCTATTTCGAGCCGAGTTTATCTCGCCTATATATTTCTCGAAATGTGTGTTGGTAAGCTTTCGCTTTAGCCGAATTCATCTTTACCAAGTGACAAAAGTCATGTTATGTTTCAATCACTTTGAAAATTGCTCTGACGAAAAATGGTCTGTGAATAACGGCTATATAACGTTATCTGAGAATGTTTCAATGATTGAAATGAGAGTTTAGATTACATAACCATTGGTAGGATATAAGCATTTTTGTGGAAACACATATATGTATAAGTCCTTATTCCTTGAACCAAAGTTTGCGAACTTTGTTGATCAAGAGAAATGGAAGTGGCATGAGCCAAGTCCGCGAACTTGCGGAATTTCTCGGCCCGAGATTTCCTGTTGGAGTTCGTGTACTCCTTACATGAGCTTAAGTCCGCGAACCCAGTCCGCGAACTTGAGCAGGTTATATCTAAAGTCGGTTGTTCTTGAACTAATGTTTAAATAAACTAAGGAATCCTTTTGTAAACCGTGGCTATAAAGTTCATGAACCGATTCGAGTGAATCAAATCGATTTTGCTTCAATTGTGTCTTGTGTAGTTACATAAGATTTCCTTGCAATTGAACAACTCTCTAACTAGTTCATTTGAGTCATTTGAACTATTTATGGTGAAGAAGAATAAGGTTAATATGAGAGTAATCATATGGCTAGCCATTTGGTTGACTTGTTGAACCAACAAATGTTAATGTTTGGGTACGGTTCATAAACCCAAAATTGGACATTTCATTTGTGTGTGTTACAAGCTAAGTTTTCGATCTAACGGTTGAGATATATTAGCTTGAATCTAATCAGGTTTTCATCTAACGGTAAATATTGAATGATTTGTTACTAAGCTAACATTGTTGCAAACCCTGATTTTAAAGTGTATATAAGGGAGAACTCTAGCAACTGGGAAACCTAATCCCCACACATTCTGTATGATACTAGTTGTGCTAAGCTAGAGTCGATTCTCCTTTAACCTTTGGTTTCTTCTTCTAAACCAGGTTAACGACTTAAAGACTTCATTGGGATTGTGAAGCCAGACCGATACTACTTTTATCGTAGTTGTGTGATCTGATCTTGCATCTTCTATCGTACGAGTACAATTGAAATAATTGGCTTGAGATTTTATATCTCCGATAGGCAAGATAGAAAAGTAATCACAAACAAACTCCGTCTCATCGTTTGTGATTCCACAATATCTTTTTTCGGTGCGTCGATTAAGATTATTGTGAGGTGATTGATAATACTAAGCTGTTCTTCGGGAATATAAGTCTGGTATTATTGAATGGTTCCTGTTCACCTTGATTTATCAAAAGACGGAACAAAACTCGTAGGTATATTCGTGGGAGACGGATTTATCTATTATCGTAGACTTTTCTGTGTGATACAGATTTGTTTATTAAAGTCTTCGACTTTGGGTCGTAGCAACTCTTAGTTGTGGGTGAGATCAGCTAAGGGAATCAAGTGCGCATTATCATGCTGGGATCAGAGGCGTAGGAGCATAATTGTACCTTGGATCGGCGTGATATTGATTGGGGTTAAACTACAGTCCAGACCGAAGTTAATTTGGAGTAGGCTAGTGTATGTAGAGGCTTAATACAGTGTATGTTCAATCTGGACTAGGTCCCGGGGTTTTTCTGCATTTGAGGTTTCCTAGTTAACAAAATTTTGTTATCTGTGTTATTTCTATTCCGCATTATATTTGTTTATATAATTGAAATAATACAAGTTGTGTGTTGTTCAATCAATTAGAATATCCGACCTTTTGGTTATTGATTTAAATTGATTGACACTTGGATATTGGTCTTTGGTACCATCCAAGTTATCTCTCTTTGATAAAGACTCGCAGATTTTTATTTGCTTGAGTAAAGATCAAATCGAGAGATTGAGATATAAACTCTTTGATATACTTTTATCTAGATTGAGTCTGACTGTCTAGTTTATTCTCTAGAAAGTATATTAGAGTTTGTCCATACAGATTTCTAACCGAAATATTGGGTGTGGTTGTTAGACCCCCACTTTTTCAATTGGTGTCAGAGCAGGCAAACACGTTCAAGACCTTACAAGTCTGTGTTTGTAGCGATATGACTCTATGGACAGAGGTGTTATCTCAATTAACATACCACCAGTCTTCGATGACTCAAATTACTTATGGTGGAAAATTTCTATGCGAGCTTTTCTTCAAGCGCGTGATTTTCAATCATGGGTATATGTTGTTAATGGCTATGTTCCTCCCGTTGTGGCAGTCAGAGATGTAAACGTTCCCAAACCTATTGGTGAATACAGCCCTCCTGAGATACTTACTGCAAAGCAAAACTCCGACGGTTTAAATGCGATCATACATGCCATTACCCCAAATCTTCAGCACCATGTGACTAATTGCACTAAGTCGCAAGAAGCTTGGGATATCTTGGAAACCGTATTCGAAGGTAACTCCAGTGAAAAGGAAGCTAGGCTTCAAAACCTTAATTCTGATTGGGAAAACCTTCGTATGGCAGATGAAGAAACATTTGATGAGTTTAATCACAAAGTGTATGAAATTGTTAATGCATCTTTTGCATTAGGTAAGACTATTCCTGAAAAGGACATTGTGATGAAACTTCTCAGATCGCTGCCATCTAGATACGATTATAAGAATCATGCCATCGTTGAGGGAAATAACCTTGATATACTATCCAGAAATACTCTTGTTGGAAAGTTGAAAATTTTCGATCTTGAACTTGAACAAAGAGGGAAAAGTCATCAGTTTAGCAATCATGTTGGTGCATCTGACCGTAAGTCTCGACGTTCTAAATTGACTGATAAAAGTAATGAGAATTTCTTTAACTCTACTTTGTCACTGTTTATACAACAGCTTAAGAAAGTCCTTAGACAAAGGAAAAGAAAGTCTCAAAAGAAAGCTCAGTCAATCAATAAAAAAGTTCAGAAAAACTATGTCAACAATTCTAGTTTCAAGTGCTATAGAAGTGTTCACAATGCTTCTATTCCTCCTGATACGGAGAAAAGCGAGATAATTAAAGCATGGATGGCTACTCTTGACTACTGTTCTGAGGATGAAATCTATGAAGGTTCTCTTAATCTATTTGTTGATAATCACGTGTGTCCTCCTAACATTCCTGATTATTCCATGATAAAATCTTACTTCCTCGGAAATACTTCAACTTGAAAAGGAAGTCTTAATTAAAAGGATTGAAAATCTGGAATGCCAACTGTATAACTTAAAATTGGAGATGAACAATCGTGATTCTTACAAGACGATTTTGTACTGCCAGCAAATTTCTCTTGATTCTATATCACTCTTAAGTCACCTTGACGACAAGAATCATACAGAAGATCACAAGGATTTATCTAATCTCAAGATTTCCTCATGTGATCATCAGGATCATCCTAAAACCTGTGACACCTTGAAACCGGAAAAGTACTCATCTGTCAAACGTCGTGTGCAGAAGAAGAAAAAGAAATCTCGTACAAAACCCTCATCTTTTGTAAAAGAGATTTCAAAAAGAATACATAGTTTACGAAAATCAACAATCAAGGTATTCAACTCTGTGCTAAAAGAAAGAAAGGATGGAGTACATAACTCTTCTTTCTTAAAAACAAGACAGAAACAAAGTATATCAAATACTTCATCCCCTCGAAAGAAGTTACCCAGTCCTGCAGAGGATTGAAACAATTACAGTTTGTAATATTTTTTAAATGATTCTTGTCTATCCATCTTAGACAAAAATCATGATCTTCAAGAGGGTTGTGATAAGTTATTTTTGTTATTGTTTTAGCCTAGAACTATTTTTTTCTCAAACGGATTTGCTTCTTAAGGCTCGTTCTGAGGATAATCATTTAAGTTTTTGTTCAAAGGTTATTTTGGATATTTATCCCTTATCCTCAGTTCCTCTTTAAATGAAGTTGTTCTCCTTTGCATAAACATTTCATCTATCTCTTCCATCATGTCCTCTTCAAGTCGTTCAAGCAAGGAAAGTGATGTTTGGACTGTTCTCTTTCCATCTAAGAAGATACGGTTTGATTCCTCTGATAATGCGATGAGCCCTGATCTTCACGGCTCTTCTCTGGACGGGAACGTCAGTGTTTCTCATTTTGATAATCTCTCTTTAACCATGAATCTCGTTTTGGAACAAGTTCATGCCCTAAAAAGTGAACTCGAAACTTCTTCCAAGAAACTTGAAGAAAAGATGGATCATCTGGAGTCGAGAATTGATCTGATCGAATATGAGCTTGATGAATACAGAGAATATGAGAAGAGTATTCATAGTATGTGAAATTCTTTATAAGAGTTTGTTTATCTAGTAAGTCTTCTATATTCCTGTTTTTGTTTAGAAGAATAACTAGAGGTTGGAATAGCCATTATTGTGATTACACATAGCTACGTCCAACGTTTTCATCTTCATGTTTTTAGATTTATTGGTTTAAACTCTAAACTTGTTTGGAAGATGATTTTTGCAGTATTAATCTTTATGGTTTTGTATATTGCAATATTGTTATGGGATATGTGTGTTTGCGTCCGTGAACTTGATTGTCCCATATCTTGTCAAAAGTAAAGTCGTTCATGAATTTATATGCATGTATTGATGAGAGAATGAATGGACCTTTGACAAATACAAAAGTTAAGCCTATATGGTCAATTATTGATGGAAGATAGGTTAAAATATTTTGTTTGCAAGGATTATGTCTATTAAATTTCGTTATGCAAATAGTGATGGGAAATAGAATGAATCCTTGTATATTCCGCAGTAATTGATCTTCCCTGATCCATATTTTATGTATTATTGTGAGGCTCTGTAATGTGTCTTATGTTGAGCATTAAACAACCAAGTTGATTATTTTTGATTAGCTATGTTGTTGTTCCGTAAGGTACTTTATGTCGAGCATTTTCAACTAAATTAATCATCTTGTTTGGTTATTTAGTTATGACTCCATAAGTCGTCTTATGTTTGAGCGTTCATGACTGGGTTAATTGTTTTCATGATTAACTTAGTCATTGCTCCATATACTTTCTTATGTGAGTATGACCAATTAAATTGATTACTTTTGTGATTAGTTTGATTGTGTATTTCAATTAGATTAATTATGGGTTTACTTGTGATTAATCTAATTGAGCGCTCTTAAGTCTCCATAAGTTTACTTGTGTTGAGCATTTTTGGTTAAATTAATCATGAACTTCTTGTGGTTAATTTAATATTTTGGATTCAAACTCATACTTGTATGTGATTTGTTATGTCCAAAGAAATCCTTCTTTTCTTTCGAAATTAAGGTCGCTCTTGTTGTTCCCTTGGGAATGACATTTTATAGGGGAGAGTTCTTTTTGAACTTGCGCTTAATTGCCAAATCTTTGTGGGTGTGCGGCTGTGGAATATTATAGGGGTTATCTTGTATCTTTAAACTCCTTGATGAATGCATTTAGCTTCGGCTTTGATGATGTGTGTTCTTTCTTTTGGTCATGAAATGTCTCTTTCGGAAATTTCATTAGGATCCCGTTGTTGTACCTTTTCCAATTTTATTGACAAAAAGGGGGAGAATTAATATGTAGTTCACACTACAAATACATATGGTTTTCGGATCATCATGTAAGGGGGAGTGGTTTCCATGTGAGATAGAGTATTGACCAAGGGGGAGTGATACATATCACCATAGTACTGTTGTTGAAGTTGTGATACAATTGAACTTTGGCGTTGTATATAATACTATGACACTGTATAACAATGATTGAGAACTATTGTTTTCTTGTTGTTATAGCTACGGATTTTCAACAACGATGATGCTAAACTTACAACCTTTGGGATCATTGGGGTACTTGGAAGTGACGAAGATTTCGAGTAATGTTGAAGATTAGGCATGTGGAATAGGAGCTACAAAAGTTAATTTATTTATTTTTTGTATTCCATATGTATTAATAATTTTTCCACTAAAATTGACAAAGGGGGATATTGTTAGAGCATTGCTCGGTCGAACTCGCATGCGTTGCTATCTCAAGCATGTTTGTCAATATTAGTGATTAGAACTATAAGTCTTGATTACTAGCATATTAGAGCTAAGGTCTTGGATTAGGATAGAAAGTGTAGTTGAGCTCAAGACTCCATGTCAATCATCATACAAGACGAAGGACTACTCAAGGAACTGGTGGATCTTCATCGACTAAAAGGTATGTGGAGACTTGAACTTATCTGTCACTCAAAAGTCTATTTACTCTATCTCCTACTCTTGAGATAAAAGTCATTTTGATATATAGACTTTCATTATACACATTTGCTATTTCGAGCCGAGTTTATCTCGCCTATATATTTCTCGAAATGTGTGTTGGTAAGCTTTCGCTTTAGCCGAATTCATCTTTACCAAGTGACGAAAGTCATGTTATGTTTCATTCACTTTGAAAATTGCTCTGACGAAAAATGGTCTGTGAATAACGGCTATATAACGTTCTCTGAGAATGTTTCAATGATTGAAATGAGAGTTTAGATTACATAACCATTGGTAGGATATAAGCATTGTTGTGGAAACACATATATGTATAAGTCCTTATTACTTGAACCAAAGTTTGCGAACTTTGTTGATCAAGAGAAATGTAAGTGGCGTGAGCCAAGTCCGCGAACTTGCGAAACTTCTCGGCCCGAGATTTTCTGCTGGAGTTCGTGTACTCCTTCCATGAGCTTAAGTCTGCGAACTTGAGCAAGTTATATCTAAAGTAGGTTGTTCTTGAACTAATGTTTAAATAAACTAAGGAATGCTTTTACAAACCGTGGCTATAAAGTTCATGAACCGATTCGAGTGAATCAAACCGATTTTGCTTCAATTGTGTCTTGTGTAGTTACATAAGATTTCCTTGCAATTGAACAACTCTCTAACTAGTTCATTTGAGTCATTTGAACTAGTTATGGTGAATAAGAACAAAGTTGATATGAGAGTAATCATATGGCTAACCATTTGGTTGACTTGTTGAACCAACAAATGTTAATGTTTGGGTATGGTTCATAAACCCAAAATTGGACATTTCATTTATGTGTGTGACAAGCTAAGTTTTCGATCTAACGGTTGAGAAATATTAGCTTGAATCTAATCAGGTTTTCATCTAACGACGAATATTGAATGCTTTGTTACTAAGCTAACATTGATTGCAAACCCTGATTTGAAAGTGTATATAAGGGAGAAATCTAGCAACTAGGAAACCTAATCCCCACACATTCTGTGTGATACTAGTTGTGCTAAGCTAGAGTCGATTCTCCTTTAACCTTTGGTTTCTTCTTCTAAACACGGTTAACGATCCCAATGAAGTCTTTAAGTCGTTAACCTGGTTTAGAAGAAGAAACCAAAGGTTAAAGGAGAATCGACTCTAGATTAGCACAACTAGTATCACACAGAAGGTGTGGGGATTAGGTTTCCCAGTTGCTAGAGTTCTCCCTTATATAGTCTTTCAAATCAGGGTTTGCAATCAATGTTAGCTTGGTAACAAAGCATTCAATATTCACCGTTAGATGAAAACCTGATTAGATTCAAGATAATATCTTTCAACCGTTAGATTGAAAAATAGCTTGTTACACACAAATGAAATGCACCTTTCTAGGCTTGTGTAACCGTACCCAAACTTGTACATTTGTTGGTTCAACAATAGTCAACCAAATGGTTATCCATATGATCACTTTCATATCAACCATATTCTTCTTCACCATAACTAGTTCAAGTGACTCAAATGAAATAGTTAGAGAGTTGTTCAATTCCAAGGAAATCTTATGTAACTACACAAGACACAATTGAAGCAAAAACGATTTGATTCACTCGAATCGATTCATGAACTATATAGCCACGGTTTGAAATTTGCATTCCTTAGTTTATATAAGAATAAGTTCACAAACATCGTTTTTAGATATAACCTACTCAAGTTCACGGACTTAAGTTCCCGGACGGAGTTCACAAAATCCAGCAGAATTTCTTGGGTCGAGAACTTCCGCCAGTTCGCGGACTTGACTCGCGCCACTATTCCGATTCTCTTGATTAACAAAGTTCGCAAACTTCGGTTCAAAGAATAAGGACTTATACATATCTGTGTTTCCACAATAACGCTTATATCCTCCAATGGTTATATAATCTAAACTCTCATTTCAATCATTTGAAACATTCTTAGAGGACGTTGATATTTTATAGTTGTTATTCACAAACTATTTTTTGTCAAAGTAAGCAATTTTCAAAGTGATTGAAACTTGTCATGACTTTCGTCACTAGGTAAAGATGAACTTGGCTAAAGCGAAATCTTACCAACACATATTTCGAGAAATAGATAGGCGAGATAAACTCGGCTCGAAATAGCAAATGTGTATAATCTAGGTCTATATAGCAAAATGACTTTTGTCTCAAGATAGGAAATAAATAGACTTTTAAGTGATAGATAAGTTCAAGTCTCCACATACCTTTTAGTCGATGAAGATCCACTGGTTCCTTGAGTAGTCCTTCGTCTTGTATGATGATTTCCATGGAGTTCTTGAGCTCAACTACACTTTTTATCCTAGTCCGAGACCTTAGCTATAGTAGACTAGAAATCAAGACTTATAGTTTTGATCACTAACATTGACAAACATGCTTGAGATAACAACGCATGCGAGTTCGACCGAGCAATGCTCTAACAAAGTTGACTGCAGAAAGAAGTGTCCAAACTTATAGGACCACCAAGAAGTTTAACACCCATTGAAGGCCTACCTATATCAGCTGGGAAAACACAGACTTGAGTACTCCTCACATCAAAAGAAGGCCAAAAAAGTTCAGTTTTCTGGATGTTTAGGTCAAGCCCTACAACAACACCTTCACTCTTGATGATGTGAAAGGCCTTAGAGACCATCATTGTATCTTATATGATGGTACCATCATCTAAGTACCAAGCCTGCAAGTCAAGATTGCATTGCTGAGAGATTTTCAATACAATGGGATGCAACATCAAAGAGAAAAGGAGAGGACCCAAAGGATCTCCTTGTTGTACACCCTGCACATAATACAAAGTAGAAGTGTCATAATACAACCTAGTAGGGGAAGCATAATATAACTCAACCCTTCTACATATGCTAGGGAACTTCTTCCTTATAGCACATAACATAGTTGTTTGATCAACTACATTAAAAGCATTCCTAAAATCAACTAAGAGCATGGATATGGAACTCAGATTACTTTTCTCTTTCAAGATGCGATTGACAGAATGTAAGCACCGAACTTAAAATCACTTAAATAAACAACATGTCTTTACTTACTGATAAAGCCGCAACCTTATATACTAAACGTCTCCATATAGTACCAACATCGATAGGCCTAATCCCACCATCAGTTTTAAGCTACGGACTAAGAGGTGCACTGGCAAAGAACATTCCAAGCCGATGAGGGCAATTACCAGCTAAAGCAAATTAACAACTACCAGCTAAAAGCAGATTAACTATTTTTGTATTTTTTTCTTAAATTATGACATCATCATGAGCCACTTTCAACTAAACTGCAAATAAAATTATTAGTGTGTGTCTATAATTTAAATAACTAAAGGACTAATTTTTAGTACCTAATCCAATAAATATGCACTAACCGGACTATTTGGATGAGATTTTGGACTACACCATTTTTTCCAAACTTTTTATCTATTTTATGTCCAACACGACTGGGTACAGGCGGGCAGAGTCAGCTGCAGGCAACTGTTCTTCACACTATTTTTTCCCAAAAATGCTAGATAACCCCCACTCCCTTCCACCATTACTTTCCCCCGCCTATGTGTTAAGTAGGTATTGGCCAAAGCCAATAATAATGGGACCCCCTGTTTCTTCGTGAGATCAAAGTTGATTTCATCAAGGGTCTAGATGGTGCCACGTAATGGTAATAGAGTGGCGGAAGTGTAGCAGCTTCGTTTTTTTCCCTGCAGGCAACTCTTTTTCACATGTATTTTTCCCATATGGTAGTAGTGGTAAAATCCATAGGTAGGTGGGGATGGCCATTTGCCCCATCCAAACCCATCCCTGTGGATACCCGTACCGTTTGGGTAGGGTTTTTTCCGTACAAATGGGGATGTGAAAAGGCGAGGGTACCAAAATATACCTCAAACTAAAACTTTTCCAACCTATAAATCCTTTCTCTGAAAGTGATTGTCTATGGACTGAGCCCAGACAATGCAACTAATAGGTTCACACTTCGTGTGATCGTCTATGGATACGAGATCGAGACAATACAACAACGAAGTATGTTTACTTGATAAAAAGGTTCGGACTTAACCAAACTCAATAGGATTGTTTATCAATTAAATAGGAATTAACGTTTGTGTAATTTACTTTAATTATAATAAAACAATTATAATGCGGAAATATAAAGTAAATGACACAACAAGATTTTGTTAACGAGGAAACCGCAAATGCAGAAAAACCCTGGGACCTTGTCCAGAATTGAATACTCTCAGGATTAACCGCTATACAAAATTAAACCAACTTCGTATAGTTGAGACCAAGCAACTAAACCTATATTTCACCTAGTTCCGTCTGTATTCCCACACCTCCAGATTATGAATAAGTCACGTACTTGGAACAATTCCTTTGGTTCGTATTCCAAACAGTAAAGGAACAACGAATCTGTTTGGTATCAACTCTCTTCAACCAAGTGATATGAGTCGGAAAAAGGCTCTTCTATTTATCTTAACATAAACTCCTTCGTCAGGTTCTTAGATCTATCTTATGTTCAACTACCAAAGTAATTGTTAAGATTTTGCAATCAATACTTTTAATTATAAAGAATTGTATTGATGTCGATATACACAACTAATCAATCCAATCTACCACAAGGATAAACCTATTATAGTTGGATCCTCTTATACCGAAACAAGTATTGTGCACACCAAAGATTATGAACCTCAAATCAGAAATCTTCAATATCTTCTTAGATCTTCAATAAACACCTGCACACAACAACTTGAATCTCTTGTGATCAATCACGCACAGAAAGGAGTCTGTTAACAATAGATTATCATAAGATCGTCTTTAGCACTGACAACAGTCTAAATATCCCTGTCTAAACTTTGATCTAGTTTGAGTGAATCTTATATCAGAAGAGAAGATTCTCAAATATAAACAAATTAGGTACAATCAAAGTTCAACCACCGTTAGTCAACCAAATCAATCGAAAACACAAGACAAACCGCAATTATCTAGTTTCCCACCAACGGTACTCGTAGAGCTTTTCAATCCCAAAGAAGACTTTAAACTGAACGGCCGTAAGAGATTTCGCCTAATTAGGTTACTCTCCTCTCCGAATCGGCGGATTCACCAGTAACAACCCAACCGAGGAAGTTTGTTGTCACGAAGGATTAGTTTGCTAGAAATGCAAACTTCAAGTATTTATAGACAAGGAAGTTTGGACACCAAGGAATTTCCAAAACCGAAAATATTCTCTAGATATGCAATATAATTCCAAATTCGGTTTCATAATTCCTGGAAATGCTCTGTCCAAAATAATGACCGAAAATCTCTTTGGAAAATCTCAACTTGTAAATGCACATTACTAATTCTCATTTTCCTAAAATAAAATTAAGACCTTAATTAAAAGATTTTTAACTTATTTATGTTTCGATCCTGGGATTTTCTTCCTGTAGCTATTAAGGAATAACTTTGAACAATTAAAGATAAACAATACTTCCTGTGTTCAAAGTGTGTCGACATCCTTACTTTGTAAGTCCTCTTTCATACTTACACCCTTGAAACCGATTTGACACACTTCTAAACAAGTTTAGAATTGGTTCATCTGACTTTCAAGAACTATGTGATTGATCAAGAACACTCAATCACAAATCATGGGTTTATCGGTTCTACCAAAACAAGTTTCGGTTCTACCTCCATGTGAGTACTGTGCATAGTCAAACTAGCTTTCCAAAATTCGGTTGACTAGGTACTAGGATCAGATCCCCACATATATATGGTATCTAACTTATATGTGTTGCACATGTCCATAGGATCGGTTCCCCTTTACCTAAAAACGTGTTGCACATGTCCATAGGATCGGTTCCCCTTTCTGCTATAAACCTTGCTACACCTCATACAAGGATCGATTCCCCTTGTGATATGTTGCACCTCTTACTGGGATCAGTTCCCCTTTACCCAGATTCAGTCAACCACAAATCACAAACTCGATCATACCATCTCAAGTGATTAATTAATATCGGTTTCACTAATAAAAGTCATACCAATACATAAGTCAGGCCTTTGTGAATAGTTTTACCAAGAACACAAACAAGTCGTGAGCGGTTATACTAAATAACACATATTGGATGTTCACAAGATATGCAATGAATAACAATCCCAATAACGCCTGGGCGATTTCCTTTTCGATTCATAAACAAGTTTATGAACTTACTTCCTTAAAACACATGTAAAACATTATTTCCTAGGATGAAATCCTCACCTCATACCCATATATAATCACAATAGCATTTAAACGATTACGTCGATGTCTTATCTACAAAGTTTAATGGTTAAGCAATAAACCTCGTATTGTATTCCTTAATACTGTGTCTTTCTAGAGTGCAAACATGCTTCGCAGTTTTGTTTTGAATATGCACGACTTAAAAGTTACGTTATGGAATGAAATAGTTCAAGTCAAATATCACTACCCTCAAGACGAAGGATGATGTTGTCGTTGTAGATTCTTACTCCTTCACTTCTTCAAGTCTTCGCAATACTTGTAATGTCTCATATCCTAATACTTTCAAGCTAACCTATACGAAGTTGAATCTAGTACATAATCAAGCGACTCTTAAATGAGTTTTGATTCACTAAAATATGACAACCAAACTTGACAGACTAACGCTTGGTGGATTCAATCGAGCTATGCTCTAACAGGATGGGGTTGGGTATGGGTAATACCCGAAACCTAAGTTAAGGTAGGTCTGTGAGTAACTCACCGTTTTTTCAGTCCCTTTATCTAACTCTTCCTATAATAAGTCTATACAATTTTCAAATAAGCCGGAATTTGGAGCCGGATCATAGTTTCAAAAAAAATTCTCTTTTCTTTTGGGAGGAAGACGATAGATGAAAGAACATTTGAATTTCCTCGAGGAATTGGTTACTCTCAGTATCAGATTCATATCTTAGAGCTTTAAAAGGTATCAACTTTGTTATCTGTTTTTTTTTTTTTTTGATTTCTAAGGTTTTTTTAAATAAATCAAGTGCTCTAGAGTTCTGGGTTCAGAGTTTTTGCTTTGACTAATGTGACTTTCAAATGATATGATCAAATGGTATGATCTTTGTGTTCAATCGGATCTTAACTGGTAAGGGGTTTGTTTGGTGATTGTTATGAGAGATTCATATGATCTTAAATATGGCATAAATTAAACCTGCTCTTTTTTGTTTTTTTTTTTGACAAATTTCAAAAAAAAAAAATATGTGAAGGATGTAATTTTGGATTCTGGTTAGGGAGAATTAGAGCATGTTTGGTACAATTTTTAAAAATAGTTTTCCACTGTTTTAAAAATATATCCTTTTTTCCTTGTTTTCATTTTCTAAAAATTGTTTGGTAGGATAAAAACTGTTTTTGAAAACCAAGAAAAATCAACTAAATCAGATCAAAGGTAAATAGTCGTCTAAGAGATAGTGACACTGGACATGACTCACTTGCAGTCATTCCCCCGATATCTTACTTTGTTCTGAAAAGAAGAAGAAGGAACAAAAAAAGAAAAAAGAAAAAACACATAAAACAATAATTCGTTGTTTTCATTTTTTTTGTTTTCAAAAACGGAAAACAAATAGAACACATTTTCTGAAAATGTCCCTACCAAACGCGTTTTCTCCTGTTTTCTGTTTTCTCTATTTTTAAAAACAGAAAACTTTTTTTGAAAACTATTCCAAACAGGCTCTTAATGTTTCTCTATTGCTTTATGTGAGAGTGGACTTCAGATTTGTTAGTTTTCACTATTTTGAGATTGAATTTTCAATTCGTTGTAGGTTTAATTAATTTAACATTCCGATAACATATTGATATTCTAGATTTGGTTATATTTTTTGTTACAACTACCCACTGCGGCAAGCGTGGACCCGAGACTGTTTGTAGATTCATGTTCAGACTCACATATATGTCACGAAGTGTAAGTGATTGCTCCAGCTTTATGGCTTAGCATGTCCATTAGTAGTGGATTACATAAAGATGCAGATAACATGCATCTCATCATAACTTTGTGTTATTGTTATATACTCCTACATTTGTAGTTTCATTAATGAAGCTTGTGTCAAGATCCATTGTCTGGGCTCTGTAGCTTTCATCTCCTGTGTCCTCCTTAGTATCGTTCAACTTATACATTATGTGGTGTAGAGAGGCTCTTTAATGTGTAACGTCATGTTGAATTTCAATACCTGATGAATAAAATAAGAAGTTAGCAGACTTTGTTGTTAATGGTACCACAAGTATACTACTATGACATGGTTGTCAAGTGGCCAAGTGATAATGCACAACAGTTGTGCATTATCAGTGGCTTGGCCAAGGTCAGATATGCGGAGTGCATGTCTGAGTTGCAGCTAAAACAGGGTTTGGACATGGCCAATGACGCGAGATTAGCATCAAGAGATGCCAAATGAGTTTGGAAAGTAAACTGTATGCATGAGGCGTACAAGCATGCAATCAAGACTTGCATTAGCACACTTGCATCATTGGAGAATGATGCTCAATAATGATTGTGCGACTTTGGCTGGCAAACGCAATCTGTTAGAGCACTGCTCGGTCGAACTCGCAAGCGTTGCTATCTCAAGATTGTTTGTCAATGTTAGTAATCAAAACTATAAGTCTTGATTTCTAGTCTACTTATTGATGTCTCGGACTAGGATAGATTGTGTAGTTGAGCATTAGACTTCATGACGTTCATCAACTGAAGACGAAGAACTACTAAGGAGAGCTTGTGGAACTTCATCAACAAAAGGTACATGGAGACTAAAACTCATCTATCACTTGGAAAGTCTATTTCTACTCTATCTCCTATATTGAGACAAAAGTCGTAATACTATATAGTATTCGTTTATGCACATTTGAGATTTCGAGCTAAGTTTAACTCGCTTACATATTTCTCTAAATATGTGTTGGTAAGCTTTCGCTTCAACCAAGTTCATTTTATATTCTTGACGCAAGTCAAAAGATGATCATGTGAAAATTGCCGAGTAACATCTTACATGGTTTGTGTGATACAATCATTTGGTGTAGACTTGGAATGTTTCGTTATGATTATTTCAATATCTTGAAAATTGCTTTGATGCTAATAGTGTGTGAAAACGGCTATTATCATCCTCTAAGAAAGTTTCAATGATTGAAATAGAGTTTATAATTATTGGATTATAAACATAGTGTGCATTCTTGCATGTATGTGATCCATGACCGAAACTAGAGTATGCATACCCGTATGCGTACTTGTACTTGTGAAATTACGTGTACCAAGTACACATACCGGTACGCATACTTGCGTAAGGGATAGGTCCGGGAATTTCTGCTGGGCTTTGGAAGTGTACTAAGGTATGCGTACCCGTTCGCACACTGACGAACCCAAACCCAGACCAGCTACTTAGGTATGCGTACCCGTATGCATACTTGAGTGGTTAAAGTTCTAAAATCGGTTGGCTCATGAACTAATACATTTATATATTAAGGAATGCATTCTTTGCAAACTGTGGCTATAATGTTCATGAATTGATTCGAGTGAATCAAACCGGTTTTGCTTCAATTGTGTTCTTGTATACTTCAATGAGAATATAGCAATTGAACAACTCTTTAACTAGTTTCATTTGAGTCATTTGAACTAGTTGTGGTTAAGATGAATAAGGTTTATATGAGAGTGTTCATATAGCTAACCTCGGTTAACTACTGTTGATCCAACATGGTGTACGAACTAAGTTTGCATACCCGTTTGCAAACTTATTCACCTGAGTTCGGTCCAGAACGACAGTATGCGCACCCGTTTGCGAACTGTCGGACATGACCGAATTCTGGAACTTAAATTTGCGTACCCGTTTGCAAACTTATGAGGTTAAGTTCTAAAATTGGCTAAGCATGTTTTCATACTGATGAACTAATACATTTACAAAATTAAGGAATGCAATCTTTGCAAACCGTGGCTAAAATGTTCATGAACTGATTCTTTTGAATCAATCCGATTTTGCTTCAATTTTGTCTTGTATACTTCTTTGAGAATATAAACAATTGAACAACTCTACGAGTAACACAATTAGATTCATTTGATTATCATTTGATCTAAAAGTGTTAAGATGAATATGGTTAATACAAAAGTGTTCATATGGATAACTTCGGTTAACTATTATTGAGCCAACTCAATATACACGTTTAGGTACAGTTACCCATATCTAAATGAAAGTATATTTCATTTGTATGTAACAAGCTAAGACTATCTAACGATGGAAAGATATTAGCTTGAATCTTAAATCAGGTTTCATCCAACGGTGAATATTAATTGCTTTATTACAAAGTTATCAAACCCTGATTTGAAGACTATATAAGGGAGAACCCTAGCAACTGGGGAACCTAATCCCCACACCTCCTGTGTGATATTAGTTGCGACTAGAGTCGATTCTCCTTTAACCTAGGTTTTTCTTAAAACTATTATAGGTTAACGACTTAAAGACTTCATTAGGATTTTGAAGCCAGACCCAACTATTTTCTCTGTAGTTGTGTATTCTGATCTTACTTGCTTAATCGTATTGAGTATTATCTTCTCTAAGATTTGCTCGAGATTTATCTCCGATAGGTAAGATATAAAAAGTAATCACAAAGCTCTCCGTCTCATTCTTTGTGATTCCACAATAACTTGTTTTACTACCATATAGTTAAGATATTGTGAGGTGATTGATATTTCTAGGCTGTTTTTCGGGAATATAAGACCAGATTATCAATTGGTTCTTGTTTACCTTGATTTATCAAAAGACAGAACAAACTTCGTAGGTATTTCTGTGGGAGACAGATTTATCTATCATAATAGACTTTTCTATGGGAGACAGATTTGTTTATAAAGTCTTCGACTTTGGGTCGTACCAACTCTTAGTTGTGGGTGAGATCAGCTAAGGGAATCAAGTGCGTGGAGTCCTACTAGGATTCAAAGGCGTAAGGAATGCGATTGTACCCTAATCAGTGTGAGATTGGTTAGGGCTCAACTACATTCCAGTCTGAAGTTAACTTGTAGTAGGCTAGAGTTTGTAGCGGCTTAATATAGAGTGGTGTTTAAATCTGGACTAGGTCCTGGGGTTTTTCTGCATTTGCGGTTTCCTCGTTAACAAAACTTCTGGTGTCTGTGTTATTTCTTTTCCGCATTATATTTGTTTACATAGTTGAAATATCACAGGTTGTGCGTAGTTCAATCAATTGGTAAATCCAACCTTTGGTTGTTGATTGAAATTGACTGACACTTGAACACTGGTCTTTGGTACCGTTCAAGTTGTTTCTCTTAATAATCAGGCTCGCGGATTTCTATCTGTTTGATTTTCTTATTACATTGAGAAACAAAGATATAACTCTTGGATATATTTTCTTGATTGAGTCTGACTGTCTAGTTGATTCTCTTGGAATTATATTGGAGTTAGTCCATGCAAATTTCCTAACGAAATATTGGGTGTGGTTGTTAGACCCCGCTTTTTCATTTGTGGTCAGTGAAAAATTTGGTGCTTGCGAGTTTCGAACTCAGGTCGCTGGTATCATCATTCAATGACTTTACCACGGTACTACAATGAGTTTGTTTTTATAGTTTCTTTCATGTTGTGTTTGTTTCTACTGTTCTTCTAGTGTTTTGCTGGAACTGGAAGCCTCTTTTATTTCCAATATTAATATTGTAGTGAGTTATCTTTGGCTTGAATGATAAAACTTAATTGCGTTTTGCTAAATTGGCAAGACATTCAGACTTAAAATGACCAAAATTCGTACAATGATAAAACTCAATTTTTGACTTGCCGTATGGTTGATCTCATCATTTACTATTTCCTTTCTCCTGATCAGGTTTGTCATGCTTGTGTTTTTCTCTTTCATCATTTAAACATTCAAATTCCTTCGGATTCACCTAGAAGATATAACCTAGAAGATATAAAGGAATGACTACTTGAGCAACCTTGAATACTCGTGTGTCCATCAAAGGCGTTGGCCTGAGACATGGATCTAAGTACTCGAGTGATGGGGAACGTGCCCCATTCAAAATCTCAATCCAGTTGTGAAGTATTACGCTTTCCAGATTTACTAAAAAGTCTAAAAACATAAATCTATGCAATGTCCTGTTTTCCAAAGACTAAAGTAGTCAGGCGGAAGGTGGGATTGGATATCGGATTGCAGGGTGTGAAACTGACTTGAAAATTTTATTTCCTACCAACATTGTGAGTGAAGTAAGGAAATGATTGGTCGGATTCAGAATTGCTTGTTTGCCGACAGAGCCGATCCTGAGTCTAGAAAAGTCATGTGCGAACTTAATTATAGGGCCTTTTTTATAGAAGGATTAATTGGGGAATACTTTTTCTTATTGGGGGAGCATCCTAGCTTGGGAACAATTTACTGGTGGCAGCCCATCAACAAGTAATGTCGCGCATAGGAAGCTTTGTTCTTGCCAAACGGGCAATGGCCTTTTATTTGTTTTACCTTTATGCTGGCTATACATGTAGTGGTTATTCTTCATAGTAATTGTGGTCGTGCAAATTGGTTAGAAAGGTAAAAACATTGACTAATATTAAATAAAAGTGACCAAATTATCAAAAGAGTTTAGACATAGGAAATTCAATTAATCAAAAATTAAGAACCTTGAGCCCATGAAAATCAAAGTCAAACAAAACATTAAAACACGTACAGTACAACCACTATAATCCTTGAAAGTAAGATTAAACAAGAAGAAAAATAATCATTCAATATCTTTTTGCATCATCTTCTTAAACTCTTCAAAATTAATATTACCATCAGTATCAAGAGCACTAATAATTCTTGCACAA
The DNA here is from genome assembly GCF_003573695.1 of Papaver somniferum. Classification (NCBI taxonomy): domain Eukaryota; kingdom Viridiplantae; phylum Streptophyta; class Magnoliopsida; order Ranunculales; family Papaveraceae; genus Papaver; species Papaver somniferum. The sequence continues at coordinate 86,008,058 of NC_039362.1, forward strand.
TCATCAGCAGAATAACCTAAGCCTTGTTGTAATTCTTCAGGAGATATCAAACCATTTTTATCTATATCATACATCCCAAACGCAAACCTTATTTCTCTATCTTCAAAAACAATAGTCCCGTCAGTATTACGATGATATTCAATAAACTCTTTCAAATTTATAAATCCATCACCATCTGTATCAATATCATCCATCATTTTTTTCAACACTTCTGGTGTCATTTCATCTCCAAGTTCTTTATATACATCTGATAAATCGGATAATGAAATTTTGCCATCTCCGTTTACATCAAACCGATTGAAAATATTCTCAATATCTTCTAATAATTCCTTTTCGTCTGCCGTCTTGCTGCTACTCATCTTGTTGTTCTTGCAGCTCTCTCTCTCAATTTTTAATATTTTGTTTGATTTTTGGGTTTTGAATTTTTAATATGGGTGATATAAATAAGGAGGGAGATTTGTAACGTGGTTTTAACTAAGGAGGGGAAATACCTGACGTGCACTGTTGTCATTGCCACGACAAGAGGATTCGAATAGAATATATTCTATTTTGATTTTCTTGCTTGTGATTGTCTGATTGATATTCTTTTGCAAAAGAAATGCATGTCTATCAGAGGGATATGAACCTAACCGGAAATTATCAACTCCCTTCCTTCACCATTGTGAACACGTAAATCACAAAGGCATCTATATGTTCACAAACAATGTTCGCATTCTAGGTACAGACTCGCACTGATAATACAATGGCATTGATTCCTTGGATCCAAACCTTCGGGTTTATCATAGCCTCATCTAATAACATCGCGAGGGGCGTTTACGTAGGGGAAGATAAAGAAAACGAAGCATAAAAGTAAAACTCATGAAGCGTTAGACAAATATAAAGTGCTGAAATGTAAATAAGACTGGGATTTACGTGGTTCAGCACTAAGGCCTACATCCACGGGGTTGTTGTTTCACTATATACTTGATAGTTACAAAGATAGTCGAGTGACTTTGGGGTTTACATAGGTCTGTATATTGTAAAGGACTAACTTACACTCACAATCTTTCTCTCTCCTTCTCTTCCTCAATTTTCCGATCCCCTTACTCTTGATGGAGAGGGGGTATTTATAGGGTTAGAGTGTGGGACCCATCTCTGAGGGCCGTTGGAACCTTATCTTCTTGTGTTTTTTGTCCATCACGCGGGGGTCTTCGTTCATTACTTCATCACGCAGAGTCGTCCTCGTTCGTTCCACGGGTTGATCGACACGTATGCTGCTCAGAGTGTTTAATGCGGGTAGTTGAGGCGCCTGCTCGTGTCAGGCAAGTGTCTTCTGCCCCTGTCACATCCATGTCAGTTTACCTTCTCTCCACCGTTGATCTTGGCTTCTTTTGGGGATGAGATAAAGTAATTCTTCGGGAGTTATTTGGTGCTCCGCAGTACATCGAGTTACCGGTACATCTTTTTAACTTCTGCCCTTAGATTTTTTCGGGCAAAGATCCAACGTCGGCGGGATGGGCATCTTGGATGTGGGCGCGTGTCATCATGCTTTGATGACTTTGTCCGCATGCTCTCCACGTATGTTCCTATATACACGTGTTTGATGATGAAATATGTGCACACAATTTGCCCCTTTTCTTCGGGCTTGAGTGTTTAGTGGGAGCATTGAAGAAAACAGTCGTTACATATTCTTCCTCTCTCCTAATAACTTCTCCTAGATACTTGGGCATGTTTCTTATTCGTGCATTAACTGCTCATTTAATGGGCACGTTTCCCATTCCTCCCTTAACTTCCTTCTATTTCTTTCGAGTATATTAAGGAGGGGAGAAAAATTAATTTCATTCTCCTTGAAAATTAATTTCATTCTCTGTCAGTCTTCATTCTTTGTTCTTCAACCATTAAATTCTCTGTCTTAGCATTAATCACGCTCACTTCTTCATTGTTTTCTGGTTTGTTGTCCTCTTTCTGCTCTCTGCTTGTGTGGTGGTAAGGTTTTTTTCTTTGTTCCTGTTGCTTTAAGCTGTGTTGATTGTAAATTTTCTGGTGTTGATCGTATTGTAGCCTCCCATTTATGCTGCTGTCGTCCCTTGTTTGTGATGAAGAACCTCTTTTAATGCTTGTATGCTAGTTTGCCCCTGTTCTTCATCTCAAATCGAGGAGGCCATTGTTTTACTTGTATTGATTGGACTTTTGAGTTTAGGGTTTTAGGGTTTTGGGGAATTTCAAACATGTATGCTAGTTTTAGGGTTTCTGTGTTATGTTGAGATGGTCTGCTATTTTTTTGGTTTTTTGATCTTTGTTGATGTCCTTGTGTTTGTTTCTAAGTTATTTATGTTGTACCTCTTCGCAGCCATGTCTGACCGTCCGCGGATTCCTTATCAAACTCCGGGTTCTCGTCTACCGAGATCCCCTCCACGCAGAGAGTCTCAAATGGATCCCCGTGGTATTAGAGTTTCTTCTTCTGGGGCGAAGGCCTCTCCTCCTAGGAAAGAGGGTCCCTCAAAAAATCCTTCCGGGTCTCGAAACGCTGCCGATCGTGCGGTTTCTCGTCCTCGTGATGACGTTAGGTGTACGCAGACACCTCCTCGTGTGTTGCCTTTGATGTTCCTCTGCGTTCAGTAGTGCCGTGCAGCACCCTCTGCCGCCGCCTCCAGTACTTTCTTTCAAAGGGAAGAACTCCAAAGGTGTTGTCCCGAGAGCTGAATCGTCTAAGAATCCTCTTTGAAAAGAAGAGCTTCCGAGGCTTTTGTTGGTTCGTCCGATCCCGCGGAAGAGGATGAGGCTGCCCCGGTGATACGCACGTTTCGGTCAGCAAGAAGAAAGTACGTTCAAGCATATTGACCTTGAAGTTTTCAAGGAAAAGCATGAGCTTCAAGCCTTCGAGGTTCGTTTCTATGCCCCTGAGGATGATTACTTATGAGCTCATCTCGAAGTATCAGTTTGATGAGTTTCACTTGTTGACTACGGTTGGAGCCTTCGAGGCGGGTCTTATGCTGCCGTTGTACAAGTCTGGTGACTCCTTTTATTACGATGTGCGCTGGTCGTGAAGGCTCTTCCACCAATACTCACAGTCGTTCTGTGTCGCAATTATCGGGGAATTATCTCCGTGCACTGAGGGAGTGTTATCTGCGGAGTAAGGGGGAGACGACGATGACGTGTTACGTTCCAAATCCCGCGGAGAGGGAATGGTATACTCCTGAAAACTTCAACAACTCCTTTGGTGATTACGTCAATAGTAGGAACCGTAAACCGTGGAGTGTTAGCCTTCGGAATCTCGCTGCTCCTCGGGGCGAAATTCGTCTGTTAAGTGAGGTCAGCGATGCCAAACTGAAGTATGTTCCAGGCACCGAGGGGTCTAGTCAGCGGAAACTTTTTCCGGCACGTGAGAGGATCAAGCGTGACCATGACTACGAGTGGCACGCTACTGTTATCGAATTGTTGGTCCTTGGGCGTACGGTTGGATTCCCGGTCCACGCGGTTGGCGTCCTTCTGAGAGTAGCAGGCCACGTGAATCTCCTCCTGCTCGTTATGGAGATTTCTGTCCCTGGCGTTTAAACTTCGCAGGTATGAACTTTCCTTATGCCCTCGACGTCGTTGAAGGAGACGAGGAGGAAGGTTCTGGTGCTATACTTCCACCGAAGAGTGCCACTACTGCCAAGGTATGGTTATTGCAGATTCTGGCCGCGCCTCTCCTTTTTTGAAAATCAAACTGTTCGAAAAAATAACTCTGTGGAACATGTGTTGGTTTGCAGGTTTCGAAGAAGAAAAAGATTGGGCCGAAGCAGTCTTCTACCATTGTGATGGGTGAGGCTGAGGTTCATGAAGAAGTTACCAGTCCGGTAAACGAAGAGTTTGCCGAGGATGAGGAGATTTCTGATGGGGAAGAACGCACTGATACCTAATGTCGAGGAGGAGATTGGTGCGGGTTGTGATGGTGATGAGGGGAGAAATAATGCCGCGGTAGCTGACGGCAGTGTTATCGCTGATATGTCTGTTCCTGCTGGTGATGCTGCGGAAACTCTCCCCACCATTTCTCAAGAGTTCTCTTTTGACAGGTTTATTCCGCAGGGGAACTCTTTGACGATGCTCTTGATTTTCCTGAAGACTTCTCTCTACTTTCCCCCAATGATGATTGGGATGTGCTCGGGGGTCTGGTAAGGAAGACGCTGCTGTTCAGGATGGAGGCGCGGATGATCACGATGCGCATGTTGATGCCGAAACTTGTGCTGATGGGGCAATATCAGCAAAGGGGAAGTCCGTGGTTGACTCGCCTTCCGAGGATTTCCCTCATTCGCTGACGTTTGAGGGTGAGGACGCCATAATGGATTGGCTCAAGAAAAAGGGTCTGTTTTGTCCCTCATCCTGCCCCGGTGGTTGCTGGGTGAAAAGGATTCCGATGCTTATACCCGTCGGATGATGGAACTATCTTCCAAGGCGCGGGTATCTGAGATGGGGGAAAAGCTTGAGTGTTCCCGAAGCTACCCTCGTATCGGAGCCTCCTACTTCTGTCGCGGATATGATGGCCATAGCCGATGGGTACCAATATGGTTTTCCTCAGCAGCGTGTCTTGGAGGTAAGTCTTCTTCGTACATACTCTTCGTGACGATTGAATCCTTCGGTGTAATAATGTTTGCCGTTTTGATGTGTAGATGATGAGGAGTGAGCATTGTAACCATGTGCTGTATCAATTCTTTAAGCGAAATCTTTGAAGCTGGAGGCTAAGCTTCGTCACAGAGAAAAGGAATTATCTGCGGCTGAGGTGGAAATAGAAGAACTGAAGAAAAGCCTTAAAGAGAAAGAAAGGCTGGGTGAAGCGGAGGCTGGTCTTCGTTCAGAGCTTGCTGCCGTTCGCGCTGAGTTAGAGCAAACTCGCGGCCAAGTTTCAGCTTTCACAGGTTTGGTTTTTTTCCTCTTTTACCCTCGCAGTGCGTCGTAATTCCTCATATACTTAGTTGTTCTGTCTGAGTCTCCCCACCCTATCTCCAGTGGGTGGCGTCCCCGAGCTGATATGGCTTCGAAACGAAAGGGCACGGCAAAAATCTCGTATCAAAGAGCTGGTCGAGAAAATTAAGAGCGAAGCCAAAAAGTGGGACGCTCGGGCTGAGGTATGGCGCGCAAGGCATGTTCAAATGGTTGATATGCAGAATCTGTATAACCATGACCGTACTTTGTTCAATGGTACGCTGCTGTGGACACGTGAGAATCTGCGGGAATCCCGTGAGCGCACTTCATTGTTGGAGTCTAGGATACATCTTCTGGAAGAGGAATTACGAAAGGCTCGCTCCCTTCCTTTTCCGGGAGTTAAGGAGAGCATGTGTGTCTTACCAGAGAAAGGGACGATGCCCGAGCCGAAGTTGGGGCTCTAAGCAAGGCCCTTGCTGCGTCTCGCGCTGAAATAGCCGCCAGGCTGAGTCTGAGAGAAATCTGAAGTATGTATGTACAGACTTAGCAAAGGGGTATCAGAGATAAACAACGAAGTCAACCACCTTCGTCACATGGATTCGATGAAGCAGGTAGAATTAGATGCCAGTCAATTTACTCTCACCAACCTTCAACTAGATTATAAGAAATTATCCGCGGAATATGACCATCTTGATGAAGCGCGAGATGCGGTTGTTAATGAGTATGAAGAGGCTTCGGCTTGTGTCGAAGGTATAACCCTATTTCATCGAGTGTGATTGTTTCTTTTCTGTGCTAACTCCCTGGTGTTGTCTTTTTCAGAGCTCGAGGGACAACTCCGCGTTGCAAATGAAAAATTTGAAAAGGCTCAATCTTCCTTAGCGCAGCAGGAAGAACAGACTAATCATTTTAAGAGTTTGGCGGCATCCCGCGAGGAGGCCGTTGGTGCTGCTTCTAAAGAAGTAAATCGTCTATCTTCGTTGTTATCCCAAGCCCAACAGCGGACGACAGTTATTATGCATAAGGCTCGGTGTCAATTGGCTGAGGAGACAAACAAGATGCTGGAGAAGATTGAGCTTGGCCTCAAGACCGAGCATGGCCTCGTGAAGAGCTATCCGCGTCGTCCAGTTGCCTGGCTCCTCGGGACCCTCATCTGGTGGGAGCGTCCCTTCAACTCTTCGGAACAACCCTGCTGATGGGGCGGCATCATCTAAGTAGAGACCGCGGCATCATTATCCTTCCGTTAGATTTTGCTAGTATTTTGTAAAAAGAATATTTTTGATGTGTATTCCTTGTATTGGCCTTGCCGCTTTTTGTAACCAACCTTTATGAAATGGATCATTTTTTTGATATACCTGCAATATCAGTTTGTTGTTTATTTTAAGCATGTGTGATGAAGACGCTAAAAACAAAAGAAGAGTTTTTTAAGTGTTTGGGTGCGATACCGAAGGGAGGTACCTTCGTGATCTTGAGACCTGTCACCCCGCTGGCGAACCCTTGGCCAGAGGATTCCCAGACGGTGGGGGCCGAGGCAACGTTCTAGGATATGGGGTTAAAATATTTACATACACCCATTCCGTCGACCCGTTGCCTTAAGATTGGTTGGGTATCTCTTTCTGCTGGGTGCCTTCCCCCTGGTCTTACACTTATGGACACTGATGGGGGAGCCCTGAGAGATTGTAGATTAACTACTTTCCCCAATATTGTTGATAGGTTTTGTTTACTTGAATTTTAGAAAGCTTGTTTGATTGATAGGTTGAGGCCTGCAATTCCTCGTCCAGAGATAGAAACATGTAGAGCGGTCACGCTGCCTTCTTCTTCTGGTCTTCTTCACGCAGATGCAAAGCTGCGTTGCTCCTATGGGTAATATGGTTTAAGCCACTTAGCATTCCAAGGATGCCGGAGGACCTCGCCTTTCAGATTGCGAAGGTAGTAGGAACCTTTCCCGCAATGTCGTGTATTATAAAAGGTCCTCCCCACGTAGGTGCTAACTTTCCCCATCTCTTTTCTCGTTGATACTGTGGGATTGTTCTCAACACATACTCCCCTCTACAAAATTTCGAAGCTTTACCTTTTTGTTGTACTCCCTTGCTAGTCTTCGTTGATAATTTTCCATCTTCTGCAATGTGCTGCTTCCCTTCTTCCTTCTAGATCGTCCAATCTCTCTAACATCATGTCTGTTGTGAGATTTTTCTCCCATGCTTCGGTCTTTGTGGTTGGCATGAGGATCTCTGTTGGGATGACTGCTTCAGCTCCATAAGTGAGGAGAAACGGGGATTCCCCAGTGGCAGATCTTGTTGTTCTGTATGCCCATAACACATTATGCAACTGTTCACACCATCGCCCCTTATGTTCGTCTAATTGTTTTTTGAGGATAAGGGCGAGGGTCTTGTTAGTGGCTTCCGCCTGTCCATTGTTGAGGGTATATGGGGGTGGATTTGTTCTTCCTTATTGAAAGTATCGAAGAGCATGTCTATGTTTTTCCCCTGTAATTGCTTACCATTATCGGACACGATTTCTGCTGGTATGCCGAACCTGCAAATGATGTTCTGGAATATGAAAGTAAACACATCCACGTCTCTGATCCTGGCTAAGGCTTTAGCTTCCACCCATTTACTGAAGTAGTCCGTGGCTACTATCAAAAATCGTCTTTTCCCTGATCCTTCGACGAAAGGCCCGACGATATCTATGCCCCATTTTGCAAATGGCCACGGGCTATCTACAGAATTTAACATTGTTGCCGGCGCGTGTATCTTTTTGGCGAAGCGCTGACATTCTTCACACCGTCGGGACATCTTGCGGCATCCTGTATCATTGTGGGCCAGTAATATCCTTGCTTTTTGCTTTGTCGGCTAGTGATCTCATGCCGCTATGATTCCCTGCGTCACCATAATGGATGTCGTTTAGAATTCGATGCCCCTCTTTCCGGATAAGCAACGTAGTAACGGTCCGAGGAAGGATTTCTTGTACAGGACCCCATCCCGAGATCATATCTTCCTACTTTGGAGAGTATTTTCCTAGCTTGTTTATGTCCGCGGGTAAGCTTCCCTTTTCGAGAAACGCATGGATCACCATTCTCCAATCATCTTCGTTGCTGAAGTCTTCGTCTTGATTTGCTCTTGACAGGATATCTTCTTCGTCAAAATCGTTATGGATGTCTTCTCCTACCTGGTCTTCGATATTTTCTTCCACTGTATCTTGATTGGTAGCGAAGGAGAATTGAGATGCAATCGAAGGCTCGTATACCCTTGTTATTTTAATAGCTTCGACGCTTTTATCCTTCAGCATGGATGATATATATGCTAGGGCATCCGCGTGCCTGAGATCCCTTCTGCATAAGTGCCGGAACTTGATGTTCGGAATTTGTGATGCCAATGTTTGGACCAAGGCCATGTAAGCTGAGAGGGTGTCATCGTACACATTGTACTCGAGCCCTATTTGCCGTATGACAAGCTGCGAATCACTTGTCAGTCTTACATCGGTTACCCCCATTCTATTATTACACGGAGGGCATGTACGACTGCCTCGTATTCGACGATGTTGTTGGTATGCTCTTTGAATTCTAACCTGAGTGCCTGTACAATCCTTTCTCCGGTTGGGGTGGTGATGACAATGCCTATTCCTGCTCCTTCCTTATTTTTGGAACCATCGACGAAGACTTCCCATTGTCTTTGACTCGCGGGTTCGAGGATATCCATTGGATCCTTGCTTTCTTCCTCGGCTTCTGGTATTCCCTTAATCTCTTCGTCGTTGTCCAGGGGGAGGTCTGCTAAGAAATCCGCCAAAACTTGGGATTTTCGAGAATGTTGAATTTCATGAATGATGTTGAATTGGTCCAGGTGGGTGTTCCACTTGGCTATTCTGCCCACTTTTCCCGCGCTTTTGAGGACTGCTTCCAGTGGTGCTTTGCATGGGACCCGGATGAAGTGAGTTAGGAAGTAGGTTCTCAGCTTTTGAGTAGCCCATACCAATGCTAGGATAAGCTGTTCGATCTTTGTGTAGTTCCTTTCCGCAGAATTGAGGGTCTTACTGACGTAATAGATAGGTTGTTCTATCTTCGTATTGGTTTTGACCAACACTGCGCTGACTGCGTCTTCTGTTGCTGCTATGTATAATGCCAAAACCTCATCAGGATCCGGCTTCTGCAGGATCGGAATTGAAGCTAGGTGTTCTTTGATTTTTTGGAAGGCTTCTTCGCATTCTGCGGTCCATTCAAACTTGCTCCCTTTTTTGAGAATATTGAAGAAATGTTTGCATTTGTCCGAGGATCGGGCAATAAATCTGCCCAAGGCTGCTATGGACCCATTGAGTTTCTGCACTTCTTTTAAATTCTTCGGGGATGGCATTTCTACTATGGCCTGAATCTTACTGGGTCTACCTCAATGCCCCTTTTTGTTACCAGATACCCGAGGAATTTCCCCGAGGTGACCGAAAGTACATTTCTCTGGATTCACTTTCATGTGATGTTTTCTCATTGCTTCGAAGATATCTCTCAGATCCTGGTGGTGATGCGCGCAGCTTACTTTTGACGAGCATATCGTCAACGTAGACTTCTAAGGTACTACCAATCCATGGCCTGAAGATAGCATCGACCATTCTTTGGTATTTCCCCTGCGTTTCGAAGTCCGAAGGGCATTCTAGTGTAGCAATAAAGGCCATGTGGGTGTAGAACGCGTGTGTGGCTGATCTTCTTCTGCCAGGGCTACTTGGTTGTAGCCAGAATGTCCATCCATGAATGACAGTTCTTCATATCCTTCTACTGCTTCTACCAGCTGATCTATGCTTGGCAGGGGATAGCTGTCCTTTGGACATGCCTTGTTGAGGTTAGTAAAATCGATGCATATCCTAACCCCTCCATTTTTCTTAGGAACGACGACCATATTGGAGATCCACGTAGGGTACTTGACTTCCTTGATGAAACCTGCGTCTAGTAGTTTCCGAAGTTCTTTTTCCACTGCCTTATGATACTCCGGTGCAACTTTTTTATTTTTGCCTGAAAGGTGGTGTGCCTGGTTTGATGGCAGCTCGTGTTGGATTACTTTGGGTCAATCCCAGGCATATCTCCTATTTCCAGGCGAATACATCCGCGTATTCTTTAAGTAATTTGGTTAGAGAATCTTCTTTTTTCGTCCATTATGGTCCCTACTTTGATCATCTTCGGGTTTTCTTCCGTTCCTATGTTGATTTCTTTTACGGGCTCTACTGGCGTGAACACCGGCTTCGGTCCCCGAGACTGGGACGTTCTTTGATTGCTATTTGGTATGTTTCTGTCCTTCGTTGGCTGCTGAAGTACTTGTCTCTGTGTTTAGGACATTATCATTTGGTCAAACCCCTTCCTGTAGTTTCCTTGAGGAACAGGTCTATGGCCTTCTCTTTCGCGGCTTCTTTATTTTTAATTCTTCGGGTTTTTCGCTGCTCTTCTTGTTCGTTGTTGATCGATCCTGAGTGGCTTGGCACTCTCTTGCAGAGACCCGATCTCCCTTGATTTCCATTACTCCCTCAGGTGTAGGGAATCTGAGATATTGGTAGTACGTTGCCGCCACTCCCTTGAGTTTATGTACCACTTTCGTCCAATAATGGCGTTGTAGGGGGATGGGGCGTCAACCACGCTGAATCGTGTTTCTACTTTCATGGGTCCGGCGTTAACTTGCAACACGATGTCTCCCAATGGCTTCGTGGGTGCCCATTGAATCCGTAGATGGTGTAATAAGAGGTCATCAGTTCTTCATGGAGTTTCATTCGTTTGAATGCGTCGTAGAATAGAACGTTACTGAGCTTCCCCCGTCTATGAGGATCTTTTGAGGTTACATCCAGCCACTGGTAGTGTGAGGACCAGGGGGTCGTTATGGTCTTCCATATCTTCTTCGATATCTTCAGCATCGAAATAATAGGTGAGTCCATCCACTCTTCGTGCTCGTCCACCTCTATCCCATCGATCTTATACAATTCGCAGCGGTCTTCGAACTGCTTCCGTAACCTCTTTCCTATCTGTGCTGTAAGTGAGGGCCCTGCGGCTTCAGAACACGAGATGGTGTTGATTGTGCGGTTCCCTTCTGGAAGTTGGACTGGCTTGGTTCGTTTGGATCTATCCTCGGCGACATCCTTTCGTATGTAATGTTTGAGCTCGCCAGCATCGATTAATTTTTGGATCATTATTTTGAGGTTTTTACATTTTTCGGTCTGGTGTCCGTTGAAGCAGTGATATTCACAGTAATCTTTAGACTTCTCGGTTCTCGGGGCTGTTTTCCCTTAGACCATGGCCACTCCAGGTTTTCCCTTCCTTTGATCTCTCGCAGGATCCGAGCATAGCTAGCGTTGAGCTTCGTGTAAACTTGATCTTCGAATTTTCGGTCGCCTGTTCGTCGTTCGTCCCTTCGTTCCTTCCTGTCTTCGTGAGGGCCGCTCTGAACAATTCCTTTTGGCCCCATTGGTTTGTTCTGCTGAATTGGTACGGTGAGACCTATGCGTGTACGCCCTCGTGTTTTCACGCTGGATTTCTTCAAGACGAGCGTGCTTTTCAATAATTATTCGAAGATCTCCCTCTGTCTTAGGTACGCTTCCATGAATCTCAACGAATAGTGGACTCATTCGGTCTAATCCCCACTTGTAGCAGTTGATACTTACCACCGGGTCCACACTTCCTATGGCTTGGCAGACCTTGTGCCATCTGTTAGTGTATTCCCTCGTGGTTTCCTTATAGCCGATTTCCAGCGAAAAGATCTTATCCATTCCAGTATTAACAGCCTTGTTGTACATGTAAGTTCTTAAGAACTTTTCTGCGAGTTGGTCGTAGGAGTGGATGGAGTCTGGCGGCAGATTATCAAACCAAGACAATGCGGATCCCTTCAGGCTCGATGGGAAGTATCTACAGAGTACTGCGTCGTTTTGACTCCATCTAGCCAAGACACGGTTATAATACCGAATGTGTGCAGCGGGATCACTGGATCCGTCATAGCATTCGAATGTCGGGACAGGGCACTTGAGTGGAATAGGGGTGTTGGCCAGGCGATGAGTTAGGGGCGTGGAGTTAGCCTCTCTCATGACCTCTTCTAACCTTCCCCCGCCTTGTCTACTTTTTAACTGCCTGATCTCTGCCATCATTTCATCACGAAGCTCTTCCATCGCGCGGTGGTGCCCTACGCTCTTCTTCTCGTGATAGCTTGACTCTCCGTCGTTATAATCCGGGTCGGATGCGCTACTTCCCCTAGCCGCATTTCCATTAGCTTCTACGATGACTCTTCGGTCTCGGTTTGGTTCTTGTGCCTTTGAATTTGCCTCATCGAGTTGTTGGCTCGTCTTTGTGCTTAGGGCAATCCGGTCTTTTAAATCCTGGTTTTCTCTGGCCAACAGAGCTACAACATCTGCGTAAACCTTCTGGATCTTCTTCAATTCCTCAAGCTCGGCCATCAATCGATGTGATTGGTTCGACCCCTGATTGGGAGTCCCAGCTCGTGCTACTACATCCATGGTGTCGCCTTCTTCTATGGTTTGCACTAAAGGTGGGGGAGGTTCAACTTCGATTGTTGGCATTTCCAGATCGGGCGGAGTTCCCATCTGCGGCGTTAGAGCCGCCTGCACAGTTTGATTCTGCTCGTTTGTTGATGGCATTTCGAAGGTCGGCGGGTGCGCGGGTTGTTGTGTTCTGGATTCATCCACCCTTTCTTTTGGTTGGTAAAATTGATTCGTAGCAAAAGTTTTGCTGGCTTCCGCATCCTTTGGGGCTGCCGCTGTTGTACTATACTTTGTTGCCGCTGCTCTGAGGGTCGCGGCTGCGACGGAGTTAGCGTTCATAGGCGAAGTGATTTCCGCAGTGTCCTGCCTCTGACTGGTCATTTTGGCTTTGTCTCCTTTCTGCTTGCTCCGAGTGATGACCGGGGTTGTCCTTGGTGCTTCCTTTGACGTGGCTTTGGATTTTCCTGCTTCCTGCATCTTTTCCATCGTGGGTCCTTTCGTCGCTTTCGTTTTCTTTCTGCACAAGAGAATTTCAATCAGCGAGAAACAGAAATGTCCGTGCGGATCGGGTTAGTTTACAAAATTCCTTACTCCATGACCGGGAAAAACTGCCCGAGGGCCACAGAGAACTTTTAAAAATGCGGGTTCATTGAAGGTACGCGGGAACGTGAAAGGATCCCCTTGAAAATGCACGTAGATCTTTTTGAAATTTTTTGAAAGCGACCCACTGGAAAGCCAGGTCCGTACGAGATCTAAAAAATGTAAATCCATGGATCTAAGCGATAAATCTTTTAACAAGTTTAAATTGCTTCGACAGATACTGCCAGGACCATCGAAGATAACGGGTGCGTTTTTGAATATAATAAAGTTAACAAAAGGTAAATACTGCTAGAGCTAATGAAATAGAGCAATCATATGCTAATTTAATATGAAATCACAGGATAAGATAAATCTTTTACCGGGACGAAGTCCCTGTTTCTAGCGCCAAATTGTGAACACGTAAATCACAAAGGCATCTATATGTTCACAAACAATGTTCGCACTCTAGGTACAGACTCGCACTGATAATACAATGGTATTGATTCCTTGGCTCCAAACCTTCGGGTTTATCATAGCCTCATCTAATAACATCGCGAGGGGCGTTTACGTAGGGGAAGATAAAGAAAACGAAGCATAAAAGTAAAACTCATGGAGCGTTAGACAAGTATAAAGTGCTGAAATGTAAATAAGACTGGGTTTTACGTGGTTCACCACTAAGGCCTACATCCTCGGGGTTGTTGTTTCACTATATACTTGATAGTTACAAAGATAGTCGAGTGACTTTGGGGTTTACATAGGTCTGTATATTGTAAAGGACTAACTTACACTCACAATCTTTCTCTCTCCTTCTCTTCCTCAATTTTCCGATCCCCTTACTCTTGGTGGAGAGGGGGTATTTATAGGGTTAGAGTGTGGGACCCATCTCTGAGGGCCGTTGGAACCTTATCTTCTTGTGTTTTTTGTCCATCACGCGGGGGTCTTCGTTCATTACTTCATCACGCAGAGTCGTCCTCGTTCGTTCCACGGGTTGATCGACACGTATGCTGCTCAGAGTGTTTAATGCGGGTAGTTAAGGCGCCTGCTCGTGTCAGGCAAGTGTCTTCTTCCCCTGTCACATCCATGTCAGTTCACCTTCTCTCCACCGTTGATCTTGGCTTCTTTTGGGGATGAGATAAAGTAACTCTTCGGGAATTATTTGGTGCTCCGCAGTACATCGTGTTACCGGTACATCTTTTTAACTTCTGTCCTTGATTTGTTCGGGCAAAGATCCGACGTCGGCGAAATGGGCATCTTGGCTGTGGACGCGTGTCATCATGCTTTGATGACTTTGTCCACATGCTCTTCACGTATGTTCCTATATACACGTGTTTGATGATGAAATATGTGCACACAACCATTGACTATATCTTTGCAGCAAATTCAGTTAATTAAATTGCTGGTCTGAAATTCAAATTCAGTTAATGGGCATTTCTATATTGAAGTAAAACATTTATAAGTATCTTTTCGAAATGAAAGGTCAAAAAGTTGATATCATAGTGCTATACAAACGCATAAATGTTATAGAAAGTGGTGCCCAAATAACTAAAAACAGCGAACAGAAAGATGATCACAACTTGCCGTCCATTATTGGTAACAAGAATTTACATGTGAACCAATTTTTCTACACATTTACTACCCAAGTCTTTGAAGAACATGCCTTTGAAGACCTGAGAGGCTGAGATGGTACTGCCTATTGATTTGTTTTGTCTTTAATTTCTGGCCATGGTTGTTAAAGAACGCGTGTTACTTTTCCAACCAAAGGACCCACCTTTTAGCAGAGAGTAGATACGTAGTAGATGGTAATGAAGTTCTGCTGCTCATTGTGCCACTATTCCATTGCGTTTGACACGAGCAGTACAGTAACATTCTTTACATTAGAGAAGTTTAGGTAATACAGCCACATTGAGTCACGAGCATTGAAATGTAGCAGAATAGTAAGTTGTTTTTTCCTCATGCGCTTGCTCATAACTAGAGCTGGAGGAGTGTCTACCTGTTGCTGAAGGGGATCCATCCCCTGCAATCTCCTGGTTAGTGCTAATATCTGGGTTGCCAATGATCACAATATATTGTCAACAACTGAGCCCCGTCATTCACTTTGATCACATTAAAGAGTAAAGCTTAGTAGATTCAGAGAGTGTAAAAATATTCTGAATTAGCCAACTATGACATTCTTAGATCATCTACAAATCCTCCAAATTTTAGAATACTCGAACTTCCATGATATAGTAGTAACTACAGCAGCAGTCCTTTGTGAATTGAACTACTTATAACCTAAAAAGTCCTGAAATTGTGATCAAGTTATCAACTAAGAGTTGTCAAAGTGAATTGCAACGCCCACCAGTCCAGCAAAGGTGCAAATTCAACGCGGTGGCACAGCAGCCAATACTGAAATCAGCAATACGAGTCGACAACAGAGTTACCAAGTTCCCGGGGTAATCCCAGCTGCTTGGGAACTCAATGGGCAAAAGCTTTGAATCTTCAACACATAATCTTCGAGCTCAATGGTTATGGTTGATGCAAGCACAACCATAGACAAATCTATAATAACCCAGCCGACATGTACTAGACTTTATCTTAAGAGAATCTTGTTTAAAAATTGATTCTGATTAATCAAAAAGTCAGAATACTTAATTGACTTCCTTAACCATTTAAGCTTAATTTATTAGTATCAGATCTTGCCCATTGGTTAGGAGGTATAAACTATGCATAATTAATTACAGATTAATCAAACAGAAAACATTAATCAATATCTTAAGACACCAAAGATTGAAAAGCCAAGATCCATTTCATTCATAGTTACTTTCTGTTCCAAACAACTACAGTCAGTCAAATTATTACAGACTAAACAGATCTCAACTTTCCTGTGAGTAATTAAGTAAGTAAAAACTAAAAATTAAAAGATAATAACCACATTCATAATCCCCCAGAACAGCTGAACAAGTACCTGTTGCAGGAAATTAAGGTGACAATTTGTAGTATAGAGCAAGACAATCATCATCATCATCTAAGATTCTTCAGATTTAGGAGTAGAATTAGTCATCATCTTCTTAAACTCTTCAAAATTAACATTACCATCACCATCAGCATCAACAGAACCAATCATCTTCTCACAATCATGAACAGTACAACTCTCACCCAAACTTTTCAAAACCATATGTAACTCAACAGCAGAAATCAAACCATTCTTATCTTTATCATACATATCAAAAGCATCTTTTAACTCTCTAATCCCATCAGCAACATTAGCACCATTAACATTAGATCCATCAGTAGTACCACGATGAAAATCAGCAAACTCTTTCAGATCTACAAATCCATCACCATCTTTATCAATTTCATCCATCATTTGTTTCAATTCTTCGGGTGATGTCTCAGATCCAAGTGCTTTTAATACATCTGATAACTCTGTGCTTGATATCTTACCATCTCCATTTGCATCAAATCTCTTGAATACACCTTCAACTTCTTCCATGTTTTCTAAGGATACTGAATATTTCTTCCCACTACTACTCATCTTTCTTTTTCTCTCTGAAAAAAAAACTCACTTACAGTAAATTATGGCTTCGGCTGTGGCTCCTGTTTGGTTGGTTGGTTGTTCTTAAATAAGGAGGGAAAAATTTAACGCGTTTTTTGACGCGTTGCCTTATTACGCGGATCTCCCTCGAAAAGGTAGTTTTTACTTCTTTTATAGAGTTACTTTTTTTTAGTCTCTGTGGAGGGGAATCAAAACACGGGATGGTACGGGAAACGGCAGAGCAAACACGCAACAGCAATGACTGTAGGTGTATAGGTAGGTGGTACTTGGAGGTATTGAATAAAGTAAATTCTTGCCTTACAAGGAAGAGGTTCATTTAGTCACCGTAGGATTGGTTATAATTATGGAAAGCTTTTGCAAAGAGCCAAAGTAGTCATTATGGTGGCAAGAAAAAACTGTTCTTGGAAAATGATATTCGAACGAGACGGAGGAAATAAAGTGGAAAAAGATGGTGATTATTTTCATGGTGAAATTTGGGTATATCCAGATTAATTGGGGTATACTCAATTTTAAAGGGACTATTTTTAAGGATTTTAGGGGGAGTCTTAATGGGTAAGTTACAAAACTACCCTTATCCTTTAAAAACCTATTACCCTAAAACAGTTTTAATCTTTTCATTTCATCTTCTTCTCTTCTTCTTCTCCTCCACAACCACACCGGCTCCATCACCCCCACCATCATCAAAACTCGTCGATTAATTCATTGAAATCGTCGATTCGAAAACTCCGATTAATCTTCATCAATGGATCCACCACGGCGAAAGGGAACTCGTATGAACGGCGCTAATCGAAAACCCAATGAGTATAACCCTGGAATTGCAAGTTTGGTTCAAAAGAAAGTGAAGATAAGAACTGTCGAAGAAAGAGAATTCACAGCCGCTGAAACACAAGAAATGGTGTGCTTAAGAAAGTAAGGGCTTACTTAAACTCACTCTAATACTTCGATTTCATGTTTGCATGTTAAATTAGGTCAGAAAAATCGAAATTGTGAATTGGCAGTTGCGACGCCGGCAAGGTATTATGTTATCGACCTTGCCGGCTTTTCATAGTTAGGGTTTGGCCGGAAAGCTCTTAGGTTGAATATCTTGACGGCTGTTTAATATATGTAACTGCTTCCACAAGGTCGGCAGGTTATTCAACCTGCAACCTTGTCGGCGGAAGTTTTTGTTTAATGAAGCCGGCATGTTACTATTTTTTATCATGCCGGCATGTTATAACTTGTTTTGGAACCATTGGTTCCTGATGCCTTGAATTTTTTAAAACCGGAATGGTGTTTGGATACAACCATGCCGCCTGTTTGTTGGCCGGCAATGTATGCGTAATGTACCTTGCCGACCTGCAATGTGGAAAATCTTTGTATCTCCTGTGTAGTATACTTGTTATAAGCCGGCAGGCTATATGAATACTACCCTGCCGGCTGCTCTTTAGTCGGCATGTAATTTAAATATAGACCCTTCCGGCCATTATTCCGCCGGATAGGTTATATATGTTGACCCTGCCGACCTGTATTTTTTTTTCCTTAATTGTTCTTGTTCAGGTTGGAAAAGGAAAAGAAGAAAGCTATGAAATCTCTTAGTCCTCCTTCAAGACCTCCTCGTGTTGGTGATAAAATCTTGACTTCAACACATCGAGGGGCATATGTTGTGCCGGGAACGCTCAAGATCCGTGTACCGAATGATTCTCAACCACCATCGGAACCCAGTGATTCAGACGATTCTCCGGATGAAGACCAAACAATTTCATCTGGTAGAAGAGGTGATGATGACGATGTTGATGAAAGCACTCCGGCTGCTGGAGGAGGTAATGATGATGATGATGAGGGTGATGAAGAAATGCCTAATGTTGGAGGAGGTAATGATGATGATGATGATGATGATGATGGCAATGGAGATAAAGATAAGGATATGGAGGATGAAATTGTTGAAGAGGCAGAGGAACAAGAAGAAGAATAAGGTGATGGAACCGGAGAACAAACTCTAGCTATTGTTCAACAAACCGAAGCTTCAACTTCAAATGAAACCGGAAAGAAGAAGAGGGTGATCAATAAACCAGCTGATTCCCACATGCCTCCCCCTCACTTGATGAGTACACTGAAAAAAGGTGAGCGTCCAAGGGGGACCCCAAGAGATGGTTGAGAAGTTCTTTTTGGAACAAAGACTCTTGGGCATGTACGATCCATAATACTATCGTAAGTAATCTCAATCCGTCTTTGTTCTTTATTCAAGTGTGTAATTATCTTAAATTTGCGTCAAGTGTTTGTATTTCTTTTTCATTTTGTTTTTTTGGTATTTAGGATCACAGGCATGCCGTCCGTCTCATGAGGCGCCAAGCTTCGTGTTCAGTAACTAGTACTTGGGATCTTGACAAGGAATGTGAGGAGGTGAAAGTGATTGTCAAGAACTCCGGGTTGTGGCCTGCGGTGGAGAGTTCGAATATTGAGCATGATAAAGTTACCGTATCTGCATTCTGTGAGAGGTTCTACGGAGAGACTGATACAATGTTATTCCCATTCGGTGAGATGGCGATAACTCCCGATGATGCTCAACAAATTCTAGTCCTCGAGGTTGATGGAAAAGCAGACACTGAGGGATTCAATAATAAGTTTCCTTTCAAGGATATTTACTCATTGAGCCAGAAATTGTTCGGTTGGAATCAGATTGAGACGGAGTCTGTTCTTGAGATGAAGGATGGTCGTCTAAGCAAGAAGTTTAATCTGAAGAAGTTGAGGGACAAATTATGGGATACAAAGAAAATCTTTGATAAGGAAGGAAGGGTGAACCCGATGCGAATCAATGCTACCGCGTCAGCTTATTTGCTATACATCCTGGGAAAATGTATCTTCCCCGACAGTTCCGGAAGCTTGGTCGAGGCAAGTTACTTGCAACTATTGGATCCCTTAGATAAGATGTGTGAGTATTCTTGGGATATTGCGGTGGTCGCCTTCTTGAACAATGGTCTCCTGATACATAAAATCATCATCAGGTCGGCATGGTAACAAATTTCAAACCATGCCGGCCTGACTTAGTCGGCATCCTGGGGAAATAAAACAGTGCCGGCGGATTTAAATTTCAAATTTTTTGCAATTAAAATTGCATTGATTGACTTGTACTTATACACTATAACGGCCAAATTTGGGCACCATCCTATAAATACACTACTTATCTCCACAAAACAACACACAGCTATTTGCATATACTTTCCAAAGCTCATATCATCATACACTCCATCTAACTCATCCAATAGCTCTCTACATACATATAACAATGGCTTCATTTGATTCTAATGAAGATTTGGCAATCACCAAAGCTTGGTATGCGGAAAAATGACTTAGATGTCAATCCTCCGAAAGGGTGGATTCCACAACCTTTTGGGCTAGGGTACACAACAAATTTATCCAAGAGTGTGAGAATCCTAATGCAAGAAGTGTTCAACAAGTGCACGATAGGCACCTTGTCATCGAAAACGTGATACTTGCTTTTTTAGATCTCCAACCTCGGATTTTTGACACTCGGCCCTTCAC
Organism: Papaver somniferum; assembly: GCF_003573695.1. Taxonomy (NCBI): domain Eukaryota; kingdom Viridiplantae; phylum Streptophyta; class Magnoliopsida; order Ranunculales; family Papaveraceae; genus Papaver; species Papaver somniferum. Next base: position 86,028,021 of record NC_039362.1, read on the forward strand.
CTTGTCCATTACGCAATTTGTGAGTAATTTTGTGGTTTTCTTTTTACGTAACCCATGTTGTTTTATTTTCCAATGAAACACCACTAACAAATGTAAGTTTGTTTTTCTATCACGAAGTCGTGAAAGCGCGCTACTTGGAGGAAAATGGGGAAGCATTCACGTTCGATGCAAGCTATCACTTCTTGGCCGAAAGAATCCCGGAGGATAACCCGGACTACTTGGATGTTGTATCGTCTTCGTCGGAGGAAGATTGATGGCTTTAGAAGTTTTAGTGTAGGTTTTATGGGTATACCTCTATGTAAGCCCTCACGAGACTATAACTCGTCCACTAGGATCGCCCAGGGGTTCAAAGTGCATTCGTTTTTCCGTCAACAAGGATTAGGTTTTATGTTTCAATAAATGTAGTAACCAAAATTGAATGAATAAAGTGAATTGCATCTATTAGAATTCAGTCTTTTTTGGGAGATAACCAAAGTCGGCAAGGTTATAATATTACAACCATGCCGGCTAAACGCTGGACGGCAAGGTAAGAAAGTTAATAAATGCCGACGAAAAGGAAACCGACAAGGTAATAAATCAATACCATGCCGACTACCTGCGCATTTATAACAGTCTCCTGTGTGTCAAAAATATTACAGTCGGCATCTTCTTTTTTCGTATACCCTGCCGGCCGTAAAAAACCGGCACCTTCTTCAACCGTATACCTTGTCAGCGTAGAGTGGTCGGCATGATCTTCATTAGTCGATCCTGCCGACCTTTAATACTTTCAGAACTGAAATGTGGATTTCTTATTTGATTTTGAGTATGATTTCATACCACAAATTTGCAACTACCTTTTAAAAGTGTTTCGGTTGTGTGCTTCATTTTCGTTGCAAGAGATATTCTCAAAAAAAAAAAAAAATCTCATCAAAAATCATCCCACAAAAGTTCAATCAAAAAGAAATTTCATAACTTCAATTCCTAAGTTTTAATCTATTTAATCAATCTAAACTCAATTAATTAACCTAATCAGAATTTTTAGTGTTAATTAAACAAAGGCATATTAGCCATTTAGAAAATACAAGGTTAAGGGGTGGCTTGGTTTTACTTCAAAATAACCAGATTTTTTTTTATTTGGTATACCCCAATCAAGCCAGGATTATTTTCTTCTTTGAGTATGAAACACTCATGTAAACTTTTATCAGGTTATCTCGTCTTTTTGGTAATTTGGGTCAAATTCTCCGGCATAGTGCAGGTACTATTAACAGGTTTTCAACCATAATTAGGATCTCAACAGGTTACTTAATCACGGCTCTATGCATTGTGTTATTCGTTTTTTCTCCGTGTTGTCTAGACTATATGCCATATGCGTTATTCGCCACATAGCTTTAGACCCCTGGTTCTCTGCTTCAAGCTTCCAAGGAATTTAATGGGCATATAGCTTTATACCCCTTGTTCCCTTCTTGAAGCTTCTGAGAAAAGAACGGTTGTTAAAATGTATTGTTAAGCTGCTCAAATTACTCTAATAGCTTCACTAAACTTGACCCTTACTTGAAAAGTATAGTACAATGGGGTATCATGTGGGAATTTTGACAAATGTTTTATTACTGGTCTCCCCCGTTTTAAATTTTAACAGCTCATTTTATGTTGGCCACCCATACAAAAAACTTCGGGCTCATTTTATTTTGACAAAGGATAGGTTAACTTATGCGGTTGTGAAGATAAATCAACTATCACATGGAACGTTTCATCGGTTTAATTTTATCTAAACTCAGTTGAAATATATATGTGGTGAAAATGACGGGCTCCATCTTTATGGAGAATGTCGTCTATATAAGGTCGTGTTGGTCATGTCCCCAACCCCAAAGATACATAGATTTTCAGTTCATTTTGATACGCCTCTACGGTTGTCTGTGTTATATGCATTCCTCTTAAACACAAATTGGCATGAGACATGACTGTCACGTCTCTAGAGTTGGAAGTTTGGATTCCGGTTCCGGAGCAACAGGTGTCTAGAGTTAGCGGGGGTTGGCATCTTGAAATTTAAACATTTAAAGAATCGCCATCCTCTGCGGCATGGTTTTTAAAAGCGTGCGTTTCGCTTCAAATTTCAGCATTTCGCTCTGAAGCGGTCATGTGAAGCGCATCTTTCATGAAGCGTACGCTTCACGCCTCGGAGCACACGCTTCGCTTCAAATTTCAGCATTTCGTTCTGAATCCGTAATGTGAAATGCGTTTTTTTGACTTAGTCAATTCCTTTCCCACCTAATTTTAAAGCTTTTAAAAGAAAAATATGAATGTTTTAAGGGGGAATCAAACACCCCACCTCCCACTCGCCTGGAGAAGGTTGAATTGAGGTGCACACACTTTGTTTTTGATAATAACTAAACTTATATAAAATTTATATAGATATCTTCCTAATAAATTTATAATTACTAGTTACGACTAATTTATTTATAACAAAACATCTGCTTCAAACATCAACCATGAAGCGACGCTTCACGTTTCGATATATGCGTCACTTCCTAAAAATGAAAAACGCTTCAGCTTCGCTTCACGCTTTCAATACCTTGCTCTGCGGTATCACAAATCCAAAATTATTTTTGGGTTTGGAGTTTGGACTAGTATATGTGATGGGCTTGATATAATTAAAAAAGTATGTTATTTGGGAAGTTAGAAATGATACTCATATTCATGCTTTCGTGGTAACTGGATCTATCAAATGTCTAAATTTATAGGTTATCTTATGGTCTTCTAATTTAGCATCTAGATTGGTAGTCCACATCATCTAGAATACCCATACAAGTCTTATGGTCATTCCAATCTAGCATTTAGACGCGCTGAACCATTCCGCGAAAAGTAGATTTTGGTCGCGCTGAATGGAACAGCGCAACCATCTCAGTCGTCAGATCAAAAAATAAAACAATCTCGCTGAACCATTCCGCGTAGAATTTTGGCTGCGCTGAATGAAACAACGAGATTATCTCGCTACTAGTTGGTATTCGAGATATATCTGGAGAGACACGCAGTGTTGAAGAAATTGCAACGCTTTTTGTCTAATCTTAAAACCAAATCTAGCACATAAGACTTAGCCTTATGTGATAGTTATCATAATCCTGGTTATATGGTCAACGATTTCATTGACACCAACCCCGGGAACTGGAATCATGATTTAGTCAATTCTCTCTTCACCCCATAAAATAGTTCTAAGAACTCGAATACCAGAATCCCCATTTCAGGTGTAGATACATTGGTTTGGCCTTACACGAAAACCGGCAATTTCTCGGTTAAGTCATGTTATAGAGTTAACATCAGGGAGTTGATACAGGTTCTCATAGGTTATGCAATAATAATACTTATAAGTCCATATGGAGACTGCCAATAATCCCTAAGATACAATTGTTTTTGTGGAAATGCTATGAAAATATAATACCTTCCAAAACTAAGATAGGTAGATATAACTTTTTTCATACTCTTACTTGTAGCATGTGTAACAACAATGAGTTGCAAACTGCTGAGCATATCATTTTACACTGTGATTTTACTATCTCGGTGTGGAATTATTTCCCTTGGGGAAACCATACCTCGTGTTACCAAAACTACGTTATCACTATCAAAGATTGGGTGAAGGAACTTTTAGCTAGCACCCGATCTATTGACCAAAAATGTGCCATTAGCACTACTGTTTGGTGCATATGGAGGGATAGATGTATGAATGTTTTCCAAAACAAGAGCCCGAACAAGGATACCGCTGCTAGGCAGGCCATCAACTTAGTCAATGAGATGCAGCATGACACTAATGTAAACTCCAACATCCAAAACAGTAGTGCAACTTTTAATACACATAGGCAACCTATAACCTCCTCTTTGTCAGATGATTGTATGTTATTTTATTGTGATGGTTCATATGATATAAATACTAACAGTGCAGGTGTTGGTATTGCGATAACTGATATTACAGGCCATTACAGGGGATGTAAAACATAACCATCGATAACAAGGGATGCGGAGAAAGCAAAAATTCTAGCAGTATGGGAGGCAATCAACTGGGCAAAGAGAAGAAAGATAGATAACATCTGCATTCAGTGATGCCAAGAACATTGTCTCATATTTTCTTAATAAACAAAACCAAACTAGTTGGTATAACAGCTCCATACTAGATGAATGCATTAGTCTGTGAGGATCTTTTTAGTCTGCTGAAGTTCAAAACATTCATAGAAGTTTTAGTTATATTGCTGATAAAGTAGCAAAGTCTTCTAGACATAACAGAGTAGTGGGTGAGTGGTTGACTGAAAAACTCCATTTTATTATTCAAATCTTTATAATTTGATTATTTCAATAAATATTTATTTTCTAGCAAAAAAAAAAGAAAATAGTTAACGTAGGTTTTTAAGGTGTGACAACACTACAATAATTGGAACTAAATGTGCAAGGATGTTAATAGGGTATACCATTTTAATTGGGTGAACAATTCTAGATTGTAAGGAATGTTTTGTGAAAAGACGAGGGTACCTAAATACACCACAATCTTTTTGTTTCAACCCATAAGTCTGATACCAAGTGTGATCGTCTATCGACAAAGTTGAGATGCTACAACAACTTGATATTCACTTGACAATAGTTACAGTACAAGACTGATTAACTGTAGGATCAGAGTCAAGTGATTAGGATTAACGTACAAGTGTATTTATTTTTAATTATAATAAATAATTATAATTGTGAAAAATAAAAGTAAATAACACACACAAGATTTTGTTAACGAGGAAACCACAAATGCAGAAAAACTCCAAGATCTAGTCTGGTTTTGAATAATCTCATAATTAAGCCGCTACAAAAAGTACAATGCCAACTTTGTATAGTTGATTCCAAGTAAACTGCCCCTAGTTACTTAGTTCCTTCATATCTATGCATATACGACCTATCGGTCACGCACGTAAGTCCCAAGACTAAAAAACCAATCTTTAGTTGCTTAACCGATGTAAAGTATTAAGCACTCAACTCCTTTTGAGTTATGACAAATATTTATTGAGTAAAAGAACAAAGCCATTTGGTATCTACTTCAATAATCTTTTAGAAAAAGATTTATTGAGTTATGACAAAGACTCTTCCGTTTAAACAAGTAAACTCCTTTATCGGGTAAGATCAATCCAAAGCAATAACTTAGATTCGGATTCACAACTTTCAGATTTGGATATTGAAGAATACCACCAAATGATAATTGTCGATCTAAATGACATTATGATCAGAAAAATATAATCTAAGTCGGATACCAGCCGATCAAGATGTGTGCACAAATCACGAGATACGAAAACCAGTTAGAAAAATCTTATTGCCTTCAAATCTTCGATTGCCTTCTTATGTACCCGCACAACACAATAATAAAAACTCACTTATGATCGATCACACACAGAACGGACTCAGTTAATAATGGATGATCACAAGTTGTCTTTAGATCTAAAAATAGTTCTAAAGATCCCGTCAATACTTTGATCTAGTTTGAGTGACCCTTATGTCAGAAGAGAAGCTTTCAAAAAATAATCAAACTAGGTGCAACCGAAGTTTCAACAACTGTTAGTCAATCAAATCAATAATTTAAAACTAAAATAACAATGTAATTATCTAGTTTCCCATCGACGGCACTCGTAGAGCTTCTTGATCCCATAGAAGTCTTTAAACGAGCGGTCGTAAGACATTTCGCCTAATTAAGGTACTTTTCTCTCCGGATAAACGGCTCTACCAGAAACAACACAAGTGAAGTTTTCCTAGCTCTTAGGATAGTTTTCTAGAAATGCAAACTCTACTAGTTGTAGACCAAGGTTGTTTGGACAACAATGAAATTCCAAAACCGGAAATATTTTCAAGATATGCAATAAGTACCTAATCCAACCTGTAATTCTGAAATCTCTCATTAGAAAATATCAATATTAGTTTAGCACTTAACTAATATAACTTTCCAAAAGAAGTTTTGATTTGCTGGAATATCAAAAGCATATAATCAAAGACTCTTAATTAAAAGATTCTCAATATTTCAGATTGAGATCACCTAGAGTACCAAGGAATATCTTTGGACAACAAAAGATATGAATTATACTCATGTCCAAATTATGTCGACATTTGAAATTTTCCCAAATTAGCAAACCTTATTCCAAATTCAAAAAAAACCGTAAAATGATATGTGAATATGAAGGATCAGTTTTTCTCTTGGGATCGGTTCTACCATAACTCCTAAAATAGGTTGAGATCGGTTCTACCAAGTCTCCAAACATAGGCAGGGATCCATTCTTCCATGACTCCCAACAATAGCTAGGATCGGTTATACCAAGATTCCCAACATAGGTAAGAATTGGTTATTGTTAGAGCATTGCTTGGTCGAACTCACAAATGTTGCTATCTGAAGCTTGTTTTCAAAATTATATCTTGATTTCTAGTCTACAATTAGTTAAGTATTGGATTAGGATAGAAGATGTAGTCGAGAAACATACATCACGGCAGTCATCATTGCGTTCTACCGTTTGATGGTGAATTTCAACCAAAGCTTTTGGTGAATTTATTCAACAAAAGGTAAGTGAAGATTGAACCACCTATATCTCAAGTTATATTAATCTTTATATCTAAGAGACATTGTCGCATAACTAATTAGGCTATCATAAGCATATCAAGAATTTCGAGTCAAGTTTATCTTGTAATTAGTCCTCGAAATATATATGACTAAGCTTAATGAACATTTGTTCATAATTGATGAATTTCGGTTAAGGACAAGTTATTGTTCGTAATATAAATTATGATCAATATTATCATTCGAAAATAGACTGGAACAGTGATATGTGTCATTGATGTTATTTGGGAATGTTTCCAATTGATTCAGAGAGAAATATAAAACTATTATTATTTTCGGATACAAGACAGTATGCATGCCAGTCTTACAAACTGGGAAAATTTTTATGGATACCAAAGCGGTTTCAAAACCGACAGATTTTTTACAATATGCGTACTGGTTTACGTACCGTTCCGGGTTCATGAATTCACACTCTTTAAGGTATGCATACTGGTATGCGTACCAAAAAGTTGTTGTCGACATATAGCTACTCTTGTACGTGTACTACGGTTCCGGACACATACCAGAAAAGTTCTGTATGTTCTGGAACTTTAATTTGTATTAACGGTACACATACCCGCTACACGTACCATGACAAATAAAATCACGAATAAGGTTTAAGTCTTTGTACTTGCACTGTCGATTAATTTCAGATGCACATAAAATTATTTATGTGAGATAATTAGCATTTGAAGGATCTCTAAAAACACTGTAGACATATTTGATCACATGATTGTGACTCAAACTTAAAGTCTTAAGTGCTTTATGAAAATGCTCAAGATTATAGTTCAGTTAGCTAGTTTTCGCTAACCATTCATGAACGTTGTCTTTGTACACGGTTCGGTTATGGTCCATCCTAACCAGAGTGTATATCTTGTTATGTTAATCAGATTTAAAGATTCATCTAATGGTGGATATTGTTTGCTCGGTTCCAAAGCTATCTTAGCTTAAACCTAAAGCAACATATACTTTGAAAGTCTATAAAAAGAGAACCTCGAGCAATTGGGATCTTTGAATCCTGACACTACTTTTGTGTGTTTCCTAGTTGTAAACTAGAGTCATCCTCTTCCTAAAACCTTTTTATGGTTTAGCGACTACAAAGACTTCATATGAATTCGTAAAGCCAGGTACAGCTATTGTTTATCTTGATAGCTCGAGTATCCTGATCTTTTTAGATTGTTAAGCTTCTCACTTAAACAAGATATATAGAAATCATCAAAGTTCTCTCCGTCTCAGACTTTGATTTATTCCAAGAGTTTAATACTCGAGAGGTGAATAATAATCTAGGCTGTACTTCGGGTAGCATAAGTCCTAATTTTGAGGTTAGATGAACTTTGTCTATTGCTATCGATTTCCAGTCTCACCTTGATCTATGATCAAAAAGGAAATCATACATATATGCTTATCCATAGGAGGCATATTGTTTAAAGTCTTCAATTAAGTTTAAGCAACTCTTAGGATATAATAGACGTCAGCTAAGGGAATTATTTGCGCGGAGTCCTGCTGGGATTCAAGAGACATAAGGAGTGCGACTGTAACTGAATTGCTGTGAGGGTTTAATTCGGTCTAAACTACATTCCAGTTTGAAGTTAATTGGTAGTAGGCTAGTGTCTGTAGCGGCTTAACACAGTTTGGTGTTCAGTCTGGACTAGGTCCCGGGGTTTTTCTGCATTTGCGATTTCCTCGTTAGCAAAATTTCTGGTATCTGTGTTATTTCTTTTCCGCATTATATTTTTTATCTTTATAATTGAAATATCACATGTTATAAGTGAATCAATCAAAGTAGATACATCCATCCTTGTTTTTTGGATACGACTTGATTGATCCTTGGATATTAGTATTTGGTACTGTCCAAGTTATCTCTTTGTGATTAGGTTCACGGATTCAATTCTGTAAACGTTCTAATCGAAAGAGATAGAGATATAACTCCAAGATATTATTCCTTGATTGAGTTTAACTCTCGGAGTTGTATTGAGTTTGTCCATACAAATTGCCTAAGAAAAAAGTGGTTGTGTATTTTGGTACCCCCGCATTTTCATGCTCAGAAGTTAAATATATTATGTTTTTGATAAAAACTGAAAATAGAAAAAACTCCTTGAGAAATATCTCGCATTATAGATCTACTCGTGATCACACTTTTGTGTTATTACTGCAGTATAAACTCCGTAAGATTTTCCTATGTTGAGTCATACCGATTAAAATTATCTCTTTGTTCGTAACTGACGTTGAGATTAATTTAAGTCGATAATCATGATACAAATCCATGTGATTTGTTAATGTCTGACAAAATCCTTCTTTTTCAAGTAAGGTCACTCATGTTGTTCTCTTAGGAATGACATCAAATGGGGGAGAGTTCTTAAATGAACTGGTGCTTAATTGTTATATCTTTGTGGGGTATTTGGCTGTGGAATTTACAGGGGATGCTTGTATGTTAAATCTCCTAGATGAGCGTTAAGTATTTCATACTATGTGAGATCATCTATATAAAGTTGATATAAAGAGTTACATATTAACTATGTTATTATGTTATATCTCTATTTTCCTTAAATCTTGAAATATTTTTTGTTGAATTCATTACGATCCCATGATTTGCGTATGTTTGCCAATTTTTATTGAAAAAAGGGGGGAATTAATTAGTAGTTTCTCACTACATACATATGGTTTATGGATCATTATGTAATGGGAAGTGAATCAATAATCTATAGGTTTCACCTATTATGCAAAAGATGTATTTATTGATTAAGGGGAGAAATATATCACCGTAGTATTACTTCAAAGTTGTGATACAATTGAGCTTTGGAGAAGATAATAATATTATGTTACTGTATAACGACGATCGGGAACATTTGTTTTTAAAGTTTTCATGGCTACGGATATGGATCTTCAACAACAACGATGTTGAGTTGAACACGTTCAGAACTGTTGCAACTTGAAGTAACGAAGAATTCATCAAGGAGTTGAAGAAACCAAGGAAATCAAGCATGATGGATTCGAGGGGTTTTTGAAACTTTATTTTTTTCTCCATATGTATTGCTAGTTGTGTCACTAAAATTGACAAAGGGGGAGATAGTTAGAGCATTGCTCGATCGAACTCACAAGTGTTGTTATCTCAATCTTGGTGTCAAATTTAGTTGTCAAAACTATATCTTGATTTCTAGTCTACAATTATTTAAGTCTCGGATTAGGATAGGAGATGTAGTTGAGATACAAACATCACGGCAGTCATCATTGCATTTTACCATTTGAAGGCGGAGATAGACCGAAGCTTTTGGAAAACTTCTTCAACAAAAGGTAAGTGAAGACTGAACAACCTATATCTCAAGTTATATTCGTCTTTCTATCTATGAGACGTTGTCGCGTAACTAATTAGATTATCATAAGCATATCAAGAATTTCAAGTCAAGTTTATCTTGTAATTAGTCCTCGAAATATATATGACTAAGCTTAATAAACGTCTGTTCATACTTGATGAATTTTGGTTAATGAAAATTTATTGTTCGTAATCTAAATTATTACTCAAGATTATCATTCGAAAATAGCATGGAACAATGATATGTGTCATTGATGTTATTTGGGAATGTTTCGAATTGATTCAGAGAGAAATATAGAACTACTATTATTTTCGGATACAGGACAATATGCATGCCAATCTTACAAACTGGGAAAACTGTTATAGGTCTGGAACCGTAGTACATGTACCTAGTACACGTACCGGAGTATCTATATGTCGACATCAACTTTTTGGTGCGCATACCAGTATGCAAACTTAAAAAGTTTGTGAACTCGTGAACCCGAAACAGTATGCAAACCAGTACGCGTACTGAAAAAGATTTGTCGGTTTTGGAAATGGTGTGGTATCCATACCCGGTACACATACCAGAAAAGGTATGTATGTTGCGGAACTTTAATTTGTCTTAAGGGTACATGTACCATGACAAATAAGTTCACGAACAAGGTTTAAATCTATGTACTTTCCCTGTCGATTAATTTCAGATGCACATAAAATTATTTTTGTGAGATAATTAGAATTTGAACAATCTCTAAAAACACTATAGACATATTTCATCGCATGATTGTGACTCAAACTTAAAGTCTTAAGTGCTTTATGAAAATGCTCAAGCTTATGGTTCAGTTGGCTAGTTTCGGTTAACCATTCATGAACGTTGTCTTTGTACACTTTTTGGTTACGGTCCATCCTGACCAGAGTGTATATCTCGTTATGTTAATCAGATTCAAAGATTCATCTAACGGTGGATATTGCATGCTTGGTTCCAAATCTACCTTAGCTTAAACCTAAGGTAACATATACCTTGATTTTCTATAAAAGGTGAACCTCAAGCAACCGGGATCTTTGAATCCCGACATTAATTTTGTGTGTCCTAGTTGTAAACTAGAGTCGTCATCTTCCTACAACCCTTTTAGAGTTTAGCGACTACAAAGACTTCATAGTGATTCGTGAAGCCAGGTCCAACTATTTTTTATCTTGACAGCTCGAGTATCCTGAACTTATTCGATTGTTGAGCTGCTCACTTGAACAAGATAGATACAAATCATCAAAGTTATCTTCGTCTCAGACTTTGATTGATTCCAGAAGTTTAATACTAGTGAGGTGAATAATAATCCAGGCTGCACTTCGGGTAGCATAAGTCCAAATTTTGAGGTTAGATAGACTTTGTCTATTGCTATCGATTTCCAGTCTCACGTTGATTTACGGTCAAAAAGGAAATCACACATATAGGCTTATCTGTGGGAGGCGTATTGGTTTAAAGTCTTCAATTGAGTTGAAGCAACTCTTAGGATGTAAAGGACGTCAACTAAGGGAATCATTTGCGCAGAGTCCTGCTAGGATTCGATAGGCGTAAAGAGCGCGACTGTAACTGAATTGTTGTGAGGGTTTAATTCGGTCTCAACTACATTCCAGTCCGAAGTTAATTGGTAGTAGGCTAGTTTTGTAGCGGCTTAATACAATTTGGTGTTCAATCTGGATTAGGTCTCGGGGGTTTTCTGCATTGATGTTTTCCTCGTTAACAAAATTTCTGGTGTCTGTGTTATTTATTTTCCTTATTATATTGTTTGTCTCTATAATAGAAATATCACAGATTGTACGTAAATCAATCAAAGTATATACATCCATCCTTGTTTATTGGATACGACTTGATTGATTACTTGGGAAATTGATCTTTGGAATCACCCAAGTACTCTCACACGTAAATCAGGTTCACAGACTAGTCTCTGTAGAAATTTTGATTGTGAGAGAAAGAGATATAACTCTGAATAATATTCTTCGACTGAGATTCATTAAGTTGAACTCTCGAAATTGTATTTAGGTTTTGTCCATAAAGGTTGACTAAGAAAAAGTTGGTGGTGTATTTTGGTAACCCTGGTGTTTTGAGTTCTACCATGACTCCCAACTATAGTTAGGCTCGGTTCTACCATGTATCCCGAAATAGGTAAGGATCAGTTCTACCAAGGTTATCAACATAAGTCAGGATCGGCTCGGCCGCATATCCCAAACTAGGTAAAGATTAGTGAAAAAGCGGGGTACGACAACCTCACCCAATATTTCGATTAGAAATATGTATGGACTAACTCTAATATATACTTTTAAGAGAATCAACTAGACAGTCAAAAACAATCTTAATAAAAATTATTGTTAGAGCACTACTCGGTCAAACTCGCATGCGTTGCTATCTCAAGCATGTTTGTCAATGTTAGTGATCAAAACTATAAGTCTTGATTTCTAGTCTCTTATAGATAAGTCTCGGACTAGGATAGTAAGTGTAGTTGAGATCAAGGACTTCATGGCGATTCATCATACAAGTAGAAGATCTACTCAAGGAACAGGTGGAACTTCTCGACAAAAAGGTATGTGGAGACTTGAACTTATCTGTCACTCAAAAGTCTATCTATTCAATCTCCTACTCTTTGAGACAAAAGTCGTATGCTATATATATAGACTAGATCATACACATTTGGTATTTCGAGACGAGTATACCTCACCTATTTATATCTCGAAATATGTGTTGGTAAGCTTTTCGCTTTGACCAAGTTTATCTTTACCTAGTGACGAAATTCATGAATGTTTCAATCACTTTGAAAATTGCTTTGATGAGAAATAGTGTAACAACTACATAACGTCCTCTAAGAATGTTTCAATGATTGGAATGAGAGTTTAGATTACATAACCAATAGATTCCTTGAACCAAAGTTTTCGAACTTTGTTGATCAAGAGAACCGGAAGAATGGCAAGTGCCAAGTCTGCGAACTCAGTCCGTGAACTGCCGAAGTTCTCAAACACGAGAATTTCTGCTGGAGTTGACAAACTACTTGCGTGAGCCAAGTCCACGAATCCAGTCTGCGAACCGGCGTAGTTCTCGAACCCGAGAATTTCTGCTGGAGTTTGTAAACTCTATCCGGTGTCTTAAGTCCGGGAACCTAGTCTGCGAACTTGAGAAGGTTATATATCTAAAGATGATTTCTGAACTCAACCTTAAAATACTAAGGAATGCATTTGCAAACCGTGGATATTAAAGTTCATGAATCGATTCGAGTGAATCAAATCATCTTTGCTTCAATTGTGTCTTGTGTAGTTACATAAGATTTCCTTGCAATTGAACAACTCTCTTAACTAATTCATTTGAGTCAATTGAACTAGTTATGGTGAAGAAGAACATGGTTGGTAAGAAACGCTCATATGGTTAACCTCTTTGGGTAGACTATTGTTTAACCAACAATGTACATGTTTGGGTGCGGTTAACAAACCTAGAAGCGTACAGTCATTTGTGTATGACAATCTAAGTTTTCGATCTAACGGTTGAGAAATATTAGCTTGAATCTAAATCAGGTTTTCATCTAACGGTGAATGTTGATTGCTTTGTAACTAAGGCAAAACCCTGATTTGAATGGCTATATAAAGGAGACATCTAGTATTGTGCAAAACTAATCCCCACACCTTACGTGTAATACTAGTTTGCGTGCTAGAGTTGTTTCTCCTTTAACCTTGGGTTTTCTTCTTCTAAAACCAGGTTAACGACTTAAAGACTTCATTGGGATTGTGAAGCCAGACCGATACTACTTTTATCGTAGTTGTGTGATCTGATCTTGCATCTTCTATCGTAATAGTACAATCATATTGATTGGCTAGAGATCGTGAGAGTTCTCCGATAGGCAAGATATAAAAAGTAATCACAAACACCTTCGTCTCATTGTTTGTGATTCCACAACATCTTGTTTCACTACCATACAATTAAGATTGTTGTGAGGTGATTGATTAATCTAGGATGTTCTTCGGGAATATAAGATCGGATTATCAATTGGTTCCTGTTCACCTTGATTATTATCAAAAAATGGAACAAAAACTTTTAGGGTTTTTCTGTGGGAGACAGATTGATCCTTTGATAGACTTGTCTGTGTGAGACAGATTTGTTTATTTTTAAAGCCTGCGATTTTGGGTCGTAGCAACTCTTAGTTGTGCCTGAGATCAGCTAAGGGAATCAAGTGCGCAGTATCCTACTGGGATCAGAGGCGTAGGGAGTACAAATGTACCTTGGCTCAGTGGGAGACTGATTGGGGTTCAACTATAGTCCAGTCCGAAGTTAGCTTGGAGTAGGCTAGTGTCTGTAGCGGTTTAATACAGTGTGTATTCAATTTGGACTAGGTCCCAGGGTTTTTCTGCATCTGCGATTTCCTCGTTAACAAAATTTCTGGTGTCTGTGTTATTTCAGTTTTCGCATTATATTGTTTATCTTTATAATTGAAATAATACAGGTTGTGCGTTTAGATCATCAATTAGATTAATCCAACCTTGGTTGTTGATTATGATTGATTTATCCTTGGACATTGGTCTTTGGTACCGTCCAAGTTATTCCTTGTGTTTTATTAGGTCTCGCTGATTTCTACTAGCTTGAGTAAATCAAAACAAGAGAGAGATATTAACTCCTTGAGATACTTTTACCTAGATTGAGTCTGACTGTCTAGTTGATTCTCTAGAAAGTGTTTCGGAGTTAGTCCATACAGATTGCTAAGCGAAATATTGGGTGGTGTTGTTAGACCCACCGCCTTTTTAATTGGTATCAGAGCAGGCAAACACGTTCTATACCTCAAAAGTCTGTGTTTGTAGTGATCTGACTATATGGACCATAAAGTCTCAATTGACGCTTCACCAGGATTAAAAAACATCTGTATAAAAAGGTCTGATAAACTGGTCACTCTTCAAAAAGAGTTCGATGAACAAATCCGGGTCTACTCTGGTCTTGTTGCAGAAATTGCAATTCTTAAGGATTTCCTATCTAGTAAGAGTCTCTCAGTGAATCTGAGACAATCCAATTGTTCCTCTCCAAAGAATAGTCACTATTCAGATAATAATCAACGATTGGTTGATAAGAAAACTGATATGACTATGAACCACTTAGACAAACATCAAGGTTCTATCCCATATTGTTGTTCGTCCAATCAACCTCAACAAGTTTGTACGTCAATTCTGAAGAGTCTGAAGATTGCGAGTAATTCTTGTAAGAAAACTAAACGATCTTGTGCTACTCTAAAAAGACGTACAAAACTGTCAGAAAATTCTAAACAGAAAAGTACTGATGGTATGGGTAATCTTGTTTCTAGCCGTACATCTTCCCATTAATGGTGTAGTGACAGTAGTTCTATCCTTTTTCTACATGTGTTAGGCGACTCTCCATTATGTGTGTCATCTATCGTCTTTAAAAGTGGAAAATACTCTACAACCAAAACAAAAGGGCAACTTCCTATTGGTTGTTATTCTCCTCAATTAGAACCAGGAAATATTGATATAACTCTGAACAACTCCTCTTGGGAAAAAACAATGGATGATGAGTTAGATCAACTTCATAGACAAGTTGTGTGGAACCTTGTACCGTGCAAGTCCAAAGTCTATAATATAGGTTCTAAATGGGTATCCAGGAATGAGGGAGATGATGTAGACACTATCAGAGATGACTTCAGGCTCGTCCCTCAAGGATACTCACGAGTTGAAGAATTTGAGTTTAAAGAAACGTTTGTTCATGTGGAATGTTCTTTGTCCATTCAACCTACTTATAACTGTCACAGGTCCTATGTGACAAGCGCTTCCTGGGACAAAAGAAGAAGGATCTCTGCTCATGTATCTTACCTTGAAAAGTCACAATGTGATAAACAAGGGGAGATTTTGGGTCCCATCTTTTCTATCTAACCTAGACGTTCGCATCCTCATCTTTGTCTTGAGAAAATGGGGATTTGCGTCTTTTTGGCTCAAGTAGTATATTTTTGGTTTAAAAGCTTTGTTAAAAAACTATATAAACTACTAAAGTTGTTGGTTTTCCAGGGTTTGAGGCGTTCGTAAACGAATGATTATCTCTCAAAGGAATACTGGTTCATGGCTCCTGTAACTAGAGGCCGCACAAGCAGGAATGATGTTGAAGCAGATTACATACGTCGGTGTACAGAAATTTCCTCCACAAGCGCGAAGAAAGTGAAGGATACAATTTTTGATAAAGATCTCTCCTCGATCTGGTTCGTATCCTTTTATCAAAGTAATGCTGGATTCAGGGACCTGGTAAAAGAATTCATCAGCAAAAGAAACGATTTAAAATCTCAAATCGTTTCATCTTTGGAAGAGCTTGTTCACTATGAACGGATGATGGCATCAACAACGGACACCGTTCGTAAAATGAAAAGAGAACTCAGTAAGTTGATTGTTATTCCAAAAGAATTGGAAGAATTGAATGATCCTATTATCAACAGTTTTTTCAACAATGAAAAGGAGTTTTCTGTAGCTGCCCTGAGAAAGATCTACAATGCCTAGGATGTCTTCTTTTTGGCTTGGTTGGAAGAATAACTAGTGCTTTGAATAGTTATGATTGTGACTCCACATAGCTATTTCATCTTCTTGTTTTTTAGGTTTTTGGTTTAAATTCTAAAACTATTTGGAGGATGATGTTTTGCAAAATTTATGATTTGTTATATTGCAATTTGTTTTGGGATTTTGGTGTTTACGTCCGTGAACTATGTTGTCCCATATTTTGTCAAAAATAAAGTCGTTCACGGTCGGCATTCATGTATTGGTTTAAGGATGAATAGACTTTTGACATTTACAAAAGTTAAGCCTATATTGTCAATCTTTGACGGAAGATAGGTTAAAATATTTTGTATCCAAGGATTATTGGTATTGTATATGCTTGTTCAAAAGAATGAATCCTTGTGTATTCCACAGTATTGATCTTCATTGATCCATCCTTTTTGTATTACCGTGAGGCTCTGTGATGTGTCTTATGTTGAGCACGATACAACTAAGTTGATTATTGTTTATTAGCTTGGTTGGTTGTTCCGTAAGGTACGTTATGTTGAGCATTTAGAACTAAATTAATCATCTTCTTGGTTATTTAGTTATTACTCCACAAGTTCTCTTGTATTGAGTATATGAACGATTAAGCCAATCACTCTCTTGCATGGTTATCTTGGTCGTTGCTCCGTAAGTTTACTTATGTTGAGCACAATGAATTAAATTGATCACTCTTGTGGTTAATTTGATTATGTATTCCGATTAAATTATTCATGGGTTTACTTGTGAATAATTTGATTGATTTTTGGATATAAAAATCATTCTCATGGTTTTGGTGTCCAATAAAAAATCCTTCATTTCTCTTGAAATTAAGGTCGCTCGTTGTTGTTCTTTCGGGAATGACATCAAATGGGGGAGAGTTCTTTTGAACTTGTGCTTAATGGTCATATCTTGAGGGGTGTGCGGCTGTGGAATTTTAGAGGGGTTATCTTGTATCTTTAAACTCCTTGATAAATGTTGTTAGTGTTAGAGCATAGCTCGGTCGACCTCGCATGCGTTGCTATATCAAGCATGTTTGTCAATGTTAGTGATCAAAACTATGAGTCTTGATTTCTAGTCTATTATAGCTAAGTCTCGGACTAGGATAGAAAAGTGTAGTTGAGCTCAAGGACTTCATGGCGATTCATCATACAACGACGAAGATCTACTCAAGGAACCGTGAAACTTCATCAACAAAAAGGTATGTGGAGATTTGAACTTTTCTATCACTCAAAAGTCTATCTATTCTATCTCCTACTTCTTATGAGATAAAAAGTCGTATGTTATATAGACTGGATCACACACATTTGACATTTCGAGCTGAGTATTCACTGCTTATTTTTTTCTCGAAATCGTGTGTTGATAAAGCGTTTCGCTTTGATCAAGTTTATCTTCACCTAGTGACGAAAGTCATGAAAAGTTTCAATTACTTTGAGAATTTCCCTGACGTGAAACAGTCTGTGAATAACGGCTATATAACGTCCTCTGAGAATGTCTCAATGATTGGAATGAGAGTTTAGATTACATAACCATGTATTCCTTAATCCGAAGTTTTCGAACTTTGTTGATTGAGAGAAACCGGAGGAATTGCCTTTGCCAAGTCCGCGAACTGACGGAAGTTCTCTTACCGAGAATTTCTGCTGGGATTTTCCAAAAACTCGTTTGCGAACCTAGTCCGCGAACTGACGGAAGTCTCTTTGCTGAGATTTTCTGCTGAGTTTGGAAAACTTTGTCGGTTGCCTTAAGTCCGCGAACTTGTTTGTGAGCTTAAGTGGTTATGATATAAAGATGTGCTCTGAACATGAAACTTAAATTTCTAAGGAATGCTTTATGCAAACCGTGGCTATAAATCTCATGAGCCGATTCAGCGAATCGAATCATCTTTGTTTTAATTGTGTCTTGTGTAGTTACGTAAGATCTCATAGCAATTGAACAACTCTCTAACTAGTTCATTTGAGTCAATTGAACTAGTTATGGTGAAGAAGAACTAGGTTAATATGAATTGCTCATATGGTTAACCTTTTGGGTTTCCATGTTGAACCAACATACACGTACACGTTTGGGCACGGTTTTCACAAACCCAGTAAACGTTTACCCAAGTGTGTGTGACAAGAGTTTTCGATCTAACGGTTGAGAAATATTAGCTTGAATCTAAATCAGGTTTTCATCTAACGGTGAATATGGATTGCTTTGTAACTAAGGAAAAACCCTGATTTGAAGGCTATATAAAGGAGACATCTAGCGTTGTGCAAAACTAATACCCACACGTTTGTGTGATACTAGTGCGCTCGCTAGAGTCGATTATCCTTTAACCTTTGGTTTTCTTCTCTAAAACCAGGTTAACGACTTAAAGACTTCATTGGGATTGTGAAGCCAGACCGATACTACTTTTATCGTAGTTGTGTGATCTGATCTTGCATCTTCTATCGTACGAGTACAATCTTTGATTGACTTGAGATCGTGAGAGTTCTCCGATAGGCAAGATAAAGAAGTCACAAACATCTTCGTCTCACAGTTTGTGATTCCTCGACAAACCGCTTGTGTAGTCAAGAAGGATTGTTGAGAGGTGATTGATTAATCTAGGATGTTCTTCGGGAATATAAGACTTGATTATCAATTGGTTCATGTTCATCTTGATTTTATATCTTAATACGGAACAAAACCTAGGGTTTTTCTGTGGGAGACAAATTTATCCTTTGATAGACTTTTCTGTGTGAGACAGATTTGTTTATTATCAAGTCTGCGATTTTGGGTTGCAGCAACTCTTGGTTGTGGGTGATATCAACTAAGGGAATCAAGTGCGCAGTGTCCTGCTGGGATCATGGGCGTATGAGTACAATTGTACCTTGAATTATTGGGAGACTGATTGGGGTTCAACTATAGTCCAGTCCGAAGTTAGCTTGGAGTAGGCTAGTGTCTGTAGCGGCTTAATACAGTGTGTATTCAATCTGGACTAGGTCCCGGGGGTTTTCTGCATTTTCGATTTCCTCGTTAACAAAACTTCTGGTATTTGTGTTATTTCTTTTCCGCATCATATTTTATATAATTGAAATAATACAGGTTGTGTGTCAAGATCATCAATTGGAAATCCAACCTTTGGTTGTTGATTGATATTGATTGATCCTTGAATATTGGTCTTTGGTACCGTCCAAGTTATTCCCTGTGTTTGATTAAAGACTCACTATTGTTTTAGCTTGAGTAAATCAAAAAAAGTGAGAGATATTGACTCCTTGAGATACTTTAATCTAGATTGAGTCTGACTGTCTAGTTGATTCTCTAGCAAAGTATTTCGGAGTTTGTCCATACAGATTTCTAATCGAATTATTGGGTGGTGTTATTAGACCCCCGCCTTTCAGTTAGCTTCGGCTATATGATTGCATCTAAATAAGATGATGTGTGTTTCTTTGTCTCAGTCATGGAATGTCTCTTGCGGAAATTTCATTATGATCCCGTTCTTGTACCTTTGCCAATTTTATTGACAAAAAGGGGGAGAATTAATATGTAGTTCACACTAAAAATACATATGGTTTTCGGATCATTGTGTAAGGGGGAGTGGTTTTCATGTGAGATGGAGTATTGACTAAGGGGGAGTGATACATATCACCACAGTATTATTGTTGAAGTTGTGATACAATTGGACTTTGACACTGTGTAATAATACTATGACACTGTATAACAATGATCGAGACCGATGCTTTCTCATTGTTATAACTACGGATCTTCAGCAACGGTGATGCTAAACTTACAACCTTTGGGATCATTGGAGTACTTGGAAGTGAAGAAGATTTCGAGGAATGTTGAAGATTAGACATGTGGAATAGGAGCTACTAAAGTTTCATTATGTTTTTTGTCTTCCATATGTATTAATAGTTTTGTCACTGAAATTGTCAAAGGGGGAGATTGTTAGAGCACTGCTCGGTCAAACTCGCATGCGTTGTTATATCAAGCATGTTTGTCAATGTTAGTGATCAAAACTATAAGTCTTGATTTCTAGTCTCTTATAGCTAAGTCTCAGACTAGGATAATAAGTGTAGTTGAGCTCAAGGACTTCATGGCGATTCATCATACAAGAAGAAGATACTCAAGGAACCGGTGGAACTTCTCGACAAAAAGGTATGTGGAAACTTGAACTTATCTGTCACTCAAAAGTATATCTATTCTATCTCCTACTCTTTGAGACAAAAGTCGTATGTTATATATATATATATATATATATATATTTACTAGATTATAAACATTTGGTATTTCGAGCCGAGTATACCTCGTCTATCTATATCTCGAAATATGTGTTGATAAGCTTTTCGCTTCGACCAAGTTTATCTTTACCTAGTGACGAAAGTCATGAATGTTTCAATCACTTTGAAAATTGCTTTGACGAGAAATAGTGTAACAACTACATGACGTCCTCTAAGAATGTTTCAATGATTGGAATGAGATTTTTGATTACATAACCAATGGATTCCTTGAACCAAAGTTTTCGAACTTTGTTGATCAAGAAAACCGGAAGAATGGCAAGTGCCAAGTCCGCGAACTCAGTCCGCGAACTGCCGAAGTTCTCAAACCCGAGAATTTCTGTTGGAGTTGAAAAACTACTTGCGTGAGCCAAGTCTGTGAACCGGCGTAGTTCTCGAACCCGAGAATTTCTGCTGGAGTTTGTAAACTCTATCCGGTGTCTTAATTCCGCGAACCTAGTCTGCGAACTTGAGAAGGTTATATATCTAAAGATGATTTCTGAACTTAATCTTAAAAGACTAAGGAATGCATTTGCAAACCGTGGCTATTAAAGTTCATGAATCGATTCGAGTGAATCAAATCATTTTTGCTTCAATTGTGTCTTATGTAGTTACATAAGATTTCCTTGCAATTGAACAACTCTCTTAACTCGTTCATTTGAGTCAATTGAACTGGTTATGGTGAAGAAGAACATGGTTGGTATGAAATGCTCATATGGTTAACCTCTTTGGGTATACTATTGTTGAACCAACAATGTACACGTTTGGGTGCGGTTAACAAACCTAGAAGCGTACAGTCATTTGTGTATGACAAGCTAAGTTTTCGATCTAACGGTTGATAAATATTATTTTGAATGTAAATTAGGTTTTCATCTAACGGTGAATATTGATTGTTTTGTAACTAAGGCAAAACCCTGATTTGAAAGGCTATATAAAGGATACATCTAGTATTGTGAAAAACTAATCCCCACACCTTACTGTGATACTAGTTTGCGTGCTAGAGTCGTTTCTCCTTTAACCTTGGGTTTTCTTCTTCTAAAACCAGGTTAACGACTTAAAGTTTTCATTGGGATTGTGAAGCCAGACCGATACTACTTTTACCGTAGTTGTGTGATCTGATCTTGCATCTTCTATCGTAATAGTGCAATCATATTTATTGGCTAGATATCGTGAGAATTATCCGATAGAAAAGATATAAAAAGTAATCACAAACACCTTCGTCTCATTGTTTGTGATTCCACAACATCTTGTTTCGCTACCATACGATTAAGATTATTGTGAGGTGATTGATTAATCTAGGATGTTCTTCGGGAATATAAGACCGGATTATCAATTGGTTCCTGTTCACCTTGATTATTATCAAAAAATGGAACAAAAACTTTTAGGGTTTTTCTGTGGGAGACAGATTGATCCTTTGATAGACTTGTCTGTGTGAGACAGATTTGTTTATTGTTAAAGCCTGCGATTTTGGGTCGTAGCAACTCTTAGTTGTGCCTGAGATCAGCTAAGGGAATCAAGTGCGCAGTATCCTACTGGGATCAGAGGCGTAGGGAGTACAAATGTACCTTGGCTCAGTGGGAGACTGATTGGGGTTCAACTATAGTCCAGTCCGAAGTTAGCTTGGAGTAGGCTAGTGTCTGTAGCGGTTTAATACAGTGTGTATTCAATTTGGACTAGGTCCCAGGGTTTTTCTGCATCTGCGATTTCCTCGTTAACAAAATTTCTGGTGTCTGTGTTATTTCAGTTTCCGCATTATATTGTTTATCTTTATAATTGAAATAATACAGGTTGTGCGTTTAGATCATCAATTAAATTAATCCAACCTTGGTTGTTGATTATGATTGATTGATCCTTGGACATTGGTCTTTGGTACCGTCCAAGTTATTCCTTGTGTTTTATTAGGTCTCGCTGATTTCTACTAGCTTGAGTAAATCAAAACAAGAGAGAGATATTAACTCCTTGAGATACTTTTACCTAGATTGAGTCTGACTGTCTAGTTGATTCTCTATAAAGTGTTTCGTAGTTAGTCCATACAGATTGCTAAGCGAAATATTGGGTGGTGTTGTTAGACCCCCGCTTTTTCAAGTATATCAAGGAGTTAATATCTCTATCTCTCGATTTGATCTTTACTCAAGCAAATGGAAATCTGCGAGTTTTTCCTCAAATACTGGAGAGATAAACTTGAATGGTACCAAAGTGTTTTGGGGTAAAATCCAATTCTGCTGTTTTTGGTAATTTGGGGTGTGCTGATGAGAAACGAGTTCAAACCCTAAACAAATGCACTGCACGAGAATGCTTTTAGGTTCGAGAAATCAATCTGTAAGACTCTGTCCTAAACCAAAAAATGGTCGTTCCAGATTCAATTCGGTCACAAGATGAAGGAGAAGGGTTGATCTTAGGGAGGGAAGCGAAGAAGGTATTTGAGATAAGTGTTGAATTATGAAGGTGTGGCTGTTTATGACTTGTGTATCAGAAAATGATTTCTGGCTACTTGTGTTGATAACACTTGTGTTCTGTCGAAAATAGGTTGAACCTATTTATACAAGTCATTTGAGCGCAACCCTGATCTCGTAGGAAGTGGAGGAGGTTAAGTAGTGGAGTAATGGAGTTGTGTAAGAGGTGGTGATTATTGCATGGTCACACCTTCACCCACTACTCAATCATTGTTAACCGTCCGTCCTTTCCTGACACGTTCTCGTAACGGACGCGTTGCACGCCGCATTGTTATAAACCGCCAGACCAATGCCCCAGTAAGTATCCCCCAGTTTGTGACATGTTTGATGTCTCGAGTAGGTGGCCCAAGTCGTGGGACTTGCCGCAAAGAATAGCACATCGCGCTGTTAGGTTAAATAACTAAGTTATTTATGAAGTCGATATATATAAAATATCGCATGTATTCGATGCATGTGAAGCATCGACTTTAAGAAAGCAGCTCAAAATAATCGATGTGCATGTTGCATCGTTATTTTAAAGCTTGATTGAATAAGTCGCGGATTAAGCATCTTAAAAATGTAGCATGACTGGTCATCTTCGGGTGATCATTTGAAGGCCGCATGGGTGAGACATCACTTGGTCGATCGCTCCCCATGAAAGAGAGATGGCCGGTGATCGTCATGTTGGTTTGTTGGTTTGCTGGAAACAAATATACATCGTCTAACTAGGCTGGCAAAGTTGGATGGACGAGATGTTTTACGGCAGTTGCATATTGCCGTTGATGCAATTCAGTGGTTTGAAAACCGTGTGGCCCACCCTCTTTGGGCGTGCAATTTAGTGGTTTGAAAACCGTTGATACATCGTCTAACTAGGCCGGCCGGTCACATGTAAACATGGGTCGATGGTGGTTACGTTAACACCTTTGGGACCACTTGAATCTAGATCTACACCGTCCATTTACGCTGGAGAAGATGGATGGTTGTGATCAGTTTACGACAGAAGTATGTTGCCGTAAACCCAATTAGGGTTTTGAAATAGCCGCGACTTCTCCAGTTCGATCGAGTAATTCAATGCATCATCGGCTTCCCATGGGTAAGTCGATCGAGCAGGAATATTGTTGAGCCGGTGGTGAACTCGTGCGTACATCCCCGACTGTCCAAAACGCAATCTAAGCCATCCAAACAGGCTGGCTAAGTTGGATGGTCGTGATCGATTTAAGACACTAATACACTTCCGCGACCCAAATTAGGGTTTTGAATTCAGCATGCCTGCTCGAGTTTGGGTAAGCGATTGAGCACTTTATAGGCTTTCCGACTAGGGAACTAGTGGGCCCGTCGATGATCATTCTGGCACTTCTTTAATTGTTCGTAGGATGATCCAAGCCGTCCAACCAGGCTGGCGAAGTTGGACGGTCACGATATTTTCTAAGACTGTTTTGAACAGTCTAGCTCGTTCGAGTTTCTTCTAACCAGCGAAACCACCCTATTTAGGGTTGGCGTTTGACAACGCTGGAAGGGGTTAGACAAAGTCCGTCGGTCGAAGCACTAGTGGGCCCGCCGACGGTCAACGTGGTGATTACCTAGTTCTGTCAGGAGCGGTCTAGGCTTGTTAAATTGCACGGCCAAATCGTGCGTCCGTGGTTATTTTTGAGACTGATATTGACAGTCTAGATTTTGTTTAAGAATAAATATGTGTTCGATCACGCTAACTTTAATTAAAAAGTGTTAAACGCGTTGATCTCCTTGTCAGAGAGATGTATCATGTGTGAGTATTTTTTGCGATGATCCCAATACTAGCACTTCGGGAGAGTCATGCTAGTCTGCTGAGAGTGAGCATTGATCGTCATGTCATGTCAGTATTGAGAGTTCGGCTGGGAACATAGCATGGAAAAATACCAGGCGGGGTCAATGCATTAGTAAGTGATGCTGTAGGTTGAATTTTATAGAATATCTGGGATTGATGCACCATTCTGATAAATTTCGTAAATATGTCGAATTACTCAATACATATATAAGTAAAGAGGTTTGAACACTCATCACTTTCAAATGGCTTTTGTTCCTTTTGCAGGATCGTAGCACTAAATACAGAGTTTTATGATTTTGACCCTGAACTAAAAACCACCATCAACATTAAGTCCCCTGCTTAGCATGTAATGGTGACATTGTTGCAGGGTAAGCACTAGATGGTGACATACAAAGAAATTCACAAGAGGAGTTCGATGCACATTACCAGGATAGAGGCTGGCTCGGTTCTTGAGTAGAGCACATTTCCTTTGTACGTCGGTTATCGTCAGATAGATAAGCATCTACTTGATTGTTATCCCGTATCTGGAGCCTTTATACACGGCAAGTAGAGACTCTTTTTCTTCCCGGGATCTAACTGATTTGCAGAATATAAAGGAGACGCTGAACCTTTCTCCCATTGCAGAATTGTTTCCTTCCTTGTTCCAGGTATCACTCCATGTTCATTATGCAGTTTGACTTTTGATTGATGGTAACGATTTTTATATATATATATATACCAACTGTCAGTATGATCATAACGTTCCCTGGTTTGCAGTGTATGATGGAGACTGCTGGTGATGATTACTCTTTTACTTCTCCAAAGAAAACCTTTGAAGTCGACAAACCCAAGGCTAGCGCGTTCGAGGAAGTGATGGCCAAGATAGATCCTCCGTTTCGTGAAGCTGGCTGTGCCATACAGGGTATGTCCCTTATGCACCTCCGTCTCGTCCGGGAGCGTGTTCAGGATTTCTTGGCTTCAGTCGGCATGGAGGAAGAATGGAGGCGCGACGAAGCGTCTCAGCCGCCAAGCGCGAGAGCTGAAAGGTTTGCACCTCGGCTAAAGTGACGAAGGATCGAGCATGAGCGGCCTTCCGATGAAAACAAGTGTGATTACCCTGTCTGTAACGGAATCTTCATCCTCGATTCTGACATGGACGAGCCAAAGTATCCTCAGAAGGTTGTTGGGGTAGTTCCTGAAGGAGAGGTCGAAGTAAATTCTGTAGAGGGTATTGAAGCAACCGCCGGAGGGAACACTGAAGTGGTTGCTGGGGAGATCATGGTAGCGGCATCTGGAGAAGATATTGAGGCAGCTTCCAAGGATGATGTCGGCGCATCTCCTGGAGGGAATATTGAAGCAGTTGTTGAGGAAGGCATCGAAGCGGCATCAAAAGAGGAGGTCGATGTAGCTTCCAGGGAGGATACAGTAGTGGCTTGTGATGAAGGCGTTGAATCAGCTTCCAATAATGGCTTCGTTGAAGATATTGTTGATCCCTCCAATGATTATACTTCCCTTTGTTGCTTTTATTCATTGTTGAGCACTTTCCATAGTTTGTAGACATCTCTTTTTATACTCAGTAGTTTTGTGACTGAGGATTTTCATTGGATGGTTGATTTGTTTTTTTTTTTATCTTGGGAACCCTAGTTTTAGCATTTCCAGTAAGGTTGCAATATAATCTCTCTGTTCCATCAAGTCGTACAGTCGGAAAGAACGCGATCATTCATAAGTGATGACGCATCTTTTAGCGACCCCCCATGATGATTGCATGTAAACCTAAAAACAATGAAGGGGATGCAATAATGGAAACCAGAGATTGATCACGAACCTGTCTGCCCTCCAATTAGTAAAGTGTTGCCACCCATCTAACCGGGTAGCAATTGAGAGGCTGCTTTATTGCCGAAGTAAAATGCTCTTCAAAGTACGAGGCGCTCGCCCTAATAATCACGATTCCTTTGCCTCTTTTCTTTCTGCTTGTACTTCTTTAATTTTCCTCGAAAGATATGAGATGTTTCTTTCTGGTTTGAACTGATGGGTACTGGTGAGGGTTTTAGGTTTGTTCAAGACTTTTGTGTCATGATTCAAGAGTAAAGAGATTTATAAAAGGAAATAATACTTTGATTAACTGACAAATTGAAAACCTAATTATGAATGCAAGCAGTGCAATCATTTTGGAAGAATTACAAATATTGCATGAAAGAGGAAATTGCTGGAAGAAATATTAAAGAGAACGCTGGAGGAAAAGGTAGCACAGCGTTTTAGGTATTGAAAGGTTTGAGCCATCGTGAGTGGATTGTCACGCCCTCCAGTTTGTCAGCATTGATGAGCTTGCAGTACCCGCCTAAGATAACGTCTGCCACCAGGTATGGCTTATCTTCCCCTTATGCAGGTGAATCAGGCTGAGCGGCCACCTTCACTGTCACATCCCCAATTTGAAGTGCGGTTGCCTTAATTACCAAATCTACGATTTGAAATGGGTTTGGGTGTTGCACAACTACTTGATCCTTGGACTCGCCGTCTTTAACCGAGACAACTTCTAAACTTTTGACAAAGCGTTTGAAAGGACCAGCATCCCATTCACATCTCCTAGTGACGGCTGGGTTGTCGATTGGAGCAAGTCCCCGGGACTTAGTAGAAGGAGGAGTGACTAGTTGCAAAAAGGGTTGTTCGATAAGACTTACTTGGGTTCGGAATCTTCTAATGTATGATGATGGGATCTCTCTAGGTAATTGCGTCACATCGGCAAGTTGTCGATACGGCAACGGATAATCTTCGGGATTTGACAGATTGTTGGTAATCCTTTCAGGTATAGACACTGGCAAGGGACACACTCCTAACTTTGCTTTGTTGTTATGCACCCACGAGCGCCCCAGAATCATATCGTAGTTTGGGTAATCTTTCACAATATGAAACTTACCGCGTGTTAGAGCGTCTCCTATCTTGATTTCGAGGTCGATGTACCCATAAGCATATCTAGACTCTCCTTCAGAATTTTTAATTATGGTTGGGCAATAAACAACTTCCTTCTTCGAAATCTTTGCAGCTTTCAGTGCCTTGACGGTAACAATGTTGAAATCAGATGCTACATCAATCAGCGCGTTGTCGAACTCAACATCCTTCAAGCAAGCGACGGTTAGGAGTCCCCAGTTACATCTCGCGTTTCCTAGGAAGGATTGAGGTTCAGGAGCAACTTACTTAACTGGAAACAGACGCTTGCCTGATGCGACACAGTTAAGAGACCCAAACATGTCTTGACGCTGTGCCTTAGAGAAATACAGAATTTCACATAAACGTTCCATTATAGACTGCACGGTCTTGTGAACAGAGTCCCCAGAAATCATGCAACTCCTGACAGGAAGAGGATCCATGTTGACTCCTTCATTTACTAGTTGAAGTTCTCCTCCATCCACATTCTCTTTGAAAATCCGCTTCAACTTGTTGCAGTCACTAGTTGGGTGATTGACGAACCTGTGATAACGACAGTATTTGGGATTCGCCATCTCTTCTTCCGTTGGCGGACGTCTGAGAGGAGGTATCTTGATTGCGTCATCTTGTATCCATGCTTCCAGGAGTTCAATGACCTCATCTATTTGGAATGAGAAGTCTGGAGCAACATCTCCAGCTTCAGGAGTTTTAGCCGTGGCTTTCCGGGATGGAGTCGTCTGCGCTGGCGCTGCGCGTTTGGGTTGTTGCTCCGTTGCTGGAGCTTTTTGTAGGATCAGAATCTCGCAACAATTATGTATCAGCGAAATTATCAATGGTACGACACAATAGCGTCGCAGAACAGTTTCAGAAGTGATAGAATAAATGACGTCATCTAAGGTCACGAGAAAGATGTGATAGTCTTGTGAAGATTAGAGAGTTTGCGAGATTAGCATCTGTAAAGTTGCGAGGATGTCGCAAACCATATCCGAAAATAAAGGACAGATTAGCTGTCATCCACAATGTATTTCCTTATAAATAGTCATTTGAGTTGTAAAGAAAAGAAGGAAGATCTTTTTGAGTAAGAAACAAGTAAATAGGAGAGAGAAAGTTCAGAGCAGAGATCATTCTTGACTTCTTTATCTTTCTTGTAAGAACATTCAAAAATTAATCAATAACATTAAGAATATAAACCTAAAATGAGTTGATCAACAATGAAATCGTATGAGGGGTGTAGTGTAGGATTTCCTGCAACTACATAATGGCGCTAGAAACAGGGAGGAGTTAAAGATTATTCTAGAAAAAACTAAAGAATGATATTGAGATTTGTGAAAATTTAAAGTGATTGATTAAGAATTTTTCATAATTTCTTGCAATACTGTTAGCATTGAAGAAATGGCTAGAAGAAGAAATACATCCGAACAACCGACTACTATTAGAAGAAGCAAAAGAATTGCTGGAAGAGAAAGAAGTGAAATGGGAGAATCTACTAGAATGAGAAATAATAGAGAAATCTAATTCAATCGCCAATTCAACAAACACTAGTTCAAGAAAGGAATACAGATTATGACAGAGTGAGCGTACACACTTGGCGATCAAATTCAGCAGAAGAAATAGAAGAAGAGCAACAAAATAGAAATTATAGACAGGAAGAGAGAAATCAAGAAGCAGATGAAGGAATAATTCATGGAGATGAGGAAATTGGAGCGTTAGAAACATTGAGACGAAGAATACATGAAGAAAGAAGAGCTGAGGCAGAAGAACGTGCGAATTTAACAAGGAAAAATCACGAATTAAGGATGGAGAATATAAGATTGCAGAATAGAAGATCGAGAAGTATTACAAAATCATATTCAAGATCGACTAGAAGAGAAATGAGGCGAAATTCACCCACAATCAATGCTGGAAAAATATTCAAGAAGAAAATCAAATCCTAATGAAGAATATCGCGAAAATAGAGAAAGAACTGATCGTTACATTCCACAAAATGAAACTTTTGATGATGGGCAAATTGGAGGAAATCAAGAGAACGGGAAAATCAGAGACAAAATAACCAAGATGGCGAAGGAAATCAAGAGGAAGGAAGAAGAATTTTACATGTGAGGAAACTCAAAGAAATCAACAGACAATTGAAGAAGAAATTGAAAGACATAATGCTGAACAAGCACGTTTAATCTGCGAACGTGAAAGATTGAGAGCGGAAATGGAAGAACAAGAGCTTCAGGAGACAATTCGCCAGAACAATCATGACAATCGAGAAAGAAGGCGTATACAAAACCGGAATAACGATAATCTCAATGAGGAGTATGATAGAGTAAAGAGAATGGTGAAAGACAGCGAATTGAATTGATAAGAAATGAACAAAATTATGGAGGGGAAAATGAACGACATCATCATTTGCGAATTCAAGATAGAGATGAGGAAGAGAATCGCAGAAGAAGACGAGATGAGGATAATGAAGAAGAGATACAAAATTTCGCAAGAGAAGATAGACGTGAACGCAGAAGAAGAGAAGCAAAATTAAAGAGACCAATGGGTCAAGATTCAGGTGTAAATAAACAAATCTTGAAAGAATTAGAAGAAATGAGAGGAATGCTAAATAACAGAGGAGAAGTAGGTAGAAGACAATTGGATGAAGCAATAGAAGAAGCTGCGAAAACTCCATTTACAAGGGAAGTACAATTAGGAGGAATACCACCGAAATGCAATTTTCCCGCATTAACCAGCATTTTCGATGGAACAACTTGTGCAATTCAACACATTAAAGCTTATGTGAGGTGCATGTTACAATGGGAAAATCATGATGCGGTATTGTGCAAATATTTCGCATCCAGCTTAACAGGAGAAGCGTTAAAATGGTTTGAAGGTTTACCAAAGAATACAATAACCTCCTTCAATCATTTGCAGACCACATTCTTGGGAGCATATATAAGTAATAATTCCTCACGACCTGGTATAGAAGATGTGTTTGGATTAAAACAAAGGATTGGCGAAAGTTTGAAACACTTGACTAAAAGATGGAGAACTATGTGTAGCGAAATGGCTGGCCGTGTAGATGAGAGATATCTCATATTATCATTTCAATGCTATGTTTGCAACAAACCTGTTGTATGTCCAAATTTTCAGAGTCAAGAATACGATTACAATGACTGAATTGCGAGAACTTCAAGAAGAATACATTGCTTTAGAGGAAAGACAAAATGAAATGGAATCATATCCAGTTGCGAACACCAGCTCACAAACAGCGAATGCAAGCTTATTACCCAAGCTAATAAACACAGTGGCGAATACTTCGCAAGTACAACAAGAAAAGGTGACAAGTAACAATCAGCAGAAATTGGTAGCTATGGGGAGCCGAGATCAAGAAGAGTATGAAAGAGAAAGAAATTTCTACAATCGTGGAGGAAATAACAAGATTCAAAGACTCGATCAACCGCAAGAAACTTATGGAGGTCAAAGACCAAACTTTAATAGAGGACAAGGAGGTCACAAGGTAATATGGGAAGAAATCAAGATGCCACCTCTAAATGCAAGTGTGGAGAAGATATGGGAAGCTATAATTTGATGGAGAATATACCAACACCATGGAACATGGGAACGGAACCACCCCAAACACACAGAAGTCATGAATTTTGTTCTTATCATCATTTTCATGGACATACCACAAACGATTGCAGAAATGTAAAGAGAATTATTTTAGAATGATAGATCAAGGAAAACTAAACGACTTTCTGGTAGGGCATCCACAATCTCAACCATTACCACCACCGCCAGAACATCACAAAGTGAATACGATGAAAAAGAAAGAAACATTCTTCATAGAAGTTGGTGCAAAAGCAAAAAATCTAGTCACTCTATCGTACATTCATAAGACAATTGAAGATTTTCATGATAATGTTTTGAGTAGAGTGTTCGCAAGAGATAATAATGGAAGAGAAATTATGAATATTGCGAAAATCGCGACTAGAGGAATGGCAGAAACGATCATTTCTTTTACCGCAGAAGAAATTCCCGAAGGAGAAGAGGTGCATGACAATCCATTGGTAATAAAATTAGAAATTAATCCAAAACCGAAAGAAGATGAGAGATGAAGCTGAAGATTCATGGGCAATCAATAGAATTCTAGTCGATACTGGAAGCTCTGTGAACATCTTATTTTATCATACTTATAAAACCATGGGTGGAAGAGATGATGATCTTATACCATCAACATATAAGATATATGGTTTTAATGGTACTGCTAACAAGCCTAAAGGGGAGGTTACTATGCAAATTCCATTGAAGGGAATATCTTCTGAAATCTCATTCTGTGTCGTTGATGTAGAATCACCCTACAATGCATTAATTGGTCGACCTTGGCTACATGGGATTCTAGGTGTAGCTTCAACTTTCCACCAATGCATCAAATTCCCTCACCCCAATGGTGTAGGAATCATAAAGGGAGATTGGGTTGAAGGAAAGAATGTTACGAAACTGAGATAGAATCTTGCGAAGGAAGAGCAAACAAGAAGGAAAACTGGCGACACAAAATCAAGGAACAAAGAAGTGAGAGGTTGATGGTGGATACAATCGAAAAGAAAGGAGAAGAGATGTTGCGAAATTAATGCTAGCTCAGAATAAAAAGGATGAACATACCATACCAAGGAAGCAGTAGCAGAAAATAAAAGAAGCAGAGGATGGCAAAGGTAATAAAAACAAGAAATGTATGAATGATTAAGTTGTTGCGATAATCTCGCAATAAGTAAAATTCTCAAAAATACATTTGATTGAACAACAAAATTGAGATTGCGAAATTCAGATACAATATAATGATTGCGAGACTCTCGCAGAGATAATGAATTTTACAGAAAATAATCAGAGAAGAATGACAAAAGAGAAAGAGGCGAACCTTTATGGCGTACACCCTAGTTCGCGAATACAATTTCGCAAGAGGCAAATGTAAGACCTAAAGTACGTCATATAAGGGGGTACCTATTGCATGATCAGGGAAAGGCTACACCGCCACCGGAACCTGAGTCATGGAGATTTGGGGTCAATGAAGCCCATCCGGGAGAGGCACCTTGGATTCTCAACTTAAGCATATGACTTAGGTTGGGCGACTAAGGTAATAAGGACTCTCCCAAGGAGTGCAGAATCTGATCAAGGCGCCGAGGTACACGGTTGAGTCAAGAGTGCGGGGGTTTGAAGCGTCCTTGCCATTCTTGACAAGTCTTGGCTTATACTGCACTCGGCCTGAAGAAAACCCCACTTAGGGTGCAGTCTCGTAACCATAAGCCTATAGGTAAAAGGGATAAGAGGCTGCAAAACAACTGGTTGTTGTTAAGACTGGATGGGAGGAGCTAACCTTGTATGGTAGAAGTACGCCTCCTTGAAGGGGCAACCAGGGGGGAGATAAGGGCGGCACCCTCCATTAGGGAGCTGATAAGTGTCTTAAGACGCAAATGTCATGAGGCTTTTTATTCGCAAGGATATTAAGGCTTGTCATATTTGTGCAACAATCCTGAAGAGGCAATAATACAAAAGAAAAGATAAGACGAGATCAATGGGTTTTCGCATGAAAGTGCGAAGACGTCCTGCGATTTCGTCGCAAGACGGCAATGTCATGGGGCTTTATTTTCGCAAGAATATTTAGGCCTGTCATATTGTCGCAACATTCCTGAAGAGGCCATAATACAAAAGAAAAAGTTAAGGCAAGATCAATGGGTTTTTGCATGAAAATGCAAGGACGTCCTGCGATTTTGTCGCAATGACAAGAGGTGGCATAATAAGACCTTTAATTAGGAAGGCAAAATAAGACCACACAGGAATGAGATTTTGAAAAGAAACAAAATTCACTTCGCAAAATTGCGAAATTATACAATAAGAATTTTTTTATGAAATCTCTCATTTGGATTCAAATAACAGAGGCAAGTATGGGAATGTATGAAATTAGAAAATGTTATTTATCTCCATATGAGAGATTTACTCAAAAACTCAAGAATTAATGATTATATTGATTAACTGTATTGCAAAGAAGAATTGTTTTCATTTACGCAGGTCAAAATGAAAGAAACACAAATATACAGAAAGAAGACATAAATGTACAAGTATTACAAAGAATCAAAGAAAGAAGTAAAGACTATTTCTTGGTTAATCCTTCATTATCTTCATCAGACTTGTTTTCTTCTTCATCTGCGTCAGAATCTTCATCACCATCAGAACTTCCATCACTATCAGATACTTCATCGTCAGCTTCGCTATCAGAGATAATCAAACTGGGAGTATTATGTGGGATTTCTTCTAAAAGACAAGGATAATCAGAATGTGGGATATTATGATCATCACAAACCATTTGGATGGTTTGATTGCGAAAATGCATAGCGTCATTCTTAAAATTCGCAACGGTGATCTTGATTTAATTCTTCAATCTAGAATACTTGTCGTTGCGAGAAGAAAGATTCTTTGCGAGTTCCTCCTTTTCAACTTCAAGTTCTTCAATCTTTTTACGATATTTATTTTCAGAATCTGCGAACAAAAGACAAATAATTATTAACTTGATGAAAATTCATAAGAAGCAAAAGATTAGTAAAGAAGATCAATTAGCAACCTTCTCTGTCAGAAATCATGTCTCTAATCAAGGATATATGTTCAACTTGGAGACTAACATTTACGCCTAAATCTTTTCTAGCATCATCTAAAATTTTCGCAGCCCAGACAAATTCATCCTCACTACTTATGAGAAGACGAGAACGAATTTGATTTTCCCTTTCGCAGAGTTCAATATTCTTGCGGTTAGCTTCATCTCGCTCAAGTTGAACTTCAAGGAGAGCCTCTTGGAATTTCGCCAAAGCCTTGGCACTTGATCAGAGATACGATCCTTATCATCTATGAGACCGCTAATTTTGGTTCTTAACTCATTGGTTTTCTCTTTGGAATCAATAAGGAGACGCTTAAATCTGTTGGCTAAGCCTAAACTGGATCTATGATCAATTTCTAAGAGGCGAAATTTCGATCTAAGTTCATTTAGAGAAAGAGATGAAATTATATCATTTGAGAAGCTATTTAAGGAATTGTTAAGACGTTCAAGAAGGGTATCACTATCCAAGGCATTAGGAAATGAGCGAAGAAGGGTAGCTTCATCAGAAAGACCATAAATGTCTGCAAAAAGGATCATTTAAATAAGATAAAACAACATGATGAATGAATAAAGATAAAAGAGGTAAAGTTGATTATTAGCTTGTTGAAGACTAGAAATTTTGTTCTTATACGAGGAAGAATCAATTTCTAATTGTCTATTTTTCTCGCGAAGACCTTTAACTTTAACTTCAGCTTCCAATTCTTCATTCTCTTTGCGAAATTGAAGATTCTTCTTTTCAAGATTTTCGTGTCTTCTCTCTAGATCTGAGGCAACAGCAAAAGAAGCTTTTCCAGCCTGCGAAAAGAAATAAAAAATATTACTGTAGAAAGAGATTTTGAGTTATAACAATGAAGAAATAAAAAGATAAAAGTATACCAGACTATTGAGAGAATGCAAGAAGTCGGGAGTCACTGATCTAGAAACTCCACGAAGAGAGCTATCACCATCTAGTAAAGGGACATCACAAAGGGTAGCGAGAGCTTTGCAGGTATTTTCGAATTGTCTATCTCCCATTCCTTGTAGAGAATCAGAAAAGGGGCCAGAAAGCTTAGCCATAGAAGATTCAGGTGGAGAATCTTCAGTTGCAGCAAGATCATCGTTATCCTCATCACCCTTGTCACTTTCAGAATTTTCGTTAGGAAAAACATTTGAAGGAGAAGAATAAAAAACTTTTCTTTTCTTTGGAGGAGGACCAATTGATTTTTCCCTGCGAAGAGTACCTTTACCTTTATCACCAATCTTCGCAGCATCAACAGATTCTTCTACTTCAGCAATAATCTTCACACACAGATAGAAATAAGAAATGGAAGCATGGAATTAACAGTACTATTTAAAGTCATAAGAGAAAATTTCTTACCTCATCTGTGTATGAGCGAAGAGCTAACAGAGTACTAGATTTCCCAGTCCTATTATAACTATCCTTTAGTTTTTGGATCTGTGGAATGTCGTAAGAGTTAGCGAACAGAATAGTAAAAATCAATAAAGAAATATAAAATGAGTTAAAGGGGAGAAACATACCTCTTTCTCCTTCTCGGGCCAAGAAAATACCCAAGGTTGATATGCAGCGAGATTCGCAGGAAGAACGTTTGATCCAGCAATGTATGGTCCCTTTAGCCTTAAAGGAAAAACACACCATTTATCATCTTTGGATTGGCGAGGAGTTGTGTTTTTACCAGAATGTCATTCAATATCTTGCATAAGAATTTTGGCTTCATCAATGTTATCTTTCCTTCTTAATCGAATACCCCAGCGAGTATTCTCTTTCTTCATGGAGATAAGTTCGTAGTTTTCAAAGAAATTCGCCACTGTATACTTCTCAGCAACTATCTCTAGGTTTGCGAATTTTGGATCCCTAAGTTCTTTGGAGTAAAGAGATCCTCTACCAGCATCACGATAAGCGAACTCTAGCATCAGACGGATGCAGTCCCCACTCAGTTGGAAGATGGCTCGCGAAAATCCCGAATGAGCGAGAATTTCATAAAATAAAGGAAGATCTGGGTTATAAAAAGGAATAGGGAGACCTGCGAGAATCTGACCTAGCGAAATTATGATTGATTGATCATCACAATTTTGATTAGAGAAAATCTTGACAGAAAGAATTGATTTGGCATTCTCGTCAGGAATGGTGGAGAGTGTAAAACCTTTGTCAGCAAGATCTATTTGGACATCTTGTAAATTCTTCTCATATCTATGACCACTTGGAGCCATGTTTGAATATAGAGTATGGGAATGTGTAGAGAGTAAAAGGATTGAAGGAAGAAAAAATTACAGCAGAAGAATAACAGAGTTGCAGAGATGAGAGAATAAAAATAGAAGAGAAAGTAAAAAGAAAAGTGGAAAAGGGGGGAGAAGATTATATAAAGAAAATATTTTTACTCGAAGAAATAAACACCATTAAGACGAAGAGACGTGAGCGGTTGAAAAGTAGTGGTTACATAAGACGTGTCAAGAAATAAATGGAAGAGATAGTACGTGTGATAAATGTGGAATATGAAAAGATAAGCAGCTGCGGAATTTTTCAAATCATTCTCTACTTTGCAGAGAAGATATGAGAAGAGGCAAGATGTAGGATCAGAATCTCGCAACAATTATGTCTCAGCGAAATTATCAATGGTACAACACAGTAGCGTCGAAGAACAGTTTCAGAAGGGATAGAATAAATGACGTCATCTAAGGTCACGAGAAAGATGTGATAGTACTGCGAAGATTAGAGAGTTTGCGAGATTAACATCTGTAAAGTTGCGAGGATGTCGCAAACCATATCCGAAAATAAAGGACAGATTAGTTGTCATCCACTATGTATTTCCTTATAAATAGTCATTTGAGTTGTAAAGAAAAGAAGGAAGATCTTTTTGAGTAAGAAACAAGTATATAGGAGAGAGAAAGTTCAGAGCAGAGATCATTCTTGACTTCTTTATCTTTCTTGTAAGAACATTCAAAAATTAATCAATAAAATTAAGAATATAAACCTAAAATGAGTTGATCAACAATGAAATCGTATGAGGGGTGTAGTGTAGGATTTCCTGCAACTACACTTTCCTTTTTCCCTCATTCACCTACCACGCTTACAAAAGGACTAGTGTTGTATTGATTGTTAATAAAACGTCTGTTTCCTCGAGTTTCGCGCGCATCCTCACCCCTGGCCGGTCTGGCTCTTTCTAAAAGTGTTGGTGCAGTCGTAGCCGATCGCTTAGCAGCTTCATGAAGTTCAGAGAACGTCTGGGAGCACAGGTTTTCCAGTAAAGCACGATAGATGGGAACCATACCGTTAATGCACGACTTTACCAATTTTTATTCGGTCACGTTTGAATCGTGACAATCCAAAGCTTGAATTCTGAATCTCTTGACATAATCATTTGGATGCTCGTTGTTTCGCTGAAACATTCTTCCTAAGTCCGAGAAGGTGATTTGCTCGGATACGAAGAAATACTTTTTGTAGAAAGCGGTGACCATCTCACACCAGTTTGATATATTGTTTGGTGCGATGTTGTTGTACCAGGTGTATGCTCTTCCAGTAAGCGAATTTGAGAACTCTTTCAGGCGGAGGACGTGATTGTATTCGTGTTCTCTCAAAGATTCCAGAAAACGAGAAATGTGCTCGCAAGCGTTACCAGTACCATCATAAAGGGAAAACTAAGGAGAGGAATATCCTCTCAGTAGGGGAACTCTCTGCACATCAGGAGGATATGGAGGTTGGTGTTGGTGCAGGTCCACCGGGTTTTCCTTGCCTCGATTTTGGAGAAGTCGTTCCAGATCCTCGCGAGTGATGAAGTTGGATGGCTGGTTCCTTTCCCATGGGCGTTCAGGAGCAATACGAGCTTCTTCATCGAGATAGGTACGTCCTGCTGAAGCACTCGCCCCAGGCGTGTTGAAGGTACTCCTTGTTGGTTCCGGGGGCTGTCGTGACTCTTGTGGCAATCGCTCTGTTAATGTCTTAAGAAAATTAAGCACCTCTTTCTGAGTTGTAGCCATGTCCGTTTGAGCCTTAGCAAGAACTTCTTGCCTCTACATCAAATCATCAATGGTAATAGGGGGTTGGCCTCCTCTGATTCCTCCAGTCCCTCGTCCTGACAGGGGAGTATCAGCTGCTCTGGTGACAACCGGAGGCGTGCCACTTGAAGAAATATTGGGGTTTGCGGCTTCTCTGGCTCTGGTGATAGGAGGTGTTACGCCCGAGGGAATATCTTCTACTCCGCTGGTGTTGGTGGTAGAGGACGTAGTTCCGCGAGATACATTGATCGTATTGACAGGATGTACGGTAGCGCCACTGACAGGGACATCAGCACCGGGAGTGTTTTCAGTGTTAGTTCCATCAGAATTGGTTGCTGATCCATACCTAAGATCCACCATTTTGAATTTTGAGAAAATTGAAATGAAATTGAAAATTGATCTTGCAACCGAGAGATTAATCTCCCGCTGTGGTCGCCAGTTGTTTTGGGGTAAAAATTGATTCTGCTGTTTTTGGTAATTTGGGGTGTGTTGATGAGAAATGAGCTCAAACCCTAAACAAATGCACTGCACGGGAATGCTTTTAGGTTCGAGAAATCAATCTGTAAGACTCTGGCCTAAACCAAGAAATCGCCGTTCCAGATTCAATTCGGTCACAAGATGAAGGAGAAGGTTAATCTTAGGGAGGGAAGCAAAGAAGGTGTTTGAGATCAGAGTGTTGAATTATGAAGATGTGGTTGTTTATGAATTGTGTATCAAAAAATGTTTCCGGCTACTTGTGTTGATAACACTTTTGTTCTGTCGAAAATAGGTTGAACCTATTTATACACGTCATTTGAGCGCAACCCTGATATCGTAGGAAGTGGAGGAGGTTAAGTAGTGGAGTTGTGTAAGAGGTGGTGATTATTGCGTGGTCACACCTTCACCCACTACTCAATCATTATTAACCGTCCGTCCTTTCCTGACACGTTCTCGTAACAGGCGTGTTGCATGCCGCATGCTGTAAACCGCCAGACCAATACCCCAGTTTGTGACATGTTTGATGTCTCGAGTAGGTGGCCCAAGTCGTAGGACTTGCCGCAAAGAATAACACATGGCGCTGTTAGGTTAAATAACTAAGTTATTTATGAAGTCGATATTTATAAAATATCGCATTTATTTGATGCATGTGAAGCATCGCTTTTAAGCAAGCAGCTCAAAATAATCGATGTGTATGTTGCATCGTTGTTTTAAAGCTTGATTGAATAAGTCGCGGATTAGGCGTCTTAAAAATGTAGCATGACCGAACATCTTCGGGTGATTGTTTGAAGGCCGCATGGGCGAGCCATCACTTGGCCGATCGTTCCCCATGAAAGAGAGATGGCAGGTGATCGTCATGTTGGTTTGTTGTTTTGCTGGAAACAAATCTACATCGTCTAACTAGGCTGGCAAATTTGGAGGGACGAGATGTTTTACAGTAGTTGCATATTGCCGTTGATGCAATTCACTGGTTTGAAAACCGTGTGGCCCACCCTCTTTGTGCGTGCGTTTCGAGGCATCGAGCCTTGATTTGCATAGGTCGTACGGTCACGTGTAAAGATGGGTCGATGGTGGTTACGTTAACACCTTTGAGACCACTTGAATCTAGATATACACCGTCCATTTACGCTGGCGAATATGGATGGTTGTGATCAGTTTACGAAAGAAGTATGTTGTCGTAAACCCAATTAGGGTTTTGAAATAGCCGCGGCTTCTCCAGTTCGATCGAGTAATTCAATGCATCATCAACTTCCCATGGGTAAGTCAATCGAGTAGGAATAGTGTTGGGAAGGTGGTGAACTCGTGCGTACCTCCCTGACTTTCCAAAACGCGATCTAAGCCATCCAAACACGCTGGCTAAGTTGGATGGTCATGATCGATTTAAGACACTAATACACTTCCGCGACCCAAATTAGGGTTTTGAATTCAGCGTGCCTGCTCGAGTTTGGGTAAGCGATTGAGCACACTATAGGCCTGCCGCAGGCAAGTCGATTGACTAGGGAAATAGTGGACCCGCCGATGATCATGCTGGAACTTCTTTAATTGTTCGTAGGATGATCCAAGCCGTCCAACCAGGCTGGCGAAGTTGGACGATCACGATACTTTCTAAGACTGTTTTGAACAGTCTAGCTCGTTCAAGCTTCTTCTAATCAGCGAACCACCCTATTTAGGGTTGGCGTTTGACAACGCTGGAAGGGGTTAGACAAAGTCCGGCCGGTCGAAGTACTAGTGGGCCCGCCGGTGGTCAACGTGGTGATTACCTAGTTCTGTCAGGAGCGGTTTAGGCTTGTTAGGCCAAATCGTGCGACCGTGATTATTTTTGAGACTGATATTGACAGTCTAGATTTTCTTTAAGAATAAATATGTGTTCGATCACGCTAACTTTAATTAAAAAGTGTGTGAACACGTTGATCTCCTTGTCAGAGAGATGTAGCCTGTGTGAGTATTTTTTGTGTTGATCCCAATACTAGCACTTCGGGAGATTCATGCTACTCTGCTGAGAGTGAGCATTGATCGTCATGTCATGTCAGTATTGAGAGTTCGGTTGGGAACATAGCACGGAAAAATACCAGGCGGTTCAATACGTTAGTAACTAATGCGATAGGTTGAATTTTATAGAATATCGGGGATTGATGCACCATTCTGATAAATTTCGTAAATATGTCGAATTACTCAATACATATATAAGTAGAGAGGTTTGAACACTCATCACTTTCAAATGGCTTGTGTTCCTTTGCAGGATCGTAGCACTAAATATAAGGTTTTACGATTTTGACCCTGAACTAAAAACCACCATCAACACAAAGACCAATATCCAAGTGTCAATCAATGTAAATCAACAACCAAAGGTTGGATATTCTAATTGATTGATCTCAACGCACAACCTGTGATATTTCAATTATTTAACAAAATATAATGCAGAATAGAAATAACACAGACACTAGAAGTTTTTCTAACGAGGAAACCGCAAATGCAGAAAAACCCCGGGACCTAGTCCAGATTGAACACCACACTGTATTAAGCCGCTACAGACACTAGCCTACTAAAAAATAACTTCGGTCTGGACTGTAGTTGAACCCTAATCAATCTCACACTGATTCAAGGTACAGTTGTTCTCCTTACGTCTCTGATCCCAACAGGATACTACGCAATTGATTCCCTTAGCTGATCTCACCCACAACTAAGAGTTGCTACGACCCAAAGTCGAATACTTCAATAAACAAATCTGTATCACACAGAAAAGTCTATGATAAACCTATGAGTTTTGTTCCGTGTTTTGATAAATCAAGGTGAACAGGAACTAATTGATAACCCAGACTTATATTCCCGAAGAACAACCTAGTATTATCAATCACCTCACAATAATCTAAACCGTATGGTAGCGAAACTAGATATTGTGGAATCACAAACGATGAGACGAAGATGTTTGTTATTTCTTTTTATCTTGCCCTATCGGAGATATAATTTCAAGTCAATTATTCAATTGAACTCGCACGATAGAAAATGGCAAGATCAGATCGCTCAACTACAAGAAAGTAGTTTCGTCTGGCTTCACAATCCCAATGAAGTCTTTCAGTCGTAACCGAAAGGGTCTCGAGAAGAAACCTACGGTTAAAGGAGAATCGACTCTTGCAAAACCAGCTAGTATCACACATGAGGTGTGCGGATTAGTTTTTCCAGTTGCTAGATATCTCCTTTATATAGTTTTCAAATCAGGGTTTGCAATCCAAGTTACCTTGGTAACAAAGCATTCAATAATCACTGTTAGATGAAAAACCTGATTTAACCAAGCTAATATTTTTCAACCGTTAGATCGAAACTTAGCTTGTCACACACAAATGAATTGTATTCATTTAGGTTTGAGTAACCGTACCTAAACGTGTACACTTAGTTGGTTCACAAATATTTAACCAATGGTTAGACATTATGAGCACTTTCATATTAACCGTATTCATCTTTCTTGTAACTAATTCAAATGACTCATAAGAACTAGTTCAAGAGTTGTTCAATTGCTTAGGTCTTTATTTATAAACACAATTGAAACAAAATCGGTTTGATTCACTTGAATCAATTCATGAACAATATATCCACGGTTTGCAAAGATTGCATTCCTTATAATTTATTGTTTTAAGTTCATGAACAAACGATTTGAGAAATAACCAGCTTGGGTATGCGTACGGGTATGCGTACCTTAGCTACCGGATTTGAGTTTACAAACTCAAAAGAAATTTTTGGTTCGAAAACTTCTGCGGGTACGCGTACGGGTACGCGTACCTAAGGTGACTGGTTTACTTGTTTGCAAACTTACAAACTCAGCAGAAATTTTCGGTATGAAAACTTCTGCAGGTACGCGTATGGGTACGCGTACTCAATCTGTCTCCTTCACCAATACCGCATGCACACATATGCACGCACTTGGTTTCCGGCACATGGATTTATACACTAATGTGCAAACACACTATATATGCTTATATCCATAGTTGGTAATCTCAACTCTACATTTCAATCATTGAAACATTCTTCTATAATGTTATAACAATCGTTATTCACGACTATCGTTATCAAAGCTATTTTCAAGATTGAAACGTCTTCATGACTTGCGTCACGGGTAAAGATGTAAATGGTTAAAGCAAAAGCTCACCAACACATATTTCGAGAAAAAGATACGCGAGTAAGCTCGGCTCGAAATACCAAATGTGTATGTATGAAAGCTATCATACTTATACGACTTTGTCTCAAGAGTAGGAGATAGAATAAACTTTTGAGTGACAGATAAGTTCAAGTCTCCACATACCTTTTTGTCGGATGAAGTTCCACTTATTCCTCGAGTATTTCTTCGTCTTCGTAAGATGATCGCCATGGAGTCTGGAGCTCAACTGCACTTAAGTATCCTAGACCGAGACTTAGTCATAAGTAAACTAGAAATCAAGACATATAGTTTTGATCACTAATATTGACAAACATGCTTGATACAGCAACGCATGCGAGTTCGACGGAGCAGTGCTCTAACAATCTCCCCCTTTGTCAATTTTAGCGACAGAACTATCAATACATATGGATTACAAAATAGATAAAACTTTGAAGATTCACGTCCACATGCTTGATCTCCTTGGCGCTTCAACATTACTCGAAAACTTCGTCTTTTCCAAGTACTCCCATGATTCCAAAGATTGTAAGTTCAGCATCATAGTTGTTGAAGTTCTGTAGCCATAACTAGAGCTG
This sequence comes from Papaver somniferum, assembly GCF_003573695.1. NCBI lineage: Eukaryota > Viridiplantae > Streptophyta > Magnoliopsida > Ranunculales > Papaveraceae > Papaver > Papaver somniferum. The sequence goes on from NC_039362.1 coordinate 86,071,589, forward strand.
GCAATCCGAGCCAAAACCCGCGGGTTGGCCCGTCCCGTCCCGTGAAAACCCGCACCCGTCCCGGATCGTAACTAAACAAGACGGGCGCGGGTTGTATAATTAGTGGCTTGTGAAGAAACGGGTTGGCCCGTCCCGTCCCGTGAAACCCGCGGGTAACCCGGCTCAGTTCACTAGGCCGCGTGTCACACAAACACAATGACACGAAAACCACTAAAAACGAAAACCCTCTTCACCAGAAAAAGAAAACAAAAACTCTCTAACCCTGCAACTCAGAAGAAATCTCTCGATCTCTAAATATCTCAAAAGATAACCCATAATCAGAAAACCCTAACTCAGAAGCAATCTCTCAATCTATTCAGCAGAAACTCAAAGGATTAATCTCTCGAACTCAATCAGATCTCACCAAGGGGTAAGAATCTCTCATACTCTCAAATCTTAAGAATAATTTCTGTTCCAGTTTTCTGTTTTAGGGATTGTATAATTTTGAGTTTTTTTTTTCCTCTCAGAAATGTTTAGAACTTTAGATCTTAACATGCAACTTAAGTTTTGTTGCTTATATGATGAAATTTATATTGGGTCCTGTTTAATTTTGGGGATTTTTGATTTTAGATCTTTAATTTTGGTCTTTGATTTTCATGATGATTTTCATCATAATTTTGGTCTTTTTGATGATTTTGTCTCTGTAGCTCATTTATGCAAATCAACTCATTTGTTAACATGCTTTGATTGATGATAAGTACGCACAAATCAACTGAATTTTATTTCTTTGGTTGATGATAAGTATTTGAAATGATTTCTATTCATCTCATTTGTCTATATCCGAAATCCATGTTTAAATTGCATATGCATACACACAGAGAGATGTCAGTATTTCTTATGTGGATTTGAATTTTTAAAAATCCTGCAGATAATTTGAAATGCACATGAACTGTTTGATACTATTTCTGGTGGAAATAATGTTCCTGGACTAGTTTAGAGGAGTCCCGTCTCATTTCTAATTTCGTCCAGTTTTCTGTTTTGTGGCATAAATTAAGCCTTGTATGGTTTTACCCTCTCATAGTGTATGCATGACATATCTCCTATTTTACATGATCGTTTGTTGTTATGTGTATTTATGATTGATTTTGACTTTCATAGTCAGAATTAGATAAACTACTTCTGCATATTGTGTATAAGTAGGATACTGCAAACCAGTAAGAGTGTCAATCGACGTACAGAGAACTGAAACCATGAAATATGTCTTGTCATTAATTATAATGTCTGCAAAAGAGAGCCAGACCCAAAGAGTAGTGACTGAGATGCTATATGGGTTTGAAGATTTCCTTTTTATTATTCACATGCTTTATTTAGTATTTGAAATAATAATAATATGCACAAGAGTTCATGTTCTGGATATGAAATGATGGTTTTGTGTTAGCTTTTGAGCCACATTGATAATTGAATTCTGTTTTTGCAAGGCATAACTGCAATAATGAAGACTAGCAAGGAAGCAGTAAAGAAGAAGCCGGTCAAGCAGTTGGAAATAAAGGTTAAGACTTGTCATCTCAATTGCAGTGTAAACAAATTTCCGTATAGCTTCTCATTTTAACTAAGCTATGGTTGTTGCAGATGAAAAACAAAGAGAAGACTGATGAAGCATCCCTGATAAATAACAAGTCCAAAACTGATAATGCTGAAGCAGCTGAACCATCTTCTAATATAATTGCAAAGTAGTTTAGTTTTGCAATTTTGAGTTTTTGAATCGAAATCAAATGAATTAGATGAAATGATGAATGTTAAATTAAGTACTTAGGTTGGGAATGAGCTTTAGATGGCCTGAATGTGGCCGGAAATAACCCAGAATCGATTTCTGGCGAGTTGACTCAACAAAAACCAGCTAACCCGTGAGCTCCCGTGAACCCGCAAGCTTTACCCGGGACGGGCGCGGGTTGGAGAAATGACCACCCGTGAAGAATTTCAACCCGCAAGCTTAGGCTTGTATTAACCCGTAACCCGCGGGTTGGTCACAAGCCAGCCCCGGCCCGCCCGTTTGACAGCTCTAGCCATAACAATGAGAAAACAAAAGCTCTCGATCATTGTTATACAGTGTCATAGTATTATTACACAGCATCAAAGTTCTCATACCACAACTTCGACAACAATACTATGGTGATATGTATCACTCCCCCTTAATCAATACTTCGTCTCAACACAAAACCACTCCCCCTTACATAATTATCCGAAAATCATATGTATTTGTAGTGTGAAATACATATTAACTCTCCCCCTTTTTGTCAATAAAATTGGCAAAGGTACGAAAACGGGATCCTAATGAGAATTTTCATGGAGACACTTCAAGACCAAAGAAAAGTACATATAAACTTTGTTTAGATGCAATCATAAAGCCGAAGCTAAATGCATTCATCACGGAGTTTATAAAAAAACCAGATAACTCCTCAAATATTCCGCAGCCGCACTCCCCACAAAGATATGGCAATTAAGCACAAATTCAAAAGAACTCTCCCCCATTTGATGCCATTCCCAAAAAAACAACAAGAGCGACCTTACTTTTACGAGAAAAGAATGATTTGTTTGGACACCAAAAACCACAAAATGATTTTGTATCCAAAATTCTCAATTAAACTAACCACAAGAAAACTCATGATTAATTTAATCGGCAAGAAGACTTATGGAGCCGCACAATATATACATAAAATATGGATCAGGGAAGATCAATACTGCGGAATATACAAGGATTGATTCTATTTTCTATCACTATTTGCACAATGACATATAATAGACATGATCCTTGTAAACAAAAGATTTTAACCTATCTTCTATCCATAAATGACATAATAGGCTTAAATTTTGTTTGTCAAAAGTTCATCGATCTTGTATCAATACATGCATATCGACATATAAACGAGATAACTTTTGACAATATATGGGATAATAATAGTTCACGGACGCAAACACACATATCCCATAACATATTGCAATATATAAAACCATAAAGATTAATACTGCAAAACTCATCTTCCAAACCAAACTTTAGAATTTATAAAAATAAATCTAAAAAAACATGGAGATGAAAACGTTGGACATAGCTATGTGTACTCACAATAATGGCTATTCCAAACCCTAATTATCCTTCTTAAACAAAAACAAGAATAAAATTCTTTTAAGAAGTTTTCTAGATAAATATAAAGCAAAGCAATTAACATCAATATAAAGAGGCATGAGAAACTACTCATCATCTTCATCTTCGAAGACCATGAAGGTGGAACGAACCTTGTCCAAGTCTTCTTTAATATCGGGGTACTTGGTAGCAATCACAAGTAATTGTTCTTGAACACAAATCACTTTGGTATTCAATTTACAAACACCTTTGTAAATTTGGCGAAGAAGCTTCGTGGAAGGATCACTCGAGCCATTAGTTGTGTCGCACCTTTGTCTCTTGCAAGCATACTCCTTCATTCGATTGAATGTACATGGTCGAACAAGCTTGGGGGTTCCAATGGAGTTCCCAATGGGTTCAATGGAGAAGTTGTGACAAATACACTCAATCAAGCATGGATAGCCTAACTTCTTGTCAAAGGAAGTCATGTCTAACATTTGAAAAATAATGAATCCACAAATGTCAAGACCTTTGGTTTCCTTCACAAGGTAATAGACCAATTCCGCAAACTCACGACTCCAACGAGAGTTCTCAACCGTGGAAGGACAAAGGTTAGAAATACCCAATTTTCCAAAAGACTTTAGAGAAAAATATAATTGATTAGTAGGAAATTTTCCTCCATTCCACATAACACTTTTACCACAAAGACCTTTTGAAATGGTTTCATGTGAAGGTCTTTCATTGCTTGGTCTAGGAAGACGAAAATCGCCCAAAGGGATTTTGGTAATCCTTGAAATTAATTCTCTATTCACTAGAATCCTTTCTCTATTGACCATGGTCTTGAATTCCATGTCCTCAAGAACAACATCATGAATGTTGGCATAGAAGATTCTAGTAAGGGTATCATAACCTTAACCAAGGCCATCAAAGATGTTTCCAAGCTTGAATTTTTCAAAACAAGATAAATCCTCCTTATGCCCACTTGAAAAATCCAATTTCTTTTCTAAAATAAACCCAGTAGAGGAAATCTTTTCAAATACTTTGCTACAGGATTCATCCACAAATCTAATCCTAATAGAATTTTGTTCAATAGGAAGATCAATTGAAGAGGATGAAGAACCTAGATTATTTGAAAAACCTTTTGAACCCTTAACATTCTTCATGACTCTAGAAGGGAATAAGGGAGTGGGCAAGAGATTACTTACTTGATTTTTATCTTGAGAAATCCCTTTACAAAAAGTTCTCTAAGAAGCTTTAATGGAGAAATTTTATGAACCCTAGATTGGTTCACGTGCGCGGACTGATGAGAGAGAGGAAGGAAGGTAATCGTACTCGTACTTCTTTTATACCCACAGTTGGGCTTGGACTCGTTCACGAACCGTGACCCACATAAGGAATGTAGGATTTTTAGAGGTAAGTACTGTACAAACCTTTTTGAAAAGCTTTTGTCATAAGGAGAAGAAAAAAAAATCTTAAACAAAGTCAACCAGTTACTTGCCCCATTTCAAGTTATATACAAATGGGGTGATGTCATTCCTGAAATCAGGTGGTGTAGTATGCAGAGAATTTCTCATGCAAATTTTTTAATTAACATTTGTGACCAGAATTGGGAGTAAAATCATAACGATAAAACTCAGAATCCGTTGGTCTCCTTTTCTTATGATACAGAGAAGACATTTTCTGATTAATGGTTCATTTACCAATCTTACAAGAAATCTTTTTATTAAATTCAAGAGAGCTGGTAGTTGTAACAGTTTGTAGTTGTACATCATTAGAACATGATTTGAATGGTACAAATCTTTTATCATAACGATTCAGTTCTTCTATGGAGTTAAGCTTTTCTAAGAATTTTAACACGTTCTCAAACGCTCTAAATAGATCCTTTATGATAGTATTCCTCAAAAAGATTAAGTGTGTCTCATGTGAGGGTCCATACCTTTGAGCGTTGATCATGTTTTGTTTGACGATTCTCATTAGAGAAATTTTTAATTTTTCCTTTAGATTGTTTCTTCACATCTAGATTTTCCGATAATCTAGATGGCATAAGATTATCATGAGAGACCGTTGGTCTGAACAATAATCTCTGAGCAGTCTTTAAGGAGCTCTAGTGTGCGTTACAGATGCCATGAGCAAGCCTTCCAAAAATATTTCCCATAGGGATAGATTTTTGAGGATCGGACAAACACAAACTTATAAGGTTTAACGTGTTTGCCTGCTCTGATACCAATTGAAAAAGCGGGGGTACAACAACCTCACCCAATATTTCGATTAGCAATCTGTATGGACTAACTCTAATATACTTTTAAGAGAATCAACTAGACAGTCAGACTCAATCTTAATAAAAAGTATATCATGCAGTTAATATCTCTATCTCTCGATTTGATCTTTACTCAAGCAAATGGAAATCTGTGAGTCTTTATCAAATACTAGAGAGATAAACTTGGATGGTACCAAAGACCAATATCCAAGTGTCAATCAATGTAAATCAACAACCAAAGGTTGGATATTCTAATTGATTGATCTCAACGCACAACCTATGATATTTCAATTATATAACAAAATATAATGCGGAATAGAAATAACACAGACACCAGAAGTTTTGTAAATGAGGAAACCGAAAATGCAGAAAAACCCCGGGACCTAGTCCAGATTGAACACCACACTGTATTAAGCCACTACAGACACTAGCCTACTAAAAACTAACTTCAGTATTGACTGTAGTTGAACCCTAATCAATCTCACACTGATTCAAGGTACGATACGCTCCTTACGTCCCAGATCCCAGCATGATACTACGCACTTGATTCCCTTAGCTGATCTCACCCACAATTAAGAGTTGCTACGACCCAAAGTCGAAGACTTCAATAAACAAATTTATATCACACAGAAAAGTCTATTATAATAGATAAATCTGACTCCCACAGATAAACCTACGAGTTTTATTCCGCCTTTTGATAAATCAAGGTGAACATGAACTAATTGATAACCCGGACTTATATTCCCGCAGAACAACCTAGTATTATCAATCACCTCACAATAATCTAAATCGTATGGTAGCGAAACTAGATATTGTGGAATCACAAACGATGAGACGAAGATGTTTGTGATTTCTTTTTATCTTGCCCTATCGGAGATATAATCTCAAGTCAATTATTCAATTGAACTCGTACGATAGCAAATGGAAAGATCAGATCACTCAACTACAAGAAAGTAGTTTCGTCGGGCTCCAGAATACCAATGAAGTCTTTCAGTCGTTAACCGACATGGACTCGAGAAGAAACCTACTGTTAAAGGAGAATCGACTCTAGAAAAACCAACTAGTATCACACAGGAGGTGTGGGGATTAGTTTTTCCAGTTGTTAGATGTCTCCTTTCTATAGTTTTCAAATCAGGGTTTGCAATCCAAGTTACCTTGGTAACAAAGAATTCAATAATCACCGTTAGATGAAAAACCTGATTTAACCAAGATAATATCTTTCAACTGTTAGATCGAAACTTAGCTTGTCACACACAAATGAATTGTAATCATTTAGGTTTGAGTAACCGTACCTAAACGTGTACACTTAGTTGGTTCACAAATAGTTAACCAATGGTTAGACATTATGAGAACTTTCATATTAACCGTATTCATCTTTCTCATAACTAGTTCAAATGACTCATAAGAACTAGTTCAAGAGTTGTTCAATTGCTTAGGTCTTTATTTATAGACACAATTGAAACAAAATCGGTTTGATTCACTTGAATCAATTCATGAACAATATATCCACGGTTTGCAAAGATTGCATTCCTTATAATTTATTGTTTTAAGTTCATGAACAACCGATTTGAGAAATAATCAGCTTGGGTACGCGTACGGGTACGCGTACCTTAGCTACCGGATTTGAGTTTACAAACTCAAAAGAAATTTTTGGTTCGAAAACTTCTGTGGGTACGAGTACGGGTATGCGTACCTAAGGTGACTGGTTTACTAGTTTGCAAACTTACAAACTCAGCAAAAAATTTCGGTATGAAAACTTCCGCAGGTACGCGTACGGGTACGCGTACTCAACCTGTCTCCTTCACCAATACCGCGTGCACACATATGCACACACTTGGTTTCCAGCATATGGATTAATACACGAATATGCGAACACACTATATATGCTTATATCCATAGTTGGTAATCTCAACTCTACATTTCAATCATTGAAACATTCTTCTATAATGTTATAACAATCGTTATTCACGACTATCGTCATCAAATCTATTTTCAAGATTGAAACGTCTTCATGACTTACGTCACGGGTAAAGATGAAAATGGTTAAAGCAAAAGCTCACTAACACATATTTCGAGAAAAAGATACGCGAATAATCTCAGCTCGAAATAGCAAATGTGTATGTATGAAAACTATCATACTTGTACAACTTTGTCTCAAGAGTAGGAGATAGAATATACTTTTGAGTGACAGATAAGTTCAAGTCTCCACATACATTTTTTTCGGATGAATTTCCACTTATTACTCGAGTATTTCTTCGTCTTCGTAAGATGATCGCCATGGAATCTGGAGCTCAACTGCATATAACTATCCTAGAAGGAGACTTAGTCATAAGTAAACTAGAAATCAAGACATATAGTTTCGATCACTAATATTAACAAACATGCTTGATATAGCAACGGATGCGAGTTCGACCGAGCAGTGCTCTAATACTATATCTCCTATTTGAGACAAAAGTTGTATAGCTATATAGACTTCAATAATGCACATTTAATATTTCGAGCTGAGTTTAACTCGCTTATATATTTCTCGAAATATGTGTTGGTAAGCTTTAGCTTTAACCAAGTTCATCTTATATTCTTGACGAAAGTCAAAAGATGATCATGTGAAAATCGCCTTGTAACATCTTTCATGATTTGTGTGAGACAGTCATTTGATGTAGACTCGGAATGTTTCGTATTGATCATTCAATCACTTGAAAATTGCTTTGAAGCTAATATTTTATGTGAGACAGCTATTGTCGTCTTCCGAGAATGTTTGTATGATTGAAACGGAGTTTAGAAAAATTGGATATAACCATAGTATGCGTACTTGCATATATGTAATCCAAATCCGGGAACCATGGTATGCATACCCGTATGGGTATTGGTTGGTTTAGTGAAAGTCCGGAAACGTTGTACGCATTCCGGTACGCGTACTGGTGTGAAGTTCAGGTCTGGGAATTTCTGCGGAGTTTGGAAGGTATGCGTACCCGTTCACATACTGGCGAACCCAAACTTAGTCCGGGTACTTAGGTATGCGTACCCATATGCATACCTGAGTAAGTTAAGTTCTAATACCGATTTTTTCATGAACTAATACATTTATATAATACAGAATGCAATCTTTTGCAAACCCTGGATATAATGTCCATGAATTGATTCGAGTGAATCAAAATCGATTTTGCTTCAATTGTGTCTTGTATACTTCTATGAGAATATAAACAATTGAACAACTCTAGAACTAGTTTCATTTGAGTCATTTGAACTAGTTATGGTTAAGATGAATGAGGTTGATATGAAAGTGTTCATATGGCTAACTTCGGTTAACTATTGTTGAGCCAACAAGGTGTACACGTTTAGGTACGGTTACTCATATCTAAATGAAGTCACTTTTCATGTGTGTATAACAAGCTAAGTTCGATCTAACGGTTGAAAGATATTAGCTTGAGTCTAATCAGGTTTTCATCTAGGGGTGAATATTGAATGTTTTGTTACCAAGGTAGCATTGACTGCAAACCCTAATTTGAAGATTATATAAGGGAGAACTCTAGAAAATGGGAAACCTAATCCCCACACCCCCATGTGTGATTCTAGTTGCGACTAGAGTCGATTCTCCTTTAACCTTAGGTTTGTCACGAAACCCTGCAGGTTAACGACTTGAGGACTTCATTGGGATTGTGAAGCCAGACCCAACTATTTTCTCTGTAGTTGCGCATTTTGATCTTGTTGTTTTCTATCGTGATTGAGTACTATCTTCTCTACATTCCAGTCCGAAGTTAACTTGGAGTAGGCTAGTGTCTGTAGTGGCTTAATACAGTGTGGTGTTCAAATCTGGACTAGGTACCAGGTTTTTCTGCATTTGCGGCTTCCTCATTAACAAAACTTCTGGTGTTTACGTTATTTCTTTTCTGCATTATATTTTTTTACATAATTGAAATATCACAGGTTGTGTGTAAGCTCAATCAATTGTGAATCCAACCTTTGGTTGTTGATTAAATTGATTGACACTTGGATATTGGTTTTTGATACCGTCCAAGTTATTTCTTATATTCAATAGGGCTCGCAAATTCCTATTTGTTTGATTGCGTATTGAATTAAGAAATAGAGATATAACTCTTTAATATGCTTTTCTTAAGATTGAGTCTGACTGTCTAGTTGATTCTCTTGAAAGTATATTGGAGTTAGTCCATACAGATTTCTAAGCGAAATATTGGGTGTAGTTATTTGACCCCCGCTTTTTAAATTGGTATCAGAGTAGGCAAACACGTTTAAGACCTTATAAGTTTGTATTTGTTGCGATCTGACTCTTTGGACAAAAGTGCTATCTCTGATAAACGCATCACCAGAGACAAAAGTTTTGTTTCGATAAAATCTATTAAGGAGAGAGATTCGTCTACCTCGAATATAGAAGAACATTATGTTGCAACAAAACAGGACTGCATTGATAAGTGTTTTCCCTATTACCTTTCAAACGAGTCTAACTTTGTTGAAGAAAGGGATGCAGCCGAATAGAGTAAACTGATTCTAAATCTTGTTAGAATCCAGGCCGATACAATCAATCGGTTGAAAAACAATGTCAACGCACTTATGGGTATAGTAAAAGATCGTGACTCTAATTTAAAGGCTCTTAGCGAGGAAAACAACAAAGTTTGCTCCTCACTCGAGGTAAAACTCGAAAAGGATGCCTTGGAAATTGAACATCTTTTGAGTAAACTCTCTATTCGAGGATGTTCTAAAGAGTCCACTATACCAATAGCTTCTGTTTCAACTGAAAATTCAGTTCCAGAAGCAAAATCGCAATCTCTTCCGATTAAAAATGATGTACTTGTATCTTCCTCTAATCAAGGAAACCTCACATCACTCGGAATAAAGAAATCTCCTAATAATGTTGTTAAGTTTGTTCACTCTAATTACTCAGGTGATCGTAAGGTGTGTCTCTTTTGTGATTCAAAAGGACATGTTGAACGAAAAAGCAAATCTAGGTTTAATGACAAATCTATTGTTCATCTTCAACACACCTTAGATTTAATTCACAAAGGTGTAACTGACATTCGGATGTCTAAACAAATTGGTTGTACTCACCCTGTGAATTCTTCTAGGAAAGTCAGTTCAATTTTCTCAACGAATGATCCGCCAAATTGTAACTCTAATACAATTCAGTCAAGGAGATTTCAGAAAGGTCCCTCTCAACTTAATGAGAAGAATGATGTCCAAGATGTGAAAATTTTCCTTTAGATGGAAATAATAGTGGAGATATGAAGGACACCCTTAATCTGATAATTGAAGGATACAAGGATCTTATCAACAAGCTGTCAAAATCCTCCACACAAGCTTCTTCTGGTAAGGACTCTAACTTAGTCTCATATTTTGATGACAACAAGTTTTATGATAATTTTTCACATAAAAAAGGATTTTCTCCTAGAACTGGTAAAAAAAAAACTCAATCGTGAACACCATTCATTTGATGAGCTTAGGGATCATACTTGTACTAATTAATCACAAGGATTGAATGCTTACTCATAAAATCCTGTTGATTAAGATGTGTTAATAATCAGGTATACTTTCGGCGAAAATCTTTCTGACTAGTTGAGCTATCTTCTTATCATACATAGCTGAACTGTGCACAGAAAGCTGTGCCTAAGTATTAGTTGTGTCTCTCTTCGATTTTTCTGTTTGAAGAAGTTTTGTTGCAACTATGTTGCATGCTACTCTTGTGCTCTAAATTAGTTCTCTATGGAGATATCAAATTCATTGAGCCAAATTTTTGTGAAAGAAAATCTTCACGTAGCAAAATTTTACTGTTGAGTCTTAAAGTTTGCTCTGTGTGAGTTGTTTTTTTGCTGGTTCGGCTCGGATTATTCTCGTACGGGTACCCATGACCTCATTGTCACGAACTATCTTTAGAAACCCTAAAAGTTGCCTTTCCTAAGAAACCATTTAAATGCCAAACCTATTGAGTCACGTTCGCATACTCTATACTTTTGTGGTTTTGTCAAGAATGTCTTCTCCTTCTCGCACTGGTGGTTTTGAAAAAGGTTTTCTTGATAAAGGTATTGGTTTCGAGTCCAAAAGGGAGGAAGAAAATAACCCTAATAGAAGATGATGATAAACACCCTAATTCCTCATGCTACTATGCCTATACTCATCAAGATGTTGACAATGAGGATATGGTTTCTGCTGAAGTGGTTCTAGACTTTCTTAAATACTTTGAGGAAGCAAAACTGCAAATCATTGATACTATGAAGGGTCTTGATGTGTTAAGAACTAAGTTGAAAAAGGTTAATTCAGGCCTTTTTCTCATGAAGACACATGTTAAAGATCTTCTCAATGAGGATATCTTCTCTAAAGAAGCATTGGATGCTGTCGATCACAAGCTCAAAGGACTCAAGACTCTTGAGGGTTCCGGAAGTGTTCCTTGTTTTCCATTCGTGATCGTTTTTTTGTTGGTCTAGGAGTTATTGTTTATTGTCTTTATTTTGTCTAGGAAACTTCTTATGAGAATTTATTCTTGTGTTTTAAGAAGGATAACTAGGATTTGGAATAACAATTATAGTGAGTACACATAGCTATTTCCGAAGGTTTTCATCTTGCAATATTTTTAGATTTATTTATTTAAATTCTAAATTTTACTTGGAAGATGATTTTGCAATATTAATCATTATGGTTTTATATATTGCAAATTTTTATGGGATATGTGTGTTTGCGTCCGTGAACTATGATTGTCCCATATTTGCTCAAAAGTTAAGTCTATCATATGTCTTTATTGATAAAAGATAGAATGAACTTTTGACAACAAAAGTTAAGCCTATTATGTCATTATGCAAATATTGATGGAAGATAGGATGAACTTTTATCTACAAAGATTAAGTCTATTACGTTTCTATGCAAATATTGATGAAAAATAGAATGAATCTTTGAATATTCCGCAGTGTTGGTCTTTCCCTGATCTACATCTTTGTGTAAATACTGTGCGACTCCATAAGTTCTCTTATGCGAGCATTTCCGATTAGATTAATCCTGGGTTCTCTCGTGGTTAATTTAATTGAGTATTTTGGATACAAATTCATGTTTCATGTGATTTGTTAATGTCCAGGAAATCCTTCTTTTCTTGTGAAAGTAAGGTCGCTCTTGTTGATCTTTCGGGAATGACATTATATGGGGGAGAGTTTTTAATTGAACTTCTGCTTAATCGCCAAATCTTTATGGGGAATGCGGCTGTGGAATATTGTAGGAGTTTTCTTGTATCTTTATAAACTCCTTGATGAATATACTAGTTTCGGTTATGTGAAATTATCAAAACAAAGTTGATATGTTCTCTTTTGGTCATGAAGTATCTCTATGGAAATTTCATTAGGATCCCACTAGTCTTCGTACCTTTACCAATTTATATTGACAAAAAGGGGGAGAATTAATGTGTAGTTCACACTACAAATACATATGGTTTACGGATCATTATGTAAGGGGGAGTGGTTTTCATGTGAGATGAAGTATTGAATAAGGGGGAGCGATACATATCACCATAGTATTGTTTTCAAAGTTGTGATACAATTGGACTTTGATGCTATGTAATAATACTATGACACTGTATAACAATTATTGGGAGAAACTATTTTCTCATAGTTATAGCTACAGATCTTCAAACGATGATGCTGAGTTGAACACGTTCAGAATCACTGGAGTACTTGGAAGTGACGAAGAATTCGAGTAATGTTGAAGAACCAAGGAAATCAAACATTTGGATTGAGAGCTACAAAGTTTATTTATTTTGTAATCCATATGTATTGATAGTTTTGTCACTAAAATTGACAAAGGGGGAGATTGTTAGAGCACTGCTCGGTCGATCTCGCAACCGTTGCTATCTCAATCTTGTTTGAAGACGAAGAACTACTAAGGAGAGCTTGTGGAACTTCATCAAAAAAAAGCATGTGGAGACTTGAACTCATCTATCACTCAAAAGTCTATCTACCATGTCTCCTATTCCATTAAAAGATTTCTAAGATGCGTAATGCTTCTCATGTTTCCATTGCAGAACAAGAAAATATCATCAGCAAAGAGAAAATGAGTGGGATGAATTCCATTTCTTATCACCATAGGTTGAATTTTTTTCTCATGAACTAATTTGTGAATATTTCTACTTAAAATATCTTCAGCAAGTATAAAAAGAATTAGAGAAAGGGGATCACCTTGCTTTAAGCCTTTGCCAACACCAAAGATTCCAATATGGCCTCCATTTAACATGATAGATAATTTTGTAGTCTTAAGGAGGACCATAATCCAATCACAGAAAGTCTTGGAAAAACCATAACTTGTAAGAGCTTTATATAAGAATTCCCAACTCATACTATCATAAGCCTGAGAGATATCCAATTTTAAATCCAAGTTGCCTCCTCTTCTTTTAACTGATAATTCATTAACTAGCTCAGAAGCAAGCAAGACATGTTCATGGATATTCCAATTTTTGATGAATGTACATTGTTGAGGAGAAATTATTTTTGGTAAGTATTGACTGATTCTCATGGTTACTATCTTGGTAATTATCTTGAAGCAAAAATTGTTGAAACCAATTGGTCTAAACTGTTTAGCATTCTTAGCTCCATGCACTTTAGGGATCAGAACAAGAAAATTGGAGTTCATCCCACTAGGAATAAAATTATTCTCCCAACAGTACTGCCCTACAATTACTAAATCATTTTCAATAACTTCCCAAGCATACCTGTAAAAAACACCAGTAAACCCATCAGCTCCTGGGGCACTATCTTGATTTAGATCAAAAACTGCATTTTTTGATATCTTCTTCAGTAGGCACCTTTTCCAAGAAGGAGTTATCCTCAGCAGTAATGACATTTGGAGCAGCTTCAAAGAATGAATCATGTATACTTACATTTTGGTGAGCAAATTTGGTGTTGAAGTAATCAATAAGAACATTAGAAATACCAACTTGATCAGTAATAATATTCCCAGCAGAGTCTTCTAGTTCAGAAATAGCATTCTGTGCTTGTCTTAACTTGATGCTTGTATGGAAAAATTAGTATTAACATCACCATCTTGAATCCAGTTAATTATTGCCTTGTCTCTAAGAAAAGTATTATAATTGTTTGCAGCCATGTCACACAGACCTCTAGCAGTAACCAAATTATTAAGCAAATTGATGTTTGTGGAATCATTATCTGATTTTAATGTTTCCTCCAATACCTTTTCTTCAACTTTTTTAAGAGTATCCTTAAAATCACCAAAGACTTCCCAATTCCACACCTTTAAGAACTTTTTAAGTCTTTTAAGCTTATTCATAAAAACATAAATGGAGCTGCCATAAATTTCTTCCTTCCAAGAATTCCAGATCACTTGCAGAAAGTCAGGGAAATTCAGCCACATTTTTTGGAATCTAAAGGGAGGATTAAGAGCTCTAGGAATGATAGCATCAGAACCCATTAGAGGACTATGATCAGAAATCCCTCAAGTACCAACTTTATAATGCCACCCGTTAAATTTTTCCAACCATTGTAAGTTATATAAAGCTCTGTCAAGATTGCAGAGGATCCTCTTGCTGCCAGCTCTCCCATTACACCAAGAAAATTCTAGACCATTTTTAGGAGCTTGTATCAAACCACAAAAGTCAACACAGTCCTGAAAATCTTTCATTGTTGTTGAAATAAGACTCTTGCCTCCTCTTTTTTCATCAATGGACAAAATTGTGTTAAAACCTCCCAACACTAGCCATGGTTTATTCATAAGACTAATATCAGACAGGTCTTTCCACAGTTCTCTTCTGTTTATAGTATATGAATTGGCATGAACTCCAGTGACCAGAACATCACCTACTTCAACAGTAATGCACTGACTAGTAACCTTGACAACAGAAGGAGCAGAAATTGAACAATTCCATAGAAGACAAATATTATCTTTAGAATTATCCTTTGAGTTGTGAATTATTTGATGATGCATCCCAGGGACCTTAAAACTAAAATTAGATGTTTTAATTTTGGGTTCAACAATCCATACAAGAGAGGGATTATTGGAGTTAACTAAACTTTTCAAATTGTCTTTGGCCTTTTGTATTTTAAGGCCTCTAATATTCCAAAATATAACCTTCATTTAAAAGGTGGTGGTTGAGGAGATAGACTCCCCTTATCAATCACATGCTTAAGAGATTCTTTACTAGCTTTTCTAGTGACTACTGCTGGTTTTAGAGGAGGCTTTTTCTTTGAAGATTTAGAAGAGCCCACTTCATCACTTGGATGAGAGATAGTCGAAATTTTAGGAATAATAGTAATATTTTGAGGGATAGTACCAAATTCTAAAAGATTGGCAGTATTAATTTCCTTTATTTCCCCATCTTCAGGTTCTGTAAGATCATTTTCATTCTCGTGTAACACTTCAAAGGGGTTATTTGTAACATTGATACCAACAGTAGAATTAATGACATTCAGTTCAGTATTTATCTCAGTAACTTCAGTTGAATGATTTTTGATAGAAATATGAGGATCATGGACAAGTTTATCCATGTCTAAATTGATTGAAGGATTAGTATAATTACAAGAGTTATGAGGATGACTGAAGTTCTGCTGCTCAGGAGGCATCAAACTTGAGGATGGAGAACTTTGATGTTGTTCAATAGTAATTACCTTCTCAACCTGATTAGAACTGCCTGCTTTTGAAGATTGTTGTGAAGCTCTGCATTCAGTAGTTAAGTGACCCAGAATTTTGCATTTAATACAAAATTTAGGGAGTTTAGTAAGAGTGACACCCTGAGAGAATGCTCCAAACTTAGTAATTATCCATAGTTTTTTAGGAATTGTCTTAGCTAAATCAATCTCAATCAAGACTTTTGCATAATATCCACTTTGGTATTGTAAAGTAGCTGCATCAACTTTGATAGGAACACCAATTGCTCTACTAATAGTAAATAAAGTTTCTTCATCCCAATACTCCAAACTAAGCCCTGGAAAGTGAACCCATACCATAGCTTTAGATGTTCTTTGATTTTCAGGACGGAAATTTGGAATCCAGTTCCTAACCGTAAGAATCTGATCTTGAACCTCCCATTTTCCAGAAGAAATATACTCTTTATCTTCAATATTTCATAATTGGATAGTGAAAAAACCTTTGCCCAGAGGAATAAGTTGATATTTATCTTTTATTTTCCATTGATTTCGAAGAATCATAGCAGCATCAGAAAATTTAAGATGAACAAAGTCTAAATGACCAATTAATGAAAATTTCCAGGCTTCATATCGTAAATCATCTTTCTCATTTATCAAATTAATCGATGGGTGAATTTCAGGAGTTTTTGAAAGATCTACAATTACAGGATTCATTGTAGATGAAAAAATTTGAAAAGCGATGACAAAATCTGGAAAATTACCCAAAAACGAAGATGAAAATGATTGAAACACCAATCATTTGGAAGACTGTGTAATTGAAACACATGGTATAAAGGATTGATTGCCTTGAAAACAATGAAGTTTCGAAGAAAATTGAAGACAAGTTGATCGCCCGATTTGCAGAGCGTGACTCGTCCCCATCCTGGCTCACCGTATTCTATGATTACTCAGTTTAGGTACGGTTACTCATATCTAAATGAAGTCAATTTTCATGTGTGTATAACAAGCTAAGTTCGATATAGCGGTTGAAAGATATTAGCTTGAGTCTAATAAGGTTTTCATCTAGCGGTGA
Source organism: Papaver somniferum (assembly GCF_003573695.1). Taxonomy (NCBI): domain Eukaryota; kingdom Viridiplantae; phylum Streptophyta; class Magnoliopsida; order Ranunculales; family Papaveraceae; genus Papaver; species Papaver somniferum. Next base: position 86,088,595 of record NC_039362.1, read on the forward strand.
ATATTGAATGCTTTGTTACCAAGGTAGCATTGATTGCAAACCCTGATTTGAAGACTATATAAGGGATAACTCTAACAACTGGGAAACCAAATTCCCACACCTCCTGTAAGAGTCGATTCTCCTTTAACCTTAGGTTTTTCACGAAACCCTGTAGGTTAACGACTTGAAGACTTCATTGGGGTTGTGAAGCCAGACCCAACAATTTTCTCTATAGTTGCGCGTTCTGATCTTGCTGTTTTATATTGTGATTGAGTACTATCTTCTCTAAAATTTTCTCGAGATTTAATCTCCGATAGGCAAGATAAAAAGTAGTCAATATCTTGTTTCGCTACCATACGATTAAGATTATTGTGAGGTGATTGATATTTCTAGGCTATTCTTCGGGAATATAAGTCCGGAATATGAATTGGTTCTTGTTCACCTTGATTTATCAAAAGACGAAACAAAACTCATAGGTTTATCTGTGGGAGACAGATTTATCTATTCAATAGACTTTTTTGTGTGAGACAAATTGGTTTATTAATTCTTCGACTTTGTGTCGTAGCAACTCTTAATTGTGGGTGAGATCAGCTAAAGAAATCAAGTGCGCAGAATCCGACGTGGTTCTAGAGGCGTAAGGAACGCGACTGTACCTTGATCAGTGTGAGATTTGTTAGGGATCAACTACATTCCAGTCCAAAGTTAACTTGGAGTAGGTTAGTGTCTGTAGCGTCTTAATACAGTGTGGTGTTGAAATCTGGACTAGGTCCCAGGTTTTTTTGCATTTGCGGTTTCCTCATTAACAAAACTTCTGGTGCCTGTGTTATTTTTTTTCCATATTATATTTGTTTATATAATTGAAATATCACAGGTTGTGCGTAAGTTCAATCAATTGTGAATCCAACCTTTGGTTGTTGATTAAATTGATTGACACTTGGATATTGGTTTTTGATACCATCGAAGTTATTTCTTATATTCAATCGGGCTCGAAAATTCCTATTTGTTTGATTGCGGATTGAATTGTGAAATAGAGATATAACTCTTTGATATACTTTCTTAAGATTGAGTCTGACTATCTAGTTGATTCTCTTGAGTGTATATTGGAGTTAGTCCATACAGATTGCTAAGCGAAATATTGGGTGTAGTTATTTGACCCCCGTTTTTCCAATTGGTGTCAGAGCAGGCAAACAAGTTTAAGACCTTATAAGACTATATTGTAGCGATCAGACTCTATGGACAGAAGTGATATCTATGATAAACCCATCACCAGAGACATACGTTCCGTTTCGATTTAAATCTATTAAGGAGAGAGATTTGTCTACCTCGAATATAGAAGAACATTATGTTCCAACAAAACAGGATTTTACTGATAAGTGTTTTCCTGATTAGCTTTCAAATGAGTCTAACTCTGTTGAAGAAAGGGATGCCGCCGAAGAGAGTAAAATTCTAAATCTTGTTAGAATCCAGGTTGATACAATCAATCGGTTGAAAAACAATGTCAATGCACTTATGGGTATAGTAAAAGATCGTGACTCTAATTTAAAGGCTTTTAGCGAGGAAAATAACAAAGTCTGCTCCTCACTCGAGGTAAAAATCGAAAAGGATGCCTTCGAAATTGAACATCTTTTGAGTAAACTCTCTATTCGAGGATGTTCTAAAAAGTCCACTATACCAATCGCTTATGTCTCAAATGAAAATTCAGTTCCAGAAGCTAAATCGAAATCTCTTCCGATTAAAAAGGATGTACTTGTATCTTCCTATAATCAAGGAAACCTCACATCACTCAAAAGAAAGAAATCTCCAAACAATATTGTTAATGATGTTCACTCTAATTACTCAGGTGATCAGAAGTTATGTCTCTTTTGTGATTCAGAAGGATATGTTGAACGAAAAAACAAATCTTAGTTGAATGACAAATTTATTGTTCATATTCAACACACCTTAGATTTAATTCTCAAAGGTGTAACTGACATTCGGATGTCTAAACCAATTGGTTTTAGTACTCACCCTTTTTCCAGGAAAGTCAGTTCAATTTGCTCAACGAATGATCAGACAAATTGTAACTCTAATACAATTCCGTCAAGGAGATTTCAGAAAGGTCCCTCTCAACCTAATGAGAAGAATGATGTCCAAGATGTGAAAAAGGTTCCTTTAGATGGAAACAATAGTGGAGATATGTAGGACAACCTTAATCTGATAATTGAAGGATAGAAGGATCTTATCAACAAGCTGTCAAAATCCTCCACACAAGCTTCTTCTGGTAAGGACTCTAACTTAGTCTCATATTTTGATGACAACAAGTTTTATGATAATTTTTCACATCAAAAAGGATTTTCTCCTAAAACTGGTAAAAAAAAAGAAGACTCAATCGTGAACATCATTCGTTTAAATAGCTTAGAAATCATACTTGTACCAATTAATCACAATGATTGAATGCTTACTCATAAAATCTTGTTGATTAAGATGTGTTAATAATCAGGTATACTTTCGGCGAAGAGCTTTCTGACTAGTTGAGCTATCTTCTTATCGTCCATAGTTGAACTGTCCATAGACAGTTGTGCCTAAGTATTAGTTGTGTCTCTCTTCGAATTTTCTGTTTGAAGAAGTTTTGTTGCAACTATGTTGCATGCTACTCTTGTGCTCTAAATTAGTTCTCTATGGAGATATAAAATTTATTGAGCCAAATTTTTGTGAAAGAAAATCTTCACGTAGCAAAATTTTACTGTTGAGTCTTAAAGTTTGCTTTGTGTGAGTTGTTTTTTTGCCGGTTCGGTTCGGATTATGTTCGTACGGGTACCCATGACTTACTTGTCACGAACTATCTTTAGAAACCCTAAAAGTTGCCTTTCCTAAGAAACCATTTAAATGCCAAACCTATTGATTCACGTTCGCATACTCTAGACTTTTGTGGTTTTGTCAAGAATGTCTTCTCCTTCTGGCACTGGTGGTTTTGCAAAAGGTTTTCTTGATAAAGGTATTGGTTTCGAGTCTAAAGGAAGAAAAGAACCCTAATAGAAGATGATGATCAACACCCTAATGCCTCATGCTACTATGCCTATACTCATCAAGATGTTGACAATGAGGATATGGTTTCTGTTGAAGTGGTTCTAGACTTTCTTAAATACTTTGAGGAAGCAAAACTGCAACTCATTGATACTATGAAGGGTCTTGATGTGTTAAGAACTAAGTTGAAAAAGGTTAATTCAGGCCTTGTTCTCATGAAGACACATGCTAAAGATCTTCTCAATGAGGATATCTTCTCTGAAGAAGCAGTGGATGCTGTCGATCACAAGCTCAAAGGACTCAAGACTCTTGAGGGTTCCGGAAGTGTTCCTTGTTTTCCATTCGTGATCGTTTTTTTGTTGGTCTAGGAGTTATTGTTTATTGTCTTTATTTTGTCTAGGAAACTTCTTATGAGAATTTATTCTTGTGTTTTAAGAAGGATAACTAGGATTTGGAATAACAATTATAGTGAGTACACATAGCTATTTCCGAAGGTTTTCATCTTGCAATGTTTTTAGATTTATTTATTTAAATTCTAAAGTTTACTTGGAAGATGATTTTGCAATATTAATCGTTATGGTTTTATATATTGCAAATTTTTATGGGATATGTGTGTTTGCGTCCGTGAACTATGATTGTCCCATATTTGCTCAAAAGTTAAGTCTATCATATGTCTTTATTGATAAAAGATATAATGAACTTTTGACAACAAAAGTTAAGCCTATTATGTCATTATGCAAATATTGATGGAAGATAGGATGAACTTTTATCTACAAAGATAAAGTCTATTATATCTCTATGCAAATATTGATGAAAAATAGAATGAATCTTTGAATATTCTGCAGTATTGGTCTTTCCCTGATCTACATCTTTGTATAAATATTGTGCGGCTCCATAAGTTCTCTTATGTTGAGCATTTCCGATTAGATTAATCATGAGTTCTCTTGTGGTCAATTTAATTGAGTATTTTGGATACATATTCATATTTCATGCAAATTTTAAGTTGAAAGATAAATTGTTAAATTGTTTAAGTTGAAAGATAATTGTAAAGAATGACATGTAAATTTTAATTAATAATATATTATGACATTTCTAAGCTATCATCATTCACTTCTTTTCAGATTTCCATTTTTAGTATAATTACGCTAATGTTTCAGTTGTTAGCTTACACAAACTTAGTTTAACGTTAGAAGACATCAGTATGGATTTTGACACAGTCCTCATGCTGGATTTCGAAATAAACATGAAAACAAATATGATCCCGTACCAACAAATATAATCCCTGAAAAGCTGGGGGTATAACAACCACACCAAATAATTCGTTCGGAAATCTGTATGTACAAACTCTAATATAATTCTGAGAGCACCAACTTAAAAACGAGCTCAATAAAGAGATATATCAAAGAGCTTAATCTCAATTTCTCAATACAATTTGCAATCGAACAGATAGAAATTTGTGAGACTGATTGATATGATAAATAACTTGGATGGTGCCAAAGACCAATGCCCAAGTGCCAATCAATTCCTATCTAACAATCAAGGTCGGATTTACCAATTGTTTGAACTACGCACAACCTGTGATATTTCAATTATATAAAATATAATGCGGAAAATAAATTAGAAATTATATTAACGAGGAAACTGCAAATGCAGAAAACCCCCGGGGTCTAGTACAGATTTGAACACCACACTGTATTAAGCCGCTAATATAATTTCTAGTACAGATTTGAACACCACACTGTATTAAGCCGCAAATGCAGAAAACCCCCGGGGTCTAGTACAGATTTGAAGACCACACTGGCATATTATAAGTTAACTTCAGACTGGAATGTAGTTGAGCCCTAACCAAGTTTCACACCGATCAAGGTACAGTCGCGTTCCTTATATATCTAGAACCACGCCGGAATCTGCGCACTTGATTCCCTTAACTGATCTCACCCACAACTAAGATTTTCTACGACCCAAAGTCAAAGACTTATAAACAAACCTGTCTCACATAAATATATCTATTCTGATAGATAAATCTATCTCCCACAGAAGTACCTATGAAGTTTTGTTTCATCTTATGATAAATCAAGGTGAACAAGAACCAATTGATAATTCGTTCTTATACTCCCGAAGAGCATCCTAGAAATATCAATCACCTCACAATAACTTAACTATATGGTGGTAGAAGAAGTTACTGCGGAATCACAAAGTCTGAGACGAAGAACTTTGTGACTACTTTTTATATCTTACCTATCAGAGATAAATCTCGAGCAAATCTTAGAAAAGATAGTACTCAACACGATAGAACAAGTAAGATCATAACACGCAACTACAGAAAAAATAGTTGGGTCTGGATTCACGAACCCCAAATGAAGTCTTCATGTTGTTAACCTAATAGGGTTTTGGAAAAACCTAGGTTAAAGGAGAATCGACTCTGGTTTGGAACTAGGACACTGGAAAGTGTCGGGATTAATTTTCCAGTTGCTAGAGTTCTTCCATATATAGTCTTTCAAATCAGGGTTTGCTTATAGTCAAAGGTAAGATAACTTAGTAACAAAGCATTCATTATTCATCGTTAGATGAAAACGTGATTTAAGATTCAAGCTAAGTCTGCTTTAAAATAAAGCAATAAATCTCCACCGTTAGATGGTCTTATCCTGTTACACAAAAATGAAATATACTTTCATTTAGATATGGGTAACCGTACCTAAACATGCATATTGAGTTGGCTCAATAATAGTTGTTGATGGTGGATTTTAGTTCAGGGCTAAAATTGTAAAACCAAATTTAATGTGATGACATCCTGCAAAGGGTTAAGCCGTTTGATAAGTGATGAGTACCTCGTCACTTTATTTATTCGAACCAATTCAATAAATACACAAAATTCACCCAGAATGGTGCATGTAGCAACAATCCCAAATATTCTGTGAATTTTTAGCATTATTAATTAATGCATGATTTGCCTAGTATTTCCTGTGTCGTTCCTAGCAGAACTCTCATCATTGGCATGGCATGACGACTGAGTGCTTACTTTCAGCAGAGTAACATGAATCTCCAAGTGCAATGTTGAGATGTGCATGAAATACCCGTACATGCTACACCATCCTCTAACAAATAGGATCTCGTGTCAGCGCTTTTGTTAGCCCGATCGAGCATGTTTAATTTCCCTAAGGGAAATCTGGACTGTCCGTATCAGTCTCAGAAACAATCACGGCCACGCAAATTGGCCGCATGATTTAACTGGCCTAGTCAAACCCTAGCAGGAATAGGCGAGCGGGCCCACTTATGCCCTAACCGGTCGAACACCACATCATATTTCCCAGCGCGTCAAACACCAGCCCTAAAATAGGGTGGTAGCGCTGCTTTGGAAGAAGATTGATGAGCGAGACTGTTCAGGGCAGTCTTAAAACCATCATGACCGTCCAACTTCGCCATCCTGGTTGGACGGATTAGATTATCCCGTGATTGATCAGGGAAGTGCTAATGCACACGTTGGCGGGCCCACTTCTCCCCTACCCGATCGGTTTTCTCACGGCAAAGCCATGGAGCAATGAAAAGTTTGCTCAAAACATGGCTGGCGTGATGCTTTAAAGAGTCGTGGAAATTCCGTTAGGGTATTAAATCGATCACAACCATCCAACTTAACCAGCGTATTTGGATGGCTTAGATCGCACCTAGGACCATCAGGAAGGTGCACATATGTTCATCGTCAGCCCAACGTGGGCCCTACACGATCGGTCTTACCAAAGGAGAAGCACAGCTCACTTAATGGTTTGGCCAAAGTCACGTGTACGTGACTGTTTCAAAACCCTAATTAGGGTTTGCGACAATGCATATCTGTCGTAGTTCGATCACGTCCATCCATCTTCGCCATCCTAAACGGAGGGTGTAGATATAGACTCAAGAAGTCCCAAGGATGTTGACGTGATCACTATGGGCCCACCTATACGTGTAACCGTCCGGCCTAGGCAGACTATGGCCAGGCACCTCGAAACGCGCGCCCAAAGATGGCATGTCACACGGACTTTAATCCTTTGAGGCAATGGATATCTGTCGCAAATCGATCACGACTACTCATCTTTGCCGGTCAAATTGAGTGGCCTAGATCGAACCTTCATGGGACCGAAAGGTGTAGACATGCACAGCAATGGGCCGTCTCCACGCATGACCGGTCGGTCCCACCAAAACAAGCTCCCATGCTTGAATTCGATCAAGCCAAAGGGGATGTTGCGCACCTCTTTAAAACCCTAAAATCCATCAACGACAGCAAACATGCGCCGTAAATCATCTCGTCCGTCCAACTTTGCCAGCTTGGACAGACGACTTAGATTTAAAGTTAGGAGACCAGTGAAGCGCCTCATTGATCACCGTCCGCCACTCTACCACAGTGAGTAATCGACCAGATGGCAGCCTGCCCATGCGGCCTCCAAACGATCACTCGAAGATGGTTGGACATGCTACCATTTTAAGACGCTTAATCCGCGACTTATTCAGTCAAGCTTTAAAACAGCGATGCTTCATGCATATTGATTGTTTTCGATGCATTACATGCATCGAGCATACATGATATTTCATGAATATCAATTCTTTAAATAACTTAGTTGTTTAACTTAATAGCACCATATGTTATTTTCTGCGGTGGGTCCCACGACTCGGTCCGCTCATTCGAGACATCAAACATGTCACAAACTGGGGGATACTTACTGGGGTATTGGTCTGGCGGTTTACAGCGTGCAACGCGCCATTACGAGAACGTGTCAGGAAAAGGTGGATGGTTAATAGTGATGAGGGAAGTGGGCAAAGATGTGATCGTGTGACAATCACTATCCATACACGACCCCACTACTCCATCACTTCACCTTCTCCACTTCCTACGAGATGAGGGTTGCGCTCAATGACTTGTATAAATAGGTCCTTCACCTATTTCTAAAGAACACACACAGAGAAACCAAGTATTGTTACAGTATCAAGAAAACACTCAGAACTGATAGCTTACATTGTGCAAGCCAGTTCAACATTCTGATACAATTCATAAATAGCCAACACCTTCACAATCTCAACACCTTATTCGCTTCCCTCCCTAAGGTTAACCCCATCTCCTTCACTTTGTGACCGAAGCAAGTCTGGAACGACCATTTCTTGGTTTAGCCCATAATTTTATAGATTGATCTCTCGAATCAAAAGCACTCCCGTGTAGTGCATTTGTTTAGGGTTTAGATTCGTTTCTCATCTATACACAGCCGAATTTACCAAAACCAGTAGAAACAGTTTTCACCCATAAACAATTGGCGACCACAGTGGGAGATTAATCTCTCGGTTATGAAGTCGATTTCTTCAGTTTCCAATCCCATTTGGCTGATTTCAAAATGGTTGGTCTTAGGACTTCCCCAACAATTTCAAATCCTGGTCGAAGCTCCTCCAATGAAGATATCCGTCTTCCCAACGGTGTATCCGATGGTGTAACCGGAAGAATCCCAACATTGATCGAGTTCGCACGGGTGCAGGAGATTCACATGAAAAACATGGATCTGATCAAAGAAACAATAAACAGCATACTCGATATCCTCGTCAAGATGACATCAGATATGAGCGGTTCTCCTGTCACGGAGATCTCTACGCTGCGGACTGATCCTCGCAACGATCCTCCTCAAGTCAATAGTTCACTATGAACCAAAGGCTGGTGGATCAGGAAGCGGCTTCTCTAGTGGAAAGTTTATTGGAACTTTTACACCTCTCGAAGAATCAGCTGGCGGAGACGTTTGCTGCAATCAACCAGATATCCTTGGACGTGCATTTAACTCCTTTGCGTCCAGAAGCCTCAAAAACACCAGAGATGTCTGTGAATAATGTTACATTTACAGAAGAAGACATGATGACGGAAGAAGGTCACAACCGGGCCCTACACGTTACTGCACGCATCAAGTATTCATAGTTCAAGAGGGCCCTCATCGACACGGGAACGTCTTTGAATGTGATTACTCTCAAGACACTCAGGACAGCCAAGGTTCTCCCAAGCAAGATCGTGCGACAGCCTACCACGATGACAGACTTTGAAGGAAACTAAACCAACACATACGGGTATGTCAATCTGAATTTATCTGTAGGGCCCATCCAATGAAAGGTGAAATTCGAAGTCATAGAAAAGGAGTCGGACTACCATATGATACTGGGGAGACCATGGATTCATGAAAATAGGATCATCCCCTCGACGTATCACCAATGCCTGAAGACTATGCTGAATAAAGAAGTCGCTCGTATTCCTGTATCATTGTCTCCTTACGTACCAATATGTGGAATGAAATTGTTTGAACCAAGAGAAGCTCCACGCGAAAAATCAGACAAGGTTCATTGCATCCCAATCCCCACGTGGGCGTCAATCTAAGAGGAGGACCGACTTGCATCATTGAAGGCTAAGCCCCATGATGCATCTTTGCTGACAAGGCGTCCCAATCCTTCTTCATCATATGAAGCCGCGGCCCGCGCTCACACTAGGAGGGAACAAACTTTTCTGGCAAGCCATGACCAGAAAGGGAAAACCGTGTATCGACGCCGCTGTTAGCAATTAGCAGGAGATACTGTTACCCAGTCTCTCCGCCCAACGGAATGCTACAACAACGACGAGCCACGAGAAGAAGTGCTAGATGATCCACGACAGCTGCAAGATGACACCAACTCCACAACTGATGAGCTCGAAATCGTTAACAGCGGGAATGAGGAATCTCCTAGGCCTATCTCCATCAGCTCAACCTTGTGTACGGATGAAAGCACGAAGCTCGTGGAACTTCTCAAAGAATACCAGGACATATTCGCTTGGACGTATGAAGAAATGCCCGGTTTAGATGAAAAATTGGTCACCCATCATCTACATGTCATACCTGGATCCAATCCAGTCAAACAATCTCCGAGGCAGTTCAGGCACGAGGTGGAAGAGCAAATCAAGACTGAGATTCAGAAGTTGTTAGCTGCTGGCTTTATTAAACCCATTCATCATCCGACCTGGTTGGTTAATGTGGTTCCAGTGAAAACGAAAAACAGACAGATCAGATGTTGTGTGGATTTCAGAGACTTGAACAGATGCTGCCCCAAGGACGATTTTCCTCTACCTAACATCGACATGCTAGTAGACGCCACCAGCGGACACGGCATGTTCTCATTCATGGATGGATATAGCGGCTACAATCAGATAAGGATGTATGAGCATGACGCAAGTAAGACAACTTTTCGAACTCCTCTCGGGAATTTTTACTATACTGTAATTCCAGTTGGTTTAAAGAATGCCGGTGCAACGTATCAATGCGCTATGACGGCAATCTTCCACGACATGATGCATAAGAAAGTTGAAGACTATGTGGATGATATAGTAGTCAAATCAAAAGCTCAGGCAGGCCACATAGGAGTCCTACGACAAGTGTTTGAAAGGTGCCGTGAATACAAATTGAAGATGAATCCTTTGAAATGCATTTTCGGTGTTTCTTCAGGCAAATTTCTGGGATTCCAGGTAACTGCTGATGGGATCAAAGTGGACCCATCCAAGACTCAAGCTATCCTCACGATGCCGCCGCCGCGGAATGTGAAGGAGCTCCAAAGCTTCATGGGAAAAGTGAACTACATTCGACGTTTTATACCTGGTTTATCCCAACTCGTTGCTTCATTCACCCCCTTGCTGAAGAAGGGAGCAAGCTTCGTCTGGACTGCACTACAATATGAAGCGTTTCAGAAGTGTTTATGGGTGAAAACTATTTCTGCTGGTTTTGGTAATTTTGGGGTGTGTGTGGATGAGAAATGAATCTAAACCCTAAACAAATTCACTGCACGGGAGTGCTTTCTGATTCGAGAGATCAATCTGTACAATTCTGGCCTAAACCAAGAAATGGTCGTTCCAGACTTGCTTCGGTCATAAAGTGAAGGAGATGGGGTTGATCTTAGGGAGGGAAGCGAAGAAGGTGTTGAGATTGTGAAGGTGTTGGCTGTTTATGACTTGTATCATATTACCGAACTGGCTTGCAAGATGTAAGCAATCAGCTCTGTGTGTTTGAATACTCTTGTCTGTCTTGGAAATAGGGAGGATAACCTATTTATACAGTCATTGATCCTAACCCACGTCTCATGGGAAGTGGAGGAAGTGGAGTGATGGAGTAATGGAGTCGTGTTAGTGATTGTCACACGATCAGGTATGAGCCCACTCCTCACATCATCACTAACCGTCCATGTATTCCGGACACGTTCTTGTGATGGCGTGTTGCATGCTGCTCGCTGTAAACCGCCAGACCAATACCCCAGTATGTATCCCCCAATTTGTGACATGCTTGATGTCTCGATTGTGTGGATCGTGGGACCCACAGAAGGTAGCATACAGTGCTAGGTTAAATAACTAAGTTATTTAGGAAGTCGATATTCATGAAATATCATGTGTATTCTATACATGTAACGCATAGAAAATAATCAATGTGTATGAAGTATCGTTGTTTTAAGGCTTAATGGAGTAAGCCTCGGATTAAGCGTCTTAGAACATATGCATGCTTAGATATATTCGAATGATAGTTTGGAGGTTGCACAAGAAATCCCTCCCTTGGACGATCACATGATGTGGTAAGGTGACAGATGGTAATCACCACGACACCTTATTGGCCATTTAACTCCTAGCCTGGGCTGCCTAACCAAGCTGGTAAAGTTGGACGGATGAGATGATATATAACGCTCATCTGCGACCGTTGATGAAGTTTTAGGGTTTTGAAGAGGTGCAAGCATCACTCTTCATCTTGGTCGAAACCAAGCATGGGAGGTGTTCTTGGCAGGACTGACCGGGAAGGCGTGTAGACGGCTTGCCGGTGTGCATGTCCATACCTCACTGCCCCATGAAGATGCGATCTAGGCCACTCAAGTTTACCGGTAAAGAGGAGTGGATGAGATCGATTTTGCGACAGGAATCCTGTGCCGCAAAGGATTTCCAAAGGGGCGCGACATGCCATCTTCAGGGCACACGAACCGAGGCGTCTGGTCCTGCCTTTCTCTGGTCGGTCGGACATAGAGGTAGACGGGCCCATAGTGATCATGTAGATACTCTCTGGACCTGCTTAATCTATTCCTGCACCCTTCATCCAGACTGGCGGAGATGGACGCTCGTGATCGATTTACGACACATGTAATATGCCGCAAACCCTAATTAGGGTTTTATATTGGTCGCGCGCATGCTACTTTGGCCGGACGAATCTGCATGCTATGCTCTTCGTTTGGATTGGCCGACCACGCGTGACTAGGGCTGCACAAACCCGACTCAACCCACCGACCCAACCCACACCCGCCTGAAACTACCCACACACGACCCAACCCACCTAGGAGCGGGTTGACTATGGGTCACAACATCAAAACCCGTAGCATTGTGGGTCGACTATGGGTCAAAGCTTCCCTCACCCGACCCAACCCACCCACCCACCTAAATATTTCTTAGTTAATATCAACCCTTAGATTACCTATCCTAGATGAATCACAGCCGTTGAAGTAGTGATATATAATGCCTAAACCTAAATCGCTAACTTCACTTCAGTCTTCACTTCTTCAATCACTTCCTTGAATAGTCTTTTATCTTTTGAGCTTCGAACAATTGAACTCATTTCTTGTAATTTGTATGCACATCGCAACTTTGCACCAACTTCTTACTTCTCTGGATTATAATTATCATTTGTTTACACTTGACTTGGGGTCAGTTCTTTAATTGTCATCTGTAAGAGTCTTAGGTTAGTCTGTAACTTTTTTTTTTTGATGAAATGTAACTGTAATGTGTATTTTATGGTGGGTAACCCACCACCCACCCGACCCGACCCATTGTAATGTGGGTCGGGTAAAAACCGACCCATTGTTATGTTGGATTGGTTGTGGGTGACAACTTCTGCTACCCACCATCAGTGGGTTGGGTAGTGGGTGAGGCCAAACCCGACCCAAACCGACCCATGTGCAGCCCTACGCGGGACCCACATTGGGCCGGTGGTGAACATGGTGATACCTGACTGATGGTCATAGGCCTGATCTAAGCCATCCAAACATGATGGTGAAGTTGGATGGTCGTGATCAATCTGAGACCCTTAGTGGAATTTCCTGCGACCATTTAAGCCTCACGTCGGCCCAACTTCAGGAAACCGCACGTCATTTTGTGGCTAAGTCAGGGGAGAATCGATTATGCAGGTAGGAAGGGGGCCCGTTGGTATACACCACGGTACTTGTACCAGACTTGGAACAATCTACGTCGTCCAACCGTGCCGGAGAAGTTGGACGGCCATGACTGTTTTTAAGTCTGGTTTGGCCGGCTCTTGTCGCTCGATCCTTTTTAGCTGCTCCACACCAGCCTGGACATCCAACTCTGGGCTGGCGTTCAGTGGCCATTTGAAGGGCGTGGTATGTATTCGACCAGCCAGGGCATAACCGGGCCCGCTGGTGGTCACTGTGGTGATGGCCTGCTCCTACTGAGGATAATCTAGCTATCGAATCATGCGACCAACCTGCGTGGCCATGATTATTTCTGAGACTGGCACGGGCAATCTAGATTCTACTCAATCGGGCTAGTATAACACACCGAGAGGAATGCTCAATCGGGAGAGTATAACACACCTAGAGGAATGCTCAATCGGGCTAGTATAACACACCTAGAGGAATGCTCAATCGGGCTAGTATAACACACCGAGAGACTTTACTCAATCGGGCTAGTATAACACACCGAGAGAGATAGCATGTACGGGCATTTCGTGCATGCCTCACTATTGACACTCAGAGATTCGTGTTACCCTGTTAGGAGCAACACTCAGTCCTCATGTCGCATCAACAGTGAGGGTTCCCGGGAACAACACAGGAAATACAAGGCTAATAAAGCATTAATTAATAATGCTATAAATCCATAGAAATCAGGATTGTTGCTACATGCTCCGTTCTGGGTGTATTTAATTCATAGGTTTTGTTGCCAAATGCTTCATTCTGGGTGAATTAATAAAGTGAAGAAGTATTCATCACTCAAATGGCTTTATCCTTTACAGAATGCCAGCCTATTAAAATTCGGCATTTACAATTTTAGCCTTAAACAAAAATCCACCATCAACATTAAGTCATCTGCCTAGCACACAATGGTTACAGTATTGCGGGGTAGGCATGAGATGGTGACAATTTACATATTGAAATGACCAAGCTAAAGTAAATATATATTTACCGCGTGAGAGAAGACTGTCATATGCCCCAAGCGTCCCGGAGCTGGTTGAGCCGTTCCTCCTCAACAGTCGTTTCCGATCTTAATTAGGGGTTGGAAGATAGTACGACTTGGTTAGTCGAGACGCTTTGACTTTCTTTGACTCCCTCCGTATATCCATGGACGGAACTCGGTCCGCTTCTTGGACTGGGTGTGCTTACTCTCAATATACGGCAGCTTCTCCCAAACACGTCCGACAAGCATTGTATATCTGATAAGTATTGTTGATCACTATCCCGGATCAGTAGCCTTTATATGTGGGAAGCAAAGACTCATTTTTCTCCTGGGATCCTGTTGGATCGTGAAATATAAAGAAGACTCCAAGGACCTTCTTCCTATCAAGTAATCGCTTTCTTCGATATCTCAGGTACTGCTCCGTGTCTATCTGATCCTCTGATTGACCACTATGATTTTTTTTTTGACATGCAACTGTAACCTATTTTTTGCAGTACATCATGGAAGAAGTTGGCGATGACCACTCTGTAACTTCTCCAGAAAAAAGTTTTGAAGTCAACAAGCCTGAGGCTAATGTGCACGAGGAGGTGATGGCTAATATCGACCTCCTACTTCGCGAAGTTGGTCGTGCTATACAGGGGATGTCCATTCTGCATCTGCATATTGCCAGGGGACGTATTTGTGCCCTTTCAGCTGCAATCGATATGAAGGAGCAATGGAGGCATGATAAAGCGTCGCGAGTACCAGTGAGCGCGAGAGCTGAGAGGTTTGCAGCACGGTTAAAGAGGCGGAGGGTTGAACACAAACGGCCTCCAGGTGATGCAAAGTGTGATTATCCAATCCACGACGGTGTGATATTCCTTGATTCCGACTCAGATGAGCCCGAACGTCTGAAAGTGATTGGCACAATCTCCAATGTTGCAGTGAGTTCTGAGGAAGGTACAGAGGTTTTCCCTGCTGAGGATGTTAAAGCGGAGAATGTTGCTGCAGAAATATCCGAAAGAAGAGGGAAGCGTCTCCGAAGGAAGTGACCCATAGTGATGGTGTTGAAGCGGGTTGTAATGGCGGTGAAGACACAATCAATCTTCTTGATAACTAGATATCCCTGTTCTTTTTTTTTCGAATATATTCCCGTAACTTGCGAACATTTTCCTTGCACTCAGTGGCGCTTAAGTTTAAGGTCCTTTTTTGCTTGCTTGATTGAATAAGGGTTTCACACTGTTTCTTGATGTAAATCTTCCAACATGGACATATCGTGTGCGATCATATGTTGTTCTTGCAATGAAAAATAGAATGCCATAATGAAATACCACAGACCTGTCTATGCTCCTGACGCGAGATCTCCCTGGTCTTGTTGGGGTAAACGACCCAAAACGCCTTTCTTCTTCTGCACATATCCTGTTTCCCGGACGTCTTCCAGAGAATGCAAAATATTTGTTTAGGGTTTCCTTCCATGCCTGCTCTAGTGGGTAATGATGATTTAGGCTGACTCAGAATTCCGTTTCTTCTTTTAGGGGTAAAGAAATTCTTTATCTCGGAACCTTTTAATGTATGCTGATGGGCTCTCTCCGGGAAGTTGAGTCACACCGGTAAGCTGCAGATACGGCAACAGACAGTCTTCTTCAGGTTCAGACGGCTTGTTGGAGATTCTTTCGGGTATCGAAACCGGTAAAGGAGGCGTCCCCAGCACTGCTTTGTTGTCGTGTATCCACGGGCGTCCCAGGACCATGTCGTAATTCGAAAATTCCTTGACTATATAAAATTTGGACTGTGTTGGAGCATCACTGATTATGACGTCAAGATCAATGCATCCATAGGCGTCCATGAATTCTCCTTCTGAGCTCCTGATCACGGTCGGACTACGAGTAGCTTCTTGCTTTGAAATTTTTGCGGCCCTCAGAGTCTTGACAGTGATGATGTTGAATTCGGAGGCTGCATCGATCAATGTGCTATCGAACTTGACGTCTTTCAAATGAGTGACGGTCAAGAGTCCCCAGTTTCCCTTGCTGGAGGTGTCTTCCGAAAAAGACCGAGGTTCCGAGACAGCTTCTTTTTCTGGATACAAACGCCTGCCTGATACGATATGATTGAGGATTGCGAATATATCCTGACGTTGTGCCTTGGAGAGATATAAGATTTCACACAAATGCTCCATCATAGATTGTACAGTCTTGCGAACAGAGTCCCCAGAAATCATGCAGCTCCTGATGGAAAGCGGATCTCTATAAACACCTTCGTTCCCCAGCTGGAGTTCTCCCGCCTCTATTTTTCTCCGAAGATTTGTTTCAACTTGTTGCAGTCCTTGGTTGGGTGATTGAAAAACCTATGATGACGGTAGTACTTGGGGTCCATCATATCCTTTTCAGTCGGCGGGCGCCTGACAGGGGGCAGCTTGATAGCGTCGTCCTGAATCCATACCTCCAAGAGTTCCATTACCTCATTCATCGGAAATGGGAAGCCTAT
Organism: Papaver somniferum; assembly: GCF_003573695.1. Lineage (NCBI taxonomy): Eukaryota > Viridiplantae > Streptophyta > Magnoliopsida > Ranunculales > Papaveraceae > Papaver > Papaver somniferum. Next base: position 86,105,210 of record NC_039362.1, read on the forward strand.
ATCTTCAGAGTTAGGAGTTTTTCCCGTTCCTTTTCGAGACGAAGTTGTGTGCGTTGGAGCCTCACGCTTGGGCTGTTTTTCGGTTGCCGGAGCTTTCCTTTTTCCGCCTTCGCCCACCACGCTCACAGAAGGACCAGTGTTATATTGCTTGTTGATAAGACGCATGCTTCCTCGATTCTCACGTGGATTCTCGCTTCGAACAACTCTGGTTCTTTCCAACAACGCTGGGGCGGTTGTGGCTAAACGCTTGGCAGCTTCATGGAGCTCAGAGAATGTTTGGAAACCCAGGTTTTCTAACTAGGCACGGTATATGGGTACCATCCCGTTAATGCACAGCTCCACCAACTGACGTTCGGTAACATTCAGATTATGACAATCCAAAGCTTGAGTCCTGAATCGATTAACGAAGTCGTTCGGATGGTCATTGTTCCGCTGAGAGACCCTCCCTAGATCTGAAAAGGTGATCTGCTCAGACACAAAGAAATATTTCTTGTAGAAAGCGCTGACCATCTCTCCCCAATTGGATATGCTGTTAGGTGCAATGTTGTTGTACCAGGTGTACCCCCTTCTCGTAAGTGATTTCGAGAACTCTTTCAGGCGGACAAAATGATTGTATTTGTGTTCCCCCAAGGATTCCAAAAATCGAGATATGTGTTCACGAGCGTTACCAGTACCGTCGTAAAGGGTGAATTGAGGGGAGGTGTATCCCCTGGGAAGAGGAATCCGCTGCACATCTTGGGGGTATGGAGGTTGATGTTGGTGCATGTCCATCAGATTTCCCTTGCCACGATTTTGGAGGAATCTCTCCAAGTACTCACGTGTGATGAAGCTGGATGGCTGGTCCCTTTCCCTAGAACACTCCTGGACCCTCTCTCTTGTATGCGCAGTAGTAACACGAGCTTCTTCGTCCATGTAGGCATGCGTCGCCGGGGTACGCTCTTGGTCCCTTTCTCTCAGACGTTCAGGAGCAACACGAGCTTCTTCGTCCATATACGCCTGCGTTGCTGAGGTACCCGCTCCAGGCGTGCTGAATGCACCTCTTGTTGGCCCCGAGAGCTGTCTCGGCTCTTGTGTCAACTGATCAGTTAGTGTCTTAAGAAAAGTGAGTACCCCTTTATGAGTTGTAACCATGTCTGTTTGCGCCTTAGCGAGGATTTCTTGTCTCTCCATTAAATCTACCATGGTAATAGAGGGTTGTCCCCCTCTGGCTCCTCCGGCCCCTCGTCCCGAGGGAGGAGTGGTAGTCGCCCTGGTGACAGATGGAGGCGTCATACTCGAGGAAATTCCGGGATTTGCAGCTTCTCTGGCTCTGGTGATAGGAGGCGTCACACCTAATGGAATATCTCCTCCTGCTCCGCTGGTGCCGGTGGTAGAGGACGCAATTCCACGAGATACATTGATTGTACTGGCGGGTTGCACGGTAACACCATCAATCGGGATATTGACGCCAAGAGTGTTGTCGGTGCTAGCTCCGTCGGGATTGGTTGCTGATCCAGACCTAAGATCCACCATTGTTGAAATCAGAAAAATTGAATTGGTATTGAAGAAATTGAATTCACAACCGAGAGATTAATCTCCCACTGTGGCCGCCAATTATTTATGGGTGAAAACTATTTCTGCTGGTTTTGGTAATTTTGGGGTGTGTGTGGATGAGAAATGAATCTAAACCCTAAACAAATACACTGCACGGGAGTGCTTTCTAATTCGAGAGATCAATTTGTACAATTTTGGCCTAAACCAAGAAATGGTCGTTCTAGACTTGCTTCGGTCACAAAGTGAAGGAGATGGGGTTGATCTTAGGGAGGGAAGCGAAGAAGGTGTTGAGATTGTGAAGGTGTTGGCTGTTTATGACTTGTATCAGAATACCGAACTGACTTGCAAGATGTAAGCAATCAGCTCTGTGTGTTTGAATATGAATTGTATCAACACTTGGTTTTTGTCTTGTCTGTCCTGGAAATAGGGAGGAGAACCTATTTATACAAGTCATTGAACCTAACCCACGTCTCTCGTGGGAAGTGGAGGAAGTGGAGTGATGGAGTAGTGGAGTCGTGTTAGTGATTGACACACGATCAGGTATGAGCCCACTCCTCCCATCATCACTAACCGTCCATGTCTTCCTGACACGTTCTTGTGATGGCGCGTTGCACGCTGCACGCTGTAAACCGCCAAACTAATACCCTAGTATGTATCCCCCAATTTGTGACATGCTTGATGTCTCGATTGTGTAGATCGTGGGACCCACAGAAGGTAGCATACGGTGCTAGGTTAAATAACTAAGTTATTTAGGAAGTCGATATTCATGAAATATTGTGTGTATTCTATACATGTAACGCATCGAATATAATCAATGTGTATGAAGCATTGTTGTTTTAAGGCTTAATGGAGTAAGTCGCGAATTAAGCGTCTTAGAACAGATGCATGCTTAGCTATCTTCGAATGATAGTTTGGAGGTTGCACAGGCAAGCCCCCCCTTGGACGATCACATGATGTGGTAGGGTGACGGATGGTAATCACCACGACACCTTATTGGCCATTTAACTCCTAGCCTGGGCTGCCTAACCAAGCTGGTAGAGTTGGACGGATGAGATGATATATGACTCTCATCTGCGACCGTTGATGAAGCTTTAGGGTTTTGAAGAGGTGCGAGCATCACTCTTCAGCTTGGTCGAAACCAAGCATGGGAGGTGTTCTTGGCAGGACCGACGGGGCAGGCGTGTAGACGGCTAGCCGGTGTGCATGTCCATACCTCACTGCCCCATGAAGATGCGATCTAGGCCACTCAAGTTTACCGGTAAAGAGGAGTGGCTGAGATCGATTTGCGACAGGAATCCTGTGCCGCAAAGGATTTCCAAAGGGGAACGGCATGCCATCTTCATGGCACACGAACCGAGGCGTCTGGTCCTGCCTTGCTCTGGTCGGTCGGACATAGAGGTAGACGGGCCCACTATGATCATGTAGATATTCTCTGGACCTCCTTAGTCTATTCATGCACCCTTCATCCAGACTGGCGAAGATGGACGCTCGTGATCGATTTACAACACATGTAATATGCCGCAAACCCTAATTAGGTTTTTACGTTGGTCGCGCGCATACTACTTTGGACGGACGAATTTGCATGCTATGCTCTTCGTTTGGATTGGCCGACCACATGGGACCCACATTGGGCCGGTGGTGAGCATGGTGATACCTGACTGATGGTCATAGGCCTGATCTAAGCCATCCAAACATGCTGGTGAAGTTGGTTGGTCGTGATCAATCTGAGACCCTTAGTGGAATTTCCTGCGACCCTTTAAGCCTCACGCCGACCCAACTTCAGGAAACCGCACGTCATTCCGTGGCTAAGTCAGGGGAGGATCGATTATGCAGGTAGGAAGGGGGCCCGTTGGTGTACACCATGGTACTTGTCTGACCGGACTTGGAACAATATACGCCGTCCAACCGTGCCGGCGAAGTTGGACGGCCATGACTGTTTTTAAGTCTGGTTTGGCTGGCCCTTGTCACGCGATCCTCTTTAGCTTCTCCACACCAGCCTGGACATCCAACTCTGGGCTGGCGTTCGGTGGCCATTTGAAGGGCGTGGTATGTATTCGACCAGCCAGAGCATAAACGGGCCCGCTGGTGGTCATTGTGGTGATAGCCTGCTCCTACTGAGGATCGTCTAGGCTATCGAATCATGCGGACAACCTTCGTGGCGATGATTATTTCTGAGACTGGCACGGGCAGTCCAGATTATACTCAATCGGGCTAGTATAACACACCGAGAGGAATGCTCAATCGGGCTAGTATAACACACCGAGAGAGATAGCCTGTACGGGGATTTCGTGCATGCCTCACTATTGGCACTCGGTGATTCGTGTTACCCTGTTAGTAGCAACACTCAGTCCTCATGCCGCATCAACAGTGAGGGCTCCCGGGAACAACACATGAAATACAAGGATAATAAAGCATTAGTTAATAATGCTTTAATTATTCCACAGAAAATCGGGATTGTTGCTACATGCTCCGCTCTGGGTGTATTTAATTCACAGGAATTGTTGCCACATGCTCCATTCTGGGTGAATTAATAAAGTGAAGAAGTATTCATCACTCAATTGGCTTTATCCTTTACAGAATGTTAGCCTATTAAAATTCGGCTTTTACAATTTTAGCCTTAAACAAAAATCCACCATCAACAGGAAGATTCAACGAATATTGTCATCTCCAGCCATCATGAAGTCTCTTGTCCAAGGAAGACCGTTATGCCTCTACACTGCCTTCAGTGATACCTTCGGGGCTTTGCTCGCTCAAGAAGACGACGAGGGAATCGAGCATCCTATATATTATTTCAGTCGAACATTGAGAGATGCTGAACTCAGATATCTCAAGGAAGAAAAGGCATGTTTAGCTCTAATTCATTCCATTTAGAAGTTCCGACATTATCTGTTATCCATCAAGGTGGTGCTTATATCTAAATATGATCCTGCGAAATTTTTGCTTTCAAAACCGGTCTTGATGGGAAGGTCGGCCAAGTGGCTTCTCCAAATGTCAGAATTAGACATAACGTGCGCATCACCAAGACCTATCAAAGGACAAGCAATTGCATATTTGCTAGAAGCATTCCCCGGGGAAGGCACTGCTGCACTACGCGAGGACCTTCCTGGAGAATTTCCAGACATCTCCGTTGTCGAAGAAGAAGCATGGCTGTCATATTTTGATGGCTCTGCCACCCCTAGAAATGACACTGGAGGGGAAGGCGTGGTCCTAGTGTCTCCAACCGGTGAAGTCTTCTCGCACTCCTTCAAGTTGGACTTTCAATGCACCAAAAATTCAGCAGAGTATGAAGCCTTCCTCAAAGGACTGTCATTAGCCAAACGAGCAGGGGCTGCACGCCTGGAAATAAGAGGTGACTCTAAGTTACTTGTTAATCAAATAAATGGAGTCTATGCGTTGAAGGAGGTAACACTAGACCCGTACCGATCAGAGGCGCAAAGATTACTAAACTATTTTGCTGATGCAACCATAAACCATGTTTGTCGCAACAACAACAGACGCGCCGATTGTTTAGCCACGCTGGCATCCAAATTGCAGTTCGATGGTTTAGAAGAAACCTTGACAGTGAAGAGGAGAATGGTAGAATCAACATGGCTTTCACAATGCAAAGATATTGGAACCTGCGATTGGCGAACTCCGATCATTCAAGAGCTCAGCAGCTCGCTTTCTCAAGGAAAGGTCAGTCTCAAAACCCTGCAGAACTTCTTCATGCTTCATGGTATGCTATATCATCGAAACCCGGATGGTTCCCTATCAAGATGTCTCGGATATGAAGAAGCACAGCTACAGCTTAACCGCGTTCACGATAAAATTTGCGGACAAACATTGGTGGTGACGCTCTATCGTCGTCTCCAACGCCTTGGCTATTACTGGATAGAAATGGAAACTCAGTCCTCGTTTACTCCAAAACTCTTGCTCTAATTGTCAAGTGTCGCCACATCAGTTGGAGGTTTTCAGCATAAGTCATGCTGGGGACTGGAGAGAACCGTATATTAGCTATCTCTGCGATGGGGTAACTCCTGCTGATCAAAAGTGAAAAAGCGGGGGTCTAACAACACCACCCAATATTTCTCTTAGCAATCTGTATGGACTACCTCCGAAATACTTTGCTAGAGAATCAACTAGACAGTCAGACTCAATCTAGATAAAAGCATCTCAAAGAGTTAATATATCTCTCTTGATTTGATTTTTACTCAAGCTAAAAACAATAGCGAGTCTTTATCAAATACAAGGAATAACTTGGACGGTACCAAAAACCAATGTCCAAGGATCACCCAATATCAATCAACAACCAAAGGTTGGATTTCCAATTGATGATTACAAACGCACAACCTGTATTATTTCAATTATATAAAATATAATGTCGAAAAGAAATAACACAGACACCAGAAGTTTTGTTAACGAGGAAACCGCAAATGCAGAAAACCCCCGGGACCTAGTCCAGATTGAATACACATTGTATTAAGCCGCTACAGACACTAGACTACTCCAAGCTAACTTCGGACTGGACTATAGTTGAACCCCAATCAGTCTCCCACCGATCCAAGGTACAGTTGTACTCCTACGCCTCTGATCCCAGCAGGATAATGCGCACTTGATTCTCTTAGCTGATATCACCCACAACCAAGAGTTGCTGCAACCCAAAATCGCAGACTTGATAATAAACAAATCTGTGTCATACAGAAAAGTCTATCAAAGGATAAATCTGTCACCACAGATAAACCCTAGGTTTTGTTCCGTCTTAAGATATAAAATCAAGGTGAACAGGAACCAATTGATAATCCGATCTTATATTCCCGAAGAAAAACCTAGATTAATCAATCACCTCTCTACAATCCTTCCGGACAACACAGGCGGTTTGTCGAGGAATCATAAACACTAAGACAAAGATGTTTGTGACTTCTTTATCTTGCCTATCGGAGAACTCTCACGATCTCAATCCAATCAAAGATTGTACTCGTACGATAGAAGATGCAAGATCAGATCACACAACTACGATAAAAGTAGTATCGGTCTGGCTTCACAATCCCAATGAAGTTTTTTAAGTCATTAACCTGGTTTTAGAGAAGAAAACCAAAGGTTAAAGGAGAATCGACTCTAGCGAGCGCACTAGTATCACACAGACGTGTGGGGATTAGTTTTGCATAGTGCTAGATGTCTCTTTTATATAGCCTTCAAATTAGGGTTTTGCCTTAGTTACAAAACAATCCATATTCACCGTTAGATGAAAACCTGATTTAGATTCAAGCTAATATTTCTCAACCGTTAGATCGAAAACTTAGCTTGTCACACACACTTAGGTAGACGTTTACTTGGTTTGTGAAAACCATGCCCAAACGTGTACGTGTATGTTGGTTCAACATAGTAACCCAAAAGGTTAACCATATCAGCATTTCATATTAACCTTGTTCTTCTTCACCATAACTAGTTCAAATGACTCAAATGAACTAGTTAAAGAGTTGTTCAATTGCTATGATATCCTATGTAACTACAAAACACACAATTGAAACAAAGATAATTCGATTCGATTGAATCGGCTCATGAACATTATAGCCACGGTTTTCATAAAGCATTCCTTAGTAATTTAATGTTTCATGTTCAAAGCACATCTTTAGATCATAACCTCTTAAGTTCACAAACAAGTGCGCGGACTTAAGTAAACCGGTTGAGTTTTCCAAACTCAGCAGAAATTCTCGGAAAGAGAACTTCCGCCAGTCCGCGGACTGAGCACACAAACGAGTTTTAGAAAATCCAGCAGAAATTCTCGGTCGAGAACTTCCGACAGTTCGTGGACTGAGTCTGCGGAATGGGTTCGCGGACTTGGGAAGCCAATTCCACAATATTTCTGATTTGTCTTGATCAACAAAGTTCGAAAACTTCGGTTCAAGGAATACATGGTTATGTAATCTAAACTCTCATTTCAATCATTGAGACATTCTCAGAGGACGCTATGTAAAAGTTATTCACAGACCGATTCACGTCAGAGCAATTCTCAAAGTGATTGAAACTTTTCATGACTTTCATCACTAGATGAAGATAAACTTGATCAAAGTGAAACGCTTTACCAACACACGATTTCGAGAAAAAGATAAGCAATGAATGCTCAGCTCGAAATGTCAAATGTGTATGATCTAGTCTATATAGTATACAACTTTTGTCTCATAAGAAGTAGGAGATAGAAGAGATAGACTTTTGAGTGGTATATAAGTTCAAGTCTCCACATACCTTTTTGTTGATGAAGTTCCACGGTACCTTGAGTAGATCTTCGTCGTTGTATGATGAATCATCATGAAGTCCTTGAGCTCATCTACACTTTTCTATCCTAGTCCGAGACTTAGCTACGTAGGCTAGAAATCAAGACCCATAGTTTTGATCACTAACATTGACAAACATGCTTGAGATAGCAACGCATGCTAGGTCGACCGAGCTATGCTCTAACAATCTCCCCCTTTGTCAATTTTAGTGACAAAACTATTAATACATATGGAATACAAAAAACATAAACTTTAGTGGCTCCTATTCCATAGTCTAATCTTCAACGTTCCCTGAAATCTTCGTCCTTCCAAGTACTCCAATGATACCAAAGGTTGTAAGTTTAGCATCACCGTTGTTGAAGATCCGTAGCTATAACAATGAGAGAAATCAAGATTCTCGATCATTATTATACAGTGTCATAGTATTATTATGTAACATCAAAGTCCAATTGTATCACGAATTTAACAATAATACTACGGTGATATGTATCACTCCCCCTTAGTCAATACTCCATCTCGATCATGGAAACCACTCCCCCTTACACAATGATCCGAAAACCATATGTATTTGTAGTGTGAACTACATTATTTCTCCCCCTTTTTGTCAATAAAATTGGCAAAGGTAAAAGAACGGGATCATAATGAAATTTCCACAAGAGACATTTCATAGACTAAAAGAAAAATACATATCAACTTAATTTAGATGCAATCATAAAGCCGAAGCTAAATGCATTCATCAAGGAGTTTTAAGATACAAGATAACCCTTATAAGATTCCACAGCCGCACACCCCGCAAGATATTACCATTAAGCACAAGTTCAAAAGAACTCTCCCCCATTTGATGTCATTCCCGAAAGAACAACAAGAACGACCTTAATTTAGAAAGAAAAGAAGTATTTTTTAATTGGACACCAAAAACCATAGAAATGATTTTCTATATCCAAAACTCAACCAAATTAATCACAAGAAAACCCATGATTAATTTAATTGGAATACGCAACTAAATCAAATCACAAAAAGTGATCAATTTAATTGAAGGTGCTCTACATAAGTAAACTTACGGAGCTACGACTAAAGTAATCATACTAAGATGGCTAACTTAATCGTTCACATACTCAACATAAGGAAAACCTTACGGAATATACGACTACATTAACCAATAGAACATGATTTGTATAGCCGTTCATATACTCAACACAAGGACTTGTGGAATATATGAAAACTCAACTAGGCTAATTACAAGAGAACTTATAATTAATCTAATTGCAATACACAACCAAACTAATCACAAAAGTAATCAATTTAATTTTCAAAGGATTTGCTCGACAAAAGAAGACTTTCGGAGCAAACAACTAAATAACCAATCAAGATGATTAATTTAGTTCAATAATGCTCATCATATAGCATCTTATGGAACAACCAACAAGGCCAATATTAATCGACATAGTTGTAAGGTGCTCAACATAAGACACACAATGGAGCCTTCACGGTAAAACATAACAAAATGGATCAATGAAGATCAATACCGTGGATAACATACAAGGATCTATTCTATTTTCCATCATAACGACATAATAGACTTTATCCTTGTCAAACAAAAGATTTTATCCTATTTTTCATCAAATACATGACTGCATAGGCATAACTTTTGTAATTGTCAAAAGTACATTCGTCCTTTCATCAACACGAATATCACTTCATGAACGACTTTACTTTTGGCAGCATATGGGACCTTCAAGTTCACGGACGCAAACAATACATATCCCATAATCAAATTGCAATATCACAAAATCATAAAGATCAATACTGCAATAACATCATCCTCCAAATATTTTTAGAATTTAATACCAATAAACCTAAAACATAAACATCAGAAGATGAAAATGAAAATAGCTATGTGTAGTCACAATCATCTCTATTGAAAATGCTAGTTATTCTTCCAACTAAACCAAAAATAAGACATACTAGGCAACAAAAACAAGAACAGACTCTTAGTCCAAAACCCAGACACTCAAAATCAGATGGACGGTTTTGGAGACTCATGAGCCTTGTGATCATCGAGCATAAGAGTGACAACAACCTCATAAACCTTTGAGGAAAAATCCTTTTTGAGAGGTTCTTTAACGCGGTTCTTCATGAGAGCAAGGTTACAGTAACCTTTTTCAACTCAGCTTTTACATCATCAAGACACTTCATAGTTCCAACAAGTTGTTGTGAATCAATGATCACTTTAGTTGGAATCTTCTCCCCAATATCTGAGTAAGAAACAGGAGATTGAAGAAAAGATCCTTCAACTTCAACAAGAGTTCTCTTTTCTTTATCAAACTCAAAGTATATACCATTATCAACAAAGTCTTCAGGAAAATCCCACGAAGAGGAAGCCATTTGATGAGAGACCTAGAGTGGAAGATTTAACTCAATAGGAAGGGTATATAAACATTTTTGAGGAAATTAGGGTTTAAAAAGTAGGTATAAGAAACTCAGTCTAAAACCGTACATGTACCCTTACGAGGGCCCAACACAAAACGTGAAGTTTTTTGAAAGGCAAGAAAAAAACAACAAAATCAATACAAACATGGAAGATAAAATACTCATGTCGAAGTATGTGACTGATTATCCATCTAAGAAAGATAAGAAAATAGTTAGATAATCACAGATACTTTGCGCAGAGTATACCTATTCACTTCTCACAAAACTAGGATTTTTGGTGGGTGAGATATCAACCTTGTGATTAATTTACACAAGTATGAGCATTCAGCTCACTAAATGAACATTGCTTTTGTTTGGCCTTCCTTCTTTGATTATCACTCAGTTTAGAAAAATAAGACATAGCTTGTTCTGCATATTCTTCTGAAGGCTTTCTATGAGGACTAAATCTAGGACCTCTTGTAATTGGTTCAAGGGGATCAAAAAAGATGGGAAGCCAATTTCTAGATTTAGATTTACCAAAAACATTATTATAAACACTGGGAATACATTCATCAGTTATATGAGAGTTAGAATGTACCTGTGTCTTGTGATGACTTCTAGGAAGAATTCCATGTTTATAAGGTTCTTGGTTTTCTGTGGATATATGATTCACTGCGGTAGTCGTCTGACTATTTGTTCCATTGATAGTGGATAAAAAAAAATTACGAAGCTTATACATTTGTTTCTTTCTGGCAAAATAATGGAGAGCATAGTGATTTCCTTTTCCACATAAGGTACAAGTTCGTGGAGGAGAAGCAACAACTGGTACTTATTTAAACTTTATAGCCACCGGAGAAGATTGTAAGTTATGAAAACTTTTCTTGACACAATCTTCATCTGGATAAAATTTCATTCTGTACAGTAACTCATGAGAATTAGTTTGTGCAGAAGAATTTCTTCTTAAGGCAGAGTTTTATTTTTCCAAGGATTTACACTGTCCACGGGCTAGAGCAAGTGATGTTTCAAGTTTCTCTTTCTCAACACGAAGTCTGTCTAGATCAGATGAATGCGTCTTGATCAAACAATTTTCTCTAATTGAGCCTTCTTTAACCAGCTTTTCAAGATCACAAATATTTTCACGTTGTAGATTGTTTTCTTGAAGAAGTTTCTCAATTTCCTTAGAGAATGACCCTATAATGTTGTAGAGTACCTGTTCACGACCAATAAACTTCTCGAATTCATCAATGAGCTGTACATGATCCTTGAGATCAACAAACTCAGTAGAATTTTTTTGTAATTCTGGTGAGCTCCAATTCAGCTTTAGCCATTATGTCCAATGTCTCATTGGAGGAAGAGTGGATGACACAAGATGAGACAGTCTTCCTACCTCGGGATTCGGGAGAATCAACTAAGGAGTGATCCTTTGAGGTATTTCCGAGACACTTGACAAAGTTGACAGCTTTAGGAGGCATTTTGGTATGCGTATGAGATTATGTCCATAGACTCAGATTGCCACAAACACAGACTTATGAGGTCTTTAATGTGTTTGCCTGCTCTGATACCAATTGAAAAAGCGGGGGGTCTAACAACACCACCTAATATTTCGCTTAGCAATATATATGGACTAACTCCGAAATACTTTGCTAGAGAATCAACAAGACAGTCAGACTCAATCTAGATAAAAGTATCTCAAAGAGTTAATATGTCTTTCTTGATTTGATTTTTACTCAAGATAAAAACAATAGCGAGTCTTTATGAAATACAAGGAATAACTTGGACGGTACCAAAGACCAATGTCCAAGGATCAATCAATATCAATCAACAACCAAAGGTTGGATTTCCAATTGATGATCACGAACGCACAACCTGTATTATTTCAATTATATAAAATATAATGCCAAAAAGAAATAACACAGACACCAGAAGTTTTGTTAACGAGGAAACCGCAAATGCAGAAAACCCCCGGGACCTAGTCCAGATTGAATACACACTGTATTAAGCCGCTACAGACACTAGCCTACTCCAAGCTAACTTCGGACTGGACTATAGTTGAACCCCAATCAGTCTCCCACTGATCCAAGGTACAGTTGTACTCCTACGCCTCTGATCCCAGCAGGATACTGCACACTTGATTCCCTTAGCTGATCTCACCCACAACCAAGAGTTGCTGCAACCCAGAATCGCAGACTTGATAATAAACAAATTTGTCTCGCACAGAAAAGTTTATCAAAGTATAAATCTATCTCCCACAGATAAACCCTAGGTTTTGTTCCGTCTTAAGATATAAAATCAAGGTGAACAAGAACCAATTGATAATCCGGTCTTATATTCCCGAAGAACAACCTAGATTAATCAATCACCTCTCTACAATCCTTCCTGACAACACAGGAGGTTTGTCGAGGAATCACAAACACTGGGACAAAGATGTTTGTGACTTCTTTATCTTGCCAATCGGAGAACTCTCACGATCTCAAGCCAATCAAAGATTGTACTCGTACGATAGAAGATGCAAGATCAGATCACACAACTACAACAAAAGTAGTATCGGTCTGGCTTCACAATCCCAATGAAGTCTTTAAGTTGTTAACCTGGTTTTAGAGAAGAAAACCAAAGGTTAAAGGAGAATCGACTCTAGCGAGCGCACTAGTATCACACAGACGTGTGGGGATTATTTTTGCACAATTATAGATGTCTCCTTTATATAACCTTCAAATCAGGGTTTTTACTTAGTTACAAAGCAATCCATATTCATCCTTAGATGAAAACCTGATTTAGATTCAAGCTAATATTTCTCAACTGTTAGATCGAAAACTTAGCTTGTCACATACACTTGGGTAGACGTTTACTGGATTTGTGAAAACCATGCCCAAACGTGTACGTGTATGTTGGTCCAACATAGTAACCCAAAAGGTTAACCATATGAGCATTTCATATTAACCTTGTTCTTCTTTACCATAACTAGTTCAAGTGACTCAAATGAACTAGTTAAAGAGTTGTTTAATTTCCATGAGATCTTATGTAACTACACAAGACACAACTGAAACAAAGATGATTCGATTCGATTGAATCGGCTCATGAACATTATAGCCATGGTTTTCATAAAGCATTCCTTAGTAATTTAATGTTTAATGTTCAGAGCACATCTTTAGATCATAACCTCTTAAGGTCACAAGCAAGTTCGCGGACTTAAGTAAACCGGTTGAGTTTTCCAAACTCAGCAGAATTTCTCGGAAAGAGAACTTCCGCCAGTTCGCGGACTGAGTTCGCGGACTTAGCACACAAACGAGTTTTGGAAAATCCAGCAGAAATTCTCGGTCGAGAACTTCCGACAGTTCGCGGACTGGGTTCGCGGATTTGGCAAGCCAATTCCACAATCCTTCCGATTTCTCTTGATCAATAAAGTTCGAAAACTTCAGTTCAAGGAATACATGGTTATGTAATCTAAACTCTCATTTCAATCATTGAGACATTCTCAGAGGACGCTATGTAGCCGTTATTCACAGACCTATTTACGTCAGAGCAATTCTCAAAGTGATTGAAACTTTTCATGACTTTCGTCACTAGATGAAGATAAACTTGATCAAAGCGAAACGCTTTACCAACACACGATTTCGAGAAAAAGATAAGCAATGAATGCTCAGCTCGAAATGTCAAATGTGTATGATCTAGTCTATATAGCATACGACTTTTGTCTCATAAGAAGTAGGAGATAAAAGAGATAGACTTTTGAGTGATAGATAAGTTCAAGTCTCCATATACCTTTTTGTTGATGAAGTTCCACAGTTCCTTGAGTAGATCTTCGTCGTTGTATGATGAATCGACATGAAGTTCTTAAGCTCAACTACACTTTTCTATCCTAGTCTGAGACTTAGCTATGTAGGCTAGAAATTAAGACTCATAGTTTTGATCACTAACATTGACAAACATGTTTGAGATAGCAACGGCATGCGAGGTAGACCGAGCTATGCTCTAACAAAAATGATGTTGTCAAGATGAAGCAAAAGGCGAAGCGATTCGTATTTCACGAAGGGATCCTGTATCGCAAAATCTTTGGAGGCGATATGTTACGGTGCCTGGCTGAGGTAGAGATTCCAATTATGTTAAAATAAATGCATGAAGGGGAACATCAAGGGAAGAAGAAACTGTTTCTCTAGATACACGAGAAATACTATTGGCCGACCATGGAGGATGATGCAGCTGTATTTTTTTAAAGATGCCACAAATGTCAAATTCATGGAAACCTCGTTCACGCACCTTCCACTCCTTTACACTCGATAAGCAGTCCATGGCCATTTTATAGCTAGGGGCTTGACATTATTTGGAAGATCAATCCACCGTCATCAAAGCAGCACGAGTTTATCATAACTGCGACAAAATATTTTACCAAATGGGTTGAATCCATTCCTCTACGAGGAACTACAGGAGCAACAATTGCGGCTTTTATTAAAGAATACATCATTTGTCGGTTTGGTGTGCCTAAGTATATCATCACTGATATCGGCACTCCCTTCGTCAACAAACAAGTACGAGAGTTGCTTTAGGGATATGGAACTAAACAAGTCTTCTCCACCATTTATTACCCCCAAGGAAACAGACAAGCTGAGAGCACCAACAAAACACTAATTCGAATTCTCAGTCGAACAGTGCATGGAAATCCCAGCGAATGGCACGAACAACTGCCGATAATGTTATGGGCGTATCAGACAACACCTAGAATCTCCATGGGAGTTTCTCCTTATTCACTTGTTTGAGGCGCAGACGCGATCCTCCCAGCATAAATTAAGATCCCGTCATCCAGGATTGCAGCAACAAGTGGGGTCCACTGGAACGAAGCCGAAGCATCAAACTCCAGGATCTCTGAGTTAGATACCTTAGAATCCAGAAGAGGTAAAGCAAAAGAACGTATTCAGGCATACAGAAACAGAATCTCCAGAGCATACGACAAGATTATAAGGCCACGTGTTTTTAAAGTAGGAGATTTGGTCTTAAAGACTGCCAAGCACATTCAGCAAGACATGTCTGCACCAAAGTTCTCTCCAATATGGGAAGGTCGCTATGTGATCACCAAGGCTTACAGTACCGGTTACTACAAGATTATTAAGGTGGATAGAGGCAAGATGGAAGCAGTCATTAATGGAAAATGAATCAAGGCGTACCATGCTTGAGCATTGCCTCGATGCCCGCTGCCTCATGACACGACAATACATGCATTTTTCATTCATTACACGTTTGAACTATCAATTTATTCAAAATACATTAATGTAAAACTCTCTTTGCCTAACAAAGACCAATGCAATTCATTTCTCAAAAACGATGTTCAAAAAAAAAAGACAAACAAGCATCATTAACAATAAAGGAGTGCGACTCAGAAGAGACCGTCCGGCAAGTTGTAATCCCTTGAGAGCATCATATTCAGTCTAGCTTGGTACGTCTCTGTCCTACTTTTCAAGTTTTGGATCGCCTGCTCCACCCTCTCCGATTCCACAGAAAGATCCTTCTCCTCCTCCAAGATAGCTTTCGCAGCAGGAACTACATTCAAGAGGATACCAACTCGATCGACTTTGATGACGTCAAGACGCTGCCGCAACCATCTCACATTGAACTCCATGGATTCGCAGGTAGACACCATATTTTCCCACTTTTCATTGTTCGATTCAGCGACGTTTCAAATAGAGATGCTCTCCATCTCAGCAATCATGGGAAGGAGGAAGTTCACGGTGGTAACCAAAGCGTATCAACAGTGTCGAACTGCATTCCTGGTTGCGATATGGCCATACTTCCTCCATACTTTTGTGTATAAAGGCACAAACTCCTTCCGCACTAAGAATCCACTAACAGTTCGATAACTGGAAGATAGACATATCATACGAATATCAAATGAAAGACTTGCGTTTGGATATTCATAAGAAAAGATACCCATATCAGCATCTTCAAGGTCCGCGGGGGTAGGCGTGTTTGAGTTTGAAGGGAGAAGGGAGAAGATTTTTTAGGTCGTCATCATCAATCACTGTCACGCATGTTCCACAAGGATGTCTCTGCAAGAGAGGTGGGTTATTCACCTGATCGTGAAGAACAAACAATTATTCGGAAAAAAAAAAAAGAAGAACGAACCGGTATAATCTTCTTAACTTGGAGGATACGAGCAGGGGAGCCATCGCGAAGCTCAGGGATTCGTTCACACTGAAATAAAAATAGCAGAAGTAAAATAAAGGGAAAAGTAACATCTTTGAAATCAAGAGATGGTTCGGAATCATACCTCGGATGCAAGTCGTGTACGTTTAGCAGAAGAGCCTGGTTGGTATGAAGAAGACGATCCACTGCTGTTTGACATGATGAAAAGATGGAGTTTTTGCAAGGAAACCCTGTAATGAAACGATAAAGGGAGGTTTTAAATCCCTACATGTACATGTATGTCAAGGAAACCCTAAAGGAAGACCAAATCGGCTACGACAAGGTTTATCCGATGAATAAGGATTCAACACGACAAGTCGTGCTTTCTTCCAAACCCTAATCAAAGTCGGAAAGGATGCCGGATATCTAAAAGGGGATGATTTGACTAGATCCTAGACGTTTGAGGCGTAGGGTGGAGTTCATCTCTATGGTTAATATTTATTTACTTTAGCTTAATCGTTCTAGTATTCAAATTGTCACCATCTAATGCCTACCCCACAATAGTGCAACCATTATGTGCTAGGCAGGGGACTTAATGTTGATGGTGGATTTTAGTTCAGGGCTAAAATTGTAAAACCAAATTTAATGTGTTGACATCCTGCAAAGGGTAAAGCCGTTTGATAAGTGATGAGTACCTCTTCACTTTATTTATTCGAAGCAATTCAATAAATACACAAAATTCACCCAGAATGGTGCATGTAGAAACAATCCCAAATATTCTGTGAATTTTTAGCATTATTAATTAATGCATGATTTGCCTAGTATTTCCTGTGTCGTTCCCTGCAGAACTCTCATAATTGGAATGGCATGACGACTGAGTGTTTACTCTCAGCAGAGTAACATGAATCTCCAAGTGTCAATGTTGAGATTTTCACGAATACCCGTACAGGCTACACCATCCTCTAACAAAGAGGATCTTGTATCGGCGCTTTTGTTAGCCCGATCGAGCATGTTTAATTTCCCTACGGGAAATCTGGACTGTCCGTATCAGTCTCAGAAACAATCACGACCACACAAGTTGGCCGCATGATTTAACCAGCCTAGCCAAACCCTAGCAGGAATAAGCGATTACCGTGATGACCACCGGCGGGCCCACCTATGCCCTAACTGTTAGAACATCACATCATATTTCCCAGCGCGTCAAACGCCATCCCTAAAATAGGGTGGTAGCGCTGCTTTGGAAAAAGCTTGATGAGCGAGACTGTTCAGGGCAGTCTTAAAACCATCATGACCGTCCAACTTCGCCAACCTGGTTGGACGGATTAGATCATCCCGTGATTGATCAGGAAAGTGCCAACGCACACGTTGGTGGGCCCACTTCTCCCCTACCCGATCGGTTTTCTCACGGCAAAGCCATGGAGCAATGAAACGTTTGCTTAAAACATGGCTGACGTGATGCTTTAAAGGGTCCTGGAAATTACGTTAGTGTCTTAAATCGATCACAACCATCCAACTTAGCCAGTGTATTTGGATGGCTTAGATCGCACCTAGGACCATCAGGAAGGTGCACATATGTTCACCGTCAACCCAACGTGGGCCCACACGACCGGTCTTGCCAAAGGAAAAGCACAATTCACCGAATCGTTTTGCCAAAGTCACGTGTGCATGACTGTTTCAAAACCCTAATTAGGGTTTGCGGCAATGCACATCTGTCGTAGTTCGATCACGTCCATCCATCTTCGCCAGCCTAAACGGAGGGTATAGATATAGACTCAATAAGTCCCAAGGATGTTGACGTGATCAGTATGGGCCCACCTGTGCGTGTAACCGGCTGGCCTAGGCAGACTATGGCCAGGCGCCTCGAAACGCGCGCCCAAAGATGGCATGTCACGCGGCCTTTAATCCTTTGCGGCAATGGATTTCTGTCGCAAATCGATCAGGACCACTCATCTTTGCCAGTCAAATTGAGTGGCCTAGATCGAACCTTCATGGGACCGAGAGGTGTAGACATGCACAATAATGGGCCGTCTCCACGCATGACCGGTCGGTTCCACCAAAACAAGCGCCCATGCTTGAATTCGATCAAGCCAAAGGGGATGTTGCGCACCTCTTTAAAACCCTAAAATCCATCAACGGCAGCAAACATGCGACGTAAATCATCTCGTCTGTCCAACTTTGCCAGCTTGGACGGACGACTTAGATTTAAAGTTAGGCGACCAATGAAGTGCCTCAGTGATCACCGTCCGGCACTCTACCACAGAGAGTGATCGACCAGATGGTGGCCTTCCCATGCGGCCTCCAAGCGATCACTCGAAGATGGTTGGACATGCTACCATTTTAAGACACTTAATCCGCGACTTATTCAGTCAAGCTTTAAAACAGCGATTTTTCATGCATATTGATTGTTTTCGATGCATTACATGCATCGAGCATACACGATATTTCATGAATATCAATTCTTTAAATAACTTAGTTGTTTAACTTAATAACACCGCATGTTATTTCCTGCGGTGGGTCCCACGACTCGATCCGCTCATTCGAGATATCAAACATGTCACAAACTGGGGGATACTTACTGGGGTATTGGTCTGGCGGTTTACAACGTGCAGCGTGCAACGCGCCATTACGAGAACATGTCAGGAAAAGGTGGACGGTTAACAGTGATGAGGAAAGTGGGAAAAGATGTGATCGTGTGACAATCACTATCCATACACAACCCCACTACTCCATCACTTCACCTCCTCCACTTCCTACGAGATGAGGGTTGCACTCAATGACTTGTATAAATAGGTCCTTCACCTATTTCCAAAGAACACACACAGAGAAACCAAGTGTTGTTACAGTATCAAGAAAACACCCAGAACTGATAACTTACATTATGCAAGCCAGTTCAACATTCTGATACAAGTCATAAACAACCAACACCTTCACAATCTCAATAACTTATTCTCTTCCCTCCCTAAGGTCAACCCCATTGTGACCGAAGCAAGTCTGGAACGACCATTTCTTGGTTTAGGCCAGAATTGTATAGATTGATCTCTGGAATCAAAAGCACTCTCGTGCAGTGCATTTGTTTAGGGTTTAGATTCACTTCTAATCCACACACACCCAAATTTACCAAAACCAGTAGAAACAGTTTTCACCCATAAACAATAGTTAACCAAAGATTAGCCATATGAACACTTTTGTCTCAACCATATTCATCTAACACTTCCAGATCAAATATGATGATCAATCAATCATGAAAGATAATCAAATGAATCTAATTTTGTTTCAAATAGAGTTGTTCAATTGTTCACTATCTCATAGAAATATATATGAACCAATTGAAACAAAACCCGATTGATTCGTAATTGTACAAAGTACTTATACAAGAATCAATTCATGAACATTAAGCCACAGTTTGCAAAGATTGCATTCCTTAATTCATGAATGTTTAGTTCATGAATATGAGAATCATACTTAACTGATTTTAGAACTTAACCCACTATTTTCGCAAACCAGGTACGCAAACAACAGTTCCGGATCTTGGTCTTGTCCAGCCGCTCGCAAACCAGGTATGCGAATAGAAGTCCTGGACCCAACTCAGGTAGAACCGTTCACATACTAAGTACGCAAACAAGGTTATCGGAACTTTACAGGTAAAACCGTTTGCATACTAGGTACGCAAACAAGGTTCCCGGACCTGAATCATAACAATACAGTTCGCATACTAGGTATGCATAACGTGATGTATCCAGACATGGTTAATTGTTCTAAACTACCATTTCACTCATTGAAACATCCTTAGAAGACGACAATAGCTGTCTCACACAAAATATTAGCTTCAAGTAATTTTCAAGTGATCAAATGATCTGAAAAAGCGGGGGTACAACAACCACACCCAATATTCGATTAGAAATATGTATGTACTAACTCCAATATACTTTCTAGAGAATCAACTAGACTCGATCTTAATAAAGTATATCAAAGAGTTATAATATCTCGATTTAATTCTTACTCAAGCAAATAGAAGTATGCGAGTCTAATTAAATACAAGAGAGATAACTTGGATGGTACCAAAGACCAATATCCAAGTGTCAATCAATGTAAATAAACAACCAAAGGTTGGATATTCTAACTGATAGATCTAACGCACAACCTGTGATATTTCAATTATATAACAAAATATAATGCGGAAAGAAATAACACAGACACCAGAAGTTTTGTTAACAAGGAAACCGCAAATGCAGAAAAACCCCGGGACCTAGTCCAGATTGAACACACACCGTATTAAGCCGCTACAGACACTAGCCTACTGCAAACTAACTTCGGTCTGGATTATAGTTGAACCCCAATCAATCTCACACTGATCCAAGGTACAATTATGATCCTACATCTCTGATCCCAGCAGGATACTACACACTATTCCCTTAGCTGATCTCACCCACAAATAAGAGATGCTACGACCCAAAGTCGAAGACTTTAATAAACAAATCTGTATCACACAGAAAAGTATACGGTAATAGATAAATCTGTCTCCCACAGAAATACCTAAGAATTTTGTTCCGTCTTTTGATAGATCAAGGTGAACAGGAACCAATTGATAACCCGGACTTATATTCCCGAAGAACAACCTAGTATCATCAATCACCTCACAATAATCTTAATCGACGCAGCGAAAGAAGATATTGTGGAATCACAAACGATGAGACGAAGATTTTTGTGATTACTTTTATATCTTTCCTATCAGAGATATCAATCTCAAGCCAATCGTTACAATTGTACTTAATACGATAGAAACAACAAGATCATATCACATAACTACAAGAAAGTAGTATCGGTCTGGCTTCACAATCCCAATGAACTCTTCAAGTCAATAACCTACAGGGTCTCGGTAGAAACCTAAGGTTAAAGGAGAATCAAATCTAGGGCTTATACAACTAGTATCACACAGGAGGTGTGGGGATTAGGTTTCCCAGTTGCTAGAGTTCTCCTTTATATAGTCTTTCAAATCAGGGTTTGCAATCAATTTTAGATGGGTAACAAAGCATTCAATATTCACCGTTAGATGAAAACCTGATTAGATTAAAGCTAATATCTTTCAACCGTTAGATCGAAAACTTAGCTTGTTACACACAAATGAAATGCATGTTTTAGGTTTGTGTAACCGTACCCAAACATGTACATTTGTTGGTTCAACATTTGTTAACCAAATGGTTATCCATATGAGCACTTTCATATTAACCATATTCTTCTTCACCATAACTAGTTCAAATGACTCAAATGAACTAGTTATAGAGTTGTTCAATTGCTTAGATCTTATAGAAGTATACAAGACACAATTAAAGCAAAAACGATTTGATTCACTCGAATTGATTCATGAAATTTATAGCCACGGTTTGCAAACTTGGATTCCTTAGTTAATATAAGTATAAGTTCACGAATAATCGTTTTTAAAATATAACCAACCTAAGTACGCGGACCAGGTACGCGGACTTAAGTACCCGGAATAAGTTTGTAAATAGTTAACAAACTCCAACAGATTTTCTCGGGAAGAGAACCTCCGACAGTATGCAAACTGGGTTCGCGGACTCTGTTCCGGTTTCCTGAGCAGCAAAGTACACAGACTTTGGTTCAAGGAATAAGAACTTATACATGTATGTGTTACCACACAATGCTTATATCCAATATTGGTTATACAATCTAAACTCTCATTTCAATCGTTGAAACATTCTTAGAGGACGTTATATATTTGTTATTCACAAGCCATTTTTCGTCAAAGCCATTTTCAAGTGATTGAAACATAACATGACTTTCGTCACTAGGTAAAGATGAAGATGGCCAAAGCGAAAGCTTACTAACACATATTTCGAGAAATAGATAAGCGAGATAAACTCGGCTCGAAATAACAAGTGTGTATAATCAAAGTCTATATAGCAAAACTACTTTTGTCTCAAGATACGAGATAGAGTAGATAAACTTTTGAGTGATAGATAAGTTCAAGTCTCCACATACCTTTTAGTCGATGAAGTTCCACCAGTTCCTTGAGTAGTTCTTCGTCTTGTATGATGATCGCCATGGAGTTCTTGAGCTCAACTACACTTTTTATCCTACTCCGAGACTTAGCTATTGTAGACTAGAAATCAAGACTTATAGTTTTGATCACTAACATTGACAAACATGCTTGAGATAGCAACGCATGCGAGTTCGACCGAGCAGTGCTCTAATAATCTCCCCCTTTTGTCAATTTTAGTGATAAAACTATCAATACATATGGAATACAAAAATAGATAAATAAACTTTTGTAGATCTTCTTCCACGTGCCTAATCTTCAACATTACTCGAAATCTTCATCACTTCCAAGTACTCCAATGATTCCAAAGGTTGTAAGTTTAGCATCATCGTTGTTGAAAATCCATAGCTATAACAATGAGAAAACAATAATTCTCAATCATTGTTATACAGTGTCATAGTATTATTATACAACATCAAAGTTCAATTGTATCACAACTTCGGCAACAATACTATGGTGATATGTATCACCCCCCATTAGTCAATACTCCATCTCACATGGAAACCACTTCCCCTTACATAATGATCCGAAAACCATATGTATTTGTAGTGTGAACTACGCATTAATTCTCCCCCTTTTTGTCAATAAAATTGGGAAAGGTACGAAAACGGGATCCTAATGAAAATTTCCATAGAGACATTTCAAGACCAAAAGTAAGCACATATCAACTTATTTAGATGCAATCATATAGCCGAAGCTAAATGGTTTCATCAAGGAGATTATAAAGATACAAGATAACTCATATAATATTCCACAGCCGCACTCCCCATAAATATTTGGCAATTAAGCACAAGTTCAATTAAGAACTCTCCCCCATAATATGTCATTCCCGAAAGAACAACAAGAGCGACCTTAATTCATAAGAAAAGAAGGATTTCTTTGGACATAACAAATCACATACGAATATGAATTTGAATCCAAAAATACTCAATTAGATTAACCACAAGAGAACCCATAATTAATCCAATCGTAATTGCTCAACATAAGAGAACTTATGGAGCCTCGTAGTATATACATAAAATATGGATCAGGGAAGATCAATACTGCAGAATATACAAGGATTCATTCTATTTTCCATCACTATTTGCACAATGACATATAATAGACATAATCCTCATAAACAAAAGTTCATCCTATCTTCCATCAATATTTGCATAATGACATAATAGGCTTCAAACTTCTGTGATGTCAAAATCTCATTCATTCTTTTGTCAATACATGCATCTTGACATACGAAAGACTTAACTTTTGACAAGGTGTGGGACAATCATAGTTCACAGACGCAAACACACATATCCCATAACAGATTGCAATATATAAAACCATAAATATTAATACTGCAAAAATCATCTTCCAAACAATTTTTTAGAATTTACACAAATAAACCTAAAAACATGAAGATGAAAACGTTGGATATAGATATGTGTAATCACAATAATGGCTATTCCAAACTCTAGTTATTCTTCTAAACAAAAATTCTTAATAGAAGATTTACTAGATAAATAACATCACAATTTACTCATCATCTTCATCATCGGGAACACTCCAAGATGCTTGAATCATGTTCAATTCTTCCTTGAGCTCGGGAAACTTAGTTGCAACCAATGACAATTGTTCTTGCACACACTTTACCCTTGAATTTACCTTACACACACCCTTGTGAATTTTTTGAAGAAGACTCAAGGAGGTAGGGTCACAATAGTCAAGGCAATAATCTCTTTGTCTTTTGCACACATTCTCCCTTATACGTTTGAAAGTACAGGGACGGACCGGTTTGGGAACCCCAAGAGAATTGCAAGTTGAGTCAAAACCACGTTCACGGCAAATTTGACTAATCAAGCAAGGGTAACCTAACTTCTTGGTGGGTGAAGTCATAGAAATTATTTGAGAAATGATGAAACCATAAATATCGAGACTTGGAACACCCAATTCAAGGAAATAGACCAATTCCGCAAACTCACGACTCCGCCGGGAATTCTCAATTGTGGATGGAAAAAAATTAGAGATACCAAGTTTTCCAAAGGCCATCAACGCAACACTAAGAACATTAGTAGGAAACTTCCCTTGATTCCAAGCAACCTTCTTGCCGCAAAGGCCAAGAGAGATGTCTTCACGTGATGGTCGTTCATCACTTGGTCTAGGTAGACGAACATTACCCAATGGAATTTTGATAATCTTCGAAATAAACTCTCTATTAACAAGAAATCTTATTTATCATGGTTTTGAATTCCATTTTTCCGAGATCAACATCATGAATGTTGGCATAAAAAATTCTTGTGAGAGTATCAAATCCTTGACCAAGACCATCAAAGATGTTTCCAAGATTGATTTTTTCAAAGCAAACTAAATCCTCTTTATGTCCACTAGAATAATCCAATTTCTTTTCTAAAATAAAACCCATAGATGAAATCCTTTCAAAAACATTAGCACAAGAATCATTGACAAATATAATTCTAATAGAATTTTGGTTTAAAGGAAGAATCATGCTAGAGGAACCCAAACTTTTTGAAGTTCTTTTTGAAACCTTGAAATTCATCATGAGATCTAGAAATTGGAAGGAAACAAGAGGAATTTACTTACTTGGAATGAACTTTGACCACCCGTTTGTCTTATTTTTCTCTAAGGAAGATTTAATGGAGAAATATCATGAACCCTAGAAAGTTCACGTACCCGGACTGATGGGATGAGGAAGAAGGTGCACGTACTTCTTCTTTATATCCCCCACTAATGGGATTGGACCAGTTTATGAACCGCGACCCACAAACGGAATGTGGGGTTTTCTTTCACGCATCAAGGTTGTGCACCTCGTGACAACACAATTTCTGAGAGAAGACGGATGCAGTAGAAAGCTCTATTTGAAACTCCAAGAAGGATAGAACAATTTTTTAACGCAACTGTACAAAAATCAAACCATTTCTTGACCCATATCAAGATATATACAAATGAGATGATACCACGCTTGTTACCAAGAGGCATAATGTCCAGGGGAATCCTCATGCAACATTTCTGGTTGATATTTGTGAGCAGTTCCAGTGATATAATCAAAGTAATGATGATAATCAGGGTTGTCAGAGCTTTCTATCTTCCTTTTGATGTGACTAGAGAGAAGATTCTTCCGATTCCTAGACCCTGTGTCAAAAACATGAGAACCCGCATTAGATCTGCTTGTGTTGACAGAGTATTTGGTTTATACATCATTATTCCGTAGTTTTACATGTACAAAACCTTTATCAGGTCGATTCTTAAACTTAACTGAATTAAGTTTTTCTAAGAATCTGAAAACGCTTTCGAAGGCTCTGAATAGATCTTTGTCAATTGATAAATTACAATAATATTTCTCAAAAAGATTAAGAGTTAATCTAGTGAGGGTCCATATCTTTGAGTGTAACGAACGTTTTCTCAATCTTCCCTTCTTTTTATTTTTTCCTTTAGATTGTTTCTCATCATCTAAATTTTCCTTTTTAGATGAGATGAGATTATTATGAGAAACCGGAGGTTTTATCCATAATAATCTTTGAGCAATCTTTAAGGATTTCTGGCATGCGTTACATATGCCAAGAGCAAGTTTTCCAAAGAAATTTCTCATAGGGCAATTTTTAAGGATCGAATGAACACAAACTTATTAGGTTTAAAGTTTTTGCCTACTTTGATGCCAATTGAAAAAGCGGGGGTACAACAACCACACCCAGTATTTCGATTAGCAATCTATATGTACTAACTCCAATATACTTTCAAGAGAATCAACTAGACTCGATCTTAATAAAATAATCAAAGAGTTATAATATCTCGATTTCTCGATTTAATTCTTACTCAACCAAATAGAAATCTACGAGTCTAATTAAATACAAGAGAGATAACTTGGATGGTACCAAAGACCAATATCCAAGTGTCAATCAATGTAAATAAACAACCAAAGGTTGTATATTCTAATTGATTGATCTAATGCACAGCCTGTGATATTTCAATTATATAACAAAATATAATGCGGAAAAGAAATAACACAGACACCAGAAGTTTTGGTAACGAGGAAACCACAAATGCAGAAAAACCCCGGGACCTAGTCCAGATTGAACACACATTGTATTAAGCCGCTATAGACACTAGCCTATTACAAACTAACTTCGGTCTGGACTGTAGTTGAACCCCAATCAATCTCACATTGATCCAAGGTACATTTATGCTCCTACGTCTCTGATCCCAGCAGGATACTACGCACTTGATATCCTTAGTTGATCTCACCCACAACTAAGAGGTGCTACGACTCAAAGTCGAAGACTTTAATAAACAAGTATGTATCACGCAGAAAAGTCTACGGTAATAGAAAAATCTGTCTCCCACGGAAATACCTAAGAGTTTTGTTCCGTCTTTTGATAAATCAAGGTGAACATGAACTAATTGATAACCCGAAATTATATTCCCAAAAAACAACCCAGTATTATCAATCACCTCACAACAATCTTAATCGACACAACGAAAGAAGATATTGTGGAATCACAAACGATGAGACGAAGATGTTTGTGATTACTTTTATATCTTGCCTATCAGAGATATCAATCTCAAGCCAATCATTACGATTGTACTCAATACGATAGAAACAGCAAGTTCAGGTCACACAACTACAAGAAAGTAGTATCGGTCTGGCTTCACAATTCCAATGAAGTCTTCAAGTCGTTAACCTACAGGGTCACGGTAGAAACCTAAGGTTAAAGGAGAATTCACTCTAGCTTATACAACTAGTATCACACAAGAGGTGTGGGGATTAGGTTTCCCAGTTTCTAGAGTTCTCCTTTATATAGTCTTTCAAATCAGAGTTTGCAATCAATGTTAGCTTGGTAACAAAGCATTCAATATTCACTATTAGATGAAAACATGATTAAATTCAAGCTAATATCTTTCAACCGTTAGATCGAAAACTTAGCTTGTTACACACAAATGAAATGCACGTTTTAGGTTTGTGTAACCGTACCCAAACATGTACATTTGTTGGTTCAACAGTAGTTAAACAAATGGTTAGCCATATGAGCACTTTCATATTACCATATTCTTCTTCACCATAACTAGTTCAAATGACTCAAATGAACTAGTTAGAGAGTTGTTCAATTGCTTAGATCTTGTAGAAGTATACAAGACACAATTAAAGCAAAAACGATTTGATTCACTCGAATCAATTCATTAACTTTATATCCACGGTTTGCAAACTTTCATTCCTTAGTTAATATAAGTATAAGTTCACGAATAATCGTTTTTAGAATATAACCAACCTAAGTACGCGTATCAGGTACGCGGAATTAAGTACCCGGAATAAGTTTGTAAATAGTTCACAAACTCCAGCAGATTTTCTCAGGAAGAGAAACTCCGACAGTACGCGGACTGGGTTCGCTGACTCTGTTCCGGTTTCCTGAGCAGCAAAGTATACAGACTTTGGTTCAAGGAATAAGGACTTATACATGCATGTGTTACCACACAATGCTTATATCCAACAATGGTTATATAATCTAAAATCTCATTTCAATCACTGAAATATTCTTAGAGGACGTTATATAGTTTTTATTCACAAACCATTTTTCGTCAAAGCCATTTTCAAGTGATTGAAACGTAACATGACTTTCGTCACTAGGTAAAGATGAACTTGGCCAAAGCGAAAGCTTACCAACACATATTTCGAGAAATAGATAAGCGAGATAAACTCGGCTCAAAATAGCAAGTGTGTATAATCAAAGTATATATAGCAAAACGGCTTTTGTCTCAAGATAGGAGATATAGTAGATAGACTTTTGAGTGATAGATAAGTTCAAGTCTCCACATACCTTTTAGTCGATGAAGTTCCACTAGTTCCTTGAGTAGTTCTTCGTCTTGTATGATTATCGCCATGGAGTTCTTGAGCTCAAACTGCACTTTGTATCCTAGTCCCATACTTAGCTATAGTATACTAGAAATCAAGACTTATAGTTTTGACCACTAACATTGACAAACATGTTTGAGATAGCAACGCATGCGAGTTCGACCGACCAGTGCTCTAACATGATCAATATGAAACTTTCCAAGTCGACATCAAATGATTGTCTTACGCAAATCATGGAAGATGTTTCAAGGCAATTTTCACATGATCATCTTTTGACTTAATATTTAATTTCCAACAAATAAATTGTTTCTAACTAAACTTGTCAAGGATAATGGTGAACATAGTTAAAGCAAAAATCTTCCAATACATATTTCGATAAATAGATACGCGAGATAAATTCAGCTCGAAATATCAAATGTGTATAATGTAAAAACTATATAGTTATACGAATTAGTGTCATTAGAATATAGAATAAAATAGACTTCTGAGTGATAGATAACTTTTAGTCTCTACATACCTTTTGTTGATGAAGTTCCTCCAAGCTCTCCACAGTAGATCTTCGTCTTCAATCGATGAACGTCGTGAAGTATAAAGCTCAACTACACATTCTATCCTAATCTGAGACATAGTTATAAGTAGACCAGAAATCAAAACTATAGTTTTGATCAACTAAACTTGACAAACAAGCTTGAGATAGCAACGCTTGCGAGTTCGACCGAGCAGTGTTCTAACAAGCCCCATAAATATAAACTTAAGCTTGTGCGCTGGTAACATCTAAAAACATTATGTGGTGATGATAATTAAGTAATAGTGCTGGTAAATTAACTTTAGGACTATAAATTTGGTATTACTGATGGGATCTGAATCTCATTCGGAGTAGATAAGAATAACACTTAAACCGCTGCTTCTTTCATTTGAACGCCAGTACAACCTAAGTTATAGATCAACTTCGTCAAGAGTTGAAGATGTTGTTTTAGTCTGATCAGGTGACGGTGATATATTCTCAGCTGTAGCAGTTGAACGCGTTATATTCTTAACTGCAGCAGTTGAAGGTGTTGTGCCCCATTTCTTCCCGGCGAAGTTGATGACTGAAGCAGATGTGAACAATTTTCTCTACAAAATTTTCAGTTTGGCTAGTAAGTGATGATGCTTCCTTACTAACAGAATTGAACAGTCTGTTAGTAAGCATTCCTTTGACAGAGACACGAGTTCAAAATGAATACAGTAAGTGACAGAATCAAGATTTTCCTACACAGAACTCGATGAGTAATCGATAATATTATCTTCTTGCGAGTGCTAGAAGTTGATGTTGCTTTTTCATGAAACTTCTCAGCCTTCCGGATTTCCTCTCGTTTTTCGCGAGACCATGCCCTTATTATTTCTCCACTTAGGTTTAAGTCTTTTATCATCTTGTGCAGGTGTTGTTCCAACAATTCTTGAGTAGATGTTAAAAAACAATAAGGAATTAACAACATATTAGAACTCTATAGGGACTGAGAATAAGACTAATATTAATGAAAAATAACATGTAAAAATATACCAGAAAAAACTTGTTTGAGAAAAAGCTTCTTCTCCGGAGTAATTTTATTCTCATCCTCCATAATTAACTCTTTGAAATTATCTTTTCGCAAATGTGAATCTCTAGTGTTTTTTTGATAATTCGATTTTGTGAACGGAGTATACATACGTGACAACGTGGACCTTATAAAGAAAGAATTCTAAACCTGTCTTACGTCATTTTCAAGTGTCATCTCGAGCAGAGTCGTGCCAAACTTTTAAGGGGTTCTAGGCGAAAAACCAAAACTAAAGGCTCTGAAAAACAAATTATATTGTTTTATAGCAAAATAACATAGATGATTGGGCCGACCGAGTGAAGCGAGGGAGGACCTTCACTTTTTTATCAAATGTAAGTGATCAATTGACATAAAAAGATTGAGAATGGTCCATGCTGAAAAACCAAAAATGCCCATGTTGTAGCTGGATTTTTTGTCATAATGATCTAAAGGTCGCGGGTTCGAATTCCGGGCACCACAAAGTTTTTAGGTTTTTTTTTTCGTTTATCTTCATTCTCCTTCAGTTTTTTTCTTCCTCCAAGTTCATATCGAAACTGCTCCATCTTCTTCTTCAGTCCACCACCATCACCATCCACAAATTTTGGTATTGATTATTATCTCGAACCTGTGAGTGACGCATAGATTTAAAACAAGAAAATAGAGACAAATCTGTTTCTGAAGATGATTGATTTCAAGAGTTTGATGGATTTCTGAAGTTGAATGAAGAACAGAAAGGGGACTTGGTGCGGATTCAAATTGTTTGAGTGATGCTGATGTCGAATTGAAGAAAGAGGAAAGAGGGAATTGCTGATTGTTAAAAGAAATTAGGGTTTGAGTTGTGATGATTCTGTAATCGAGACAGAGATGGAGATCGAGAACATGAGTTGAAGTTCTGAGATGAAAGAATAATTGGGTCTGTGAAACTGAATTTGGTGGTGATCTAGGTCAGATGAAGATTGAGATGTTACAGGGAAGATGGAGACTGGAAGGAAGAGAAGATGAACTGTTGGTCTTGGTAACTGGTTATGCAGTTGAGAGTTAATAGGTGGAATTGGCACTGGTGGTATAGAAACAGAACTGAAATGGTTAATTAAGTGTGAAATGGCAATGAGATTCTAGCTGCTGGTGATGACTGAGCAGATACAGGAAAGTATGGTTATTTGCAGTCGAATTGAAGCTGAGAATAAATGGTTATGAAGCTACAGAGTAATTGACTGAGCAGGTGTTGGTCCATATGGATTCTCAGAATTACAAGGTGAGTTGGGTTCTGTTAGTAAATTTATTGCATTCTCTCTTTTGTTGGTATAGGAATGCTATTTGAAACCCATGTATTCTGCCCTTATGTGCTTATCATATCATGTTGAGCAGGAATTTGGCCTTGTTCTGAAAATTCAGTAAGTGGGCATCTGTGAGATGAACTGTATCTTGTGCATTCTCCGGTGCTCACTGGAAGGAACTTTGAAGGAATTCTCATGCTTTTGTTTTGGCATTATTATGGAATACAATATTAATGCCAAAATGTAGTTTCTTTTGTAAAACCGAATGCAATATTTACTGGCTTTATTTTGTTCTTGAATTTTCAGTACACCAGTAACCTATCAAGGTTTCAGGATAATTGTTACATCTGTATCATGTTCATAATGCTCTTATGAGCTATTGAACCATCTACTTAGTTGTATTTATTTCGCCTGAGCAGAGCATTTCAAGAATGGATACATCTCCGAGTTCCGTTGTCATCGATCCCAGACTGTTCACAGGAATATCTGCTATTACAGGTGAGTTTATGTACCAACTTTGGTTTAAATATGAAAGTTGCATATGACAGATATCTGAATATGTTTGTATTCATGTTACAGCAACGACTTATGACAATGATGATGAGTTCTCCAAATGGCAGGAGGAGGTTAGGAAAGCGGAACTCGAAGCTGAGGCTTTGAAGCATGGCTCAAAATTAAATGATGTTGGTGGGTCAGATCACTTGAAAGACTTGGAGGGGGGTGTTGACGAAAGGCCTTCCACACCACCTGATGGCGAGGAAGAATTCACTGATGATGATGGAAACTGTGTACAAGTGGGACAGAGGTCTTAGACTTAGAGCATGGGTTCCCCAAGTAAGTTTTTTGCTATGTCCATCTTACTTGGTTCTAAACTAATACTAGATAAATAGGATATTTTTTTATCTCTGGATACAACCTGCGTGATTGAATGGTTATTGTCTTTTTTGCACTTGTGTATTCTTATTGTGTTATTGTGTTTGAGGCTTTTGCCGATGAGATGGATATACTATCGGTTCAAGAAATGACATTACTACCTCCTGGTGAACACTGAATTTTCTCAAATTTTGATTTACGCTTGTTTCGTTATAAGCTGCGGAGGGGTTTAGCTTTTGATTTTATATTGAAGACAAAAATTGAAACTGTAGTGTGTTTTGTTTTTGTTAACTTACTTTTAAGTGGACCTTGAGATGAGCAACCTGTTGCGTGTCTCGATTAATTTGGTTTGTTAGAGTAGAAGAGAAAGAGGCTTTAGTGTGGAGACTTAATAAACATCTTTTTTATTAACTTGATAGATTCTACAAGCAATGTGTTTCCATTTATGTGGACCTCGTATTCGTTGGTAGCTTCCTTCTTTAGTCCTTAAGCAATTGTTTGAACTATTATTCAATTGATCATTTTGTGAGATTGCAATCAAGTGCATAGAAGTACAATCCATGATCTGTTATTTTGGTTTGTTTTGTCTCTCATAATTGGAAACAAGAGCATTTGCAGTACCAGATTACGATAGTTGCTAGATACAAGCATGCTCTGCATTTGAGTGCAAAGTTCGAGATACAGTTTCCCTGGTCATTTCTATCTTTGAGATACATGATGTTGTCACACATTAGGAAAACTGGTCTAGGGGTTGCAATTTGAATCATTTGACGAAACCAAGTTTACACGTCCTAAATTTTCATAGGTACTATTCTTCCATTTTTTTTCACTTATTCTCTTTCCTGCTGCTAATGTTGGCAGAGAACTGTCGAAGAAAGCACAAAAAGCAAATAATATGTGGTGGCGTCTGAGTGGAGTTCTAGGTGATCAGAATCGTATGCTCATGTATATCCTATTCCAAGCTGCATTCACAGTTGCCACAATGCCTTTAACTGTGCCAATATTTTTGTCTTACAAATTGCATGTGATTTTCCAAATACTCAAAGTCTCAGCATCTATATGGAATGGAGGAAGCTTTTTATTAGAGGTGATGCCCAGGCAAGTCATAATCAAGGAGAAGAAGAAACTCGAAATGCTGCCATTACCAGTCCAACCTGATCAGCCTGCTACTGTCTCAACCTAAATTCCCACAGAAACTAACGGCTTCACAGAGTCCGACAACCAGTCAGAATAGCCTTGTATAAAAGAAAATGACTTGTAAAATTTCGTTTTCGCTACTGCTAGAAAAGTTTAGTTAGTACACCTATGACTGATATCTTGGGATTTAGGATTTTGAGGTGTGGAAAGTTTAGTTTTGAACTCGAGCAGTAGAAATCAAATAACAGCATATCAAATCTCCTTTACAATTTTTCCTGAACATCTCTTTTACAAAAAGAATAAATTCCTTTACAAATCTGAATCGGTGCAATATCACGTAGTAGTGTTGTTTTGTCAAGTTCTTCGGTCGGCCCTCCCACCGTGGCAACGGTTGTACTAGTATATATATTATTAGAATATGAAAATAAAAACACCTACCTAAAAATAAAGCTTATTGCATCAATTTTTTTCTTTTTAACATATGCTAATATTTCTGATTTGGTAACAAAGATGATGTTTGGTTCTAATAAATATCACCTTAAGCTGATTTAATATCAAACAACAAAGATTTATTTGACATTATATGTGATACCCCGTGTATCACATATAATATATATATATATATAGGGAGGATCCATGGACACTCTTATATGCACACTATCATACATGATTTGTTCTATTTTCTCCATAAAATTCAAACGACGACAAATTTAAATTTAATATTTTGATGATATCTTCCTCTTATAAGATTCTACATTCCTACCAAAAACGAGTAAAATTTGAGACGTGTAACATCACTATCTATTTCTTTGAAAATCAGTCGTTAAAAGCTAACAGTTGAAATTAAGATCGGTAAATGGTGAGGCTTTATATCTTGGGTCATGCTTTAGATCGGAAAATTGTCAAGGAAGAATATACAAGTTGTTTTACAACCTTGGTATATTTAATTACGAAGTATAGCGTTTATGTTTTGAACTTTGTAATTGCGACGTAGATAATCTTTATAACTTGTTATTAGATTGTGCAATAAACTTAGGATTTATTTCATGCCTAAAAAACTATATTTAATTAAACGATTTTAAGGAAGTACACTTACGAACTTGTTTCATAGTTAAAAGAAATCAAATGGATTGGTGGTCCGGTTTCATTGAATATATAAAGCAGAACCGATCCACACCATATGAATTAATAGTTTTGAGCATAAGAAAAATTTAAATGAAAAAAGTAGTTATAAAAATAACTGTCTAACCCAGGAAAGGATTAAGATATTCCAGGTTTTACATGGAATACCAAAACCCACCTTTTTAGCCTCCTAAAATCTAGGTAGGATACATTATTCTTATCTTGACATGGATTAAGCACCCACACAAATACAATATACAGTTATTTAAGGGATAACCCAACCTAGGTTAGGATATCAAGTCTACCAAACACGACCTTAAGGGATGATTCCTCCGCAACCACACTCCGATCCAATATTGTTATCTTATTGTTATCTTATTCACTTAACAGTATTCAAATACTTTCATCCTTTCTACTCCACACTCCACAGCTAGAAGTAAAAAATCTCAATTATTTAATCTCAAGAAATTATTTATTGATTTTCACGCCACAAGAATTACTTTGCAACTATGAATTTGACCTCATCTCATCATCTTTGAGTGAAAATCTGAGAGAAAAATCATACAGTAGTACAGAGAGATCATCATTTCCATGGCTCTATACTCTGCTTTCTGCTTCGATAGTATCGTTGTTTCAAACCCTAGAATTCGCAAGAATCATTGTTTCAATTTGAACAATAAATATGTAAGTAAACTCAGTATTCGTTCTCGGAGTAATCGATTCTGTAAATTGCAAGGTAAGAACTTGATTTCTATCTTTTTTTTAAGCTTCAATTTTGGGATGTGGTAAGATTCTCGATTTATTATGGTTCATGAATCTGATTTATACCGGTTAAATGCGGGTTTAATCATTATTAGGTAAAGCGCTTTCGGGTGAGAATGGTTCGGCAGATGTAGATGATTCGGATCTTGTAGTGTGTTTTGGAGAGTTGTTAATTGATTTTGTACCAGCAACTAGTGGACTTTCACTTGCTGATGCAGAAGCTTTTAAAAAAGCACCAGGTGGTGCACCTGCTAATGTTGCTGTTGGCATATCTCGTCTCGGTGGATCATCGGCTTTTATTGGCAAGGTATCATCACATCACACTGCTAATTTTTTGTGAGAATGTAGTGCATAACGAAAAGAACATTCGGAGGAGTAAATTGAACTTGTAATTAGTTTTCATGTGGACACCACGAAATGTCAAGATAGAGAAGGGATGATACAGATCCTACCCCTTTATAAATTACGACTACATTATGCTTATGTTTTGTAAGTCCTTTGTGGGAACTTAAATGATGGCAGCGTAGAGATGTTTTTTGTGAATATGGTTGGTTATATTTGCAGGTTGGTGAAGATGAATTCGGGTATATGCTTTCTGATATGTTGAAAGAAAATAATGTGAACAACACGGGGTTGCGGTTTGATACTGGTGCTAGAACTGCTTTAGCATTTGTCACATTGAGGGCTGATGGGGAACGTGAGTTTATGTTTTATCGTAATCCGAGTGCTGATATGCTGCTTCAAGAAAATGAACTTGATTATGATCTCATTAAGAAGGTACTTCGAGAATATATTGGTAGTAGATTACCAATAAAATTGACCAACATTACTGGCGAACTACTTTCTCATTTCTTTTGTTCTTTATTGGTAATTTGCTTATCGGATGAGCAGGTTTCTTAATGTTGGATTGTGTATGTTTTCTGTGGACTGTACAGGCGAAAATATTCCACTATGGTTCTATTAGTCTGATTACAGAACCATGCAAGTCAGCCCACATTGCAGCCACAAAGGCTGCAAAAGATGCCGGTGTGTTGTTGTCGTATGATCCTAATTTAAGACTTCCATTGTGGCCATCAGCAGATAGTGCCAGAGAAGGAATCCTTAGCATATGGGAAACTGCTGATGTTATTAAGGTAGACATCTATTGAGCTATAAGTGTTCTTATAACTCCATAATAACTGTTAACCCCTTTATATGCAATGAAAGCAACCACATAATATGGTTAAACCAAGTGAATACCATGTTTGCTTTATTTTTATTCCCTTGACATAAATCAGGTAAGTGCAGAAGAGATTTCATTTCTAACTCAAGGCGAAGACTCATATGACGATGCTGTTGTTCACAAACTTTTCCATCCAAACCTCAAGATGTTGGTGGTTACCGAAGGACCAGATGGTTGCAGATATTACTGCCAGGTAAGGAACTGGTACTTTATTATCTCTTAACGTGTCTTTCTTTGAAATAGGATATCTCCATCCATGTTTACAATTTGTGAAATTGAAAGTACTCTTACACAGGACTTCAGTGGGAGGGTTAAAGGCTTAAAGGTAAAAGTTGTTGATACTACTGGTGCCGGAGATGCTTTTGTTGCTGGAATATTGTCTCTACTTGCAAAAGATCTTTCCTTGCTTCAGGTATTGCTTTCCTTGATACTCAATCTACAACAACATTCTTTGTATAATGCTTCTGTGTTGTGCTTAATAATATAATACTCTGTAGTAAGCGATAAAATAATATTAGATTGAATAATTGTTTTTGCTGGTATACAGGATGAAGGCAGATTAAGAGAAGCGCTGAGGTTCGCAAATGCTTGCGGTGCACTGACAGTGATGGAAAGAGGTGCTATTCCAGCTTTGCCAACTAACGAAACTGTGATGAACGAGTTACATAAGATTGTGTTGTAGAAATCTCATTCAACTCTAGAACCCTTCTTCCCATTTCGAGGTGTAATGCTGTAAGCCTGTAATTTATCTGTATGTTTACATAGTCTTTTTATAAACTGGATTCGAAGGTGAGTGGCTTCGATTGTACTTCAAGAATGTAACATCAGCAAATAAAAGAAGTTAATATGAACTTTCCGTTCACAATCTTGTGTGGCCTCATTCTTTCATGTTAAGTTTTAGGTTCTGGTATTGCTGGCAGGACTTTTCCAGATTCATGGAGAAGTTTTTGCTTGGCATGACATAGAATTGACTCTAAGTGAAACATAAGCCTATTTTGCTATGCTCATACAGACCATGTCATTGCATGTTCTTGAAATATAGAATCCCAGTAATGCCCTTCACTCTGAAATAAGACATGATGCGGTACCTCCTAAAGAAATAAGGGTGAAAAATGTAAGTTAAAATTAGACCACTAATTTCTTAGTTTAGATCCGTTTGGGGAGGCTAAATAAGAGTTCAAATAACTAATGACCTTACATATTTCAATTCATCAACTTTAAAAACCCCTCTTGCAAAAACACAAATGCCAAAACAATTACCTGAGAATACAAAGTAGTATCAATCAGATTTCAAACTAAGACTTGCAGAGATGGGAGACCAGGCAGAGATTGACAGAATCTTCAACAAATTTGACATCAATGGTGATGGTAAGATATCATCTTCTGAGCTAGGTGAAGCTTTGAAAACCTTAGGATCAGCTTCAGCAGACGAGATTCAGCGAATGATGGCTGAGATCGATACAGACGGTGACGGATTCATCTCTAAAGATGAATTTGCCGCGTTTTATCGTGCCAATGGTGGTTTAATGAAAGACATTGCAAAGATCTTCTAAGTATGGTGTTTGAATATATCACTCTCACCATCCATGTATGCTACTTATCTTCATATTGATGTAGCTTTACAACAATGTGCAAGGTACAGTGTTTATTATTACATTTGTTGTTCATCATAAAATGTTTCTTTTTATTATGTCAAGGCATTTGCTTTTGTAACCTTGGATAACAAAGATTTTAGTTTCTGGTTTGAATGAAGTTTCCCTAAAGGATATTCATTTATGTTCCGTTGAGTCAAATTTTTATACATGTTTACATTTCATCTACGAATGATGATCTCTGAAAAGAATGGACAGACTGAGAACATAACCATATACGAAATTTAAGACTTGGAACGGCAAACCTTTATTACTTATTGAGAATTGATGATGTATGATATATACAGTCAATTCTTCATAGGAAAACTCAAGAGTATATACAACTTACACCCTTCACTCAGTCTAAATTCATCACCCAAGAAAAAAAGATGACACTAAAAAAACCAAAAAAATGGAAAACTGAATTTGTTTTCAATGGTGGTTAGATTCAACGGCAATATAGGTGATCGTAGTCTTCGAGATCTGCAACACCTAACATTGCTAAAGCTAAGTGGTTTGTCATGTCACTCTTAGTTTGTAATTGGTGTTGAGAGTGATAATCAGAAACAAAAGCAGAAAGATCAGGAGTTTTACTCTTGTTTGAGTTACGGAAGTTCTCATCTCCTTGTAATATAGCGATGATCTCGTCGATGTTAGGTCTACTAGATTCTTCACTGGTTATACAAGCAGCTGCAGCTTCAACCATTCGTGTCATTTGTTTTAAATGGCATGGACGAAGCCTTAGCTTTGGATCAACCAAGTCTTTGATAGCTTCACCTCCTTGCTGTAAGAGTGGCTTCGCCTACAAAAGATAAAAGACAAAAGTCAAGTTTTCCCTTGTTTATTTTACGCAAGTTCAAACTAATAAGCAAGTAAATAATTTATAATCAGGTTCCTCCGCAAAAGTTAGAGAACTAACATTATATTATTGCAAAATCGGATGTTAGGAGCCATTAGGTGAAGGATACTTGGAGCTCGGATTCGGTTAAAGGCTTGGAGCAAATAGCCGAACTAAATATTTCCAACAAGCTCATAGTTGGCTCACATATACTACCTCCGTTTCAAAAAGATAGGCTTGTTTCATGTGCAATTTGCACATGAAACAAGCCTATCTTTTTGAAACAGAGGCAGTAATGTATTAGTGCAAAAAGGTTGAACAATTTTAGGCATCCATCTTTTCCAAATGAAGAATTAACATATAACACCTTCTTTAGTACATTTCTAGGTAACAGTTGCATTTATAAGTAAGGACAGAAGTAACAGTTTCTGAGAAAATGTCAATCTTAAGCAAGCCGCTCAATCAAACCTGACTAAGAATTCAAATCCTTGGGCTAGATAGGGCTACATCAGAACAAGAACACACCCAGCCAGATTTGCTGCCTTAAATGTCACCTAAATTTCACATGATAGCAGCAACATTACGTAGCTTATGTTACATATCTACTAGCATAGTTACACACAAACATTTGAGAATGATGGTTTCAAGAAAAAATAATCCTCGATTCAGACAAACCGCTCTAACTGAAGCTTGAAATTTTGAAAATTGGAAAATTTTGAGGTCAACTCCTAGGAACGTGACAATAATAGTTTATATTCGTTATCTTTAGACGTGCCAATAAACTACTGAAACTTATCGTAAGTTGTATTAGTGTTAACAGATGTATTTCATTTGCAAAGGCAATGAAAATGAGTGATTAAATCGATGAACTGCTAAGAACAGAAACAGTAGGTAGATCTGTTTTCATCACAAGCAATTAGCCTAGTTTGCTTCAAATTAATCTAACTAATCCAGAAAAGAAAAGAATCCAATTTTCTCTTGTAATCAAAACAAAGGTAGATTTTAAAAAGAGACCAACAAATACTATGAAATAAAACAAGCTTCAGATATTCTAACCAACTGTTAAAGCTAATAAGAGACTAATAACTAAAATCCAAGTATCTGGATAAAACTTCAACTTACCCATACGACTAAATTAGCATCTCCGGGAGCTCTTTTTGCCTCGATCGGTTTACGGCCTGTTATTAGCTCCAACAGTACCACACCAAATGCATATACATCCGTTTTACCGGACACTTTTCCGTGTTGGAAATATTCAGGAGCCAAATACCTGTAAATCAAATTATAGCTTTAGAAATTTCCCTTAATTGACAAAGAGCACAAAATCATCACCAACACAGTGTTTCATGGATATCTTACCCAAAGGTTCCTTTCACAGTTTTACACAGGAAAGGAACTGATGGCGCAGTAGTCCATGTCGCCAATCCAAAATCACACAGCTGTAAAAATACTCTTTATTAATCAGATTCAACCAATCAAGACATTCTCTATGGATTGAATACAGTTGCAAAATGCAAACTAACTGACCTTGGGTGTCTTGTTGGAAGTAAGGAGGATGTTAGACGGTTTAATATCTCTATGAACAACACATTTATCAGTTCCATTATGAAGATATGTTACAGCCTCAGCAATTCCCATTGCAATCTTAAATCTACTTGACCATGGAAGAGATGCAGAACCCCTTATCCCTCTCTTCTTCTCATGAAGATGGTATTCTAAACTTCCACCAGAAACATACTTATAGACAAGAAAAAGACCTTCATCTGCATCAATACAGAATCCCAAAAGTGGAACAATATACTTGTTCTCCAATGAACTTGCAATCAATAATTCTCTACAGAATGCCTTTGGTGCTTCACTATCCTCTTTGTCTAATCTTTTTATTGCAACTGAAGTTCTTCTAAACCCAACTTTCCCTCTGAATACATAGCTCAATGCACCTCTTCCCAATACTCTCCCTAATCCAAACAAAAGAAGAAAATTTAAAAATTTATTAACAGAAAACATAAAATTTAAACACAAAAAACCACCAAGTTTGTACCTTTTCGAAAATTCTGTGTGGCAGATCTGATTTCAGAGTAACTGAATCTAATCAATGTATCAGCAACTGGAGATATACTTTTCTCCAGAGACTCCAATCTTCTCCATTTCAACAAGTCATTAGTATTGGATTGAATGTTTTTAGACCCGG
Organism: Papaver somniferum; assembly: GCF_003573695.1. NCBI lineage: Eukaryota > Viridiplantae > Streptophyta > Magnoliopsida > Ranunculales > Papaveraceae > Papaver > Papaver somniferum. The sequence goes on from NC_039362.1 coordinate 86,146,017, forward strand.
TATCTAAATTCACCATTAAAATAGTAGTACCACCTGCTGAAGAAGATGAAGTGGATGAAGAACGGTTGAAACAAATTGAATCAAATTCCCTTTGTGAACCAAAACTGAATCTAAATGAAGAATGTGCAGTATAAGAATCAGCAGCATTAGCATTAGCAGCAGCAGCAGAAGCAGAAGTTGTAATGAATTCAGCACTGACATTAACACCACTTGATGATTCAGCTAATAACCAAGCTTTATTATGTTCAGATATTTCTTCATTATTATTCTTCTTTACTTGCTTATTACTAGTACTATCTATCATCTTCTTGTCACTTTTTTGTCTCTGTATTTTTTTACTACCTGGTAGTACACAACCCAAACCCAATTCCCAGACCATTTTCTGTAAAAGATTTACAACTTCAAAATCTAAAACATGGTATTCTGTTTCAGTAATCACTGTTGAAGTACTAGAAGAAGTGGGTTTTTTGGCATTACTAGTAGTTTCTTGAGAGCAACCCATTTGATTCAAAAAAAAGAGTGAACTTTGAGAACAGATCTCAAGAGAAAGAAGAAAACAACAATAAGAACCCAAATATCCCAAAAGAAAGGGGTTCTAATTCTTTGCTTTAAAATGAAGTTGAGAATTTCAATAAAAGAAGACAGATAGAGAGAGAAGAATAAAAGAAAGGATTTTTCTTTCTTAAAAAAAATTGTTTCATTAATGGAAGGTGAATGTACAATGTGAAGAAGAAGAAGAATAGCAGGTGGTGGTAACTGGTGATATGGACCCAAAACTGATTCTTTATTTTTTTGATTAGAATATCTAATCAAGAAAGGTGAAGTGAGATCATGAAATTGAATTCGATTCTGTGGTTTTGTCTAGTGAAGGAGAGAAAAAGGAAGAGATTCTAGTTGCTGGTCAGAAATGGACAAATAATTCCACAAGGCTCTAGGCGACCAATTTTACTCGATGTGTTGCATATCTTGGAGGATAATAAAATCTCCCGGGAGGATAGATTTTTAGCATGAAAAGTGAAATTTTATGGATTTCGATTTCCATGTATAAAGATGTGATTAAAACTGGATTAGTGAAGTTTGGTAGAAAATAGATGTAATCACGAATTTATCGAAAATTAAACAAAGTAATTTAGGAAGTTTTCCTTGGATAAGAACCTTATTTCTACCCATAACAACAATTATGCTACATTTATTAAAAGAAATCTTTGAAAGATTTCCTAAGATTATTTTAGGAATGTAATTTGGATATCAAAAATAAATCATCTTGCATTTTACAAAAAGTTAATTTTTCGAATTTTCAAAGTTGGACTCAAACTGATTTCTGACTTTTCGATTTATAAGTCAAAGAGCAATTTTTAGAAGTTTCTGTGAATCTATTTACAGCGTGTTTGGATTGCATAGTAGAAGTAACTTTTCGATTTCTAAAAATCGAAAAATCAGAAGCCAGCTTGGCTGTCAAATTTCAAAACGACTTTTAGAAGTCGAAAATAATTTTACTTCTGATTTCAATTTCTGGAAAAACAGAAATCCTAAGCAGATTTGTATCTAAACACGCTATTACGGATACAGCTTGCTTGATCACGCTATGAATTCCCAGTTGGTTGTTGTGAACGGTCATAAGACCATTCGAGACGTTATTAGAAAACTGAAGGTTTGTTTTCTAGGGTCTAAATGGAAAAAAGAATTAGTTAACTTAATTCTGCCACCCTCACCCTTAAACTTTCAGTTTGGTCACCATCCAACACCTTCCAACTTCTCCAACCACCACCTAATCATGGGGTGTCAATGTTGCCAAGAAGTTGGCACCCGTTTATCTGTTGACCAATAAGGAGCACAAATGTACTGCATCAGCTGGTTTAAGTCTATGTCTAAACCACTGTATCTGATTCTGCAAGGTTCCCGATAAGCTAATAGCCATTGACAACCTTGTCTTAGGTGAATGCTCTGGATGAGAGACCCAAACAGAGTTATCCATTAAAGAAATCTATTATCTATTTTAGTTATGGTTAGGACATTGAATTATGCAATTCCAAAATGGGTGAGGGGGGAGGCTAACTAATTTTTCGGTTGCATTCGTCATATGTTAGCCATTGACAAGCCTAGCTAGGCTTTCAATTTGTATGGCCGCATGGGTTCAAAGATTTATAATTTTGTAGGTCCTCACAAAAAGTTAGATAGATAGAATGAAATAAATTGAGTGATTTTGATGGATTGTCGCATAATATTTCATGATTTTTAGGGTAGTTGATGCTGCTGCCTGATGGAAGTTAAAAGTCTAGGTCTAAAATGTATTCATTAGTTGTGGACCTTTTGGCACCTATTTCTCTTGCACGTGTATAGTTAAATGGACACGACTTATGGAGGTCTCATATGTACATGATGGCCCCTGGAAAATAAAGTTCAATAAAAGAAATTATTTTTTGGCTCATGAAAGATTTTGAATGATTTTTTGTGTAATTATTACTTAGTACTAATTAGAAAACAAAAAGGGGAGATGGTATGTTAATTGTTTACCGGGGAAATGTTAATTTTTTTTATTGATTTGATTATTCATAATGCTTTGTTAGATGTTAAGCATGATCCCTACTTGAGACTTCTTAATATTTTTCGTCAAAAGAAATAGAACAATATTAAAATTTTCATCAGGATAAACAAAACTTCATGAATAGTTCTATGTATTTATTGTGGTTTTCTTATTTCTTGATGGAATCTTTTCGGAAGTGTAACGTTATTAGTTTAGGTTGTGAGTATCATAAATCATTCGTTTTTTAAAATTTTAAATCAATGTGAGGTTTATCATGAATATGCCATGGAATTTGTTTTGACAAATTAAGAATTTGTTGAGATTTTATCTCAAAAGTTGGTGTGCTAATTGTTATATAATTTATTTTAAAAACTAAAAAAATTAGGATAATAGAATCTCTCCCAATTATGTTGTTTTAAATTAGGCAAGAGTACTGGTGTACTACAATGTCGTGTAGTTATATGCCATGGTAAGCTCACAAGAAACACAAAAGATTGTCATTATGCATAAATTGCTCCATAAACCAACAAAAGCAAACTAAAATAGCAAAATGATTGAAGAAAAATTTGGGCAAACAATGCTTATACAAAAATAATGGAAGTGAAGAAAGTTCATGACATGACTTGTGGCAAACCATTTTGTAACCGATCAAATAAAAAAATAACACCGTAAAAGAATCATTCAAAGGAAGATTATTAACGTTAATTTTCGTTTTGTTAATACGCGGTCATTTGTTTCAGTTTTTGTCTCTATGGATTGTTATAACTAATCATGCATTCGTACTAGAGTGGATGCTGCTTGCACCCCAGTTACTAACAAGCAAATATGTATGGACTCGTGGCGCCAATCTATTTACATCAAACCCTCCGGTCGGGTAAATATCATGTGGGGAGGTTAAGGGAAACTCTTGTGATGTAATCCACATTTTATAGACCAAAAATATCATTACGGGTGAATTTTTCGTCCATATGTTTGTGAAGTCTAGATATTATCTTTCAAATGTTATTGAATGACTTGATTGGATCTTAAAGCAGCTACACGTTTGGGGTGCCCTCGACAAACTCAAAGTTTTGGATTTTTTTTAATGCATAACCAAATCAAAGTGAGATCTAGAAATTAAGATTATAGAAAGATAAATTTATGTATCTAACGAGAACTTGGATTAGGCTACGAGCAACCACAGTCGAAGACTGTCGGTTTTTACGTATCTACGCGGCCGAAGACTGTCGGTTTTTATTTTAGTTAGATTTTGGGTTCTAAGAGCAACCACACTCGACGACCAAAAGCAAATATTTGGTCCAGAAATCAACCACAGTCAAACAGAGTAAAGATTAAAAATTAGATTAAAGCCAAAAACCAAACCATATTTGGTCTTTAGTTTGGTTATAGTCGACCACAACTTCAAAGTACGTCTTGTACCGGGCGGAAATTAAAATTACGTTTGAGTTGGGGCGCAACTTGAAATTACGTTTGAATTGGACGTAACTTGAAATTACATTTGAATTATGGCGGGGCGCAACTTTAAATTACGTTTGAGTTGGGGCACAACTTTAAATTACGTTTGAATTGGGGCGTAGATTTAAGTTGCGTCTGGATTGGGGTTGGGGCGTAGCTTTAAGTTACGTTTGAATTGGGGCGTAGCTTTATGTTACGTTTGAATTTTGGCGTAACTTGCATTTACGTTTGACTAAATTTTAGCGTGCAGCCCCGAATATAACCAATTTTTTTTTAGTTTTTAGTCTTTAGTTTAGTTATAGTATGATCGCACCATTGCAGTTGCTCTAAGCCCGTAACTTGGCATAAAGTGGCCCAAATATTGATTATTGGTTTCAAAACTAAAAATTTATTGACGCTTATAGTTGTTACACAATATTTAGTAACAGCTACACTGTTACAGTTGTCTGTAAGATAAATAGGTACGAGAAGACATTTTACTAGCACTTATAAATGTCACAAATTGATTACAATTAACAGAAAAAAATTAGGACCCAATAATTTGGGGCTCTAAGCAACCGCCTAGACTGCCTTGTTTATAAGACGACCATGTCTGAAATGTCAAGGATCCCTCTTCTACATCTTATTTTACAATCATTACTGATGATTCCTCTCTTCTATAAGGTTTAGTCTACTAGACCTATGGTTCTCTCTTGGGAAATCGTCGTTGCATTCGTTGTAATCTAACAATTGTAGTAACACACCTTAACCTGTGCAAATGTAAACAATAATGGTCGTATCACGTAAATTTTGTGTTAGAGTTTCTTACTCTCGTAATTTGTACATATGTAGATATAGGTACTGGCGTTCTTCACTAAGTATTTATTCTTTAGTTTTTTCAATTACCATTGCTAAACTCTCTCGAATTGAGCCAAGACATAATTTATTCATCTTGTTCTGCTGCCTGTAGGTTATCTTTTTCGACTGATCTTCTAAAGCTTAATCTAGGTCAAAATGAACAAGCAAATCCATTGGATATGTAAACCAAAGTTATTTGTTCCTATAATCTTTTCTGCCACGAGTTGCCACCCATGAAAGTCAAGTTTATCTTTTTTAGTTTCTTTATCTTTATTTATCGACACCAATATTTCTACTGCATTATCTAGATGTTATGAATCAACTATTGTTCACAAACCATGACATAGAGAAAAAACAAACCTTTGAGTTCAGACTTACCTCAAGCAATCTTCTGAAAAAGTACATTAACTGCAACTGTAACAGTAATACCCAAAAAATCTAAAGAAGATAACAATTATTGTGTTAAAAACCCGCAGAAGCATTTGCACAATTACAAGATAGTACCCCAAATATCAAAAAGAACAAACACCACACAAGAATAAAAAGCAACGAGGTTGAATCCTCGGGAAGGATTACACGATTTATATATTACCTTAAAGAAGAAAACCACATACAAAGCCTATGCAGTAAGATATTTTTGGTGTACAATACTAGGTTCTCTCATGGGTTATTTTTATATACATAGGTCGGATATATTCGTTGTCATATAATACTAGTACAACCGTTACCACGGTGGAAGGTCCGACCGAAGAACTTGATGAAACGACACCACTGCGTGATAGATCCTTCACTGTATTTTATGACCCGTTCCTTTTTTTTTCATTTTCCACAAATTAACGGCATTTCAGAGTCGCCGTCATTTTAACGGTCATACTGACGGTGTTGTTATCTGGTCAGCTCACTTGAATCGCTGAGTTAACTCGCTGAGTTAACTCGCCGATTTAAATCCGGCCTAGATCCCCTGTTATTGGCTGTTTCCGGACATAATTACAGGCCATTTACTTCTGCTCCTTCACTGCAATTCAATTCATTCATTCTATACATTCATTGCCATACATTTATACATTCATTCTATTACTTCATCTGCTCCAATTCAATCATTAGCAGCACCTTGGGGTTCTTTATTGCAATCACCAGCTTCTCCTAGACAACCAGTATCAATCACTACATATTTCAGCTCACAACTTCATCCATTTACTCATTTGCAATCAACTCTACCACTGCATCTCAACACACATAACTCCTTGACCTAAACATCTGTAATACCTTTCCTTTCTTCCTTCCTGCAACTTCTAAGCATCACAATCTTCATGATTTCCTTAGGCACCAACTGCTTCACAGCTCCAATTGCAGCTGCAGCCATGCCACTCTTTTTTCCATTGTGATCTCAGTACCAAATCAAGCCCATCTGCTCAACACAAACAAACTCATTCCCATCTTAAAATCACTGGAACCCATTTGTTGTTCATCTGCAGCTCTACAACCAACTCAGCACAAAAATCTTTCGAAAACCTTGAAAATCATCATCACAAATCCACCAGATTTAACCAGTCACTACCACCACCTTCATTACCAAATTCAGAACTATTTCAACCCCACTCTACAAGAACTCTGTCAAGACCCTTCTTCTCAAATCTCAACCCCTTGAAATTCATCCCAATCACCAGCTCAAACTCTCAATTTTTGTTTCCATATTTGCTTCAATTCCTTCTTCCATTCGCATCTCAGACTCATGTCACAGCACCAACAGTTCAATTGGTCAGTCCATCTCAGCTCACAGTCAACAAACACACACAGCTCTCCAACCATGATTCTTGTTTTGACAAACCACTGCAACACCATCCCATTATCTGCTGCAGATATTCGAAACTCTGCTTAAACTGATATCTCCTACATGAGGTCTGCTGTGAGACCCTAATTTCATCTCAACTTCGGCCACAAAATCAGTCCACCTTGAACTCGAACTTTCAGGAAATTCAAATCCAAATGAACCCATCTGAAATCTAACCAATCAACAACAAACCCTTGTAATTCTCGATTTAAAATGATATCTTCTTGATCTGGTTCTCAATCAAATCTCATGACAAAAAATTCACAGCCAATTCATTTCCGCTCCCTTTGTTGCCAAATCATCTTTTGAGACAACCACAATCGATCTTTGGCCAGCAAGAACATCTCATTTTCTCGGCTCAAATCTTTTGCGGCCATGTGGAGGATGCCTCGAACACAATAATAGCATACACTCTAATTCCAAATCTTCACTATAATTATGCAATCGCCTATCAGTTCATCTACATAGTTCTCACGTCCGAAAACCCCAGTACTAATTCTACAAAATAATCACTAATTTCACATACATTCAAGAAACAATAAGAAACCCTAATTTCAATTACCTGATTTATCCTTTCCCGTAGCTTGAATCGATTCCTTCAATCAATACCACTACCAACAATCATTACATGATCCTTTTCTCTCAATTTTCATCATCGAACCACGAAGGAGAAGAAACAACGAATTTCTCTGTTGGAGTTTGGTGACTACGAAGAAAAAACAATGAAGGAGAAGGTAGTAGAAGGAGGGAAAAAAAGAATGAAAAAAGAATGAGGTTGACGGGAGTCGAACCCGCAACCTTTAGGTCACTTTACCTATGGTTTTACTAAACTGTCCCTAAACAATTAAACCATTTCCAACCTCCGTGTCCTTTTTTTCTGCCCACGAAATTTACTTGATTACCCTTATTTTGTGTTGTATTTACAGTAGTTTTAATGAGAAATGAAAACATGGAGGGGCTCTTTAGTCCTTTCATTGTCGATTGAAAATAGTTTGGGACACCAAAATCCAATCTTTTTTGTTAATTGATGATCACTTAGGATTTATAAAAAAGTGGTCATATAAAGGTCCTCCCTCGCTTCGCTCGGTCGGCCCAATTTTTATTTTTTTTTGCAATAAAAATAGATCCTAACTTAACTCTAAGAGGATGCTTGGATCCCTGGTTGCTAGACTTTAGGAACAAGTAACATTGACCGACCTAACAAATACAATGCACCACAATCGTCAAGGTTTATCATCAAAACCTTATCTCTTGCGGATGATATTATTTTCCAGATGAAAACACCATCATAATTGTCGGGGTTTATCATCAAAACATCGTCGATTGAGGATGATGTTCTCCGCAGAGGTAAGTGTAGTAAAGTAAGTTAGATGTTGTATATTGTAAAGGTAATAAATTAATTTGAAAAAGTAAAGGATAACTTAATATACTTAAATCCCTTGGAGACCCCTTACCAGGTTAACCTGGTTAGGCATAAATTTACGACTCCCAACTTTGCAAACCTAAACATTAGTAACTATACCGATCCTTATAATCATTTTTTCTTCAACTACTTATTGATATCGTAATCTTTATTTATACAAATATTATCTTCCCTTTCAATCAAAATAAATAATACAATAACTATATCGATCATGCTAGAATAAGTATTCCTTCTGCCATAGTTACCCATGTGCTGATATGGATGGACTCGTGGCTCATATCCATTAATAACAATATTCTCTTGGGGTGAAGGTTATGTACAAACATTCGTAGCATGGCACCACATATGACTCACCGCAAAAGTTTTCACAAATAAATGATGCACTACATCGTCTTACTTCTAAGATAATCCATAATTTATGTATCTTCTGTTGCAATTGAATATGATTTATTGTAAAAAAAAAATAGAAAGTAGAAAATTATTTAAAGGTTAATTCGGGGGCTGTTGATGGAAAAAACAACATGGTCATAATAAATCAAATGGTGGTTATTATGCTTAAATTCTCTGAGAGTTATTTGAGTCATTTTCAATACAAAAAGTTAAGTCTTTTGATGTCTCTAGGAAATCTCTTATCTTGTTACCATAGATGAGAATAAATCAGGAGCCCACATAATAAAAGGGACCATCCCTCAAAATTGAAATGACGAGGGTACCAAGCACACCATAATCTTTTCGTATCAACCTACTATAGACACACCTTGTGTAATATTATAGAAACGATAACTGCCAAAAGATTACTCGACAAGATGTTAGCTTGGTATATAGTTATATGTTTAGAACCGAACTAACTATGGGATTTATACCAAGTGGATTAACGTACAAGTGTATTTACTTTATTTATAATTATAACAATTATAATGCGGAAGTAAGGTAAATAACACGACACACAATATTTTATTGTGTGAGGAAAATTTCAAGGCAGAAAAACCCTGGGACCTAGTCCAGTTTTTAATAATCTCAAAATTAAGCAGCTATATTCAAATTGACTACCACAACATTGTATAGTTGAGACCAAGTAAACTACTCGGTAGTTACTCTGTTCCTTCAGTATCCCAACACCTACAACCAATTTATTCTACGCACGTATAGAGTCCACAGTTTCAACTCGCTTCACCCGCTGTGAAACAGTAAAATGGTTTACTTGTTCCAGTAACCACCTCATTGTGTACCTCCCAAATACGACAATGGTCAGAGATAAGTTGAGTGTAAATGATTTTTTAACTATAAACTCCTTTGGTCAAAGATCAATACCAAGAAAAAAATTACAAAAATAACCTATTGTTGCTTGCAAGCTCTAGTCAAGCAGTTCTACGAGGAAAAACAACTAACCAGTTTGCCTGATATATCCACAAGGCTGATGTTTATCGAGATAAACTGCTTGTTAGATACCAGAGAATCAAGTGTGCACGAAGTATCACAATGATCAAAATACCAAAAATAAAATCTTCTAGTTTTCAATATTCAATTTTTAAAGTATCACCTCCACAAACAACCTGATTCCTACTAATGATTCATCATACACAGAACGGAATCTGTTAACGATTACTATTTTTATCTTTAGATCTAGAGTCAAATAGATCCGAAATAGTCAATCCTCAAACAAACTTGAGTGACATTATATCAGAGAAAATGACCATGGGATAAAAAAGTTTGATAAATCAAGGATGATTATACCGTTATTCAATCAAATTAATAATCCAAAACTAAAATAAAAATACGATTTTGTTTCTCATCAACGGTACAACTAAACACTTCTTGATCCCAAAGAAGACTTTAAATGAAGGAAATGCAAGAGATTTCACCAATTAGATTAATCCACTCTATCAACGAGTTGGCTAGCCACGCAAAGGGTTAGGAAGTGTTTCAAGGGATTAGCCTATGAGAATACAGTCTCCACTATATATAATGTTATGACCAAGGCTTATTTGGACAACATGGAATTACCAAATCCAAAAATCATTAAGATATGCAATAAACTTGTATGTTCGTTTTTGAAAAATTCCAATGTAATCCAACTAACATACCGAAATCACTCTTAGTTGAAAACTAACATTAGCTAACATACGTAGTGTATACGTATACTTTACTAATATAGCAACAAGAGATATGCAATCCTCTGGGATACGAAAAACATACAAATTTGAATATCTAAAAGATATAAGAATATTTCGATTTCGGGATCTCACCTTGAGGATTAAGGAAAATACTTAAGTAATAAAAGTTTAGCATATGTTCAAATCACTATGTTGACATTATGTGAACTGCTCCAAGTTTAATTCGTAAAGACCCTAAGATCACATCGAAAATACAAATACAGATTAAACTCCGAACATGATCGGTGAGGGATCGATTCTACAAATAGGATCTGTCCCCAGCTCTATTTCGCCTATGAAATATTATTTTGCAAGTTTACTTCCTTAGATTGTGAATATGATAACAAGGGTTGAATTCATTCCATAAGTTCGAACAGACTAAATAATAACAAGTTACCAATTAGTGGAATACCGACTTAAGAATCCTAGATAAACTATACTTCGTAACTCTATATACCCAAGTTGTATAAAACAACTAGTATATCTTTCCTTGATACTTTGATCACAATATAATGGCCAAGTCACCAATACTAGAGACAAGTAAACAAATTATACTTCGTATGTTATGTTTTCAACTAATACTAACTTGAAAGAACTATGATAGAAATGAGACAAGTCAATGTTGTACTTACTAACGTCGAACTGAAGGATGATGTGTTCTTCGATGTCGTTACGTATTGTCAATATTTATATGTTCCTAGTCTAACTTAATGAAGTTGATTCTAGTAATCAAATCAAGCAGCTTCGAGTTTTGAAACTAAAATATGAAAACCGAATTTGACATACAAACGATTGATGAGTTCGACCGAACAATGCTCTAACAAAAATGATCTATAATTACAAGACAATGAAGTTCCAAACCCACGAACTCAAAAATAAGAAGCCAAATTAATAAATCAAAATTTCTATTGGGGGTTGTCAAACTTTTTATGGGATTATCATTCCTCGTTCACTAACCTACTTAGTCATATGGATTTGATTTGGTTTGATTTTTTGAACGAAGATGTGATCCTCTCAGATTCATTGATTTAGTAAGATTGCATATATCATTGGAAAATATAATAAAATACTTGTATTGGAATAATAAATTAATTAATTGTAATACATCGAACGTATTAAATACATGAACTCCGGAGAAAAAAAAATTGACATTATTTGAGGGATAGTCTTTGAATTAAGATTCCGCAATTTTGACTTGAGAAATTTATCTTCTTTACTGTCTTATTCTTTAAGATGGAACTGTTCCAAAAGGAAGTAATAAGTACAAAGCAACATTATTACAATCAATTCTAATAACCATTGATATCTATAGAATTGAAGAATCCGTCATGTCGAAAGAAGTCACCCTTGATGTATTTATAACGATTATAACAATCACAGGAAATGGTTTTAAGGCTACAAAAAAAAAAAAAAACCTCTGATTGATATGTAACAACTATTAAAAACAAAACTGAAATTGGAATAACTTCCGAATAACCTAAAATAACGATGATTTCATTTAAAATATTATTAATGTCTTTATTTATTATTTAAATATGTCTGAAAGATATGAATATTCAGATAATCCAACCGGTTTGTTTGTAGAGAGTTATTTTAGCACTACGTGGGTTCCTTGGCTTGGACTAGATTATGGGTATGAACAAGTACTATGGGAAGAAAATTCTCTAAACTATAGAGTATAGCCAACCTTTGGTTAGTGGGTGTTAGAGGTTGTTGGGAATATATATTTAAAACATAAATTTATTTCCCAATAAATAAAAAGAAAGTTTTAATAGCATTTAAGTTTCTTAAATGAAAAAATTAATTTTGTTAACATTAATTTTGACCGTTACATATTTCTGGTTTTTAATGGTGTTAACTCCACCATAATAACATTTTTTAATAACATTTTAAATGTTTTGAAACTCTTGACTATAAATCAGAATTTTGGTTGGAAAAACAAAAAAAAGAGAGATGAATGTTCTTTAATATTTTAGTTTTTTGATGTAAAGAATTGGGAAAGTTGTAGAAGCCTTTTTCTTACGTGAGAGTTTTCTATTATGTCTCTTGAGTTTATTAGAAAATGAATTTTTGTGAGAAAGAAAAACAAGTGTGTGATCATCCTTAGTTTTTCTAAAGAGTTTCTGAGCAAGAATGAAGTATAGAAGTTTCACACCCTCTCAACGTGCAAGAGGGATTGTGTAAGAGATTAATCTCGGCTGTTTTATCCTGGGGATGACGCGTAATTGAAGAACTGCTTGCACAATCTTGGGCAGAGCCGCGAAACGTCTTAAAGAAAGCGACCTAGTCCGCGACTCAGCCATAACAATTATTTCGTGTTTGATTTTTATTTGTTTTGCAGGCATAATTCAGTAATTGTTTCAACAATTTTTAGACGTTTTATTCTATCATGGATACCAAAAGAAAACAATTTCTCAAACGCGATAAGTATCATTGTTTTATTTTGTTTGATATAGTTATAACAGTATATTTTTCTTTAACGTTTGAACATGATGCTTGAGATTTTAGGTAACCTGATACCTAGAGTGAATTTTATGTCTAATATTGGTGAACTAGGATTGTAACATGGTTGATATCTTTTTCATGAGTTTTCAACATAAAATATATATATATATATATATATATATATATATATATATATATTATTGAAGATACACAAACGTTAGAGTTTTATATGCATCTATTTAAATAAAATGAATTGGGTCTTGAAATTTTAACCGAGTGTATTAGGCATCATGAGAATCATCCATGTCAAATTTCAGAATTTTTGGAGTCTGGATAATAATTTTAAAGTATTTTAGAAAACTACATAGAAAAATTCTGACGGGCAGAAAAAGTCATGATTAAATCCGCTTTTCCTAATATTTGTGTGGAAAATTTAAATACATGTGTCACACAAAACATGTAGATCAGGAACTTATATTTAAAACCCATTTTGAAATTTCCAATATGGATATTTAGTTTGAGAGATTTAGTGATTTCAAAATCGTTGTGTATGTTTGTCCAAAATATGAAACATGATACTTGAGATTATAGATGTAAGAAATTACTTTAAAGATCATGTTTTGATTCTAGTACTTCGTACGCTTGTTTTGGTAATGAAAAGAAGGATTATTGTTAGCAATCAAACTAGTGCACCACATATGTTTGATAAAATGCTTGATAGAGAGTTATAAATATATGATGTTATAACTATATAACTTTGAATCTTTGTTTGACACTTAAGAGAAACTTGGAGTATTATATTAGTTGATTTTCAAGTAATTATGTAAGTGTATACCTTCTTATTTTTTGGTATCAAATGCTCACACGTACGTGATTGTAACAGGTGAAAATTCACTTACTTGAGCAAGTTTTTATTTTCCAATGAAATAAAAATTGCGGGAGATTAATCGATATGAGGAGCAATGGGGTTTCTGATTTCTTTGTTGGTGCGCAAAGAATGGACAATGGTTTATAACCAATTGAGGTATGTTTGATGAATTATTTGTAGTTATTGCAGTGATCAAATAATGACATTCTAAATTGAATAAGTTGATTGGTCAATCTTAGAATAAATTTTAGGGAAACAAGATATTGAGAATTATTGTATATGACAATAAACATGTGACTCATATAAGTTTTGAAATTATGAGATGGAATTTTATACGAGCCCAAAAACCGAAATAATTAGAAACCTAGTCAAAACAAATGTGAATATCAACTCTCACCAAGAAATGAACATAATATTGATTATGAGATTATTTGCTATTCTTGCATGGCGTTGCAAGGATATCAAATGTTATTAACAACGCTTTTCAAGCTTAGTTAATGTGACTATGGATAAGGTGAGAGGTTGATATATATTGGTGTTTTACACCATATTTGTTTTGATAGGTTATGGTTCAAAAGTTGAACCTAATCATTTTGAAAGAAAGTGGCGTTGAGATATACTCACATCACTAGGACTTTCGATATTGGTATAGCCTAAAAGTTTACTTTGGGTAGAACAATCTTGTTAAAGATATATCTAGTTTCCAAGATGTTCAACTTGTTAACGACAAGGTGTTCATATCTTGTTATAAACAAGAGTGAGATAAGAAATTTGTTGAATTTGATCATTGCACTGCTACAAATGATAAGTTATGGATAAAATGTTTGAATATAATATTACAATTTTATCATAACATAAATTGAATTTTGAATATTTGAAATATGAGATTTTGTCATGTTTTTTAAGAAATCAATGAGTTAGTGATGAATATGAGCATGTTATATTTTCTTATGAACTTGGTGAATTTTTGAGTAACATGTATGTAATAATCTTACCTAACTCATAAAAGCATGTACATTTTCAAATCTTACGCAACTTGCAATGGTATTGGATGAAATAAAGTATTTGAGAATTTTATAAAGATGCTTCGAGTAACTTGTCTTGATATCAAATATGTTTTTTGAGTAGTGAATATTAGGCAATGTTGCTTTCAAGAAAATTGTTTGAATTTTTCTCTATATTGTGGAAAACGTTTTGGGTTTAGATCGTTGGTTTATTAGTTTTTCACAATTTTTGGGATTTTTGGATATTGTTTTGAAATTCTTGTTTGAGTCAAAAATAGCGGGGGTTCCATACCCTATATTTTAACAGCTCTGATTTAAATTAGAGGAACTAGAAAAATGAAGGTGACAAATAATTCACTAAGAATGAACCTTGGAAAAGCATATATAGTGAGACTAAATTTTAGTCATGAATATTTTGTTGTTGGAAAATAACTTCTTATAGAAAGTAACTTTGTTCTTCAAACTATTAAATCTTTGGCAAAAAGTTTTTATGATCCTATTATTTTTAGACAAGCAAACAGAAAATTGTTGACTCTTGCATTCATGTCGGTAAATAACTTACATGCTTGTTTTGTTGATGTTGTTTCTACAACGTATGATTTGTTATACGCATAAGTAAAAATATATACTTTTGTGTAAGTTAAGGATGAAAATCTATGTAAACCAAGCATGGAAAACTGTGTAGTTTCTACAATAAAAGAAATCATATAAGTTAGATAAGTTATCATTTATATTCTGAAAAACAACTTTAAAACAATTTATAAAATAAAAATTGTTTACTTGATTCATTCGAATGATTTCAGAATTGATGAAAGTGAAATGCACAAAACTCTTTGTTTTGTATGCATAAGTGATTTGTTGATTTTTTTATTCTAACTTATAGGATGAAAATGAAACTGAGAACATGCTTAGTTTGCTATTTGACATGAAAGACTTGAGTGAAGATGGTGTATATTTTTGAAACAATTTTTTTCTTTCTTTGGATCAATTTTCATTTCAATGAAAATATAATTTTTAAAAGAGACAAAAATATATATAGTCTGACTGTAAACAAGTTTTCACTCATTTGGTTTAGTGCTAACGATTTTGAGATTGTGTGTGATTGCACTAGACATGAGTATGGTAGCTCGGTATGCTTCTTTGCTACGTGATTGACTATATATATATATAAGTGTTTTTTGTAGTGGGGGTGTAATATATTGCTTCCATAGTGGGGTTTTTTATTCAGATTTACCAATCCTATTATGGAAAATTGGTAAAATATTGAGAAGGTTATGAGGTGTTTCAAAACACATCTTACGCCTATAAATACACTATCTAAATGGTTACCGCAATCCTTTAAGGATATTGCGAAGTTGATTGGACATCCTTTCAGTTGAATCCTATAAGGGATGGAGCGATTCGATCCTCTAATAGATAGAGGAACAGACATATTAATCCAATGTGATAGTACCACGGCTATTGCATGAATTGAGAACGTAACGACAACTATAAGAGTTGATTCTATGAGAATATGGATTATGTAGTGTCTGAAAAGAGTATTTGTTAATCCTTTGACGAAAGGATTAATAAGAAGGTGTGAATACATCTTATGGGATGAGGTTGATGCCCATTGAGATGGAGTCATTTATGATGGATACCCAACCTATAAATAGGTTCAAAGGGACTAGACGAAGTCATTGATGATATGGAGATGCGAGAATCATGATTTTGAAGAATTCATCCCACGGCATGACATCCTGAAACGAGTAAAGGTTGAGTTTAATTTTTTTTTTTTTTTAATTTTAAACTCTTAATGATGTTTATATCTCTATTTAGAGTGGGGTACTTTCAGGAGTACTCTTGATAAACTCACTTATATGAATGTGAAAGTGTGGCCGCTTTCTATGAGAATATGAGCAGTTCTCTAGATCATTCATTAAACTGGGATACAAGCGTAGGGCCGTAATGTGCTGACTTTAGACTTTACACTAGTATAGTCGTGTGTGTTAAGTAATCTTTTTATCTCCTAGAGTTCAAGACTTATGTTCACTATATGGCCAGATTTTAAGAGAGCTTATTAACACTACGTAAAGGTTCAAGTCGCCAGACACCTTTTCTTATGCACAACTCTGTATGTTCTTGCTCAATGTTTTTAAAATATAAGTGGGGGATTGTTGGGAATATATATTTGAAACATAAATTTATTTCCCAATAAATAAAAAAAAGTTTTTAATAGAATTTAAGTTTCTTAAATGAAAAAATTAATTTTGTTAACATTAATTTTGACCGCTACATATTTCTGGTTTTTAATGGTGTTAACTCCACCATGATAACATTTTTAATAACATTTTAAATGTTTTGAAACTCTTGACTATAAATCAGAATTTTGGTTGGAAAAAAAAAGAGATCAATGTTCTTTAATGTTTTAGTTTTTTGATGTAAAGAATTGGGAGAGTTGTAGAAGCCTTTTTCCTACGTAAGAGTTTTCCATTATGTCTCTTGAGTTTATTAGAAAATGAATTTTTGTGAGAAAGAAAAACAAGTGTGTGATCATCCTTAGTTTTTCTAAAGATTTTCTGAGCAAGAGTGAAGTATATAAGTTTCACATCCTCTCAACGTGCAAGAGCGATTGTGTAAGAGATTGATCTCGGCTGTTTTATCCTGGGGACGACGTGTAATTGAAGAACTGCTTGCACAATCTTGGGAAGATTCGCGAAACGTCTTAAAAAAAGCGACCTAGTCCGCGACTCAGCCATAACAATTGTTTCGTGTTTGATTTTTATTTGTTGTGCAAGCATAATTCAGCAATTGTTCCAACAGATGTTTTCAAAATGATGTAGCCGAGAAATAATTATAAGAAACTGGGTTCCGTTAGTTTTAATATTTTTATTTTGTGAGTGGTGGATCCAAAAATCTAGTAGTAGGAAACTCGGTTTCTGCTGCCATATCATCAAACACCAAATTACTTCCTCTTTCTTCTTCTAGTTCTCGATTTGGCTACAAATCTTAATTATAGCAAAAAAAGAAAAAAAAAAGTTGACCATAATATTGTTCTTAGAATTAACGGCTGTGAAAAGAAATTATTGGGAGGATTTGACTTACCATCTTTGGATGATAGAAGTTCCTGATTGCTTATTTGCCTATCTCATAAGACCAAGCACAATGGTTGTGCATTTCCCTTAGATGTAGCTTAATTAAAGCTAAGAAAAATGCGTATGAAGGCTACCTCATTATGGGTGAGGGGCAACTCTTAGCTTAACCAAACATAAATTGTGTTTCCGTGCAAATAGTGTAAAACGGATACTAAGTATCCCTATAGGAAATAAAAAATGAAAAAGAGAAGTAGGAAAACTAAAAAAGAGTTTTGGGAAATAAAAAAAAAATGAAAAAAATAAGTATTAGTATAAAACAGTGAAAACCAGAAACGGATACTCAACACTATTAATATTGCACGATAATTGAATATTCCATAGAGTAATTTTTTTTTAAGTTTCTGTGTGATTTCTCTTAGCTAAAGGATGATGCGATCTGATCAACTTTAAAATGTAGCTAAGAGTTTTCTCCATATTTAAGAGATACAAAAAACCATAGTAATCGAGTTCGATACAATTAAGTTATGGCGAAGAGAAATCGCTTATCAATGTGTTTGGCCTTCACAATAAATATAAATGTTTATTTACCCATGAATCATACGAAATTCGGTAACCTCGTGGTAACCTTGCAAACTTAACTACGAAAATGCTACACCCATCGTCGTATATCCCGTGAAAAATCCCGACAAGAGTTCTAACAGTCTGTGGCAACCTTTTAACATTTGGATTGGTGACGAGTGAAAGTGGGGCCTACGAAATTATTTCCATAGAGATTTTTATCGAGATTTCCCGTTGATAAACCTAGCATTTTTTATTTTTTTTTTGGTAAGCAAAGACCTTCAAAAAGGCTAATGGTCCTCCTCAACTGTTGGAAGGATCCACACAGGGGGTTTAGACCACTACATGGAAGAATTGTTTTGTTTTGCCCATTGAGAAAGCTCATGAGCAGCAGAATTACCACTTCTAGGATGAAAACTAAAGATACAAGCAGATAATTTGGAAGAAAAAAAAAGAATGTCTTTAAAGATAACATCCGTCCTAGAGTCTCCATCGAAATTCCCAGCTGAAAATTGATCGATGAGAGCTTTTGCATCACTTTCTACAATGATGTGAGAGAGATTTTGTTCCACATCTTTCTTTAGAACTGCCTAGATGGCCCTTGCTTCAACTTCATCAACAGAGTGAACATCAAAGACTAATGAGGCACAAAAGGTTGCTTTTCTTGAGAAATCACGCATCACATACCCTGCACCATTAGCTCCATAGAATCATCAAAGGCACCATCAGTATTGCATTTAATCCAACCAAAAGAAGGAGGCATCCATTTATCACTAATACTGACATGTATGGTGGAAGAAGTGGTCAAACTGGGATTTCTAGAATTCCTAGTGAGGAGCATAGCTCTAGCTAAGACAGCAGTGAAATTTTCTCTAATGTCTTGGAAAATGAAGTTGTTTCTGCTGGTCCAGAGAGACCATAAGATAGCCACAAAGAGACGTTGATTGTCCTCAGACAATTTAGACTGATGGTCAGTTAACGAAAAAAGAAGCCAATCTAAAAAAGATTTATTCTGAAAAAATTGAGTATTAATGTTGAACTCAGAAATGAACCAAACTCTACTAGCAAAGGAGCAAGTGACCAAAGCATGCATAATAGTTTTCTGAGGATCAGAACATCTAGGACAATCCACACTATGCATAGGCATTCTAGTATGGAGAATGGTTCTGGAGGGCAAGGCATTTCTAGCTGCTCTCCATAAAAAGACCTGAATTCTGTAAGGCACTTTAACTTTCCAAATGCACTTCCAAAGATTTTTACAAGGGGAAGGCCTAAGGCCTCTGAGCCCCAAGTAGGCAGATTTAGAGGAAAATTTGCCATTTTTTGAAAGATCCCAAGCCCTCCTATCAGGAGTGCAAAGCTGGCTTAAGGGAATGGAGATAATCTTCTGAACAGAAGCATTATCAAAATGGGTATTTAGTCTAGACACATCCCAACTTCTGGTTTGGGAATCAATGAAATAAGCAACTTTAATACTAGGATCAGGAGGAACAAGAGGGTTGGGTGTGGCAGAACCTTGAGAGGGAATCCATTTATCACACCATGGGTCAATAAATTGACCATCCCCAACAATCCAAGAAATAAAGGGCTTTATAAGCTCCTTGATAGCATGCAATTGTTCCAACAGAGGTGTTCAAAATGATGTAGCCGAGAAATAATTATAAGAAACTGGGTTCCGTTAGTTTTAATATTTCTGTTTTGTGAGTGGTGGATCCAAAAATCTAGTAGTAGGAAACTCGATTCCTGCTGCCATATCATCAAACACCAAATTACTTCCTCTTTCTTCTTCTAATTCTGGATTTGGCTACAAATCTTAACTATAGCAAAAAAAAGAAAACAAAAAAAGGTTAACCATAATATTATTCTTAGAATTAATCGGCTGTGAAAAGAAATTATTGAGAGGATTTGACTTACCATCTTTGGATGATAGAAGTGCCTGATTGCTTATTTGCCTATCTCATAAGACCAAGCACAATGGTTGTGCATTTCCTTTGGCTGTAGTTTAATTAAAGCTAAGCAAAATGCGTATGAAGGCCACCTCGTTATGGGTGAGGGGCGACTCTTAGCTTAACTAAACATAAATTGTGTTTTCGTGCAATTAGTGTAAAACGGATACTAAGTATCCGTATAGGAAATAAAAAATAGTTTGGGGAAATAAAAAATAAAAAAGAGAAGTAGGAAATAAAAAAGAGTTTTGGGAAATAAAAAAAATATGAAAAAGATAAGTATTAGTATAAAACAGTGAAAGCCAGAAACGAATACTCAACATTATTAATATTGCACGGTAACTGAATATCTCGTAAAATAATTTTTTTAAAATTTCTGTGTGATTTCTCTTAGTTAAAGGATGATGAGATCTGATCAACTTTAAAATGTAGCTAAGAGTTTTCTCTATATTTAAGAGACACGAAAAATCATAGTAATCGAGTTTGATACAATTAAGTTATGGCGAAGCGAAATTGCTTATCAATGTGTTTGGCCTTCACAATAAATAGAAATGTTTATTTACCCATGAATCATACGGAATTTGGTAACTCCATGGTAACCTTCCAAACTTAACTACGCAAATGCTATACTTATCGTCGTATATTCCGTGAAAAGTCTCGACAAGAATTATAACAGTATGTGACAGCCTTTTAACATTTGGATTGGTGACGAGCGAAAGTGGGGCCTACAAAATTATTTCCATAGAGATTTTTATCGAGATTTCCCGTTGATAAACCTAGCATTTCAATTTAACTATACTTCACTTTAATATACTTTCTAGATAATGATAAATCATGCATCACCACCGCATCCCTTTCGCTTGAGAGCTCGTTGAGATGTCTGAAAGTTAGTTAAAATGTCCAAATCAAGTGCTTTTATTAATTATTAAATTAAGGTTATACCATATTAGAGAGTTTATTAGTACGTATGTCTAGAACTACACTCATGATTACAAAAGTATTAGTAGCTCTCGTCCATCAAATTAAAATGCTTTCGCATAACCCTCTTTGACAGTATATGGCTTTTAGAGAATTTATTCGAAGCGTTTTTCTCATTATAATTATTACGACGGTGATCATATTATTACTGTATAACTATAAACATCCTATTTCTTAATTGATTGATTAACTACTTTTTCCCCTTTTCCGTATTAAGAATTTACTGTTGACCGACAGTTTGAACAGATAATTTGGTTCCCATCACAATTATTGTTTGGTTTGGGCCGTTTGGCCGACTACTTCCATTGATGAGGGGGTATGTTTACACATGTAACTTGGATTGTGAGGATCTCGAGTATTAATTGTACTACATGTGATTGGGTACCAAATGTCTAATAAATGTTATGATTTGTATTCTTTAACTTTTTTCGTCCAAGTGATGCATTTAGAACATGATTGACAAAGAAATCCTAGTTAACAACGATTTTGGATCCATTTACTTAATGGCAATTGGTTCTGATTTGGAAATTCTCAAATCCAACACTTATAAATTATAATCCTAGTTAGAGCATCCGATGGATGCTAAAAAACTTAAAGATGCCAAAAAGCTCAACTTAGTTACAACTAAAGCATTTTGGTAAAATGTACACCGATAAACTTTTGATATAGCTGGACGGAGGCGTTATATACGCCTGTAAATCAGAAAACCCGCCCTAGCATCAAGCGCACTTTTAAAGTAGTAAGCCTGGCCGAAAACCTTTTGTGGAGTGGGAGGAAGCCAGGCTCACTTTAAAAATGCTTGGCGAGGATTGATTCTTAAACTAGGTTATATCAGAGATCCCAAGAATAATTGGAATGATAAAATACAATGGTGCAGCAATAATTTCATAGGATCTTCTTGCTTAAGCAGAATAAAGAAACTTACTTTTAGTGGATTTATTTATCATATCTGGAGAGAAAGAAATGGCAGGATATTTCGTTCTCAATTCAATTCTGCTGATTGGTGAGTACGTTTATTGTTCAGGATATCAGATTTAAAATGACTGCTAAAGTTCACAAAGCTGAAAACAAGCCTCGGGCTAGATGGTTCTTGAATAGATGGAAGGTTAATTGTACTTTTACTCATCCTGAGATAATTCAGTGTACTTGGTTATATCCTAACCCTGATGATATTATGCTGAACTCTGATGGATCATTGAAAGATGAAGAAGGCAGCTTTGGAGCTTTGCTCAGGGATGATCAAGGAGGAGTAGTGGATGTTGTTCATGGTATTGGTAAGCCTATTTCTGTCTTAGCTCATGAAATGCAAGGAGTTGAGTTAGGTTTAAAGATGGCTATCCGTAAGGAGCTATTTAAAATCCATGTAGTTGTAGATTCTATGGCTGTTTTTAATATTCTCTCAAACCTAGAGATAGTTCCTCCCTGGAATGTTATTCAGATATGGAGACGTATCAAAAAACTGAAGACTAGATTTGTGCAGTGGACAGTCTCTCATTGCTTTAGAGAGACTAACAGAGCAGCTGATTATTTGGCAACTGAAAAGGTTGAGAGTATGTGGGAAGAGATTAGGAATGAAGATTTCACTACTGATTTTAAGGAGATATTGGCTGCTGATAAGAACCAGGAGGTCTATGAGCGAAGGAAGAAGGCTTCTGTTTAGTTTGTCCTTTGTTTCTTTGCTCTTGTCTTTGTCTTTTTTTTTCTCTTTCTTTTTGTTTTGGTTTGGGTCTCCTTAACCCAGCTTATCGTGTCAAAAAAAGAAATCTATAACATTTGGATTGATAACGGGTGATAGTAGAGCTAAAATGATAAAACGCTACCTCCGGTGTTTCCAATAACATTAAGATTACAAAGGTGGATATGTTTGTTGCCCCTGTAATGTTGAATTTAGAAGTTAATTAAAATGCAACTAATTTGAAATTAATAGACGTGTTTGTTGAAATCCCAAAATTTGTACCACTGTTGTATTCGTGTTCTCCAGCCTAATTTGACATATATTTCGTGGATAAGTTTTTAGAATACACTTCTTTGTGTTCCAAAAATACACTTGTTTTGTATTTGTGGAAACAAAATTCGCTAAAGCAATTAATAAGAAAAAAACGTGTCATCATATAATTTGTCCCCCATGCACCATCAAAACTTCCCCTCCTAATTGCTCCCTTGTTAAACAGTCTGCATAAGTTGCCATTGTTTTAATAGTTTTACCTATTACAAACTGTATTAAATTGGTAATAGTTAAGGATTCTCAAATTTTTGAAAAATTTCATGAATCAATTGCATGAGATTCTGCCCTTGTCTCTGAAAAACAAAAAACCTAGTTAGTAATTTGACATGCGGCAAAAGTCCAGGGTTGATTTTTTTTTGGATAGTATTCGTCTTCGTGGTTCAAAGATAATTCAGTATCATGTTAGTACAAATATAATCCAATTTGGTAACTTGAGTTTGGCATAAATATTAAAAATAAATGAAAAGAAATAACCTTTTTTATACTACCTTCGTCTCGTTAAAAGTGAGTTTTTCATTTTTCAAATTTCACTTGTTTTGAGTATATTATAATTTTAGTGAAAGGTTATGATCCATTGACATGGTAATTTTCACACAAAATTTACCCGGGGAAAAAAGATCCAAACGCAAACAATAGTGAGTATTATTATGTGTAGGCTTCCATTGAACGTATTTTTGACTAATTAGTTCAATCATAAAGCATTCAAATTCTTGTCATGGCATTTTACCAATTTCCAAGCATCTCATATCTTTCTGTCTAAAAAGTAATTCCTTTTCAATGAGCATATCCTTCTTGTGACATTTTATTCTAAAAGAGCAATGGGCATGTCGTTTTGACTGACTGAACATGATGGATAAGTTTCTTTCCAACTCCTTCTCAAAACCTAAAATAACACTCACCATCATTAAAGCGAACTACTCAGATCTAGTCCATTTCGGGCTAAGTCTGAGCACGTTTTTTTTCTTTTTTTTTTTCTTAGATAGCTATTGCTTTAGGTTATATTTGTTTAAGTTTTTGTTTCAATCTCCATTGTTTTTAGGAGATTTTTATGGTGTTCTTGTGGGCGTCTTGTCCTTTTTGTTTATGTCTTATCCTTTATGGAGATTCTCTATGCGGTCTGCTCTCATGGCGTTTTTTTGTGGTTTCTCAAGCTCTGCAAATCGGATGAAAACTAAGTCAACCCAGTTTTAATTTTTTTTCAATTATGCATCCTTGAATCATCGTCCCTTAAGTTCGATTTGATTACTTTGTTCTTTTCTTTGTTTTGCTAATATTTCTTTTCCTTTATAGCTTGTTAATTTTAATTATAATCATTGCTTCTCATTCATTAGCACTCGTCTTTTCTTACTTCCCTCTTCTCCTAATTCTCTAATCTTATAATGTTCATTTGTTTACATTAAGCTCTCTATCTTGGATTCATCTTTTCTAAACGAACCTTTCATTAAACTGTTATTTTGTAATCTATTTCCTGATATGGGTTTTTGATTCTTTTTGCAGGTCCCTCTGGTTGACTAATGGATTTCTTCCTATATTGGATTTTTGTGTTCAGCACATCTTTGATCCTCAAGACAGTATTGCCATCACCGGCTATATTGCCTACTTCAGTTCCACCCTATGATGCTATATTGCATACTCATTATGTTTCAGCTCTGAGCTTTTCTTAATATGAGAATTATCAATCTCCCCCGATTCAAATTTTTGAAGCCATTATCTACCGGTCCTATACTTGGATTAACACACCGATTCACAATCAAAAAATTCAAAATTCAATTTTTTCCCCCTATCTCTCCCCGTAATTTGTGGAGTCATCAACTTTTATCGGATCTCATGCAAAAACGGAATAACAGAAAATATTCAATTGGTTTTCAAAAATATTCTGCTCTTTTTTTAGGAAACAAATTATTTGTTATACTTCTTCTTTAGGAAATACCCTAAATATAAAAAGTGATAACTTGGTTAGTCGATACGAATCAAAAAACTACCCAAACCCTAGCAGTAAGTTCTTCAGAAGAAAAATGGTGGAAAGCAATAACAACTGTGTCAAAACCATCACTGCAAAGATGAAGAGTACATCCATCAAAGTTGGACGAGGAGCTATCGGTTCTGCAAATAATCTAAATGAAGCCGCAACCTCTTGGTCCAACATTCTCATTGGAAAGTTAATCACAAAAAATGACAAGATTGAAACTGCTGATATAAAGGAAGAGTTGAATACTCTCTGGAAAACTACAAGAAGAGAGAAACAATGGTTGTGGGAAAATACTTATTTGTGTTCAAGTTCAACTCTGATAAGGATAAAAATGATGTCCTTAAAAAGTCACCATGGAATGTCCAAAGATGTTTACTTGCTCTACAAGACTATACAACTGGTGTAGCGTACACAAATTATGTGTTCAGAAAACAGGCGTGGAGTGTGCAATTTAAGGGTCTGCTACTTGAGCATCATCATGTTGCGGTAGTTAATGAGGTTATTGAAGATCTAGGGAAAAAAATTCAACTGATCCAACAAACTGCAGACCAAGTTCATGTAACATGATTACTGCGAGAATTGAGATCGATTTAACGGAGCCATTAAAGAGAGGAGAATGGTGGAATTCAAATCATGGTGAACATGTCTGGATTAGGTACCATTGGTTGAAACAACCCCATAGTCTGTGTGATAAGTGTTATATTATTGATCATGATGATGATATATGTGAAGAAGTAGCTGAACTACTAAAAGAAAGAGCTATGACTGTTGAAGAATATGAAGAGCATTGCAAGAACAAGGACAAAGCTGGAAAAGAAGTGGAAAGCGAGCAAGTGAGCATTGAACCAGAAAGTGTAAACATGACTGAAGCTGAAGAGGAGAGAACTGCAAAAAAAAGCTAGAAACCAAAATATGCAAGATAACGGATCCAATCCATCTATTCAATGACCTATTATAGCTATGCATGGTGGGGTTATGAGCGATATAACTATAAAATCAAACGCTGAAACTATGTTTGGGGTGGAAACTGGAGGAAATGAAAAGATTGATACTGACGCAAAGAAAAATCATGTGCTTAACCTAGAGGACCATGCAATTGAGGTACAAAACTTTTTTCTCTCGATTTTTATCTGCTCATATCCTGTCTTTTATAAAACTTGTTTTGCTAAGCTTTTACTGAGTTTCTGTACGCATCACTTTGTAATTTGGGTGCCTATAAGTTATTTTCATTGCTGGTTTACTGCTAACTGGACTTTAAAAATGAGGATTATTGCTTGGAACAATCAAGGGTTTGTCAACAAGAAAACCAGAGATCATCTTAAAGATCTTATTGTTAGATATGACCCAGATATAGTTTTTATCTCAGAAGCAAAAATAGGTGAAGATAAAATGAAAAAACTAGTTAGGCCATATAAATTTCCAAATAATAAGTTACTTTCATCTAGAGGTTTAGCTGGTGGTCTTATTCTTTTATGGAAAGATGGATTTCACTTCAATATTGTCAATTGGGATTCTTGGATTATTAACTGTACCGTGCAGGATGATCCTTATAAGCCAGAATGAATTCTTACATGTATGTATGGAACTTCTTATCCTAACAACAAAGAAAGGCAGTGGTCATAAATAAAAGATTTAAGTACTTCTATACAGCAGCCTTGGGTAGTTATTGGATATTTGAACTTGGTTTTTCATAATGAGGATAGAATTTCTTCTAATAATATTGGAAGGGTTTCTTATAATACTTCTCGTTTGTTCTCCTCGTCTTCAAGGGATTCCCCTTATATTCAACTAATTCATGAGGCTTGTTTGGATGATATGAGTTATACTGGAAGGTATTTTACATGGTCTTCTAATGTGCATGGTACTGGAATTCGTAGATCTAGACTCGACAGAGCACTTACAAATATAGATTGGGTTATTCGCTTTCCTGATGCAAAGCTTATTCATCTGCCTCAGCTTGGATCGGATTATTGTCCCATCATGCTCGATTCCTCTTATAATGATGGAGACAAGAAAAGAAATTGGAAGTATTTCCAATGCTATGAAAGAGATGATTCTTTAAAAACTGAAGTGCAAGCTTCTTGGAATCATCAGATAAATGGTTCAGATGCTTATAAGTTATCTAAACGACTTATTATTGCAAGAAGATATATATCCAAGTGGAATAGAGAAAAGTTTGGAGATATTCAAAACAATATTTTCTTACTTCATCAACAGATTGAAGCAGTTCAAGAAGGCAGTCAAGATAGTAATACAACAATTCAGATTCAACAATTGGAAACTCAAATTGAACATTGGCATCAAGTACAAAGTGAGTTTTGGGGGCAAAAAGCAAGAGATGAATATTATTTAGAGATGGATAGGAATACAAAACATCATCATGCAATAGCAAACAAAAGAAGGTCAAGAAGTAATATTTTGGCACTTAAGGATGGAAATGGACATTGGTGCACATCAAGAAGTGAGCTAGAAAACTTACTTACTGAACATTATGGGGCTCTGCATACAACCATCACACCAGTAAGAAATGATCAAATATTACAATGTATCCCAACTACTATCATTGCAGCAGACAACATGGAGCTGATGCGCATGCCAGATGATGTGGAGATTTTCAGAGCTTTGAAGAGTATGAAGTCTTGGAAAGCACCTGGACCTGATGGATTTCCACCAGGCTTTCTCAAATCCCATTGGGATATTATTGTGAAAGACGTTATTAACATGGTACAACAATTCTTCCGTACAGGTTGCTTACTCAAGAATTTAAATGCTACTAACATCTCATTAATCCCGAAGACAAAAAATAAACAGTTTTCATCCGATCTAAGACCCATTGCTTTATGCAATACATCTTACAAAATAATTTCCAAGATGATGTCATTCAGAATGAAGAAATTAATGAGAAAGATAATCTCTCCACTTCAAGCAGCGTACGTACCAGGAAGACAGATCACAGATAATATTCAACTAGCTCAAGAGATCATGCATATAATGAAGGATAAGAAGACAGATGAAAAGTACTTAGCTCTTAAGCTGGATATGTCTAAAGCCTTTGAAAGGCTTGAGTGGTCTTTCATCAAGGATGTAATGGTTCAAATGGGTTTTTGTCTGGAATGGTGTAACCTCATTATGCAATGTATCACAACCACTAAAATTTCAATCTTGTTGAATGGAACTCCCTGTGCTGCTTATCAACCATCAAGAGGGATACGTCAAGGTGATCCTGTGTCACCTTATTTATTCACCATTACAATGTAGGCTTTTTCTAGACAATTATATCAGGCTGAACAACAACAGTGTATAGAGGCATCAAAATATCACCTACAACTCCTTCCATCTCACATCTTTTTTTCGCGGATGACTGTCTTTTATTCATGAAGGCTGATCTCCACAATGTGTTGAAGATTATCACAGAATTTGGTGCTGCATCAGGACAGATGGTAAATTTCAACAAGTCTTGTGTTCATTTTAGTGCTCATATGTTTCAAAGATTTTGCAGATTATTAACAAGAAGATTGAAGGTCCCAAATATGCAGGCAGATGAAAGATATTTGGGCATACCTCTCATCATTGGTACAAACAGAAAAGAAAGCTTCTCACATATTCTAGACAGAGTTAACAACCGTCTTACTGCATGGGATGGCAAAACTATGTCACAAAGTGGAAAATCTCTTATGATCAAAAATGTTACCAACACAATACATACTTACTTAATGAGCTTCTTTCAAATCCCAATTGATATCCTCAATAAGATAGAAGCAGCTCAAAGAGACTTCTGGTGGGGTTTTGAAGATAAAAAAAGGTACGTATGTTATCTCCTGGAAAAATTTGGGACTACATAAAAACGGTGGTAGTCAAGGTTTTAGGAATCTGAAAATCTTTAATCATTAGTACGTGCTGCTTGGAGAGTTTGCACAAATACAGAATCACAATGGGGGAAAGCTATACAAGCTAAATATTTCCATTATACAAGACTTCTTCATGCTAATATAAGAACGAATTGCTCATGAGATTGGAATGAAATTCAAAATCAGATTAGTTTCATAAAGAGAAATAGTCAGTGGAGGTTAGGGAAGGGAACTAAGATAAAAATCTGTTTGGATATATGGGTGATAGGGCTTGATCATCCTCCAATACCAAGAGAGGAAATTGCAGACAGTGAGTCTCATATTTGGGTTCAAGAGCTAATACTTCATGATAGAAGACAATGGAATTCTGATCTGCTGAGACACTTATTTGATGCACCAACAAATGATAAAATATTAGGTATGAGAATAGCAAACACTGCTGAAGATAAGTTAGTTTGGAAGCTGACTAAAAATGGGAATTTCACTCTTAAGTCAGCTTACAATAAGTTGCATGAACAAAGCTTGGGTGTTGTGCAAGTTTCTCTTACAGTACGAGGCACTAATATCAGATGGAAGGAATTCTGGAGTATTAAAATATGGCCAAGGATAAAACACTTTTTCTGGAAGTGCTTACTCGATATTTTGCCTACAAAAGAGAGGCTGTCAAGGAATTGCCAGTATATCAACAGACAGTGCCCTCTTTGCAATCAACATGATAAAACTATGATGCATGTGTTATTCACTTGTCATTTCTCAAGAGCAGTCTGGATGCTCATCCCAGGGGGCTCGTATGTTTTAGCTGGAATCCATAATAATATAGGGGCCATGTTTGAAAGTTGGATGCGACTGAGTTTACAGCAGAGTCTACCTAATAACTGGCTTTGTTTGGCAATGGTGGTGTCTTGGACCATATGGAACACAAGATGCGATGTTAACTTTCAGAATCTGAAAGTTGAACCACAATCAGTATCCAGAAAGGCTTTGAGCTTTTCTCTGTACTTGGAAAATCTCTACAGCAGACAATCTAATCACAATACTTTAGCTGCAGAACCTTTGCATGTGGGGAAACATTGGAAACACCTGCAGCTCCCTTTATTAAAGTTAATTGTGATGCTTCATATGACCCAAATACATGACTAACTGGCATTGCTTTGATCTTACGTGAATTTACAGGAACCTGGAGAGGAAGCTTCTCCAAATGCTATGCAGGAATAAGGAGCTCGGAGCAAGCAGAATGTTTAGCTTTTTATGAGGAGTTACATGGAGCATGGAATTGCAGATTACACACATCATAATAGAGACAGACCTGCAAGGTATTGAAGGCTATATAAACAAGGCTGCTCAAAGGATTTCCTGGGAAAGTGAAACTATTCTGCTAGATGCTATGGATAAGCTTTGTTCTTTTAATAGATGAGAATGTCTTTTTGTCCCTAGGAAATGTAATAAACCTGCTGATGTTCTTGCAAAACATAACATAAACTTTAGAGTAAACAGGGTTTGGCTAGATATCCCCCCTGATTTCATTGAGTCTCAGTTATTGTCAGACAATTCTCTTCATTCAAGTTAATAAAATCCTCATCTTTGCATCAAAAAAAAAACAACCAAGTGATCAAGATTCAAGACTTTGAGCATATTAGTCTCATATTTTATGAGAAGATCTCTTTTACAAGAAGAAAAAAAACCTTATCTAAATGATTGGATTATAATCCCAAAACCATTCTTTCAATCTTCGGATTGCTTGGTACTCTCTTGGTAGTTCGTTACTTCTTTTCACGAATTACTCTTGTTAGTACCTTTAATTGCATTTCGATCTTTGATCTTGATGTTCTTGGAGTCCATATAATCTCTATTTTATCATGAATGAAACTTTATAAGATTTATCAAAAAAGAAAATGACTACATCTCTCCTATAAAAACCTTTTCAGGCAAACTTTAAATTTCCGCTACTCGCTACATAAAACTATGAGTGCAACATTGAAAATCCTCGGCCAAAATCACCAACACATGATAAAATTTTGGTATTTTTACCTGATAATGTACATGTAACATGTTATCAAATATATATTACCGTTGTCTCACAAAAATATAGGAAAAACTAGAAAAGCAGCAGAAGACTCATTTTTATGGGTTGAAGGGAGTATCCCTTATCAAAAAAAAAAAGGGAGTATCCTATAGTAAATTGGCACTACCATCCTCGCTCCAATTTAAAGAAAATAACACCTATCCAAAACTACACATAATATCGTGATTTTTTTATTATCATTATTTTTTTTTTTGGTATGCATAATATCCTGAATTTCGAATGCTGATGAGAGAAAATTTTGAGTATTTTGTTATCCATTCATAGGCCCAATAGATGACGCATTAAATCCATGGGTTGTTTAGCTCTTGCAATCAACGTCTTTGATGTAATGATAGGCATAACATCCACAATCTTACTTCACAAGTCCGTTTTACGTTCAATGGCCGATATTATTTTCAAGCTTATTACAGGGCGGCATGGTTTATCAGAGGGGTGGTATTCTAATATGACAAAAAGGGTCATTACATGATCATTTAAGGTGTCCCCTATCAAAAAAAAATGGAAATGACAAATTAACCCTCATTATTGATAACCTAGTTTAGTGATGATAATCAAGTTTAGTGCTAATGATTAATTTCACTTATATTAACTCAAAATCAAAACAAAATCAGATTTTTAGAGTTAAAAAAAAGTTCAGAGGAGAAGAAAAAGAAAAACTTTTGTGATAATTGTGAAACCCTAGATTTTGATTCACTCAACCAAAATGAGTGATTCCAGTGACCCGGTATACTTCTAAATTAGTTCCCATTAGCTTTTTCTCGCTCAAAAT
Organism: Papaver somniferum; assembly: GCF_003573695.1. Classification (NCBI taxonomy): domain Eukaryota; kingdom Viridiplantae; phylum Streptophyta; class Magnoliopsida; order Ranunculales; family Papaveraceae; genus Papaver; species Papaver somniferum. Next base: position 86,177,787 of record NC_039362.1, read on the forward strand.
TATCTAAAGTACGTAACGAAATCAAAACTTTTAAATTTTCAGAAGAACTTACGGTTGCAATTTTGCTCGTGACCAACCGTAACTCTTAGTTACGGTTCGTAAGTCATCGAATACCAACCGTAACTGGTTAAATTTGGGGAAGATCCAATCGTAAAACCAGTTAAGGTTAGTAATTAAATTTGGACAACAACCGTAACTAAATTACGGTTGGTAACTAATGAATTGAGACCAATCGTAACTACCCTACGGTTGGTGTGTCAACTTAACTTTTGAACCGTAAATCATTATTTGATAAATTCTTAAGACACATGATTATTTACGGTTGGTATGGTTCTTTGAGTAACAAACCGTAACTCAATTATGGTTGATAAATATGATGCAAATACAAACCGTAGCTGAACATATTTCTCAAAACTAAGAACTTACGGTTGGTATTTGAGTTAAAACCAACCGTAACATCAACCCAATCTACAGTTACGGTTCGTATTGAGTTATTACAAACCGTAACTCACATGCAACCATAAATTTGAATTTCAATTTTCATACAAAACCCTAATTTTTGATACAAAATTAACTTAAATCCAACACGACAGACTAAACCCTAACTGGGTTTTTCCAAACATTTTTCAAATCGTCGATTAATCGAAGACGATGAAAATTTCAGTTTTAATGGAGGTTACGGTTGATGGAGGAGAAGAGAAGATGAAGAAAAAGATGAAAAAAAACTGATTTGATTTTTTCAGATTCATTAGGTTTAAAAAAAATTGATTTGATTTTGGTTGATTTAAGGTGAAAAGGGTAATCTAGTCAATTTACATCCCCTTTAGGACATCCCCTAACCAACTAAAGGGACATTACTATCACAATGCCGCCCCTCTAATAAACCATGCCGCCCCTATAATAAGCTTGATTATTTTACACCAAGAAAATTGCATCTTCACATCATCACTGGATATTATTTCAATAACCGACCAATCTTTATCACCCTTTCCCCTATATATATTGATTCTTCTGCGGATCAAATGTTTCCATAAGATTCTAAAGGAAACCTGTTTTGAGGCATACTAGATTTTTTTGAGACATACTAAATAATGTCAAAATAGGGTCACTAAATAAAAAACAACATCACCCCTTATCCATCCTTTTTTATAATGACATAACTACCCTTATATAATTACTGTTAATGATTATGATTAAATTTGATTAATTAGGAATTTTAAGGATTGATTAAAAATTAAATTATTAGTGTTAAATTAGTAGAGAGATCAAATTTATGTGAGTTGGAATTTTTGATAGGAAGAAGAAGAAGTGAAAAAAACTTGGGTTTTGGGATTTTAGTGATTAGAAGTGATCAAAATGTGTGATTCAAATCAGAGGTAGAATTCTATACGAGGTTTAATGTCCTTTTTATAAATTGAGTCTATCAAAAAATTGAATTTTTAAAATCCAGATCTACTGACCAGATGAACAGTTCGGCTGATAACTTGTCAGCCGAACTTTACTCTGTAACTCACGAATTTAGGTTCGGCTGATTCAAACAAAATTGTTGTTGGCCGAACCCAGGTGTATTTTCAAAAAACAGAGGTTCGGCTGACAAGTTATCAGCCGAACTTCACTCTGTAACTGACGAATTTAGGTTTGGTTGATTCGAACAAAATCTAGCAAAATCGCATTAGCCGAACATAGTATTTCTCTAAATCATTACTAGGTTCGGCTCATAATTGATATTCCAAGATCAGCCGAACTGATCTTCTGAAAACCCTAATTTCATCTTTGAAATTATATTTTATCGATCAAACAAAATAAAATCAATCAAAAACAAGATGAGTTTGTTACAAATGCATTCTAAAATACATCTAAGAGCAATTGAGATTTGGATTTCGCACTCCAACATCGCTCACTTCGATTCGTGTTTCCTTTGATTGATTGATTACTTGATTGAATTGGAGTCCAAGATGTTTAAGTTTAAAGGTTATTTTGATTTTTGATTTTTGAGGATAAGGGCACTCCAGTAATTAGATTGTTTAAGGATTTATAGGTAATTACATTATCTTTAGACACCCCTTATAAAACCATCCTAGATGGGATAATAAATAAGTATGTCTCAAAAAATTCAGTATGCCTCAAAACAGGTTTCTTCTAAAGTCCTTTCACCTTGTCTTTTGTTACCGTCTTACCGAACAAAAGAACACTGTCATGTTTATACTAAACCTGCTATTACTCGACAAACCAACAACAACAACAACTATTCCATAACAGCAGCTAAGATTTGAAGATCCCTCTGCAAATTCATTGATCTTAGTCTAAACAGGACATCTCAGTTTAGCGCATCCAAGGAACAGTTTTGCTAATCCAAAAAATAAATTATAATCATACATTATGGTGGGTCCTGCATGTTGGAATCTATGGAGCCAAACATTGAACATCAGATACATCATATCTACTTTCCAGGGCATATCTAATCCGACCCTAGCTAACTGGTTCACGCACTAGGCACTCACTACCCCTTCATCATGCACTAACGCTTCATGTTTCTTATTGTGGACCTTACGAGACTCCCATTGTTTATAGGCTAGAAGGGATTCGATCAATTGTGTGCCGTTGGATATATGTTTAGTAGTTCTAATGAATTTCTCCGGTTGTCTTATGTTGACTAAAAAGTGGGATTAGCACATGATTTGTCTAATTGAGTGACGAAGATGATTAGGTGTATTAATAAACTAATCTAAGTCTAGCTAACAATTTAGTCATTCATTTTCAGGGACTCATGGTGCGATCTGTTACCAGAATTTAACTAGCATCTATTTAGTGTCTCCTGTATTATCAAAAAGTCCGAACAGACGGAGTAAAAAATGAAAAAAAAACAGCCAAGACCGTAGTTAGTAAGTTCGCGAATTACACGCGTATAATTCGCGAATCCGTCCGTATCGATCGAATCCGTACGTATCAGCCATATAACTGGAACTCGACTTAGATTCGCGAATTTCTAGCTCAAAATGAATTATACGCGTATTTACGAATTACCGAATCATACAGCCTGTATAATACTTTGCCACATCATCACTAAATTATCATTCTTTATTATATTTTTGACTTTTAAAATTTTACATACACGAATATGATTCCAATACCACCAACATACATATTATTTGCTGATTGTAATTCATCTATCATATATATAGTTCATGTCACTATTAAATTACTGTATCTAAGGAGGGATTATATTAAAAATGACTTTTTAACAGGTTAATATATGCCGAATTTTGTACGCCGAATTCATATGTCTAAAACGAATTATACACGTACATATGCCGTTCTGTATTACTGCCGAATCACGAACCATTGACCGGATTTTTGACCGAATTTGAATTTTATAAATCCGTAAAATACTCGTCTGTATTCCGTTCCGAACGTTTCCCGTACCCCGAATTGCTAATTAGGGCCCAGACTCGATACATGTGGGCCCCTGCTGAACACTCGAGGGGAAGGACCCACTGGGGATCACAAGTTTTGGAAATTTTGTGAAAGGGCGTCTATTTCCATTGTTTTTCCGGCGATTCATCTAGAATTGCTGTTGGATTATTAGGTCCAAACTTTCTTAATGACTATTTTTCTTTTCTTATCAGTAAAATGTTTATCTCATTGCCCTAAATTTGTTTTGAGATTCGAAATTTGTATTTTAAACTTAAGTCGAGTGTTATAACTTAAATCTATCAGGTGACCATTGTCAATACTTCTACGTATTTGAAGAGTTATAAATGTAATTTTATCTTTCTTGATTGTTTTATAAGTGTCGTAGATTTATGGAAATTTCGCGTTGCACTCTTTTCCTCGGCAAGGTTTTTAATGAGGCAACAAAAGTGAGTCCTATTCTTTTCTAAGTTTTTAAAGTTATTTCCTATGTACCTTTTATCAAGCTGGTGCATTAGGTTCACATTAGAGGCATATCCCTGTCTAGGGCAACCTTTAATGAGTTACTCCTAGTCCAAGTCATTTAGCCGGTTTATTTTAATATAAATGGAATTATTCTCAAAACAGTAATAATAATAATTTCATACGTAACTTTAGTTTGTTTTGCGATCTTAGATTTACTACTGAATATCGGAAATTTATTAAGTGACACCAAATTTGTTTCTTGACCGAAATTTACCTATTGTGACCCAACAATTTTTACAATGTAAAAATGTTAGAGCACTGCTCGGTCGAACTCGCAAGCGTTGCTATCTCAAGCTTGTTTGTCAATGTTAGTGATCAAAACTATAAGTCTTGATTTATAATCTACTTATAGTGATGTCTCGGACTAGGATAGATTGTGTAGTTGAGCATTAGACTTCACAACGTTCATCAATTGAAGACGAAGAACTACTAAGGAGAGCTTGTGGAACTTCATCAACAAAAGGTATGTGGACACTAAAACTCATCTATCACTTGAAAAGTCTATTTCTACTCTATCTCCCATATTGAGACAAAAGTCGTATTACTATATAGTATTCGATTATGCACATTTGAGATTTCGAGCTGAGATTAACTCGCTTACATATTTCTCGAAATATGTGTTGGTAAGTTTTCGCTTCAACCAAGTTCATCTTATATTCTTGACGAAAGTAAAAAGATGATCATACGAAAATTGCCAAGTAATATCTTACATGGTTTGTGTGATACAATCATTTGGTGTAGACTTGGAATGTTTCGTTATGATTATTTCAATAACTTGAAAATTGTTGTGATGCTAATAGTGTGTGAAAACGGCTATTGTCATCCTCTAAGAAAGTTCCAATGATTGAAATAGAGTTTAGAACTATTGGATTATAAACATAGTATGCATTCTTGCATTTATGTGATCCATGACCGGAACTATAGTATGCATACTTGTAGTTGTGGAATTCCGTGTACCAAGTACACATACCGCTACGCATACTTGCGTAAAATATAGGTTCGAGAATTTTTGCTGGGTTTTGGAAGTGTACTAAGGTATGCTTAGCCGTTCACATACTGGCGAACCCAAACTCAGACCGGCAGCTTAGGTATGCATGCATACTTGAGTGGTTAAAGTTCTAAAATCGTTTGTTCATGAACTAATACATTTATATATTAAGGAATGCATTTTTTTCAAACCGTGGCTATAATGTTCATGAATTGATTCGAGTGAATCAAACCGATTCTTCTTCAATTGTGTTCTTGTATAATTCTATGAGAATATAGCAATTGAAAAACTCTTTAACTAGTTTCATTTGAGTCATTTGAACTAGTTATGGTTAAGATGAATAAGGTTGATATGAGAGTGCTCATATAGCTAACCTCGGTTAACTACTGTTGAGCCAACATGGTGTACACGTTTAGGTACGGTTACTTAAACCTAAATGAGGGTACATTTCATTTGTGTATAACAAGCTAAGTTTGATCTAACGGTTGTAAGATATTAGCTTGAATCTAATCAAGTTCTCATCTAACGGTGATATTGAATGCTTTGTTACCTAGGTAACTTAGATTGCAAACCCTGATTTAAAAACTATACAAGGGAGAACTCTAGCAACTGGGAAACCTAATCCCCCACACCTCCTGTGTGATACTAGTTGGGACTAGATTCGATTCTCCTTTAACCTTAGGTTTTTCACGAAACCCTGTAGGTTAACGAATTAAAGACTTCATAGGGATTGTGAAGCCAGGCCAAACTATTTTTTATGTAGTTGCATGTTCTGATCTTACTTCTTCAATCGTGCTTTGCTAAGATTTTCTTTACATTTATCTCTGATAGGGAAGATTAAAAGTAGTCACAAACATCTTCGTTTCATTGTTTGTGATTCCACAATATCTTGTTTCGCTACCATACGATGAAGATTATTGTGAGGTGGTTGATAATACTAGGCTGTTCTTCGGGAATATAAGTCTGGTTTATCAATTGGTTCATGTGCACCTTGATTTATCAAAAGACGGAACAAAACTCGTAGGTATTTCTGTGGGAGACAAATTTATCTATTCCAATAGACCTTTCTGTGTGATACAGATATGTTTATCAAGTGTTCGACTTTGGGTCGTAGCAACTCTTGGTTGTGTGTGAGATCAACTAAGGGAATCAAGTGCGTAGAATCCTGCTGGGGTTCAGAGACGTAAGGTGCGCAACTGTACCTTGATCAGTGTGAGATTAATTAGGGCTCAACTACATTCCAGTCCGAAGTTCATTGGTAGTAGTCTAGTGTCTGTAGCGGCTTAATACAATGTGGTGTTCAAAGCTGGACTAGGTCCCGGGGTTTTTCTGCATTTTCGGTTTTCCTCGTTAACAAAATTCTGGTGTCTGTGTTATTTCTTTTCCGCATTATATTTTTTTATATAATAAAAATATCACAGGTTGTGCGTTGAATCGATCAATTGGTAAATCCAACCTTTGGTTGTTGATTGAAATTGATTGATCCTTGAATATTGGTCTTTGGTACTGTTCAAGTTATTTCTCTTATATTCAGTCGGGCTGACAAATTCCTATTTGCTGATTGCAGATTGAATTGTGAGATAGAGATATAAAACTCTTTGATATACTTTTCTCTAGATTGAGTATGACTGTCTAGTTGATTCTCTTGAAAGTATATTGGTTTGTCTATTCAGATTGCCTAACGAAATATTGGGTGTGGTTGTTAGACCCCCGCTTTTTCAAAAAATGCATCAAGACCAAAAATCTACATCAAACCAGGATGGATCTGTAACCCCACTCAGACTTTTGTGAACATATCCTACATCCTACAATTGTTGTGAAGCCAGGATCTATCAAACCAGGATCTGGTCGACACTTATAGGCTTTTACATTTCAAATGGTTCTAATTTTTCGAAAACTCATTTTCGAAATAACCCATTAATAGGTGCATGAATTTCCAGATGGATTGTTGTATCCTAATGGGATGGTTAGTTTTCCTAGGGGATTTCCAATCAATATCAGACACAGTAGTTGTAGTACGGGTTGTATCCAAAATGACCCTATAGGAAGTTTTAATTTAGAAAATACCACTTGCTACATGATTCCATCTGAGCATATCTTTTATAGTAAGTGGGATCTTAATGTCAAGAATATCCCCGACAGTAATCAAATAAAACATTCAGGGTGTTAAGGTTCCAGCACTTAGCATCAAAATCGATTAGATGATCAACTATACCAATATTAACAGATACTAAAATGGAGATAGGAGGACCATTCATGGATGAAATCATGTTTTTCTTCAATATGTAAGTATTGTTTCTACCAACAACTTTCTAGTAGTAAGATTGTTTAACAATTTCAAGTCCAACAAAAATCTCTCTTCAAGTTCATGATCCTAGTTTATTCGACAAAGAATAAAAAAGATTAATGTTATTAAAAGCAAATGGAATTCAGGGTTGTATCCCACATAGAATTAGGTTGATCTAGCATTCTTCATGCTAACTTAGCAAGTAAAACATAATTAAGAATTGCATATTTCCAATATATTCAATCTCCTAAATCGTTTGGAAGTAGTACAATATGCATCTTCTTTTTTTCTTCTTCATATAAATACCCTTTTCACCTTGTTTTTTGTTCCACCAGAATTTTTGTGTGGACAAAATCCATTTTATCAGTGATTTTCTTAGGCATGAGACACGGAAGCATATGATGACCGACTATAGTTCCAAGAACATATTGATTGTATTAGAGAAGTTATAGAAGTGACATAGTTAGGCACCACTATTAGAGTCTTTCCTATTATTGTTAATTCTTGTTGTACATGTTATACTCTTGTAAAAGTCATTATATATTTCATTCCTTGTATTGCAAGGAATGTCATGTTTTACATTCATCTATAAATAAACAAGTTTCTATACGAGTTCCTAATTGATTGAGAAAGTACTCAGTTGAAATCTTGTTTTAACTGATTGAGGGTATTCTTACCATGGTGAACTAGAAATTTTGATTTTGAAGCAGCAAACTTGTCGCTGAACTTGTCTATCAAAATGAGAAAAGAGTGCCACTTTATTAATTTGAAACAAAAGTGGAACACCAAATTATTTATCCTCTAAAGCCATTTTCTTTATATCTAAGATATTAGAGATCTCATTTTTAATTGAAAAAACAGAAAAAGAAAAAGAAACCTAATAGAGTTTTGATATTAAACGATAAAGATAATCTACTATAGAGAAGGCTATATATAACTAGACATAAATGGAGAAGGGACCATTACAACAGATCGTAACAATAAAAAGATAATAACAAAAATATAAAACAAGGTGAATACCTCATTTATACTGTTTTATTCTTACGCTCCCTCTCAAGATGTGCACGCCACAAGTATATCAACTTGCTATCTAGAGTAGAAAACGTAGAGTGTACCAATTACTTGGTGATCATCAACTTGCAGACGTGGTGGAACAACCACAATATGGAGAAATGAAGATGTGATTAGGTCCCTTATAAAGTGATAATTTATTTCAATGTACTTGGTTCTGGCATGAAATATGGTATTGCTGGCCAAGCTTGTTGTAGAGGTGTAGTAAGAGATATACCAAGTTCGGTAAGTAGAAATGATATCCAAATTTGTATTCATCTCCAGCTAAAGATTTGGATATGGTAGGCTGCTTCTTGGAAGACCATGAGACAAGGCAATGACCAAGAAAAACACAAAAAACAGAAGTAGATCTTCTAGTATCAGGACAACCAACCCAATCTAAATCACAGTAAGCTGAAATGGAACTAGAATCTCCTGAAATAATAGTTATTCCAAAGCCTATAGTACCACTGATGTCTAAGAATTATTTTAGCAATGAGAAAACAATCTTCAGTGGGTTTGTGCATAAACTGAATGAAAAGGAGAGGGTACAAAGTACCCCACCAAATTTTTCGTTCGAAAACCTGTATGGACAAAACCCAATACAATTTCAGGCAGACTAACTTAATGATCCTTAACTATATGTATATGAAGTTTATATCTCCGTCTATTCTCAATCAATATATATCGACTAAGGAGTTCCTGAACGTGATTTTTAAGAAGAATACTTGGACGATCCCAAAAATTAATATCCAAGATCAATCTAGTCGTATCCAAATAATCTAATCAGAATTATGACAAGTAAAAAACTGTATCTACTAAAATTGAATACGTACTACTTGTGTAAATCATATTATAAAGATGAAAAATATAATGAGGAAAAGGAAAAAAATAAGACACCAGAAGTTTTGTTAACGAGGAAACCGGAATTGCAAAAAAAAACATGGGACCTCGTCTAGATTTGAACTGCAAACTGTATTAAGACACTACATAAACTAGCTTACCATCAGATTTCGGACTGGACTTAATGTAGTTTAGACCGAATTCACCCTCTAAGCAATTCAGTTACAGTCGCGCTCCTTGCATCTCTTGAACCTCACAAGGCTCTACGCAATTGATTCTCTTAACTGACGTCCTTTATAGCATAATACTTGCTTCAACCTTCGTGAAGACTTTTAATACCAGTTTTCCTCTAATAGATAAGCCTATTTGATTTCCCTTTAGATCAAATATCAAGGCTTGGAAATCTATTTGCAATAGAAAAATCTGGCAAACCTCATAATCCGGAACGCTTACACTCACTTAGATGAGAATCCTGGATCTTTTTCCACCTCTCAGAAAGAATCTTCAACTTATACTAAAAATAGTTTTCAGATATCTATCTTGAGGAATCATAAAGTCTGAGACGAAAAAAACTTTGCGGTTTCTACCTATCTTTCCTGAAATAGATTACGAGATCCTCGATAAAAAAAAATCAGGATAGACGGAGTATCAAGATAGTCGGACCTGGTTTCACGAATCCCAAACGCAAAGTCTTTCAGTCGTAAACCTAATTATGTTTCTCATAGGAAACCTAGGTCAATAGAGGATGACTCTATAATTCAACTAGAACACAAAGTGTTAGGGATTGAATTTTCCAATTGAAATATCATTTTTATTTATAGTTTTTCAAGACTGAGGGTTGCTTAAAATTCAAGCTAAGATAACTTGAGAATCAAGAAAACACTTTCTCTGTTTAGATGAAACTCTAATCAGGGTTTCAAGCATGTGAGAATTAGTCTTGAAAATACTATAGAAGAATATACGTAGTGGTCCAGTTACAGAACCGCGTATGATGACCGTTATGTTTTGGAAAATATGCCTTTTGAACTATAACCAAATTGATCTTCATTCAAACACCTAATTAAGAGTTTAATTACGATGCACACAGATAAGTGTTTTAATGATCAATGATATCTTAGAAGTGTTTAAGAGAGTCATACCAATGCTAAAACATATTTAAAAATTAGTCTTTGAGCATCTGTTAAATTCTATTGGGACCGTTGGTGAAAAAATATGTGAACCGTGAGGATGAAGTTCACAAGTCATGGTGTTACAGTTTGTGAACCGAGTTCGCCAACCCTACTCGGCTCGAGAACTCAGATGTACACTGTTCGCGAACTAGATTCACCAACCGTACTCGACTTTGTGAACTCAGATGGACACAATTCGTGAACGGGTTCGCCAACCTTAAGCATTTTATACCAATATCAAAATTCAGTTCACCACGGTTCGTGAACTGTCCCCAACTGAACTTACGATCAGCGAACTGGTTCGCCAACCTTATATGTATTTCTGATAATCAGATACTATGGTTTGCAAGCTGGGTTGCCAACCTACCCTGAGCAGAAATATCATAAGTTTTGAATTTCTCTCTTATGATGTTGGAAATATTCCCAAATGATAAAAATCTTTTGCATAAGGAATTTTCAATTGATCCACAAATTAATTGTCGAACAAATATCGTTAAGAACGTTGAATCATATTTCGAGATATTTAAAAAGACAAGCTTGTCTGGAAATTTCTTCTTTGTAAATCTACTAGAAGTCATACGACAGAGTCTCAAAAGATAGAGAATAAAATAAAATGGGTCAGTCTTCAAATATCTAATAAAAGAATTTCTCCAAATGTCTTCGTCGGTCTTCAGTCTTCGAGAGTGATGTCTGATACTCAACTACCAAATTCTAACCTAGTTCGAGACTTGACTTAGTAGACTAGAAATCAAGATATAGTTTTGATTATCCAACATTGACAACAAGCTATCAAAACTTGTAGGCTCAACCGAGCATTGCTCTAACACCGAGCAACATAGTTAATAGAAAAAAATATCTAGTCTTGTAATGATAAGATATTGCAATTCCCCAATTTAACTTCTCTAAGCATTAATATCTGGCAATAGAGTACCTTCATATGCAGAAATTCTAGGACCTTTGGCAACTGGTGTTTTACATGGCCTACACTACAACATATCAAACCTGCCCAACAATTCCAGAGTGTGCTTCTTTTGAGTAAGAAGAATTTTATCTTTAGTAGGATGATAACAAGCCTTGATACCTAAAAGTAATGTAAAGTACCTAAATCTTTCATAAGATAGGAGAGCTGAAGAAAAATGATCAAAATATCCAATAAAGATGTAGAAGAACCTATAAGAAGAATATCATGTACAGATAAACGTAGAATCAATATATCTTGATCTATAAATGAATATATAAAGATTCCAAGAAGATCTAGTAAAACCAAACTCAACAAGAGAAGCACATAATCTCTCAAACCAAGTCATTGGAGTTTGTTTGAGGCCACAAAGAGATTTTCTTAACCTGCTAATATATGCGGGATTGTATGGATCTACAAAACTAACATGCTGCTCATATACACTGCTTCCTTCAAATTTTCATTATTAAAGGCATCTGATACATCAAGTTATCTAGCAGTCCAGTTCCTAGTCAGAGCAATAGAAAAAACAAACCTGACAGTAGTCATTTTGACAACAAGACTAAAAATTTTACTAAAATTTGTATCATTCAATTGATCATAACCCCATACAACAACTCTAGACTTGAATCTTCCTACTGATCCATCGGAGAGGAGTTTAATCCTATATAACTACTTGCATCCCAAGACATTAAAGAAGGATCATATGGGACTAATACCCAAGTACCATTAGTAAATAGAGCTGTAAATTTTTCAAGCGTAACCAGAATCCAAGCTGTCTTGTAGGTTTTATGTTCGACTAAGGAAGCAAACAAAGGAATAATATGATACTTAGTAAAATGAGAAATAAAATCTTTCCGTAAGGGTTTTGATTTAGTAATGTCAGCCCTAACCTAGTCATAATAGTGGAAATGATAACATTATCAGGCGCTTAAATTATGGTGTCCAAGGGTACAATAAAAGATGAATTAATAAGAGAGTCATATGGAGGATTAGATGTCGGTGACAACACAAAATCATATGGATAAGATGAAATTGGCTCAATAGGAGAACAAATGAAAGGAAGAGTTGAAGTAGGTATTGGAAGTTCAATTGATGTAGATACAGAACAACTTGATGTAAGACATTGATGGCATCAAATGGAAAAACAGTGTCATTAAAGATCACATGAACAGAAATATAAACCTTGTGAATAGTAAGATCATTATACTTGTAGCCCATATGAACATGACTATAGCCTAAAAAGACACACTTTGCAGGTATGGTTCCAGATTTCGATAGCATCAACAACCAAAAGTTTTAAGATAATAATAGTCAGGAAAAGTATTTAATAACATCTGAAATTGAGATTTGAAAGACAGAACTTTAGTTGGAAGTCTATATATGATATAAGTAGTTGTCAAAAAAGAGTCATACCAAAATTGCTTAGAGAGGGAAGCTTGAAAAGCAAGAGTTTCATCCATTTCAATGATATGTATGTGTTGTTCCTCAGCTAAACCATTTTGTTGATGTATATGAGGACAAGAAACTCTATAAGAAATACCACACTCATACAAGAAGCCATGGAACTTTTCCTTTGACCAATTCGAATGCACTTCACATTGAAACAATTTAATTGATTTATTTAACAAGTTTTCAGTCATATTTTTTAAAACATTTAAAACAATCAACAATCTGGTCTCTTGTCTTCAATGGATAAATCCAACAAAACCTATAAAAATCATTAATAAACAATATGTGATACCTAAAACCTAATGAGGAAGAAACATGAGCATGTCCCTATAGTCATAGTGAATTAAGTATAGAGGTCAAGTTGTGACTCTCTCTGAATGATAAAATGGAAGCCTATGATGCTTACCTAATCTACAAGAAGTATAAAACTGAGGAGAAGAAGTGTTGATGGAGATACTAGCTAAAGAAGACACCTCATGAAGTATATTAGAAGAATTATATCCCAATTTGACATGCCAAATATCAGAAGTATGTACGATAGCAGTGTAAGCAACAACTTGAGAAGCCTGCAAAAGTAGTCAATGAATACAAGTTGTCTTTCACAAAGGCTTCAAGAAGAACTGCTTTAGTCTCCAATTCCTTGATGACATATCCCCATGGAAGAAATTCAAAAGACACTTAATTCTCTTTAGTAAATTTTGCAATATAGATAAGATTTTCCTTAATAATAGGAATTGTTTATGGGTAAAACCTGTTTCTGCTGGTTTTGATAAATTTGGGTGTGTGGATGAGAAAAAAATCTAAGCCTAAAACAAATGCACTGCACGGGAGTACTTTAGATTCGAGAGATCAATCTGTACAATCCTGGCCTAAACCAAGAAATGGTCGTTCCAGTCTTGCTTCGGTCACAAAGTGAAGGAGAAGGGTTGGTCTTAGGGAGGGAAGCAAAGAACGTGTTGAGACCAGAATGGTTAATTCTGAAGGTGTGGCTATTTTATGACTTGTATCAGAATTTGGAACTGGCTTGTGGAATGAAAGCCATCAGTTCTTTGGTGTTTTTCTGGATACTGTGTTGTTCTAACCAAAACTTATTGCTTGATGGAAATAGGTAAAACCTATTTATACAAGTCATAAATGAATACACCCTGGTCTCGTAGGAAGTGGGAGTGATTGAGTGATGGAACAGTGGAGTAATGTGTAACTGCCAGAAACCACGCCTCCACTATGAAAGAAGCGGGTTTGTTTACACCCACTACTTCTTGCCTCCACTAACCGCCCTGTTTTGCTGACACTTTCTTATGATGGACGTGTTGCCCGCTGCACGATGTAAACCGCCAGACCAATACCCTGATGAACATCCCCCATTTTGTAACATGTTTGATGTCTCGAGTGTTTTCGCGAAAAACGTGTAGCAGATTGCTACGTGTGGCACGTCAAAGTCAAGAGACTTGCCATAGGAAAATAGCATGTGATGCTATTAGGCTTGCCTTGGATGGCCGCCTAAAACTTGTCACAGGCCTGTCAATTCCATGGCGAATTTGGACGGCTGAGATTATAGCTTATGAGAAAGGATGGCCATTGATTATGTCCACATATTGTTGTATAACAAAGTGGCGCCCGACGTAGCCGTGGCAGCTGTTTTGGCATATTGGTGTTAGACCCAAATATGGCTCTGACAACATTGGCCCTGTTGCTAAGTTAAACTTAAGGCCTTAGGAGAATTACTTGACCTAGTTGGCATGACGACTTTAGCTAAATTAGGGTTTGGCGCATCGAAACCCTAATTAGCACGTGCGCTGCGGCACGGTGGTGTGACCGACATAGTTAGCACATGTGGTGAGGTTTTAAAAGAACCTACAACTACACCTGCAAGTATACAGGGTTGTTGTAGATAGGTGGAGTAAAAAAGGGTTTGTCCTCAGGGACAAGGTGGGTGCATGGTGTTTTTTTCCTAATCAATTTTCTAAAGTTTTCCTAGAGATTTCTAAATGACAGTGATATGGGAAAGGTCTAGGACATTGAATCCACCCTAACCTATGCTAAGTCATTCTTATATCAATACTCTTCTTGTCCCTGGCTTAGATAACAACAAGCCTCTAGGTTTGCTGACTATCTAGATGACATTTGAGGTTCTAGCCTGCTGTGCATCTGAGGGTGTTTATAGGAGAAGCAATTAGGGTCACTAAGCTGATTCTAATCTTAGTAATAGTTACTTTCTCACAAGGTAACTATCCTAATGATAAGCTACTTAGGTGAACTAATAAATCCTAAAGGATGTTATAATTGCAACTAAAGTGTCTCTCCTAAGCACTAATTGTCCAGTTAAAGTACAACTAGTCTAAGGATAAAACAACAAGCATTTACACATGAGTTGGAGCATGATTAACATGGTGTTTTCCTAACTACATTGGGTACATGATACACACTGTGAGAGTAAGATGTTAATCTACTCAATATTATATATATCCATGAATTTATAGCATAACAAGAAGATTATTAATACTTGAATCAAACTCAGTAGTGAGGTAAGGGTTTCATCAACATCCTAGTGATGAACTAAAACATGCTAAACATCAATAACATGCAATGTTGGAACAAAAGAAAAGGAATAAACATCACTGTGAATTGAAGTTGGAATTACAATACAAAGTGAGAACCTAAAATTAACATACAGACGCACTGTCTAGCCCATGCATGCCTTATACAACAACCCAAGGTCTCAATTTATAGTTACACAAACTAACACTAAAAATCCCCAATTTCAGAATTAGGGTTTCATAAAAAATAAAATTAACTCTTACCTAATCTCTGAAAACACTCAATCATCTTCACCCATGCTTCTATTGCTTCTTGTCGTCCAACTGCTGCTCCAATTGCGTGTTATTTCTCAACCTAATTTACTAATCTCACACGCCTAGGGTTTCTGAGAAGAGGCGTGAAAAATTAGTGAATTAGGTTGCTGAAATGGTTGAGGAAATAGGTAATGATGGTGGTAGTGATGACTTATAGTGGTTGATGGATTTGATGGCTTTGGTGGTGGTTGGAGAAGCGGCAGGAGGAGTTGGTGGCGGAGGCCTGGGTTTCTGCAGAGAAGAGATGGGATGAAGAAGAAGAACCCGATGGGTTTTAGGGGTTGTTTGTTTTGGGTGAAATAGATTTGGGTGTTGTGGTGTTGAGCGGGATCATCAAGTTTTGATGATTGGTAAGGGGAATCCGTAGGATGAGAAGATGATGGATTGATCCAACGGCGCGATGGAAATGGGATTGGGGAGACCGTTGGATGTGATATACATCAAAACTGACGGTCCAAGATGGAGTTAGGTACTATGATGTTAGACAGGAACTTCAAAGCTCGATGTACTCTGATGAAGCGACCGTTAGATGATGGAATGGATCCAATCTGACGGTTAAGAAGGGAAACGGGTTTGGGTTTTGAATTTAGGCTTAGGAAATGGATTTGAGTTTGGGAAATGAGTTTGGGCTTGGGATAAGCTGAGCCCACTTCTTCTTTAAGAACAATTTCTTCCTTTTTAAGCCCATTTTTATCCTTGAGTCTTCCATAACACATTCTTCACTTCTTTTCCGCTAGAGTTTCCACCGGCTTTCTCCCGTGTCTTTGCTCTTTTGGCTCCGTAACTCATCTAGTCTTTATTTATCACCTAAAAATACAAAATTAAACAATATTAAGTAATTATCCTTGAGGAGAGTAAAATAAAGAATTCCTTATAAACGGCTAATTAATGGTATGCAAAATGGGATAAGTGCCAATAAAATGATAAGAAATAATGCAATATTTGGCACCTATCAAATACCCCTAAACCTGAATTTTACTTGTCCTCAAGTAAAACAGAAACTAAGGAAATCCTAACTATACCATTGTCGCTGGTCTCTCGATTGCATTTAGCGAATGCAATAAGCCTTTTGAACCACTAAGTGTCCCTAGTGGACGAGTTGAAGTCTCTTGAGGGTTTGCTTAGAACATACCCACAAAGTTCTAGGCCAAAATATAAGCTCAGATTCCATCAAATGTGACATGTGCAAGACAGTAGAAGCTCACAACAAAATGGAGATGTCAATCTGGCTATCAAAGGCACAATCCTAGCACTGATAACAAATAAAGACATGTGATAAGAGTGTAAAGTGTATCTACACATGTGTAAAGAAAGATCGGAAGTTATGACTACTAATCACCAAGAGATAGTTTTTTAGGCTAAGAACCGAGGTCGAAATCTAGCAAGCTGTCCGGCTTTACGAGAATTGTGAATGAGTTGGAGGTATTTCACAATTACTCGCGTTATACATCAATGGCATACACCCTTCCTTGCTTATTACAATAAAACAATAAAAGATGACTCTTTACATGACTCTTATTTACATTGACTACTCTCTTTTATTTTTGGAACAAGAGAGAACTATTGTCTTTACATGACACATATGGAATTGATAAATACTTGATTTTTTTTTTTTGATATTTTTCTGAATATATACATCATTTTTTTTTCTTTTTTTTTAACATGGTAACACTTTTGATACATATACAAAAGGAAACAATAAATTACATGACTCTTAGCAAGAGGTAGCCCTTTTTGATGCACCCAATTAAATTCGATGGTTGTTTTTCTTAACGTAACCTCCACTTTCTATCCCAACCAACCAAAGAACAAGCTAGTCAAGTCTCATTCAGTATTCTTAAGTGATTGGCAACTAAAACTTCCGATAGAACACCTCAAGGTTGAGGCTATACATGTATTGGTAGATCGTGCGTGTGCTAATTTCTTATCACGATTTAAATTGTGCTAGAATCAGGGGTGCCTTTATTTCTAGACTAAGATTCCTAATATTACATATTTGCACATGAGTCAACATTTCAAGGTAAATGAGCTCCATTTTTATGTTTTTATCATTTTCAATTTTTTTATTTTCATTTTTCATTTTTATTTTCAAAAAGAAAGAGTTCTATTTTTCGATTATAGCATGTTATCAAAGTATCTACTTTTCAACCCCAAACCTAAACTAAACATTGTCCTCAATGTTTCAAAAGATAAACATGATTATAACACATACCATGAGAACGATGCTAAGTGTAGAAAAAGGAAAGAGATTACCGGATATTGGCGAAAGCAAGTTTTGAACTCCATTATTCAAGGCAAAACCCAACAGTAACTCAACTAAATTCACATTGGGTTAGCACAATATATACAAGAAACATAGACAGTTTCAAACAACTATAGTTGGACTGAAATGCGAGTGAGAGTGAAAAACCAAATGAGTTATCCCTAAACCTGGATTTTACACTAGATATACTATTGGATACAAAATCTCGCAGTTTTGGGGGTTCATCATGCACAAGGTCTAACTCGAAATGGACTTTGCTAAGGACGGGCAAACATGCATATTCCAACTGTGGCTCCTTAAAGGTATTGTATTTAGATGCAAAATAGTCCAAGAGGAATTGGGAGGCACACAATTCCAGGCCTAGATTAGGTATTCTCAGAAAAGTTGGTTTTACAATATTGTTACAAACCAAATCTAGGTTGGGTGGAAGGCTATCAGATTGTGAATTAAGTAGGAAGGTGACATCTAAGTTTCTCACATGCATGAGATCAAGAGTACCAATATTATCAGTCACACCAGCATTTTCTAAGTCATAATCAAGTTGTGTAGCATTCTTATCATCATAAAACAATTGCACAAGTCCAAATTCAAAATCATGGTTATCCGAAATATCCAAATCATCATCAAAAGAAGCAATATATTGTGGCTTAAGTATGGAATCAGACACATCAACTATATTTTCACACATAGGATCATTAGTGTCAACAGAAGATTCAACATTACCTAAGTCATGCTCTTCACATGATAACTGCACAATATCTAAATCAGTAGCCTCATCACATGTATATGGAATACTAGAAGAAACATCATTCATGAAGGTCGGGGTAGAAAAGCCTAATGTATTTGAACCCAAAGGTTCCATAACATTTTCAGCATAGACATGTTCTTCTAACATAACATCATCATCATCATCATCATCATCATCACAAATACATGAAAATCCTACTTTGTCAAAACCATTAGTGTTTTTCGTCCATACATCTTCCTCTAAAATAGGTGAATATGGATTGACATTTTCAGCAATAGGGTATGAAACACTATATCCAGAATTAAGCTCATTGGGAAAATCAACATCTGACTCATGGTGATTACCCATATCATGTGGCATGGTCCTAGTTTCCCTATAGGTTTCCCACTGATGGGTTTTCTCTGCAACTTCAGCTAGAAATGACCATGCATCGTCCACAGTTTTATCAATGAACTCACCATTACACATAGATTCAACCAAGGCTCGAGACTTAAAGTCTAGTCCCTCATAAAGAATGGCGACCGGTCTCCACTTCTCAAGGCCATGGTGAGGACACTCAAACAACAAATCATTAAACCGTTCAAAATAATGAAAAAGTGTCTCTCCATCTAACTGGACAAAACAATTAATACTTTGACGAATAGAGATGGTCCTATGATGGGGAAAGAACTTTTTGACAAATTGATTTGTGAGTTGGTCCCAAGTGGTGATTGACTGCGGTCTCAGACTGTAAAACCATGTTTTAGCCCTTTCCTCTAAAGAAAATGTAAACAAACGCAATTTCAAAGAGTCTTCAGACATATAGTCAGGTTGTATAGCCCGGACAATTTGTTCAAACTCTCTTACATGATTACAGGGATTCTCAGAATCGAACCCTCGAAATATAGGAAGTATTTGTATCATGCTTGCGTTTAGTTCAAATGGGCCATCAGTCTGGGGTAAGACGACACATGATAACTGACTTATTCTGTTAGAGTACATGTATTCATGGAGACTACGGGGTTTATTCAATACTCGCCCATTGTTTTCAGAAAAATTTGGTTTTGATGGGTTTTGAAATTTTTTGGATTTGTTGGGTTTTGAAAAGAAAATTTGGTTTCAATGTGGGAGAAAATTTTTGGTTATTGGGAGCAAATTTGGTTTTAAAATTGGGAGCAAGCCCACATTGGTGGGAGAATGCACAACCCACTAGAAGTTTGAAAAACAGCCTACAACTGTGAATTTGGATGAAGTTTGAACAGGCCCAGTTGGTATTTTAACAGGTCCCAAAGCATAGCCCAGTAGTCTTCAAGAGGCCCAACAGGTTATTTGGAAAGTGAGGAGCCCAACAGGAGTTTTTGAAATTGGAAAACTTGATAGATTTTCAAAGATTTTAAGCCCACTGTTCTCAAAGTTACAAAGTTGCTGTTTTGAGTACAAGGCCCAGTTAATGTTCAAAGTTATAAGCCCACAGTCCAATTAAAATTACAAGCCCAAAAGTCCAAAAACACAAGCCCACTGTTGGGTTTAAAATTATATTACAAGCCCAGAAAAAAAAAACCCAACAGACAATAAAGAAGGCCCAGTTGGGCTTGGGTTCAGGCTTACTTGTTTTTGGAGGGAAGCCTAGTTGGGCTTTTATCCCCTTTTCTTTTGTTGCACGGCCCAGTTGGGCCTTGTTCAATCTTTCAACTCCAACAGCAGCATGATCACCTCTTCAGTGGCAGTAAGCTAGCTCACAGCCCACAGCAGCAACAAGTCATGGTCTTTGGCCCAACAGCAGAAGAGAAGGACCAAGATCAGCTTAAGAGTTAAGAATGGAGATGCACTGCTAAGATGGAGTGAAAAACAGTGCAAGAACAAGTTGACAGTGCAAATGACAGATGAAGAGTATGTAATGAAGGGGATGCAAGATGTAACAGGATGCAAGTAGAGCAAAATGCAACAGCAAAAGAAGATGCAAGTAGTGACAGTTATGCAGTGAACAATAGAGCAAGGATAAAGAAGATGCAAGCAGTGACATGAGTGAGATGGAGCAAGTGAGATGAAGGTGAAAGAAACAACAGGTTATGCAGGAATGATGCAAATGTATTTACAAGTTATGCTAAATGAAATGAAATGATTTTTTGTAAACAGCAAAGAATATGCTACCAGAATGCAATAGAAGCATGGGATGAATAGATGCAAGAAAATGATGCAGTGAAGACTGCAAGATGATATAATGCATATAAGATACAAGAAACAGCAAGACAACGGAATGTACAGCAAGAACAGGACAGTAAAGATCAAGATCAAGAGCAAACAGTGAGCAAAGAGTGAACAACATTTGCGCCGCCACCGAGTCCCCGGCAGCGGCGCCAAAAACTTGGTGAGGTTTTAAAAGAACCTACAACTACACCTGCAAGTATACAGGGTTGTTGTAGATAGGTGGAGTAAGAAAGGGTTTGTCCTCAGGGACAAGGTGGGTGCATGGTGTTGTTTTCCTAATCAATTTTCTAAAGTTTTCCTAGAGATTTCTAAATGACAGTGATATGGGAAAGGTCTAGGACATTGAATCCACCCTAACCTATGCTAAGTCATTCTTATATCAATACTCTTCTTGTCCCTGGCTTAGATAACAGCAAGCTTCTAGGCTTGCTGACTATCTAGATGACAGTTGAGGTTCTAGCCTGCTGTGCATCTGAGGGTGTTTATAGGAGAATCAATTAGGGTCACTAAGATGATTCTAATCTTAGTAATAGTTACTTTCTCACAAGGTAACTATCCTAATGATAAGCTACTTAGGTGAACTAATAAATCCTAAAGGATGTTATAATTGCAACTAAAGTGTCTCTCCTAAGCACTAATTGTCCAGTTAAAGTACAACTAGTCTAAGGATAAAACAACAAGCATTTACACATGAGTTGGAGCATGATTAACATGGTGTTTTCCTAACTACAGTGGGTACATGATACACACTGTGAGAGTAAGATGTTAATCTACTCAATATTATATATATCCATGAATTTATAGCATAACAAGAAGATTATTAATACTTGAATCAAACTCAGTAGTGAGGTAAGGGTTTCATCAACATCCTAGTGATGAACTAAAACATGCTAAACATCAATAACATGCAATGTTGGAACAAAAGAAAAGGAATAAATATCACTGTGAATTGAAGTTGGAATTACAATACAAAGTGAGAACCTAAAATTAACCTACAGATGCACTGGCTAGCCCAGGCATGCCTTATACAACAACCCAAGGTCTCAATTTATAGTTACACAAACTAACCCTAAAAATCCCCAATTTCAGAATTAGGGTTTCATAAAAAATAAAATTAACTCTTACCTAATCTCTGAAAACACTCAATCATCTTCACCCATGCTTCTATTGCTTCTTGTCGTCCAACTGCTGCTCCAATTGCGTGCTATTTCTCAACCTAATTTACTAATATCACACGCCTAGGGTTTCTGAGAAGAGGCGTGAAAAATTAGTGAATTAGGTTGCTGAAATGGTTGAGGAAATAGGTAATGATGGTGGTAGTGATGGGTTATAGTAGTTGATGGATTTTATGGCTTTGGTGGTGGTTGGAGAAGCGGCAGGAAGAGTTGGTGGCGGAGGCGTGGGTTTCTGCAGAGAAGAGATGGGATGAAGAAGAAGAACCCGATGCGTTTTAGGGGTTGTTTGTTTTGGGTGAAATAGATTTGGGTGTTGTGTTGTTGAGCGGGAGCATCAAGTTTTGATGGTTGGTAAGGGGAATCCGTAGGATGAGAAGATGATGGATTGATCCAACGACGCGATGGAAATGGGTTTGGGGCGACCGTTGGATGTGATATACATCAGAACTGACGGTCCAAGATGGAGTTAGGTACTATGATGTTAGACAGGAACTTCAAAGCTCGATGTAATATGATGAAGCGACCGTTAGATGATGGAATGGATCCAATATGACGGTTAAGAAGGGAAACGGGTTGGGTTTTGAATTTAGGCTTAGGAAATGGATTTGAGTTTGGGAAATGAGTTTGGGCTTGGGATAAGCTGAGCCCACTTCTTCTTTAAGAACAATTTCTTCCTTTTTAAGCCCATTTGTATCTTTGAGTCTTCCATAACACATTCTTCACTTCTTTTTCGCTAGAGTTTCCACCGGCTTTCTCCCGTGTCTTTGCTCTTTTGGCTCCGTAACTCATCTAGTTTTTATTTATCACCTAAAAATACAAAACTAAACAATATTAAGTAATTATCCTTGAGGAGAGTAAAATACAGAATTCCTTATAAACGACTAATTAATGGTATGCAAAATGGGATAAGTGCCAATAAAATGATAAGAAATAATGCAATATTTGGCACCTATCAACATGCCAGTGACACGATGGTGCAAGTAGCGTCTGACGTACCATGGCCGTTAGATTTTGGCACATTGGTGTTAGACCCAAATGTGGCGTGGCAACATTGGCCATGTTTCCACATCAATCCCAATGCTCTGGGAAACGTTGCTTGGCTTGGTTGGCGTAGCAACTTCACCTAAATTAGGGTTTGGCGTGCCAAAACCCTAATTAGTGCATACGGCATGCGGCATGTGGCCGTGGCGCATCGACGTTTTGTGCAAATGGTTCCATAGCCACGCCATAGGAACCATAGCCAGGCCATCATATGGAAACGGCCACAAGAGCAAGGATTGCCATGGGTGGCTATGATATGGCGTCTTTATTAGGGCTTCCTGGGTCCCGCACGACTCATGGCATGTTGTGGGGCCCGAAGTGGCATAATTTGTGTCACGATTGGAAATTAGGGTTTCGATCATGCAAGGTCGTGTTTCTGGTTAGGATAACCACATTGAAGTCTGTTATGGCGTTGGACACGAACAGAAAATGGGTTGGCACATAAGTACATTATTTATGGTATGTTTCCACGTTCGGCATGCTTCTGTGGAAAAGTGGCACGTCCGGCACATTGGGCATGCACGTTTGGCATGCCAGTTAGTGCATTGGCGCAACTTTGGAAAGCCAATTCGGTATTGGCGCAACTTTAACTCTCTTTTTTAATACTGCGGCAGGTTTAGAGCAACCTGATTGGTCGAAAAAGAGAGGGCCGGCCAAACGCGGGTGTGGCCACACTTCTGGTATGGGTGTGGCAATTTTAAAGCGACCTGATTGGTCAATGAGAAATATGGCCGGCAAGTATGGGCGCAGCCACAACTTATGTGCGTGTGGCGGGTTTAAGGCGACCTGATTGGTCGAGGGAAATAGGGTCGGTTTAGGCAACATGGGGCATGGCCAATGGAAAATGGCGCCGGCTGGCCTAAGACATGGCCACGCCTCCCTTTGCTGCTGCTCCCATTCTGCGGCTCCTTTATTTCTTGTTTTCTGATTCTGGGCAAGATTTTGCACCTACTAATCCATGGCGGATTAATTACCTAGTTTTCCTAGGCTTAATTTCGACGGGCAAGGTCTGATATACTGCGCAAGGCGCAAAACCCTAATTTTTGCAAATTAGTCAGGGTAATATCTGAATCTTGTGAATTATCACAAAATTGATTGAATTCTATGTGTTGACACAAAGTTCTTTAAGTTCATTGCAGAGAGCAGTATGCTTTCTGATTGAATACTTTATGCAAAGACCTTATCCTTGATACTTGGAAATTCGTGCTACTCTGCTGCGAGTGAACAAAAATTGTCATGCCATATCAACATTAAGGGTTCAGCCGGGGAACATAGCACAAAAGGCATTCAAAGAAACTTATATTAACTGAATAATACAGGCAAGGTGCCAAAATTTACAGAATATCATGGATTGTTGCTACATGCACCATTCTGGATAATTTTCATATACATATTGAGTTGCTCAATAAATGCGTCAGTGAAGAGGTTGAACACTCATCACTTTTACATAGCACCGTTTCCTTGCAGAGTGATGGCACATTAAATGCAGGGTTTTACAAATTTTAGCCCTGAACTAAAAACCACCATCAACATGAACATATAGAGAACATCATGTAGATGAAACTAAGCAGAATTTGTATCTAAAATAGCATCACCATATAAAGAAATTTACCACCACCTACCATGACCTGAGCATTACCTGTATAGGCATGACATTAGAGAGACATGATATATTGTTTGTCTTGTGACTTGCTGTATCAAAGTAAGTAATCCAACATGAATCTACATTTAGATCATTACACACAAAAGTTGAGTTAAGTCTGATACTGTGAAACAGCTGTGTCTGAAGAAGATGCAGAAGTAGAAGGAGAGTCTGTAGTACACCAGGATTGGTAGTATCAATCAAATTTATAAGTATGAGTATAACGCTATCGACAACGATAAGCAGTATGACCAGGAATCTTACATATTTGACAGATATCTGAGCTAGATTGGATATAAAATGTGCTTTCAAATGAGATCCACTAGATTTCTACTTATACTTGCTAGATTTATTTGTGTGAAACGCAAAATTCTGGGAATTGAAAACATATTTGGACTCAAGTTCCCATGCTTTCAGATGTTTCTCATGATGAAGAAGTTTAGAATACAAATTACTAAAAGTATATGTAGTCTCCTTATGAAAAATTTGACCAATACTCTCGTCCTAATAATTGAAGTGCATGCATAACAAGATCAGACTTGTCCACAGGATGATCAGTAGCAGCCACTAAATCAGAAACTGAATTGGTTTCATCAAGATAATCAGAAATAAAATAATTACCTCTTTTAACCGAGTGAATCTGAATACGAAGAAGAGATTCACGCAGAAAATTGTTGAAAAATCAATTTCTCAAGATATAATCAGGTCTTCCGAGCAGTTTTACAACTAATAATGCTATGAAGAAAAAGATCGGAAAGTGTTGCATTGAGAAAGGACATGACAAATCCATTGTATTTGCGCCAAGCATCGGGGTCCGGAATTAAAGCGTTTTCACCATCAGTTTTGATATATTGAGCAGGTTTCTGAATATA
Organism: Papaver somniferum; assembly: GCF_003573695.1. Lineage (NCBI taxonomy): Eukaryota > Viridiplantae > Streptophyta > Magnoliopsida > Ranunculales > Papaveraceae > Papaver > Papaver somniferum. The sequence continues at coordinate 86,203,250 of NC_039362.1, forward strand.
TCCATCAACATAATCAAAGAGATCAGTTGGAATTAAGATCGATTCAAACTGATTCTTCCATATCAGATAGTTAGATCCATCGACGTCAAGCTTAACAAAAACAAAATTGGCGAGATGCAGTAAATTTAAATTGATTTGAGATGTAAAATTTTGAACTTGAATTTGATTGATTAGAAATAAGTGATTGGTTTGATTTATTTGTTTGATTCAAAAGAAAATCTAGCCATTATTGATGTGTTTTAGATCTTTCAGAGGTGAGCGGAAGTGGATCGAAGAATAAAATTGAATTTCGAAAAATGAAAATGATATGATACTATGGAATAAACTGAAAAGCTAAAAAATAAATAATCTAAAACGATAAAAATAATATATTACAGAGAAAGTTGTATATATAGATATAAATGTAGAAACGATAAAAATAATATATTATATAGAAAGTTGTACTCACCCATGACTCTCAGCTACAAAAACAGAATCACTCACAGACTTTTAATTTTCTTCCTGATCAACTCAGGCGCACCCTAGTTTTGTTTCTGATGAGTACCTAGCTATCTCAACAAAGAAGAATATGTATTCTAGACTAACCGGTCCCTATGATTTATATAGAAGTTGAAGATCGAAGGGGTCCTGAATATAGAAGTTAAAAGAGCACAAAATATGGAAACGCGTTTCAAATTAGTGTTTCTTAATCTTGTATTAACTCGGTTTTCACTCGTTAAAATTCAGTTGTTTCGCTCAGATCGGCCTGGCTTCGAATATGACAACTCCGAAAGTGGGATACAACCTCGGTAGGCTCTTCGTTGTTCACAATGACAATAACTTCAAAATGCACTACAAATCCTATTAAACACATGCACATTTTAGTTTGTAACATATAATTTTAGGAAAACTAGATTTACAAAAGGATAAGTTATAAAAATCTAGAAATTTTGAACTTCAATAAAAATTGAATGTTTAAGCTATAAAGAATATAACAAAGCGTTTTTAACGGCGTAAGTAATCTAATTTTTTGTTTGAAAGATGTATTGACTGAATAGTTGAAAATTTATATAACAATAAATGTGATACGTGTGGTATATATCACATAAACAATATCAACTTTCCTTATGAAAATTTATATACCTTATGTAAAGTTGATTTAGCGTGACATGGCAATTGAAAATCATTTTAAAGATCTTCGTATCATTCTTCATAAGCTTTTGGACGGTGCAAGTTATGATACACAAAATGAAACATAGAAATGAGTTGATGGATAGCTATCTTGCATGCTCGATTTATTAAAATACGCCCCTCGTTCTGTTTTAAACGAGAGTTTGGAGTTTTAACCCAAATTACGAAATGGAGACATATATGAATATTTTCCATCTATGCCCTTGGGAAAAGTCATCAATCATTCATTATTATTAGTGTTTTTAAAAACAAATTTATACTTCCAAGACAAAATGTAAGAATGTTGTTGGTGGATTTGTTGAAAAATATGAAACATCTATTGTGGAACATGAAAAATATCCAAAACCTTATTTAAAATGGAACGAAATGAGTAGCAAAGTAAATTTCTAAGACTAAGTCCTATGGGCTAGATTGAGCTGATAGACTAGCAGTTAAGTGTTGCAATTCAAAAAAACAAGTGTGGCCTAAAAGTTAACACTAGTTCTCTCTCCTAGCATGTGCTCGCAGGTGAAGTAACAGCGAGATTGAAGCGTTGAACGGTTCAGCGCCACAAGCATCACCTTTATGCTGAATGGTTCAGCCTCACAAAAATCACACGGATCACAAAAATCACAAATTTTTGATTTGACGGCTCATATTTAAAGCGCTGAACCAAACAGAGCTGGGCAGTGGTCCCAGCTAACATGGACTGCTAATCTAGCTGCTAGATTAGCACTCTCATAGAATTTAGAAGGTTGCGCTTGCTGACGTGGACTGCTAACATGAAAATCCAAGGTGCGATCAACCTTAACGAACTTCGTTTCATCCCGACGTACGAAAGCTGATATGTATGTTGTCTTGGTTTAATTTTCCATTGTAGGAGCATAAAAGTTTGACAGTGGAATTTTTTCTGGATGGACTCATCTTTCGTTTCTCAATTGAGAAAACCAAGAGTAACGACTTGAATTTATTATCAGCTCACCACACACGCAGACACGCTTGACTGTGTGGTATGTCCTCTCCTTCGTAAATCTTCTTTAACTTTTTCAAAAGAGAAAATGATGTGGTGAAGTTTCCTTAAAATGTTTTTGGTTTCAACTTTCACTGATTCATTGAATTTTAGCTATCATCCCAAAACAACACTAACTCATATGCCATGTTCAATATGAAATGAGTAGTAAAGTGGAACATGAAAAATATCTTAATAAGTCTAGATTAGCATCCGTAGGACTTAGCCTAAGGTCCACTATTTTGGCTATTTTAGAGCTCCGACATGGGATTATCTGGATTTGTCAAATTCTACGTGATTAAAAGTTATTTTTATTTGGTAATGATAGTGTAAAACCCATATGCACTCTGATAACTGTTGATAACAATCCTACATTTTATGTGTCAAACAACCCAGCATTTTTTATTTTAAAATATTTTTACAAGTCGATAGAGATTTATTTTCTAGTGCGCTCAATTTTTCGTTAAAATATTTTTTTTATTATTATTTGGGTTGTTGGTGTGCATCATTATTTCTTCATCACTAAGCCCTGATACAAAGTAAGATGGAGAAGACAATAGAGGGATGATGCATGTGGAGGATGGGAAGTTTGAAAAATCTTACCAAGTTTTCTGGTGTGTTTAATTTTTTTTGGCTTAACATAAAAATATTAGTAATAGGTGTGATTAGTACTAAAATTTGCTAGTTATTAATTTTTGTGGTGATACTAGGGTATGAACCGTGCCGTAACGGCACGGATATTGTCATGTAATAAGTGATTACTGAGCTTTCTCTTTGTGTTGTGCATAGATTACACACTTACAATTTTTTGTTTGGTGTTGACATATGGTGCTTGTTTAGATGGGAAAAACCATTCTAAACCCCTGCCAGTACTGTCATGTATATACTCCCTTATCAGTCTTATTTACCCTTACGATAATATGCAAATGGGATATGGTACTTTAGAGAGTTCTAAAGAGCGGGGATGACACAGTTTGGGTGAGCATCACACGGTCAAAGCTTAGAAATGATAAATAGTTCGTCTCGAGATTTGATTAACCAAGTTGAAGTGCTTCAACTATACCTTTACCATAAACATTTCAAAATGGTAAGAAGTAGCTATATCATAATGTCCGTAACCAACCTTGATGGCTTCCAAAATCTGATATTTTGCTAGTTTTTATGATTCAACTAATGCGTATGCAACACTCCCGATACCTAATATAGGGATCACACTTTCAGAACTCAATGTTACTGCAGTTATTATTACCCATACCTAATATCTATCTCTGTTTAGTTCTTGCTTAGGAAAAGATTATTTACTAATTTGGGTGTATCTTATTGTTTGGATTGAATTTAGCTCTTGTAGTCTGTAGTGCACCCAAATTGACAAAAAGAGAAACCGTCCGCTTATCTCCAACCACCAAAACATTATCACTCTTGCAATTAGGTTATTTATCTCTACCAAAATGAATGAACATGGAACTTCAGGAAGAAAGGAACAATATCCACCTTAGTCTGTAACCCAAATCATGTATTCACAAAGAACTATGAGAAAATATTTGATGGGGGCGTTTTTTGAAGGGGGCATGGGGGACAAATCATGTGTTGACACGTGCATTTGATATTAATGAATTATGTTTTCAAAAATATAAAAGAAGTGTAATTTTGGAAAGAAAATTTGTTTTCTTGATTGGTGTTGGTATTTTTGGAAACAAAATTTATTAAAATCAAATGCATGTGTCAACATATGATTTGTTCCCAATACCCTCTTCAAAAAATGCCCCCATCAAATATTTTCTTGATGACACGTGCGTTTTTCATCAAATATACTTAAATGAAAATGTAAAGAATCAGCGCGGCTTGGGGGAGAGGAACGAAAAACGTTTTTGGGCCTACAACACACAAACCGAGGGAGTGTCTCCTATTTTGAATGAAAAGGATATATGTAGGGTTGTGCAAAAAAACCGGAACCGCACCCCTATCCGTCCGCAAAATTGCGGATTTCATCCAAACCGCAAGACGTATGGGCCGGACACGGGTGGAATTCTCAAATCCGCACGCGTTGCGTTGCGGTTGTCCTTTGAAAACCGCGGATTACCCGCACCGTAGGTTAGTAAAGTAAAACCTTATAACATAAGACAGGCCCAGACCCCAATTCAATAGCATTGGCTTCCACTAGGCTTAAATGGGCTTCCACTAGGCTTCCAATTCAATTCAATAGTAAAGTAAAACCTTAAATGAGCTTCCACTAGGCTTTACGCAACTGTAGTAACGACTACCAACTAAAAACACGATGCCAAAGACAGGTCCAGATCTTTTTTTTTTTTTAATCCCTAATCCGCGGTTAATCAGCAACCGGACCGCACAATCCGCGGATCCGCGGATGTAAAATCCGCGGGTGATTGGGCCGGTCACGGTTTGATTTTTCAAATTCACAGCTTTGACGGTTTGGTTGCGGGTGACCCCTAATCCGCAACCGTCCGTCCGTTACACACCCCTAGATATATCATATATGGACTTTCTCTTGCAATACAGCTACCTAAATGGTCAAGAGCCCGTCTTGCTTATGTCGCTATATTAGCATTTGGTAGTGTCTTCTATTTATTGTGCACATTGCAGCTACATTGTTATGTCCATGCCAGATCATTAAACCACCATTTGTAGAAATATTTTATGTAAAATCAACCAAACTGAGCATCAACTACATCAAAGGCAGTGATGCACCCATGGTTATATGGCTCTTTTCATAACGCTGCATTTTTGCGGCAAAATTTGATGATAGGCCTTTCAAAATTAGAATTTTATTTTTATTATGTTATGCAAATAGACTCTACTGACAATATTTGGTTTTAAAAAGAAACATAGTCTTATTATTGATATTAAATACAGGGAAAACAACTAATAGATGTGCAACATCATGCTTTAAATTTCTTTAAAGAATTCCATGTGTTGGATTTCAGATCAGCAGATCAAGTTAGCACTTTTCGTTAGGGTCAATTTAGAAGTTTCGCCATGGTCAATATATAGATACCAACCGAACGTTAGTTTTCTCTCTCGTCACTTGATGGTTGTTCATAAGAATCATAACACCAAGTGTGTTCATGAAGTCCTTAGAACCTTCATAACTCTCCAAGTCATCTTCATTCGGCTCTTCAGTTTGTATAATTTTAAAAAAGATATTAGCAACAATTCCGTACAAAAAAGAATTGGTCCAGGAAATTAACATTTTTTTTTTATTTCCATCTTTAGTTACCTGTTTTCGGTTTCCCCACGCTAATTTTTTAGCCCAACCAATCAAGACTCAAGAGTCGGTTAACTCTCGCTATAATATAAAGTGTACTAGTGTCTCTCCCGTGCGCTGCATGGGGTTAATATAATGTTTCTCTTTTTTGACGCAAGCAGTTCTTGGTGTCCGAAATCACAATTTAAAAGAAATTCTTTTACATAGCTAAGTTGTTAGTAGTAGTGTGTGCCACAGGTTAATAATTCGTCATAATAGAGATTGCTTCCTCGTCAACAGCTAAAGAATTTTGAATATCGTTAATTATCGATTATATTCGGAAAAATAATTGTTCTTGTCTATTTATACAACATAAAGTGTCATTTGAATCCATGTCAGAAAGTATGTGGGAACGTTACCAAGAGCAACCTCCGTAATTGTTTGTAAATTATCAAGAAATGAGAAAGCACTAAAAACATATCGAGCTACCTGTTAACAGTTTTAAACTATAGATCAGTTCAATCATTTCATAAACCTTATGTTTACACACTGGAATGTCAAGTCCAGCTTCTCTCCCAGAGACAAAAATGAGAGCCTTGTACTGTTGAGTCCATCCTCCCACTTGTTTATTAGGGAAATTAAATTCATAAGAATATTGTTGACTCAAGCATGAGAGTATACCAAGCTCTGATGCTGCATCTTCAACATCTTCTTCCTTGTAAGATTTGAAACAGATTTTTTTCCGAATATATATCTTCGATATATGATTCTTCCTTTATAAGTGACATCTAAAGCACTCAAAAAATAGGCTTGAAATAATAATTATTGAATGCTTAGAACATCGAAGAAGAGATTAGCAAGATGAGGGCGAAGTATGATGCAAACCTTTTTCATTCCTTCACCACCGTCATTCAAGATGCCCCAATTATTTCTGGTGGATAACCAATCATCTGACAACTCAGACACAATCCCTACTGCTCAAGCAAGAACATTACCAGTTTACTACATACTATGAAAAAAATTCTATCGCAGTACTATATTGTTATAGTATATGATAAGCGTCACAAAATGAAAAATTAGTTGAAATGACTTTCTAGAAGATTTAAATACTAAGTAAGCCAAAAAAGCAAAACCGCACCTTCAAACGTGAATGCTTCTTGCATAACTTTTATAATTCAGTAAATCTGCAATATAAAGATGATTTTTCCTTCGTAGATGTTTCCAGCTGACTTTGAAGAAACAAATTTTTATTGCACTCAGTCAAGGTTGTTGATTTAGAAGCTTTCAGCTCCGATCTCGTGGAACCCAATGTCTTCCGAAGCTTTGAAGCCTCAGCTAACTTAACCTCCTCGCTTGACAACTGGATCCCAAAATGATCATACACCTTTTGGATTTCATTAATTTTATTTACATGATCAAATCACACATCTAACGTAACTAATTATTGTTTCCTTACCCAATCAAAAAGAGGAAGCACCAGTGGAGTTTCCCAGCTCGCATCAATATATTACATATCTGCTGGAGATGAATAACCTTGTCACTTATAAAAACAACAAAAGATGTATGAGAGTGTAGGATGGCAGGCTGCTAATCATTTGTTATAACACGATTGCTAGTGTGCCACATATTCTTATGCGTGATTGCCCAAGTATAGTAATTACCAAAGATTTACATCTTACAACCTTTAAGAGGCAACATTCAAGATTAGGTGCTTGAAACTGAAGAATTTTCATGCTAAATCCTTTTTTCATACAAAATGTTTTTCATCAAATCAATCTTTTTTAAATCGATTTTTGTCGAAATTCTCGAATCCAGAAATAACTGAACAACTAAATGAAGAGACTACCTAAACTACAAAAACAGGGCTTCAAGTCACCAACAAATTAAGGAAAACAGTTTAGCAGCACCAGGAATGATTTAACACTACAAAAATGGTACCGAGGGTTAGCTAAAGCTTACAAAAATGGTTCACAGAAAATGGTTGGAGATCAAGTGCATCTATACTAATTCATAAGGAGTGTTCAAAATATATCCCATAAATTTTGGTCTTATTGCTACATGGAAATAAAGTGCATATATGACATGAAAGAAGAGATAAGATAATAACTAACACAAAGAGCTTGAACAAACGTGATCAGCAAAACTAACCTTAATTTGGAGTCTGATTGCATTAAAAGTAGTCTGCCTACACTCTGAAAGCAAAACACAACCTACGGCACAAAAGCAACCCAAACCATCACAATCAAACACAATTCATAGAAATTCAAACACACAAAATTTTATGATCAATGATTGAGTATTACCCTGAGATCTCTAGGAATTTTTAGCAGCGGTGAGGGGTGATGTTTATTAGTATCTCTTTCTAAGATGATATTTCTATTTTAAGAACTTATCTATGCCTAATAGCTGGAGTTAGCAGCAGTTCATCATGATAAAGTTTTGAGCTTTCAGAAGTACCCAGTTTATTTCCTAACTGTACTACTCCTTGAATATCTAATCAATATATTTATTAATTAGTTTAAGCTAGCAAATACAAAAAATGTTTCCATCAAAAATAAAGCAAAATAAGTTGACACAGCTGTCATGCACAGATTATTGAGTACTAACCATCCGCTCAAGCATTGAACAACCTCGCATCCAACAAAGTGTAATGGAACTCTTTTGTAACCCTGCATTTTGTTGCGTTAAATTACCATTTCTGGATGATATTATTAAAATTATACCGTAGACTCGAACTCTTATATTTTGTAATTTTGGTGCTTGATATGTAATATTACATGCATGAAATAAGAAACCCCTAAACAACATCTGGACAAAGCAAGTTTTAGCAAATTTGAGTTTACTCACCTGACATGCCTGATCCAATCACCATGACAGATGGAGCAAGGCCTCTAGCCCCAGTTTTGGGTAGGTTAATCTTTGTAAGGAGTTTTCAGAGACTCCAACAATTTCTTTAGTAGAATTTCCATAGTTATCATTTTCTATGAATTTGGCCTAAATTTCTCTGTTTTCCTACGAAAAATATAAAACATAAATTTCTTATGGGTTTTGAAAAAGCCACTATGAGACGGGAAAATGAGAAGTATGAGCGTGCTTTTTATATAATCTAAGTAGAATTACCTGAATCCCTTTTTCAATAATCTAGGTAGAAGCATCGTTCTTTAAAAGTGTTCATTCCAAGATATATAAAAAACGACGATTGATGGAAAATGATTACTTTAGAATTAATTATCAAAGGATAAACATAAAAATTACCTCAATCCCTTTTCAACTTGCTCACTGCATATTCAGGGTAAACTTGATCAAGCTTGCCCACACATCTTACACATGCGTTACTGAAAAGCCAAAATTGAAGAGTGAATAAATCACGAAACGATGCAGAAAAAACAATTCACCAAAAAACAAAAAGGGTACTGCCCCAAAAAGAAAGAAGCTTTTCCATGCTCGACATCTATACACCGCGTCTCTTCACCAAGGTACAACTACTTCCGCTGTGATAGGATTTTTTTTCAGATGAGATTTAGGGTTTGTAGTCTATCTTTTAGAATCCACTGGTGACAACGGGAGAAGAGAATGAGTAATTATCGGAAACGTTTGATTTCTATTGGTCGGGGTCAGGAGCTCTAGAATTCAAGCTTTTGGCCTAACTTTCATTCTGGAGCTAGTATTTCGGTCTCAAATTATATATATAATAATATGGGAACTCTAGATTTCTCATCCTCGCTTTCTTCCATTTTGAGACCCCCCTTCGCTGCAGAAACCAATTTCTTTCCTTCAAATTTCTTCACATATCTGCGAACTCATTAATTGCATCCTCCATGGAAAGTTCTTCATAAGCCTTCTTCTTGAGCCTCTCAAGGAACAAAATTGGTCCAGGAAGTAATAAATTTCATTCTGGATCCTGGTCACGAAATCCTTTACCGGTCATCTCATCCCCACTCTTGGTGAAGTGGTGCCAAAGCAATTCAGCAATTTTGATACAAATACTCCACCAGCAGCCAGCACCATCCATTCTCTGTATCGAATGTTATCTTGTATGGATGATGTTGCACACACTTGGAATGAAAGACATTACTCCTCACTGAGTTGGATTAGCGTTCTAATATCTAAGTACACAGAAATGGATACAGAGAAGTTGTTGGATACTTAAGTGAGGAAGTCGCAGACAGGTATAAATCCTCGTCTTATTGGGGGCCAAAGAAACTAATTGGGTGCCATGACATTTAATTTGCACCCCAAAATTTTCAGGGGCGTATTAATCCAAAATTTAATTCTGTCCTTGGATTTGTTCGGGCGAAGATCCGACGTCGACGGGATGGGATTCTTGGTTGTGGGCGTGTGTCATCATGTTTTGATGACTTGGTCCGCATGCTCTCCACGTGTCTTCTCAAATACACGTGTTTGATGATGAAATATGTGCACACAATTTGCACCTTTTCTTCGGGCTTGAGTGTTTAGTGGGAGCATTGAAGAAAACAGACGTTACATATTCCTCCTCTCTCCTAATAACTTCTCCTAGATACTTGGGTACGTTTCTCACTCGTGCATTAACTGCTCATTTAATGGGCACGTTTCCCATTCCTCCATTAACTTCCTTCTCTTTCTTTCGAGTATGTAAAGGAGAGGAGAAAAAATTAATTTCATTCTCCTTGAAAATTAATTTCATTCTCCCTGTCAGACTTCATCCTTTGTTCTTCAACCATTAAATTCTCTTTGCCCTAGCATTAATCACGCTCGTTTCTTCTTTGTTTCTGGTTTGTTCTCTCATTTGTCTTCTTTTGGGATTTTGTTTGTGGTGGTAAGATTTCTTTTCTTCGTTTGTTGTTTTAAATTTTGTGTTAATTGTGTTGATTGTAAATTTCCTGCTGTTGTTGTACCTTGTTTGTGATGAAGAACATCTTTCGATGCATGTATGCTAGTTTGCCCTTGTTCTTCTTCTCAAGTCGAGGAGGCCAGTGTTTCAATTGTATTTTTTTTTAGGGTTTCTGGGCTATGCTGAGATGAACTGTTAATTTTGTGGTTTTTTGATCTTTGGTGATGCCCTCGTGTTTGGTTCTAACTTGTTTTTTGTACCTCCTCGCATCCATGTCTGACCGTCCGCGGCTTCCTTATCAAACTCCGCCTTCCAGTCTGCCGAGATCCCCTCCGTGTAGAGAGTCTGATACATCTCCACATGGGGGAGATCTCTCTAAATTTTCGCAGATGGATCCCCGCGGTAATAGAGTTTCGTCTTCTTCTGGGACGAAGGCTTCACCTCCTAGGAAGGGGGATCCATCGAAGGGCCCTTCCGGGTCTCGATACGCTGCCAGCCGTGCTCCTTCTCGTCCTCGTGATGACTCCAGGTGTACGCAGACACCTCCTCGCGGTGACACCTTCGATATTCCCCCTCTTCGTTCTATAGTGCCCGTGCAGAACCCCCTGCCGCCGACTCCAGTACTTTCTTTCAAAGGGAAGAACTCCAAAGGTGCTGTGCCGAGAGCTGAATCATCTAAAAATCCTCCTTTCAAAAGAAAAGCTTCCGAAGCTTTTGTTGGTTCGTCCGATCCCGCGGAAGAAGAGGAGGTTGTCCCGATGATACGCAGCGTTTCGTTTAGCAAGAAGAAAGTCACGTTTAAGCACATTGACCTTGAAGTTTTCAAGGAAAAGCATGAGCTCCAAGCCTTCGAGGTTCGTTTCTATGCCCCTGGGGATGATATTACTTACGAGCTCATCTCGAAGTATCAGTTTGATGAGTTTCATCTGTTGACTACAGTTGGAGCCTTAGAGGCGGGTCTTATGCTGCCGTTGTACAAGTCTGGTGATTCCTTTTATTATGATGTGCTGGCTGGTCGCGAAGGCTCTTTCACCAATACTCATAGTTTTTCCGTGTCGCAATTATCGGGGAACTATCTCCGTGCACTGAGGGAATGTTATCTGCGGAGTAAGGGGGAGACGACGATGACATGTTACGTTCCAAATCCCGCTGAGAGGGAGTGGTATACTCCTGAAAACTTTAACAGCTCCTTTGTGGATTATGTCAATAGTAGGAACCGTAAACCGTGGAGTGTTAGTCTTCGTAACCTCGCTGCTCCTCGGGGCGAAATTCGTCTCTTAAGTGAGGTGAGCGATGCCAAACTGAAATACGTTCCAGGCACCGAGGGGTCGGCTCAGCGCAAACTTTTTCCTGCTCGTGAAAGGATCAAGCGTGACCATGATTATGAGTGGCATGCCACTGTTATTGAAATTGTTGGTCCTTGGGCGTATGGTTGGATTCCCGGTCCGCGCGATTGGCGTCCTTCTGAGAGTAGCAGGCCTCGTGAATCTCCTCCTGCTCGTTATGGAGATTTCTGTCCCTGACGTTTAAATTTCTAGGGCATGAACTTTCCTTATGCTCTCGACGTTGTTGATGGAGACGAGGAAGAGGGTTCTGGTGCTATACTTCCACCGAAGAGTGCTGCTACTACCAAGGTATGGTTATTGCAGATTCTGGCCGCGCCCCTCCTTTTTGAAAATCAAACTTTGTGTATGAGGAAATAACTCTTTTTGTGAAACGTGTATTGGTTTGCAGGTGTCGAAAAAGAAAAAAATTGGGCCCAAGCAGTCTTCTACCATTGTGACGGGTGAGGCTGAGGTTCATGAAGAAGTTACCAGTCCAGTGAACGAAGAGTTTGCCGAGGATGAGGAAATGTCTGATGGGGAAGAACGCACTGATACTTCCCCTCCTGATATCGAGGAATAGGTTGGTGCGGGTTGTGATGGTGTTGATGGGGGAAATAATATCGCGGTGGCCGAGGGAAGTGTTACCGCGGAAATGTCTGCTCCTTCTGGTGATAACCCTGGTGGTCCGGAATTTATCGGAGGGGGTGAGGCTGCGGAAACTCTCCCCACCATTTCTCAAGAGTTCTCCTTTGACAAGATATATTCCGCAAGGGAACTCTTTGATGATGCCCTCGGTTTTCCCGAAGACTTTTCTTTGCTTTCCCCCAATGATGATTGGGATGTGCTCGGGGATTTTGGTAAGGAAAATGCTGCTGTTCAGAATGAGGGCGCGGATGATCACATTGCGCGTGGTGATGCCGAGACTTGTGCTGATGGGGAAATGACAGCAAAGGGGAAGTCTGTGGTTGACTCACCTTCCGAGGATTTCCCTCACTCGCTGATGTTTGAGGGTGAGGATGCCATAATGGATTGGCTCAAGAAAAAGAGTCTGCTGTTTGTTCCCCATCTTGCCCCGGTGGTTGCTGGCGAGAAAGATTCTGATGCTTATACTCGTCGGATGATGGAACTATCTTCCGAGGCGCGTATTGCCGAGATGTGGGGGAAAATCTTGAGTGTTCCAGAGGCTATCCTCGTAGCGGACCCTCCATCTTCTGTTGCTGAAATGATGGCCAGAGCCGTTGGGTACCAATATGGTTTTCCCCAGCAGCGTGTCTTGGAGGTAAGTCCTCGTACATATCTCTTCGTGACACTAAAATCCTTCGGTGTAATAATGTTTGCCGTTTGATGTGTAGATGATGAGGAGTGAGCATTGTAACCGTGTGCTGTATCAATTCTTTAAAGCGAAATCTTTGAAGCTGGAGGCTAAGCTTCATCACAGGGAAAAGGCATTATCTGCGGCTGAGGTGGAGATAGAAGAACTGAAGAATAGCCTTAAAGATAAAGAAAGGCTGGGTGAAGCGGAGGCTGGTCTTCGTTCAGAGCTTGCCACCGTTCGCGCTGAGTTAGAGCAAACTCGCGGCAAAGTTTCAGCTTTCACAGGTTTAGTTCTTCTCCATCGTTTATCCCTCGTAATTCCTTTCTACTACTTTGTTGTTCTGTCTGAGTCTCCCCACCCTATCTTCAGTGGGTGGAGTCCCCGAGCTGATATGGCTTCGGAATGAAAGGGCACGACAAAAATCTCGTATCAAAGAGTTGGTCGAAAAAATTAAGAGCGAAGCCAAAAAGTGGGACGCTCGGGCTGAGGGATGCCGCGCAAGGCATGTTCAGATGGTTGATACGCAGAATCTGTATAACCATGACCGTATTTTGTTCAATGGTACGCTGCTGTGGACACGTGAGAATCTGCGGGAGTCCCGTGAGCGTACTTCGTTATTAGAGGCTAGAATACATCTTCTGGAAGAGGAATTACGAAAGGCTCGCTCCCTTCCGTTTCCGGGAATTAGGGAGAGTATGATGTGTCTTACCAGAGAAAGGGACGATGCCAGAGCCGAGGTTGGGGCTCTCAGCAAAGCCCTTGCTGCGTTTCGCGCTGAAATATCCCGCCAGGCTGAGTCTGAGAGAAATCTCGAAGTATGCATGTACAGACTTAACAAAGGGGTAACAGAGATAAACAACGAAGTCAACCATCTTCGTCCCATGGATTCGATGAAGCAGGTATAATTAGATGCAAGTCAATTTGCTCTCACCAACCTTCAACTAGATTATAAGAAACTATCCGAGGAATATGACTATCTTGACGAAGCGCGAGACGCGGTTGTTAATGAGTATGAAGAGGCTTCGGCTTGTGTCGAAGGTATAACCTCATTTCATCGAGTGTGATTATGTCTTTTCTGTGCTAACTCCCTTGTGTTGTCTTTTTCAGAGCTCGAGGGACAACTCCGCGCTGCAAATGAAAAATTTGAAAAGGCTCAATCTTCCTTAGTGCAGCAGGAAGGACAGACTAATTATTTTAAGAGTCTGGTGGCATCCCGCGAGGGGGCCATTGGTGCTGCTTCTAAAGAAGTGAATCGTCTGTCCTCGTTGTTATCTCAATCCCACCAGCGAACAACAATTATTATGCATAAGGCTCGGTGTCAATTGGCGGAGGAGACAAACAAGATGCTGGAGAAGATTGAGCTTGGCATTAAGACCAATCATGGCCTCGTCAAGAGATATCCGCATCGTCGTGTACCTGCCTCCTTGCCTGGATCCTCGGGACCCTCTTCTGGTGGGAGCGTCCCTTCAACTCTTCGGAACAACCCTGCTGATGGGGCAATGCTGCTTCCCTCCTTCCTTCCAGGTCGTCCAATCTCTCTAACATCATATCTGTTGTGAGATTTTTCTCCCATGCTTCGGTCTTTGTGGTTGGCATGAGGATCTCTGTTTGGATGACTGCTTCAGCTCCATAAGTGAGGAGAAACGGGGATTCCCCAGTGGCAGATCTTCATGTTGTCCTGTATGCCCATAACACATTGTGCAGCTGTTCACACCATCACCCCTTATGTTCGTCTAATTTCTTTTTTAGGATAAGGGCGAGGGTCTTGTTAGTGGCTTCCGCTTGTCCGTTGCTTTGAGGGTATATGGGGGTGGATTTGTTCTTCCTTATTTTGAAAGTATCGAAGAGAATGTCTATATTTTTCCCCTGTAATTGCTTACCATTATCGGACACGATTTCCGCTGGTATGCCGAACCTGCAAATGATGTTTTGGAATATGAAAGTAAACACATCCACGTCTATGATCCTGGCTAAGGCTTTAGCTTCCACCCATTTACTGAAGTAGTCCGCGGCTACTATCAAAAATCGTCTTTTCCCCGATCCTTCGATGAAAGGCCCTACGATATCTATGCCCCATTTTGCAAATGGCCACGGGCTATCTACAGAATTTAACTTTGTTGCTGGAGCGTGTATCTTTTTGGCGAAACGCTGACATTCTTCACATCGTCGGGACATTCTTGCGGCATCCTGTATCATTGTGGGCCATTAATATCCTTGCATTTTTGCTTTGTCGGCTAGTGATCTCATGCCGCTATGATTCCCTGCGTCACCATAATGGATGTCGTTTAGAATTCGACGCCCCTCTTTTCTGGACAAGCAACGTAGTAACGGTCCGAGGAAGGATTTCTTGTACAGGACCCCATCCCGAAGATCATATCTTCCTACTTTGGAGAGTATTTTCCTGGCTTGTTTATGATCCGCGGGTAAGGTTCCATCTTCGAGAAACGCGTGGATCACCATTCTCCAATCATCTTCGTTGCTGAAATCTTCGTCTTGATTTTCTCTTGACAGGATATCTTCTTCGTCAAAATCGTTATGGATGTCTTCTCCCACCTGATCTTCGATATTTTCTTCCACTGTATCTTGATTGGTAGCAAAGGAGAATTGTGATGCAATTGAAGGCTCGTATACCCTTGTTATTTAAATAGTTTCGATGCTTTTGTCCTTCAACATGGATGATATATATGCTAGGGCATCCGCATGCCTGAGATCCCTTCTGCATAAGTGCCGGAACTTGATGTTCGGAATTTGTGATGCCAATGTTTGGACCAAGGCCATGTAAGCTGAGAGGGTGTCGTCGTACACCTTGTACTCGAGCTTTATTTGCCGTATGACAAGCTGTGAATCACTTGTCAGTCTTACATCGGTTACCCCCATCTCTATTATTAAGCGGTGGGCATGTACGACTGCCTCGTATTCGACGATGTTGTTAGTATGCTCTTTGAATTCTAACCTGAGTGCCTGTACGATCCTTTCTCCAGTTGGGGTGGTGATGACAATGCCTATTCCTTCCCCTTCCTTATTTTTGGAACCATCGACGAAGACTTCCCATTGTCTTTGACTCGCGGGTTCGAGGACATCAATTGGATCCTTGCTTTCTTCATCGGCTTCTGGTATTCCCTTAATCTCTTCGTCGTTGTCCAGGGGGAGGTCTGCTAAGAAATCCGCCAAAACTTGGGATTTTTGGGAATGTTGAATTTCATGAATGATGTTGAATTGGTCCAGGTGGGTGTTCCACTTGGCTATTCTGCCTACTTTTCCCGCGCTTTTGAGGACTGCTTCCAGTGGTGCTTTGCATGGGACGCAGATGAAGTGAGTTAGGAAATAGGTTCTCAGCTTTTGAGTAGCCCACACCAATGCCAGGATAAGTTGTTCGATCTTCGTGTAGTTCCTTTTCGTAGAATTGAGGGTCTTATTGACATAATAGATAGGCTGTTCTATCTTCGTATTGGTTTTGACCAATACTGCGCTAACTGCGTCTTCTGTCGCTGCTATGTACAATGCCAAAACCTCATCAGGATCAGGCTTCTGCAGGATTGGAATTGAAGCCAGGTGTTCTTTGATTTTTTGGAAGGCTTCTTCGCATTCTGCGGTCCATTCAAACTTACTCCCTTTTTTGAGAATATTGAAAAAATGTTTGCATTTGTCCGAGGATCGGGCAATAAATCTTCCCAAGGCTGCTATGGACCCATTGAGCTTCTGCACTTCTTTTAAATTCTTCGGGGATGTCATTTCTACTATGGCCTGAATATTCGCTGGGTCTACCTCAATGCCCCTTTTTGTTACCAGATATCCGAGGAATTTCCCTGAGGTGACACCGAAAGTGCATTTTTCTGGATTTACTTTCATGTGATGTTTCCTCATTACTTCGAAGATATCTCTCAGATCCTGGTGGTGATCTTTGCGCAGCTTACTTTTGACGAGCATGTCATCAACGTAGACTTCTAAGGTACTACCAATCCATGGCCTGAAGATGGCATCGACCATTCTTTGGTACGTTTCCCCTGCGTTTCGAAGTCCAAAGAGCATTCTAGTGTAGCAATAAAGGCCATGTGGGGTGTAGAATGTTGTGTGTAGTTGATCTTCTTCTGCCAGGGCTACTTGGTTGTAGCCAGAATATCCATCCATGAATGACAGCTCTTCGTATCCTTCTACTGCTTCAACCAGCTGATCTATGCTTGGCAGGGGATAGCTGTCCTTTGGACATGCCTTGTTGAGGTTAGTAAAATCGATGCATATCCTAACCCCTCCATTTTTCTTAGGAACGACGACCATGTTGAAGATCCATGTAGGGTACTGGACTTCCTTGATGAACCCTGCTTCTAGTAGTTTCCGAAGTTCTTTTTCCACTGCCTTATGATACTCCGGTGCAACTTTTCTTATTTTCTTCCTGAAAGGTGGCGTGCCTGGTTTGATGCGCAGCTCGTGTTGGATTATTTTCGGGTCAATCCCCGGCATATCTCCTAGCTTCCAGGCGAATACATCCGCGTAGTCTTTAAGTAATTTGGTTAAGGAATCTTCTCTTCTTTCGTCCATTATGGTCCCTACTTTGATCATATTAGGGTTTTCTTCCGTTCCTATGTTGATTTCTTTTACGGGCTCTACTGGTGTGAACACCGGCTTCGGATCCCCGAGGACTGGGACGTTCTTTGATTGCTATTTGGTATGTTTCTGTCTTTCGTTGGCTGCTGAAGTACCTGTTTCTGTGTTTAGGACATTATCATCTTTTGTCAAACCCCTCCCTGTGGTTTCCTTGAGGAACAGGTCTATGGCCTTTTCTTTCGCGGCTTCTTTATTTTTAATTCTTCGGGTTTTTCGCTGCTCTTCTTGTTCATTGTTGATATGATCCTGAGTGGTTTGACACTCTTTTGCAGAGACCCGATCTCCCTTGATTTCCATCACTCCCTCAGGTGTAGGGAATCTGAGATATTGGTAGTAAGTTGCCGCCACTCCTTTGAGTTTATGTAACCACTTTCGTCCAATAATGGCGTTATAGGGGGATGGGGCGTCAACCACGCTGAATCGTGTTTCTACTTTCATGGGTCCGGCGTTGACCTGCAACACGATGTCTCCCAATGGCTTCGTGGGTGCTCCATTGAATCCGTAGATGGTGTAATAAGAGGTCATTAGATGTTCATCATGGAGCTTCATTCGTTTGAATGCGTCGTAGAATAGAACGTTTACTGAGCTTCCCCCGTCTATGAGGATGTTTTTGAGGTTACATCCAGCCACTGGTAGTGTTAGGACCAAGGGATCGTTATGATCTTCCATATCTTCTTCGATATCTTCAGCATCGATAATAGGTGAGTCCATCCACTCTTCGTGCTCGTCCACCTCTACACCATCAATCTTATATAATTCGCAGTGGTCCTCGAACTGCTTCCGTAGCCTCTTTCCTATCTGCGCTGTAAGTGAGGGCCCGGCTTCGAACACGAGATGGTGTTGATTGTGCGGTTTCCCCTCTGGAAGTTGGACTGGCTTGGTCCGTTTGGATCTATCCTCGGCGACTCCTTTCGTATGTAATGTTGGTTCGCCAGCATCAATCAGTTTTTGGATCATTATTTTGAGGTTTTTCATTTCTCGGTCTGGTGTCCATTGAAGCAGTGATATTCACAGTAATCTTTAGACTTCTCGGTTCTTGGGGGCTGTTTTCCCTTAGACCACGGCCACTCCAAATTTTCCCTTCCTTTGATCTCTCGCAAGATCCGAGCATAGCTAGCATTGAGCTTCGTGTAAACTTGATCTTCGAATTTTCGATCGTCTTTTCGTCGTTCATCCTTCGTTCCTTCCTATCTTCGTGAGGCCGTTCCACTGAGCTATTCTTTTGGCCCCATTGGTTTGTTCTGCGGAATTGGTACGGTGAGACCTCTGCGGTATGCCCTCGGGTTTTCACGCTGGATTTCTTCAAGACGAGCGTACTTTTCAATAATTATTCGAAGATCTCCTTCTGTCTTAGGCACGCTTCCATGAATCTCAACAAAGTGGACTCATTCGGTCTAATCCCCACTTGTAGCAGTTGATACTTACCACTGGGTCCACACTCCTATGGCTTGGCAGATCTTGTGCCATCTGTTAGTGTATTCCCTCGTGTTTTCCTTGTAGCCAATTGCCAGCGAAAAGAGCTTATCCATTCCGGTGTTAACAGCCTTGTTACATGTAAGTTCTTAAGAACTTTTCTGCGAGTTGATCGTAGGAGTGGATGGAGTCAGGCGGCAAATTATCAAACCAAGACAAGCCGATCCCTTCAGGCTTGATGGGAAGTATCTACAGAGTACGGCGTCGTTCTGACTCCATCTGGCTAAGACACGGTTATAATACCGAATATGTGCAGCGGGATCACTGGATCCGTCATAGCATTCGAAGGTCGGGACAGGGACTTCAGCGGAATAGGGGTGTTGGCCAGGCGATGAGTTAGGGGCGTGGAGTTAGCCTCTCTCATGACCTCTTCTAACCTTCCCCGCCTTGTCTAGTTTTTAACTGCCTGATCTCAGCCATCATTTCATCACGCAGCTCTTCCATCGCGCGGTGGTGCCCTACGCTCTCCTTCCGTGATAGTCTGACTCTTCGTCATTATAATCCGGGTCGGATGCGCTACTTCCCCTA
The DNA here is from genome assembly GCF_003573695.1 of Papaver somniferum. Lineage (NCBI taxonomy): Eukaryota > Viridiplantae > Streptophyta > Magnoliopsida > Ranunculales > Papaveraceae > Papaver > Papaver somniferum. The sequence goes on from NC_039362.1 coordinate 86,222,666, forward strand.
GCCGCGTCTGCTACGATGACTCTTCGGTCTCGATTAGGTTCTGGTGCCTTTGAATTTGCTTCATCAAGTTGTTGGCTGGTCTTCGTGCTTAGGGCAATCCGGTCTTTTAAATCTTGATTTTCTCTGGCCAGCAAGCTAGGCATCTGCGTAAACCTGCTGGCTCTTCTTCAATTCTTCAAGCTCAGCCATCAGTCGATGTGATTGGTTTGACCCCTGATTAGGAGTCCCAGCTCGTGCTACTACGGCCATGGTGCCGCCTTCTTCTACGGTTTGCACTAAAGGTGGTAGAGGTCAGCTTCGATTGTTGGCATTTCCAAATCAGGTGAGTGCCCATCTGCGGTGTTAGAGCCGCCGGCACAGTTTGATTCTGATCGTTTGTTGATGGCATTCCGAAGGTTGGCGGGTGCGCGGTTGATGTGTTCTGGATTCATCCACCCTTTCTTTTGGTTGATGAATTGATTCGTAGCAAAAGTTTTGCTGGTTTCTGCAGCCTTCGGGGCTGCCGCCCGTACTGTACTTTGTCGCCGCTGCTCTGAGAGCCGCGGCTGCAACGGAGTTAGCGTTCATAGGCGAAGTGATTTCCGCAGTATCCTGCCTCTGACTAGTCATTTTGGCTTTGTCTCCTTTCTGCTTGCTTCGGGTGATGACCGGGGTTGTCCTTGGTGCTTCCTTTGACGAGGCTTTGGATTTTCCTGCTCCTGCGTCTTTTCCATCTGGGTCCTTTTGTTGCTTTCTTTCTGCACAAGGGAATTTCAAACAGCGAGAAACAGAAATGTCCGTGCGGATCGGGTTAGTTTGCGAAATACCCTATTCCAAGATGGGGAAAAACTGCCCGAGGGCCACAGAGAAAACTTTAGGGAGGCTCATTTGATTAAAACATATGAGTTAAAATACATGGGTTAAGGTCTATTAAAAGTGCGGACTCATTGAAATACATGAAACGCGTGAAGATCCCTTGGAAGATGCACGTAGATCCTTTGAAAATGTACGAAAACCCACCGAAGAACAGGTCCGTACGAGATCTAAAAAATGTAAATCCGTGGATCTAAGCAATAAATCTTTTAACCAGTTTAAACTGCATCGATAGATACTGCTAGCTAATGAAGATAATGGGTGTGTTTTTGAAGATAATAAAGTTAACAAAAGATAAATACTGCTAGAGCTAATGAAGCAGGCAATCATATGCTAGTTTAAGGTGAAATCACAGGATAAGATAAATCTTTTACCGGGACGAAGTCCCTGTTTCTAGCGCCAATTGTGAACACGTAAATCACGAAGGCATCTATATGTTCACAAACAATGTTCGCATTCTATACACATGCTCGCACTGATGAGACGATTGTATTGATTCCTTGGCTCAAAACCTTCGGGTTTATCATTGCCTCGTATAATATCACCAGAGGCGTTCACATAGAGGAAGATAAAGAAAACGAAGTGTAAAAGTAAACTCGTGGAGTATGAAATGGATGTAAAGTGCTGAAATGTAAATAAGACTGGGATTTACGTGGTTCAACTAAGGCCTACATCCACGGGGTTGTCGTTTTACTATGCATTTGATGATTACAGAGGTAGTCGAATGACTTTGGAGTTTACATAGGTCTGCGAATTTAAAAGGTAAACTTACACTAACAATTCTTCTCTCTCGACTTCTCTCTAAACCTCTCTCTCCTTTTTCGATCCCCCCCTCTTGGTGGAGAGGGGGTATTTATAGGGTTAGAGTGTGGGACCCGTTTCTGAGAGCCGTTGGAACCTTATCTTCTTGTGCTTTGTGTCCATCACGCAGGGGTCTTCGTTCATTGCTTGATCACGCAGAGTCATCCTCGTTCGTTCGACGGGTTGATCGACACGTACACTGCTCAGAGTGTTTAATGCGGGTAGTTGAGACGCATGCTCGTGTCAGACAAGTGTCTTCTGCCCCTGTCACGTCCATGTCAGTCAACCTTCTCTTCACCGTTGATCTTGGCTTCTTTTGGGGATGAGATAAAGCAACTCTTCGGGAGTTATTTGGTGCTCCGCAGTACACCGTGCTTTTGGTACATCCTTTAACTTCTGCCCTTGGATTTGTTTGGGCGAAGATCCGACGTCGACGGGATGGGCTTCTTGGCTGTGGGCGTGTGTCATCATGTTTTGATGACTTGGTCCGCATGCTCTCCACGTGTCTTCTCACATATACGTGTTTGATGATGAAATATGTACACACAATAAATAAATAAATAAGTTTGTTTCTGATGATTTCATGAGTACACAAAAATAGGGTGGTAATCTACCATTGAATTTTTTTCACATAGTAGAAATTGAAGTGTCCATGCTCCTTACAATCATCAATTGCCGTGAGTCTATTAAGCAGCAAGACCAATAAATAATAGAATAAGGTGGGTGACATAGTTTCTTTAGCGACCAAGCACCAAGTAGAAAAACATTCTTGATACGCAAAAATGAGCATAAGTTCTACGTTGGGATATGTCCAGAATTTTTCCAACATGACAAATTGAAAAATCTTCGCCAAAAGTGCCATTGCCCTCTTTAGGTCTTCTTAAAATGGTTTGCTACGGGTAGCAGAGACACGCACAATATACATAAGAAAAAGTTTGATAATTCAATGAGCAGAAATTCATGTAGTCATTGCTAGCAGAAGTGGATAAATTACATTAACTTCTTCCTTTAGTCCAAACTCTTCAAGAGCTTTTCCAACTTTCCCGCTGCAAATCAATTGCGCAAATAAATTCATAATTGAGATTATACTGAGACCTCCACAACAGTCTGGGCAGGCGTTGTCGAGAACGTCTAGGAATGGCTGGGACATCCCTTTAGCTCTATTTTGCAAAAAATTTACCTCATGGACCATCGTTAGAAAAACTCACTTCTGTACTTGTCCTGAGAGCGGTCGGATTGAATTCCAATAACAATTCACATCCACCACTAACAAAGGCAAAGGTAGCCCTGATGTGTTTAACCACCTTATCTGTGTGTTCCAGAAACCGAACACCACCGTGGCAAAGTCTCCAAAAATGCATTTCTTAAGATGCTCAGTAAAGAAAACATGAAGACACTAATCCAATCAAACTAACTTGAAAGAATATAATTTCACCCAAATTAGACCAATGTGCTAAAATGAAAGCACTCAATTTGTGAAACTGAATACGAAGCCCTACCACAATAAAATCACCTATAAGCTAAAGTTACATTTGAAACTCGCAAATTAGTACCCAAAAGCTAAATTTAGTAACAAAAGCCAAGAAGAAGTGCCCTTAAGCTATATAGGTGATAACCTTCTTTATTCTTCTTTTCCTACACTAGTTTTGTATTGCCATTAATTGCCTCACTTGTTGTACATGAAGATGTAACCTGGAATTTAGTCTAAAAAGTTACAGAAAATAAGAACATATTGGTTATCTTGCAAAACACAGTTGGACAAATTCATGGTCAAATAAAATTGTATTAAAAAAACAACTTGTCGAGGGTACTACATTAAAAACAAAAAAGAAAAAACTCCTTATCAAAGGTACCACAGCAAAACTCTTTAAAAAAAAAATGACGAAAATGCAGCAACATTACCTGCCATAGATACACCACCGAAAATCTGCAATAAAACATCTAAAAATTAAGAACTCCGATAAAGGTGTATCAAGAAACAGAAATCAAATATAAGAGATGGGGTCCATGATTTGAAAACATACGAGAGTTCATGAGCTGAAAATATACCTAGTAGTCTTGACGGAGTAGGCGAATACGGTGAAAATGATAACCTTTGTTGGGGTTTATGTAGGGAAAATTGTGGCTCTAGTGTAATGTATGAAATTGATTACGCTGAATCAAACAGATTGAAATCAAGGCAAATAATGGTTTTGGTAAGAAAGGGAGAATGGCATATTTTACTTTATTTTATTTTATTTGTAACAGAAAACAGTCCCTAAATTATGGCTGTGATAAGTGCATTTGTAAATTGTAACTGAAGAGTTAGTAAGGTAAGAATTGATCTGAGCGGTTGGAAGACTTAGAAAGGGGATCAATTTTCAACCATGATTTGTCTTTTCCGTTTTGAGAAGAATGGGAGTCGTTGATCACAAAAAAGATACCACTCAGAGCCGTTAGATGGACCCAAAATCATTTATTTTTGTAAGATAGATATCAAAAATATTACTCCCTCCGTCCCACTATTAGATGACCTATTTATTTTTTAATTTTGTCAAATTAATAGTTGATTTTATATAATTTGGTACTCATGTTTATATTCGTTAAGTAGGTATTTTAAAATACTTTTCAATAGTATAAAATTTACGAATATCCGTGGAATAGTTTGAGAGATAAATCATTTTTAAATTATGCTACTAGGTCAACTAACAATGGGACGGAGGTAGTATAATATAGTAACAAAAACGTCTCCCAAGTCCCAACCAAATCAGTGCAGGGTTTTCATTACTGTGGTCTATGTTGAAAAGCTAGGTAATGGCATGTTACCGTACGTCCTTCTCATTACTCGAGGGAATCTAGTGATGAACTTATCAGGCTGGGTTTGGTAATGCTTTTATTTTTCCAAAAGTGCTTTCAAAACCTACATATGTTAATAATTTTGAAATCAGTGTTTGGTAAAAAAAAATTAAAGCGCTTTTTATCCAAAGCACTTCCCAAATTCCTCAAATTTTAAAAGTTGGGGAGGAGGGGCTTTTAAAAGCTACAAAAGCATAAGTTTTGGTCCCACCTAAATTTAATGATTGATTTATCTTTTTTATCCCTATTTTATTTTATAAATGACAAAAGTTACCCTTAAATTTATATACAATCAATTTTTATTTCTTACAATTTATTCTTTAAATGTTATTATTTCTTATTTTCAAAATCTCTTATATACCATTTCATTTAATTTGTCAAGAATAAAATTAAAAACAAATATTAAATAATTACTTAATTTTAGTTTGATTTTTGTTTGAAAATTGTACATATATTAATAATTGGTTAAGTAAAATAATGTTTTTCAGCAATCGTAACAATTAGTAAATTTAATATTATATATATTTATATTTTATTGTAAAAGAATTAATTATTTTTAAACACAATAAAATTGAATAAAACTATTTTCAGAGATATGTCTATTTTTGCCATTTGCTACAATGACAATGGCTGAATCTGATATTTTACCAAACACACTTTGATTGCTTTTTTAATCAGCTTTGACTTTAATTAATATTTTACCAAACATCTAACTGCTTATTTTTCACAGCACAACGTAGCAACGCACAACAAAAAAGTGCTTTTACAAAAACTACAGCACTACCAAACTAAGCCTCAGTCTCGTTATTTATCTCTCAAGACCCCTCGTTACTAGCTAAGCTAATAATGTCATCTGAAGTAGAAGAGCGGTTTTCATTCTAAGGAATCTCTTGGAGGATTGAAAATTCTTAAAGCTCGAGGACTGAAAACTTCTTAAAGGTGTACAGTGAAAGCATGTGGGCAAGGGTAAAGAAAGAAAGATCTTGGTAGGTTCTATGGTGTGTTCATTTTTCTTTTCTACTCCCTCCATTACTTTTTAATAGGCTGGTTTTTATAAATAGATGTTTCAAAAAAATAGGTTGATTTCCTAATTGGGAAAGTCAAATGTTATTTTAATTTTCTGGGACCATCCTTATTTTCTGGGACCACCCTTCTCTTAACTTCTTTTGATGACAAGTGTCATGAAGACCATTTCACTTTACTTCTTTTAACAAGTATCATGAGGACCACTTCACTTCACTTTTTTTATTGACAAGTGTCATGATGACCACTTTCAATGATTAGTTCTCTTAATTTTCTTAAATTTTTTCTCTAAAAACAAACCAGCCTATTATAAAAGAACGTAGGGAGTTTTACTTAAGTATTTATTTGGGTTTTGGTTTGTAGTTTTGCTCGGTAATTTTGGTTGTTGATCGACCGGTGCTGTTGAACTGGCCCCAGTTGTTCCTTTGGTATGTATTATGTTTTAGTCAAACTAGTTGATCTAGCATCATCCTCGTTGCGATCCTTTCGACATTTATAAATTGTATGGGAACAACTTCACCGCAATTTATTGATCGTCTCCAACTTTCCATCGCAATTTATTGAAACTTCAAAGTAACACCAAAGCCCAATTTGGATCTGGCACTTGAATACTTCAAACTTCAAAGTAACTCTTCTAATGGGCCATGATGGAAATTTAGCTATCAGTACCGTGGTCTATACTGGTCATCACAACAATGGTCGGAGACTTGGAGCTCAATCGAAAGTAGTCAGATTCCTGAAGAAAAGAAACACCCATTAATGTTTGTACTTTGTAGTGTGTCACAAGCTTACTGCAGGATATAAAGGGAGGCTAATATACACCGGTGGCATATGACTACCATGTAAATGCATTTGCACTCCACGGAGATATGCACGATGCGTCGGGGATGCAAAGGAAAAGGATTTTCCATAGATTTGATAAGCAAAGGCCCAATGAATTCCCTCTAGCCCATCGTTATTCTGATTTGTTAACAGTAATTTGAACCAAATGGATCAAACCACCAAGAACTATCCCATTGCCAGTCTTGAGAAAACAACCAGCTTGGAACTATTGTATAAAATGAACGATTTTTTGGGAAACATAATTTTTCTTGGGGATCATGGTTTTATTTTGGGTAAAGACATTAAAGGTAAATCTAGGTCACCCCTTATCTAGATATTTATATTAATACCTAAATTACCCTCCTGATTAATTTTGGGTGATGATTAGCTAGTGTTAATAATAGTTAGTGTAATGATTAGTGAGATGATTAAGTTAAAGATAATTAGTGAGATTAAAAAATCAGATGAGTTTTTTTTTTAAATAAGTAGAATTATTGAGAGAGTAAAGTAAGAGAAGATGAAGAAGGAAAACATGAAAAACGATGGATTTTACCAACCACAATCGGAGGAAGGGTATTTGGGTACCCAGGTATGCTTCAAACTTAGATAATGTTGGTTGAATTGCTCCAAACTTTCAAAAAAATGAAATTTTTTATGTAAATTTGGGCCAGTTCGGTTAACCATATGTCAACAACATGTAACCGAACACATCTGGAAGTGTAGTTCGGTTACCATGTGTCAAGAACATGTAACCGAACACACCTGAAAGTGTAGTTCGGTTATGTTTTCCAAACACGCAGGTTACCGAACTCGCTCGTTAATGAAGGTTTTGGTCGTACAGTGCAATGTTCGGTTACCTAGGATAAAATGGTAGGTAACCGAACTTTGAACTTGACAATTTATTTGAGTACATCTTGTGTGTTCGGTTAGTTCGCAAACTTCAACGCAACCAAGTTCCCAACCGAACTTCAGGTTAAAAGTAACCTAGTGTTAGAAGTTCGGTTGGTTCGCAAACTTCAACATATTTTGCGAATCTACCGAACTGGGCTTATAGGTAGAGTTCGGTAACAAAGAAAACTTAATAATTTTGCGAACAAACCGAACTTATGGACTTCTATTGTTCTAATACAAGGAGTTCGGTTAAAAGTATTTTTTTTGCGAATCAACCGTACTTTATGTTCGGTTAAGAAAATAATAATTTGTGATAACCGAACTTTTTACTGAAAAAAACTCCATTAAACCTCTCTGCAACTTCCATTTTCAACTTATTTTGATGATTAGTTCTCATTTATTCAACCAAAAACGAATGACAAGTAATGGGTTTGTGAGAATATCTTTGTTAATGTTTTATATTAAGCTATATATATAGTGGTGGTGGTAATCGGTGGTTGTTGGTGGTGATAATTGGAGGAGGTGGTGGTGGTAATCGGCGGTGGTGGGCGGTGGTGGTAATCAGTGGTTGTTGGTGGTGGTAATTGGCGGTGGTCGGTGGTGATTGGTGGTGGTGGTGGTAATCGGTGGTTGTTGGTGGTGGTGGTAATTGGCGGTGATGGGAGGTGGTGGTGAGAGGAGGTGGTGGTTATATATATATATATAGAGAGGTGGTTATTGTGTTGGTTTTAAATTAAATTAGGTTAAGGGTAGGTTAGTCATTTCAATGTTCTAGGACACCCCTTATAACTATAGGAAAAGTGGCCTTAATAAGACCATGGTCCCAAAAAAAAACAACCATGGTCACTAAAAAATCATTCTATACAATGGAGAAACAGATCTTCATATGTAATTAGTGTGAAACTGTTGGGCTTTCTAACAAAACAAATTTCTTGCTTGGAAATGAAGTCTTACAAATAATGTGTAGTGGAGTGCCAACCACTCTGAAAAGTAGTTCATGTGGAGGAAAAGTACTGAAGATTTATAAACCTAATATTTTTATCAACTTTTTAATCCCATGCGTCCTCCTCTCATTAGACAAAATTATCGAAGAAACTTATCAATCAAACATAATCATTTACCAACTTAACTCTTTTTTACTTTTTACCAAATAACTCAAGTGTATCTTCAAACCACTCGAGAAATCACCCGGGAGCAACATTTTTTACCCGACCAGTAATTCGCATCTAGCACTACTGAACACTGCATGCCATGCATGATGCTCGTTTGTGGAGAAATTGTGAATCTGTAATCTCAAATCTCTCTCAACAAGTAAAAAACTATATATTTTTATTTTTTGAATTTTCATAGTTTCAAATTTAAACTTTGATAATTCAGCATCTCTCAGTTGTCTTTTTTGTTGTTTTTACTCATCACATCCTCATCCAAAAATGATATTTTCGAACCCCAAAATTTATTATTATGCTTTTATATTGAAGCATATTATGTGATAATGACATAATAGTATGTATATCTTTACACATATATATATATATATATATATATATATATGCCCTCATCACTTTTTAATCAATACTTCCGTAACGACTTCTTCTTCTTCTTCTATTTCTATTTCTTCTTCTTGGTTTTGTTTATCAAACTCCAACCTAAGAAGTTTCATCAAGTAAAAAAAATGGGTGATGCTTTTAACGACGACGAGTGCGATTATCTCTTCAAAGCTGTTCTTATAGGTGATTCAGGCGTTGGAAAATCGAACCTTCTCTCAAGATTTTCTCGTAATGAATTTCGTCTCGATTCTAAACCAACCATCGGTGTTGAATTTGCTTATAGAAATATAAGAGTTGGGGATAAGCTCATCAAAGCTCAAATATGGGATACTGCTGGACAAGAACGGTAAGCTCATATAATCTTTTCTTTCTTCATAACCCGTATCTATTCTCTTCGATCAATTTTAAGTTTTACCAAACATCTGGTTTTAAATAGTTATCTTCTGATTGATATGTTTTCTTTTATGATCATGCTGATTTAGATTTTCATGTGTTTGAAAATTCGATTGATTCAGTAAAAATATCCTTACAAAGTAAAACTAGAAAGTAACAACCATTTTGTCAATCTGTTTGACTCCGTCTTGACTTGTTTATTTACTTTTAATCTCTAAATTTAAATTTATCGGTGGTACGAAAAATATGTGGATGCACGGAGAGAATAAATTCATGATCCAAGTTTTTAGTATTGATTTTCTGAAGTACATTTGAAAGGGAAAAAAGATGGAATATGCTATATGCGGCTTGATAGGCTTTTTTGTTACGGAATTTGTCAAGCTTACGAGTTGCCAATGCTTTTGCCTATTGCCGATGACAGAAGAACCATCAAGTCTTTCTGAATCATAAAAATTTAAAACCCATGAATTAAACTAGCTGCTGAACTGAACATGTTTAGACGATTACGACCAAACTAGTTCGGTTACTCACCTTTTTGAGCGTGGCGTTTCAAAATCAAGTACCTAAAACAGTTAAAAGACAGATATAAAGTGTAGGTCAATCAATAACGGTAAAACAGGCTAATCAATACCAGGTGAAACATAATGCTTTAGGTAGGAAATTATTTGGATCCATCATTAAAAAGTTTAAATCCAAAGAAAATTGTTTAATTTTTAAGTAATGTACCCACGGGACCTTTTACTTTTCATTCTTTTTGGCATTTCTAAGATTCCTATGTCTAATGTTGGTTTGTTTTACAGATTCCGGGCAATCACAAGCTCTTACTATAGAGGAGCACTTGGTGCCATGTTAGTTTACGACTTAACACGTAGAGCTACGTTTGATAACCTGCGAAAATGGCTGGATGAGCTACGACGATTCGCTAACACGGATATGGTGATTGTACTTGTGGGTAACAAATCCGATTTGGTTGATAAAAGAGAAGTTGAAGAAGAAGAAGGAAGAAATCTTGCAGAAAAGGAAGGACTTTGTTTCATGGAAACATCTGCTCTAGAGAATGTGAATGTCGAAGAAGCTTACCTTCAAATGGTTACTAAGATTTTTGAAATCACTAGTCATAAAAGTGTCCACGAGAAAATCGATACTGACCGTGAATTAACCAAAATCGGTGCTGGAAAGGCTATTGTGAATATGGATGAAGTGTCAGCTACCATTAAGCAAAGTAGGTGCTGTTAATTTTGTGTTCTGATTGCTGTATATAATTTTTTTGTCACTGTTTTTGCATTTTACTAAAGATTTGTTATAAGTGAAGATTTTGATTATTACTGGTGAGTTAAGGGCAACGGCTTAATTTTACTTCAAATCAACTTCTTCGGCATAAAACTCACGAATTTCATATTTGGATTTTAACTTGCCATGAATTGTTGTAATGGGCAACATTGCAAACATGACATACATTAGGGGTGTCAACGGGTCCGGGTCCTCCCGGGTATCACTAGACCCGGACTCTACTTATAAATGTCGGATCCGGGTCTTAACGGCTCCGGGTCCGGTTCCTACACTTGTGGACCCAGAACCGGACCCGTTTAAATACCCGGGTACCCGCCGGTCTCGGATACCTATTGGGTCTTAAGAAAACTATTAAAAAAACCTCAAAAACTTAATATTTGTCTCATTTTGGCTTGGATTTAAATAATTTTTATAAAATTTATTATTATTTCTTATTAATGTACTAAATAAAGATTAGATATAAGAGAAAATTTAAAACGAGTAAAATATCAAAGCCAAAACTAGCAAAAACATGAATAAAAATATGAATAAACGGGTACCTGACGGGTATTACCCGTTTGGACCCGTTTAGATTCGGGTCCAATCGGATAATTACCCGTCAGGTCCTAAGTTGTTAATGGGTCAAACTTTTGGTAATGGGTACCCATTGACAGCCCTAATTAACATACATACAAGCCAAACAAAAAAAAACCCAAAAACAAGATTTCAGCCCCATGAGCATGGCCTTACAAAACACAAAGGAGAGAAGACAACAACCATGTTGTTGTTGGTATCACCACTCATTTATATCTCCTTGTTTAAAGAAAATGAACACAAGGGTCAAAATCTAAGAAGTCAACATCCATTTTCTGAAGAAACGTGAGGGATTTCAGATCATAGTCAATATGCCTCTTCAAATTTCCGCAGCGTTTGATTGTCAACTCCCGCAGAGAAGTCCATGATTGTAAATCCGGTAGGCATTACACATGGGCAACCTGTTATATCCAATGAGCGGAGAGAGCTGCTTGTGTAGTCGAATTCAGGTCCAGGTAGCAGAAAACCTTGAAAATTAAAGCAGTTCCAGAACTGCAGAGACTGGAGACGACTATGGTTTGGAAGTACGTGCAGTGAGAACAATATAAGCTCTGGAGAATTATTTATGGTTATCTTTGTGAGAGATGACAGACCTGTTCCTGCTTCGCTGTTTACCAACATTTGGTGTACCATCTTGGTGCTTGCGCCAGATAAAGCCAACACCGTAAGAGAAGAAAATGAATTTACCGGTGTGGCTATCATTCTTCTGCAGTTAGAGATGATCAACACCTCAAATGAAGGGAAGGAAGTATAAGCCAGATTAGAAGGAACAATCCATTCTTCTAAGTTTTCCATATCTAGGATTCTCATGGAAACTAACGAAGGGAACAATGACGCTTTTGTAGATATAGCTTTTCCTTTTTCACTGCTACAACTGCTTTCTCCCTCAATTTCTTTGCTTTTTTGCTGGTAATAAAACTCTTCACCCAAACGCTTCACAGACTTCATTCGAATTATATGAAGAACTCTAAGACATGGGAGCAGACCCAGTGATGGAAGCTGCTCACAACTACTGCAGTTTTCTAAAAACATAGCCGTCAAATTCGGAAGGCAATCAGATAAACCCATCCACCTTGGAAACTTTAAGCCCGCAAATGCATCTACACTCAATTGTTTCAAATTAGAATGTGGTCTGAGGCCTTCTAACACCATTTCATCATTGTCTCCCTTAATATCTACAGATTCACGCCTGGAAACATACCAAAACAGATACAGTTTTTCAATGCATTCCTTCTCATTTAGCTTTGCTCTCTCTGCGTCAATTCGACCTCGAACATTCTCCACATTTGTCATAGTTAATAACCGAAGAGATTTTAGGCCACCTAATTCTTCAATCCCGCTACCATTACCAATGCATTGATCGCCAGTTCTTCCTGAGAGCTCTTGTTGCCGCACCATGTATTTGGATAATATTTGAAGACAAGTTAAGTCTTCAACACCTCTGGGCATTTCATCATTTACTCTGGCGTGTCTAAAGTGTCTCAGTTTCGGCCATTTTCTAATTTCCCTTGGAAGCTCACACTTGTCTCCAAAATCAATCATCTCTAAATTACGTAGGTATATGCAAGATTCAGGCAATGCTGTGACTTCCGTACCTTTTAGATCAAGGCACCTTAACCTTGTTAATGCTCCCAAGCCTGTAGGTAATGCTTCCAGCATCGTGCAATTGTTGCATTCCAACATGCTTAAATTTTCGATGCAAGTGATCGAATCAGGCAACCCTGCAGTTCTTGTGGATGAAATATTAAGGAACTTCAAATTTTGTAAAGACCCCATATTTGCATGCAAAGCTTCAAATTGAGAACAACCATTGAGATCGAGTGTTTGCAGATTAATGAGCCCAAGAATAGAATCAGGTAGCATTCTAATATCCGAACACGAGAGATCCAAGTGCATTAGAATTTTCAACGACCCAATGCTTTCAAGAATTTTACTAACGCCAATGCATTGATGAAGCACCAGAGTCTGCAGATTGTAAAGCTTGTGGATGGATGCACGGTGCGCTTCTTCGATTTGAGAATAAGATAAGTCCAGATATCTCAGATGCTTAAACTTGAAAACGGATGATGGGATTCTCAAACTATGTTCACCAAGCAAACATACTACCCGTAGACACTTGTTACTGAGTAAATTCTCAACTCTCAGATTCTTGTTCTCTACGGAAAAAACTGTTCGCAACTTGGTCGCCTTTTTCAGCACCTTTGATAATGCATCGGCAATTTCTTTGTCAGGTACAAGTAATTGTAGACGCCGAACTTGAGAAACATCTTTCATTTCACTTGCACCCGAGACCGCAATTCCATGATTTCCAGAAACACTCTTTGCAAGATCATGTACAAAATCATGCATCTTGCATGTTTGGATGTCACCTAATTTATTTGTTTTCACATCCTCAAAGAATGACCATGACAACAAACTATGGAAATAACTATCCCCGATATCTTCGGGAGACATTTGATATTCTCCACCAGAATGATGAAGGAATCCTTCAGCCATCCATAGCCAAATCAATGTTTCTCTATTAATCTCCCAATCTCTAGGAAACAAAGAGCAATAGGAGAAACACTGTTTCAAGCGCGAGGATAAATTGTCATAACTCAATTTCAAAATTGATATGATTTTGTTATGAATTTCAGTTGCCTTCAAGCTGGTATGGTTTTGGATGGACAACCAACTGTCCTCATCCCCTTTCGAGTGCATCAGACTTCCGAGGAAATTCGCCGCCAGAGGTAAACCACCACATCTTGCCGCAATCTCCTCTCCTATTTCAATCATTCTTGAAGTGTTTAACGGGCCACCGGGTGAAAATGCTTTGTTCTTGATAATCGACCAACACTCTTCTTTTGACAAAGTTTTTAAAATGTAAGGAGGAATTTCACCCTTAACAAGGGATGCAACTTCCTCTTTACGTGTAGTGATTAAGATTCTACTGCCGTAATTAGCACAGTAGGATAGAGAATTCCTAAGGTTCTCCCAGACCTCGGAATCTTCATTCCACAAGTCGTCCAGTACTAGTAAACATTTCTTCCCACTCAGACACTTTCTAAAATCTCGTACAATGACGTCAAAATTTGACATATCATACTTTTTCTCAGTGATGGACTCGATTATGTTTGTTAAAATCTTACGGACATCAAACTCTTTTGAAACACAGACCCAAATTTTTGCATCAAAGTTTTCTGTTATCTGGTCATCTTTGTAGACCATTTGAGCCAGGGTGGTTTTGCCAAGGCCACCCATACCCACTATGGATATCACAGAAATATTTTCAGATGATGACATGAACAACATCTTTACTATATGCGACTTATCATTTTCTCTTCCTACAATTTTTATATCACCTGCGAATGATGAGGTTACTCGGTGATCATGCGAATTGCGAGGGATAGTAGTCTCTACCAACATGTACCTATCCTTGTCAGCAGAAATATCATCCAGCCTTCTATTGATCTCATTTATTTTATCAGCCAGAGTTTTGGATGAGAAGAAATCTTTTACCTTATCTATCTTGCTGCGCTCCTTTTCACACCGGGCGCATGGCTTCGTAGGAGAGTTCATCCAAAAGGTCATCAACATCATAAGTGACCCCTCGGAGCCTTGTCAACCAAACTCTCACAGTAGCATCCTCCAATTGTTTTTTCTCTGCATCAATTGTTACAGCCGCAATCATCTCCATAGTGTTCTTAAGCCTTTTCAGCTTGTTTTTGACATCCTGGGACATGCCAATCTTCTCAGCAGCAAGAAAGCCCAATTTGTTCAATATTTCTATTGAGCCGCTCACAAGCACCTCTTCAAGCGCCATAAGTTTCAGCAGTAAATTAAGATGCTGATATTAATTTGAGAAGTTAAGAAGATGGATTGATGAACAAATACAATTCGTGTTTCAAGCTCAAATTTCTTTAGTTGTAAGAGGTTTGTTTAGGTTGTGGTTGAAGTTATGAGAAGTAGGAGTATTAATATAGCAAAATTCAAGTTTTAGGCAAGAACGAGTCACTAGATTTTATTTCAAAATATTTAACAATATTTGGAAATGAGACGGAAACAGGCTCCAAGCCTCCAAGTCTCCAACCAAAGAGTCATGGGAATGTTTTTAAATTTTTACAGAAAGATCTGTGGAACAAGCGACGGCGTTCAGCAAAGTATAATAGAGGGTTACTCAATTTGTAAAACTAATCACTAAATTTATATAAAAGAAAACAACCTTAACCACTGGATTCAGTGGCTTGGTAATGTCAGTGGAATTTGATAATCCTCAAGAGAAATCTTGCATATTAAGCTCTTACATTCTTACCCACCAAAGCCATAAAAGAAATGACGCATTCGAAATAAACTTTAATATGTTCAGCGCGTACTCAGGATAAATGATTTCAATATTTCTATCTTAATCTCTCCATACAAGATTTGGATGCTATCGTTGTGGATCGCTCTTTCTCTTCGCGATTTATTTACGTTTTGCATCTTTTATTGTATTTATTTCATGTCTATGATGTACTCTTTTTTCTTGAAACCATCGTGTAAACGTTTCTTAACGGAACGAAATACTAATGGTTGATTATAAAAAAAAAATCCATATCACGACTAACAAGTGACGACTCAACGCCCACCCAAATTTAACGGTGTACCTTACCGTTTTGAATTATTCATAACCTATCTCGCAGTAGGGTGTATGTTTTGGAAAAAATGGATACATATCATGAATTAATCAAAATCCGTGTTGGAAAGCCTACTGTGAACAAGTCGAGATCACGTGCGTTGCACGTTAGTAAACAATAACCGCTTTTTGTACGTATTTTATATTTTTGAATTCGACCCCAAATTAACTAAAGTATAAAATTTAAGAAAAAGAAAGATATTTAGACGTTAATATATCATTCAGAAACATCACCAATGGAAGCTTTGAAGCTAAAGATCGTCATTCCAATTGGGAAGTAACGTATCAATCCCAATCACCAGAATTTTGCATACATAATTGACAAAATCTCTTGTTTTACTAAACTGCACTATCAGCAAATCATGCATCTTAAGTATATATGAAGCCTTTCTAACAAATGAGAAAATAAGTAAGTGTGAATACTTTCTAATAAAGTTGCATGAATTAACAAAACTATTACCGAAGTACATGAACATAGGCAGGAAAATAAAGAAAACTTTCAGAGGAATTTCATCAAACATGTTTTGTGCACAAAACTCTGTGACATTCTCATCAAACAACACTGTCGACCTAAGAAAACATGTCGTCATTGAAAGAACAAAACGCAGTAATAGGTAAAATAAAAGAACCAACTTAACTTTTCAATATCTAACACTAACCTGATTATAATGGTGACGAATTAGCGAAGTGAAATTGAAACTGGATGTGGGTAGACATGAAAATCATTGATTTGGGGGAGAATATGAAATCAATCGAAACTCAATTTTGGGGAGATGTGAAATCAAATGAAATTCTAGTTAAATAAATCACTGAATACTGTCGAGAAAGAGAGATAAGTCAGAGAAGATCCATGAGGAAAAAAAGAGGAGAGGAGGATGGAAGAGAAAAAAAATGAATTGTTTCTGAATCTCTGATTATGTGAAACATGTACTTTTATAATTTTAGAGATCAATCGTGTCGGACGGCTATATTTAAAGATAGACATAATCCAATGGATGATACTTAAAAACGGGCTGCATCAAAAATAAGTTTGGCGTACGAAAAGTACGGCGGTACACGAAAAATAGATGTTGTTAAAGATTTGTTACTGTTTTTGCATTTTACTAAAGATTTGTTATTAATGAAGTTTTATTATCGCTGGTGAATTAAGGGGACGGCTAATTTTACTTCTAATAAACTTCTTTGGCTTGAAAGTTAAAACTCAGGAATCTCATATTCAGATTTTCTTTGCCTTGAGTTGTTGTAATTGGCAACATTGCAAAGTCACAAATATTTTTTGGGCTTTAGCTTTGGCTTTCACGAAAAGAAAAGTTGCTCCTAGAATCAATAATTTTGATGGACTGGATTGAAAGATTTCTCTACGGGTCCACTTGGTCCACTTGCCAGCCGCGACTACATTGTAGAGAGTTTTCTGCTATGTGGCCATCACAGTGCTTGCTCTAACTCCTGGATTACAAAAAAAAAAACAAAAAAAGAAGGGGTCGAAATTAGGTGAGTATAGACAGACACTTACATGGGACTTGGCTAAACGACACTTATACTTTGTTAGTCCGTTGCACCCATTTGAGAGAATACTTAATAATGTGGTCAGCGGGTGTCAACACTTGGGCTAGACGACACTTTACTTAATTTGTCAATATATATGAACAATCGATAAGCTTCTTCTATAGTCTACAAGTAACTTAAAGATCGAGTGTTTGTTCAAGAAAACAGAGAGTAGAAATGGAGAAGATGATGATGGAAAAGAGAGGTCATGTTCTAATGATTCCATATCCAAGTCAAGGTCATATAAACCCATGTCTACAGTTTCTGAAAAGATTAGTCTCCAAAGGTCTTAAAACCACATTTGTCACAACCAACTTCATATACAAATCAATCAAACCAAAACTTGGTCATAACATTGGAATCGAATCCATATCAGATGGATATGATATCGGTGGTTTCGCAAAATGAGATAGTATAGAGTCGTATCTACAGCGGTTAGAAAC
Organism: Papaver somniferum; assembly: GCF_003573695.1. Lineage (NCBI taxonomy): Eukaryota > Viridiplantae > Streptophyta > Magnoliopsida > Ranunculales > Papaveraceae > Papaver > Papaver somniferum. The sequence goes on from NC_039362.1 coordinate 86,240,332, forward strand.
AGTGGGTTCAGCAGATTTAACTCAACTTATCAAGAAACTAAATAGCTCTATTGAACTAAAAAATAATCCTGTTAATTGCATAATTTACGATGCGTTCTTGCCATGGGATTTGAACGTAGCGAAACAGTTTGGGATAGTAGGAGGATCGTTTTTCACTCAATCTTGTGCTGTCAATAACATATATTATCTGTTTGAGAAGGGCCTGTTAAAGATCGACCACAACACGGTCACTAATAGTGATGTTCTGATTCCGGGGCTGCCTATACCTCTTCAAGTGTCTGATTTACCATCTTTCTTGAGTGTGCCTGGAACATACCCAGCTTATTTGAATCTTGTCTTGAATCAGTTTATAAATGCAGAAGAAGCTGATTGGATCTTTATCAATAGCTTCGACACGTTGGAAGTTCAGGTTTGTTCTCTATATTTGTACCTCCTTGTTTGTTATTATACCGTACTGATCAACAAGTTACATGATTAAAATTAAACTGCTCCCTCCGTCCCAAATTATATGACCTAGGTGTATTTTGCACAATTCTTATCTCTAAGTGATTTTTATGACTATACCCTTATGTATAATAAATTGTAAAATTTAGAAATGATTTCTCTCAAATTATATGATTTACAATTTAGAAATGATTTCTCTCAAATTGTATGACGGATATTCGTAAATTTTATACCGTTGGAAAGCATTTTAAATATAATGAATATAAGCATGACTATCAAATTATACATATTTCACATAATAATAATAATCAATTAAAAATGTGATTTTAGAAATATTCCATTATTTGATGATATAGGCCATCTAACTTGGACAAAATTTAAAACTAACTAGGTCTTCTAATTTGGGACGGAGGGAGCAACTTTTATAAGCTTGTGATGTGTATGTAGGTTGTGGATTGGATGACAAAAGCATTTCCACAGCTAAGAATGATTGGACCAACAGTACCATCAGCGTACCTGGACAACAGAATCAAAGACGACAATGATTATGGACTCAACCTTTTCCAGCCAGATAGTAACACTTGTATGAACTGGTTAAACTCTAGAGCTAATGGGACGGTAGTTTATGTATCATTTGGGAGCATGGCTGAATTGAGCAAAGAACAGATGGAAGAGCTAGCAATGGGATTGATTGGAAGCAATTTTTATTTCTTGTGGGTAGTTAAGGAGTCAGAAGAACACAAACTATCATGCAAAGTTTTGGGAGAAATCGAAACTGGAAATAAAGGTTTGGTTGTGAAATGGATTCCTCAATTAGATGTACTCTCACATGCAGCAGTTGGATGTTTCGTGACGCATTATGGATGGAATTCTACGTTGGAGGCATTATCTTTGGGGATACCGATGGTGGGAATACCTCAGTGGACAGATCAAACGACAAACGCGAAGTTTATAGAGGATGAGTGGAGAGTGGGCACACGAGTTAAGGTTAATGATGATGAGAAAAGGATTTGGACAAGGAAGGATTTGGAGGCATGTATGATGGAGGTTATGGAGGGAGCGAGAGGAAAAGAGATAAAGAGAAATCTAAGCAAGTGGAGGCAGTTGGCCCAACAGTCAGTGGGTATAGGTGGAAGCTCTGATCAAAATCTCGACGAGTTTGTAGCTAAACTTATATGCTCTCGAGTCCCTACTCCCGAATCTTAACGAAAATATACACCGAAGAATTCTCCATGATGTAGCAATAACAAGTCTGAGCAATTTCAATTGTATCACTTAAGTTTCAAAGTAATTCACTATTAATTTAATTAATAATACCCGAGTGTTTGTACATACATGAAGAAACATGCGCAAACAAATTAGAACACAGGTTTAGTCATATTATCAAATCGGCCGGTAAAAATATCCACCTTAGAGCAACCACAGTCATGGACTCGACCAAATACTAAAAACAAGACCAAAGACCAAAAGAATTTGGTATTTTCAATGCTCAAACACAACGGCAAAAGACTAAAGTTTACTGCGGCGCAAATAGAAATAACGCCTGATATCATGCGTTGATATTAAATCCGTCCGCTGGTTGAGCGCTGATACAATCCACGCTTGACTGGGGCGTTGATTAAATCAAGGTATGCTTGGGCGGACTCAATAACACACGCCCAACACAGGCGCTACTTCAACATACGCCTAAAAGACATACGTCACTTATAACAACGCCTGATCCGAAACGCATGTTATATCTACGTCTACACACGCGCGCTCACTACACTTACGCCCCACCATTTTTGGTTATAGTCCGTGTCGGTGTCCAAATGTAGTCTCAAACCCTAGAAAACTGGACTATATTTGGGTTTAGTCTCGCTCACTGTGTTTGAATTCACGACCAAATTTGGTTATAGTCTCCAAATTTGGTCGTGACTGTGGTTGCTCTTAGTGCCCTTATAGCCTAGCATCTTGAAGTACAAACTCCCTTAATCTAGTGCACAAGAGTTCACGAATTGATTTTCTTGATTTGCGAACTATGCATTTTTTTGTTATGTTCTTGGAAACTCGGAATTCGCTCTTATTCACGAAATGATTTATTGAGTTCGCAAACTAGGCACTTTTAGTTATGTTCCCGAACACTTCAAATTAGCTTTTGTTCGCGAACTGATTTATTGAGTTCGTGATCTATGCATTTTTGAGGATGTTTCAGTACACTTTAAACGTATCACATTCACAAACTGAATCTCTTAGTTCCTGAACTAGCATGTCTCACATTCACAAATCGAATCTCTTAGTTCCTAAACTAGCATGTTTTTTAGTGTTACTGAACTCTAATATCGCTTCCTTTACTTGGTTCATTGTGAGAAGAATTTTATGCACAATTTTTTAATGGAAAAATATGCAGTCGCACATTTTTCTTTGTAACTCAAGGAAAAATTCTCATTTGTCTGCATGGTTTCCTTGGAATCAATCTATATTAAGAAGTTAAAGTTTTTTTCGAATTAAAGTAATTTGTAAACACGGAAAGATCACGAACTTGCTTTGATTATAAGAAACAATTGGTTGAACTTTAAGCGATCTTGCATGTTTCATTATTATAAATATAGGACTCTCCGCAACCTCGAATATCAATCCTGACACGTTATATCCTGATTGCGGCTAGAGTCGTCCTCTAAATACCTAGGTTTCTTTGTGAAAGATAATTAGGTTGCGACTTTTGAAGTATTCATTAAGGGATTCGCGAAGCATGCATTCCTTCATTGCTCCTTAAAATTAGTATAGATAGGAAAGAACAATTGTGTATTATAGTCCACCCATCTAGAAAAGGATTATGTCCACAGAATCAGGTTTACCTCGTTATTAAAGAGATGTGAATGTGAACAACGAATCACATACTCACGTTCACAAGAAGCTTCTTGCTCGTCTTGTAGATTCCATTATAAAAAAGTGGGGGTATAACAACTACACCCAATAATTAGTTCAACAATCGGTATTGACTCTTCCAATATAATTCTGAAAGCACCAGCTTAATAAGAAATATACCAAAGAGTTATATCTTAATTTCTCAATACAATCTGCAATCGAACAGATAAAAATCTGTGAGTCCGATTGATATGAGAAATTACCTGGACGGTACCAAAGACCAATGCCCAAGTGTCAATCAATTACACTAAAAAAGGTCGGATTTACCAATTGATTGAACTATGCACAACCTGTGATATTTCAATTATATAAACAAATATAATGCGAAAAAGAAATAATACAGACATCAGAAGTTTTTTTAGCGAGGAAACCGCAAATGCAGAAAAACCCCGGGACCTAGTCCAGATTTGAACACCACACTGTATTAAGCCGCTACAGACACTAGCCTACTACAAGTTAACTTCGGACTGGAATGTAGTTGAGCCCTAACCAAGTCTCACACTGATTAAGGTACATTCGCGTTCCTAACGTCTCTGAATCCCAGCAGGACTCTACGCACTTGATTCCCTTAGATGATCTCACCCACAACTAAGAGTTGCTACGACCCAAAGTCGAAGACTTATAAACAAATCTGTCTCCCACATATAAATCTATTCTGATAGATAAATCTGTCTCCCCAGAAGTACCTATGAACTTTTGTTCCGTGTTTTGAAAAATCAAGGTGAACAGGAACCAATTGATAATCCAGTCTTATATTCCCGAAGAACAACCTAGAAATATCAATCACCTCACAATAACTTAACTATATGGTAGTAGAAGAAGTTATTGTGGAATCACAAAGAATGAGACGAAGAGCTTTGTCATTACTTTTTATATCTTACCTGTCGGAGATAAATCTCGAGTTAATCTTAGAGAAGATAGTACTCAATACGATAGAACAAGTAAGATCAGATCACGCAACTACAGAGAAAATAGTTGGGTCTGACTTCACGAATCCCAAATGAAGTCCTCAATTCGTTAACCTATAATGGTTTTGGAAAAACCTAGGTTAAAAGAGAATCGACTCTAGTCGCAACTAGGACACAGGAAAGTGTCGGAATTAGGTTTTCCAGTTTCTAGAGTTCTCCCTTATATAGTCTTTCAAATCAGCGGTCGTAAGAGATTTCGCCTAATTAGGGTACTTTCCTCTCCTAATTAGGTAGTTTTGCTGGCTCTGAGGATTAGTTTGCTCGAAATACAAACTTCAATATTTATAGACCAAGGAAGTTTGGACACCAAGGAATTTCCAAAACCCGAATATTCTCAAAGATATGCAATAAAGGCAAATACGGTTTTCATAATTCCTGGAAATGCCCTGTCCAAATATTGACCAAAATCTCAGTAGAAAATATCCAATTAGTAAATGCACATTACCAATTTTTATTTTCTAAAGATATGCATTTAATTGCTGGGAATTAAAAGCATATAAAAACTAAAAACCTTAATTAAAAGATTCTCAATTTATTTTGATCTAGGATTCTCCTTTAGTTATTAAGGAATATCTTTGAACAAAAAAAGATGAGAGTGACTGCACATGTTCAAACTATTTCGACATATTTACTTTGTAAATCCTTTTTCATATTTACAATCTTGGAACCGATTTGCCACACTTCCAAACAAGTTTAGAATTGGTTCATCTGACTTCCAAGAACTATGTGATTGATTATCCTATCAAATCACCACTAATAGGTTTCACGGTTCTATCAAAACACAAAGCTTCGGTTCTACCTCCATATGGGTACAAGGATCGGTCACACTAGATTTCCAAAAATTGGTTGACTAGGTACTAGGATCGGTTATCACATATTTATGGTAGTTAACTTGTATTTTGTTGCACAAGTCATAGGATCGGTTACCAATTACTAAGACTTGTTGTACCTCTTACAAGGATCGATTCCACATACTTGTGATCGGTTGCACCTCCTACTAGGATCGGTTACCCAATGTCTAGAGTTGGTCATACCAATTACAACATATCGATCATACCATCCCAGGTGATTACTTAAGATCGGTTTCACTAATAAAAGTCATACCAATAAAAAAGTCAGGCATTGTGAATAGTTTTACCAAGATACATAAAAAAGTTATGAGCGGTTATACTAAACACACATATTGGTAATCCAAATATTTGCAATGAATAACAATACCAATAAGCCTAGCGATTTCCCTTTCGATTCACAAAACAAGTTTATAAATTGTAGTTCCTTTAAACAAATGTAAAACATTATTTCCTAGGAAGAAATCTTCACCCATACCCATACATAATCACAATAGCATTCATACGATTATGTGGATGTCTTATATACGAAGTTCAAAAGATAGACGTTATACTTTGTATTATAATTCCTTAATACTATGTCTAACTAGAGTATAATCATTCACAGCTTCGCCGTTATGTTTTCAATATGCACGACTTGAAAGATACATTAGGAATGAAACAATTCAAGTCAAATATTACTAACCTCAAGAGGAAGGATGTTGTCATCGTTGTAGCTCTTTACTTCTTCACATTCTTCAAGTCTTCACGTAATACTTGTAAGTTTCATATCCTAGTAACTTTCTAGCTAACCTATACGAAGTTGACTCTAGTAAATAATCAAGCGACTCTTTAAATGAGTTTTGATTCACTAAAACATGACAATCAAACTTGACATACCAACGCTTGGTGGGTTCAACCTAGCCATATAGGCGTTGCTAGATAGTGTCCCAAAAGCTTAAGTACTAGTACCCTGTAGACACTCGATTTATTGTTTTGGCATGGCTATTTGGTTCACTACAGACACGCAAATTTCTTTTGGCATGGCAATTTGGTTCACTATATAGACACGCAAATTGCTTTTGGCGTGGCTATTTGGTTCACTTTAGACACGCAAATTGATTTTTGGCGTAGCCATTAGTTATCTGATAGACACCCCATATAGGTTTAACGTGGCTATATGTTATGTTTAGCCACGCCAATTTCACTTACCTTCATCCACGTGGCTGTATTAGGAACCGTTGAATACCATCCACATGTAACGTTGTGAGTCGTTCATTGGATATCCTATAGACACGCCCCATATAGGTTTAACGTGGCTATATGTTATGTTTTATCCACGCCAATTTAAATTGCCTTCATCCACGTGGTTGTATTACGAACCGTTGAATACCATCCACATGTAACGTTGTGAGCCGTTCGTTGGATATCCTATAGACACGCGCCCGTCGCGGGCCGCTTGGCCTGGCATGGATTAATTTATTAGGCGAGCTCGGATTTTGTAATTAATTGTGATGCCCGGCCTGATACCCGACCTGGTGCCCAGCCTGGAAGCCTTCTTTATGCCATCAATCATTTAGTATCCTCTTAAAAAGACTTAAAAGTGACCATTTTATAATTGTCAATTGTGTATCTAGAAAAATAAAATATATAGTTGTTTTTACTTATAATTAACCTTTTCAAAACATTAGTAGTAATATATTTTCTTATTTAGAAAGTTTATTATACTCTAACTAATAATTTATTATAGGCTAAAATAAGAAATTTGTTATTGTAATTTAAATATAAAATAATATTATCACTTATGATATGCAATGTTAGAAAGAAAAGGATATTGTATTAAAAATAAATAAATTTAATACCATCCATTTGAAAATTTAAAAAATTTTAACAAAAAAATATTTTCAAAATAGTGGTATGTCCGGCCCGATCTGGCCTGCCCGTATTAAAAGCGGGCTTTGGGTAGCAAATTATCTACTTTAGCCGGCCTGCCCGGTCTGAATTTTTTTACGAGCTCGAAAATATTAAGCCTGCCCGTCCTGTCTTAGTTTTTGGGCCGGGCGGCCTGGCCTGCCCGAATTTACGCCCCTAGACACGCCCCATATAGGTTTAATGTGGCTATATGTTATGTTTTAGCCACGCCAATTTCAATTACCTTCATCCACGTGACTGTATTAGGAACCGTTGAATACCATCCACATGTAACGTCGTGAGCCGTTCGTTGAAGATCCTATAGACACGCCATATAGCGTGGCTATATGTGATGTTTAGCTACGCCAATTTACAATTTCCTTCATCCACGTGGTTGTATTAGGAACCGTTGAGTCTCTTTTAAGATGATGCAATATTGACCGTCAAATTAGATGCATCCTAAATCGTCCACATGTAACGTTGCGAGCCGTTCATTGGAGATCCTATAGACACGCCATATAGCATGGATATATGTGATATTTAGCCACGCCAATTTACAATTACCTGCATCCACGTGGTTGTATTAGGAACCGTTGAATCTCTTTCAAGATGATGCAATATTGACCGTCAAATTAGATGCATCCTACACCGTCCACATGTAACGTTGTGAGCCGTTCATTGGATATCCTATAGACACGCCATATATCACGGCTATATGCGATGTTTAGCCACGTCAATTTATATTTGTTTAAGGTGGCTTTACGTTATGTTTAGCCACGCCAATTAATCTCGAATCGTGTGTCTAAAGCGTGTGACGCCTCTAAGCCGTTTATATATGACGCATCTTATATTTTAGAAATCATGGTTAAATCTGAAATTTATATATGCCAAAAATTCATATTATTATTAATTACACAGTAAAAAATGTTGAGCTTTGGTCTAACAGTTTGCAAAAGAAAATATTAAAGAGCATTTATCCAAAAATCATCAGTTTTTCTTCGACTTTTTTGATGGTGGTGTCTCTGCATGCAATGGATCAGGTTGTGACATTCTGGACGGGCCAAACCTTGTTTTCCTCTGTTTCCAATCTGGAAGTTGGTATGCCTACTCTACACTTTGTACATATTACTTTCTCCGCGCATTTTTAGTCTTCTCGGGAAGCTTTTCAGAGGCTGCATGACTCCCCGAATGTTGCTTGACTGCTAGGTGATCCTCATTCCCTTTAGCATCTGCTAGGCTGCTAGGTGATCTTAGATCACTGTCCAATTTCTTCTCAGAATCTAAAACTAGTTTTGGTTGCTTACTAGGTTTTCCATGTTGTGCAGTTTCCTGCAGGAAGAGATTAAATGTATTATATATATGTTCTAAATCCAAGGCGAATGTGAATTCTCAACAAGAGACAGACAAAAGTCATTTTCCAACAATGTAATAAAGCCGACTTTCACTGAAGGCCACACCATTTTTCACAGCTGACGCCCATAATAAAATCCATAACCAAATATCTTTAGATCAATTTTCTAATTTACACTGGAATTCCTGTTCCATTTAGTTGTTAGTATATTTCTGTCTCGTACTTATTCTTTAATCAAACTGAATACACGATTTATGTAAAACAATATATATACTTAATTAACAAAGAAAAAGAGCTAAGAAACAAACCTTGTCATCAGAGATGGTACAGTTATCTTTTGGCCATGCCACAAAACTATCTTCAGCTTCCCCTAATAACTTAAATTCACCACTTGGTTCGGTTAACACGAACGATTTAACTATAGCCTCCTGAATATTGACAGCATAACAGTGTTTAGGAAGATGTTCTCCATGTATTTTCTGGTTAGGCGTCGTAGGTAAAATACTGTCTCTAGCAACGACGTTTCCCCTAGATCCATTCCAAAAGTCGTATTTTTCTTTCTGCGGAAATATACAACATATGAACATCATATAAAAAGAAGATGCTAGAATTAGCAATATAGATTTACGAAAAAAAAATCAAAAAAAAACATACTCCATTAGATGTCTTAGCCAGAGATTTTGTCATAGATGTTCACGACTTCTCTGGAGATATTGAAGGATTTGGTTGGGAATTACTGGTAGAGTTCTGCATAATATTAGGAGACTGCTTCTTAAATCCATCAGAAGGGTTGCTAGGTGCAGGAGACTTCCTTAGAGAAGTATTTGGTTGAGAATTACTGGTAGTGTTCTGAATAAGATTATAAGAGTTAGTTACTTTTGAAAGTTATACATATTTCTATTTTTCTATGTTCTCTAATTTACACTTGGATCGGTGATTCATATAATTGATATCATCTTTGTGTCTCATATATCCTTCGTAATTAATACGAACTAGATAGACTGGTTTATGTATATTCGACTTACAAATCAAACAAGCCAAGCAACTAACCTTCTTAGCAGGCTCGGTAAACTTAACACCATACTTTGGCCAAGGAATCGTTTTTCCAAGAGTTTGTCCTAATGTTTCCATACCAGTAAATTGTACGGGTAGACAGAAATTCCCTTTTATTACTTCCTCAATCAGGATTTCGTGGTAATCAACCTCCACCCCATCCTTTCCATGTAACTGTTGTTTTCCATTTAGCATAAAATCTTTACCTCTAGCAAGGACGTCTGCCTTAGACAGCTGGTCAAAAAGGTAACAACTTTTACCCTGCGGAAATATATGGCATATGAACATCTTCAAGAGAAAACTTCAAAGCAAATTGAGATTTAAAATGCATGTAAAAATAAAATAGATACTGGATAAACTTCTTTAGTTTTCGTGATCTCAGATTGACTCCGATTAGATGGAGTTTTCGATGTCACATCCAGAGTATGTTTCCCCGAATTTTTTTGACTTACCTGCAACAGTAGAGTAATATTCCATATTCGAGTAACAAATATACCAAATTCATATAGTTGATAGCATATTTGAGACTCATATGGTCGGTATTAAGATCATGTAACTGGTTTAAAACACATATCTTCAGAACTTTTTCAGATATTGCAATACAAGATTGGCTCCCGTTGAGTAGAGCCGGTGATTTCACAGCCTCAAAATGTTTTGGTTGACTTACCTGCATCAGAAAATTGAAATGAAAGTTGTACCTTTTTTTTTTGCAGTGAAACCATTTAAGCACAATGCACAACTAACTCATAATCAAATAGCTAACCACATATCTCGGTCTATAAGGTTCTCTAAAATATATACTAACGTTCGTGATTCATATTGCTGATAGCATATTCGTCTCTAATATCAAACAAGATATTTATATAAAACTGGTTTGTGTAAAACATATCCAATGAGGTAATAAAGCAAACAAGCTAAGCAATCAACCTCTTGATCCATGATGGTTTGATTTAATGTCCAACAAATTTCAGCATCACCAACATCTTTTAAAGTTTGCATCCCAGATTTTCCAAAGGGTAATTTGATGGTCTCATTTAGTACTTCACTAACCCGGACGCTGTAGCATGTAACTGAACCCTTCAATCCTGACTTCAATTTAAGGAATTCCGTACTTGTAGAGTAAGCTCTACCAATGGCAACAATGTTGTCATTTTCTCCATACCAAAGTTTGCATCCTATGCCTTGCAGAAACACAAGGTGCATGAGAGATAGTAAATGGAAGATTAAAATTTTTAATGCGTTAGAAAACCAAACATTAATGGTAACTTTTCAGATGGCACATTCTGAGATTCCCTAGTGGATGCAGGAGACGGAGACTTCTTTTTGTACTAGTGTTTGCCCGCTCTGATACCAATTGAAAAAACGAGGGTACCGAAATATACCTTAATCTAAAACTTTTCCACCTATAAATCCTTTCTCCGAAAGTGATTGTCTATGGACTGAGTCGAGACAATACTACTAATCGGTTCACACTTCGTGTGATCGTCTATGGATACGAGATCGAGACAATACGACAACAAGATAACTTGCGTGATTGACTATGGATACAAGATCGATACAATACAACAATGAAGTATGTTTACTTGATAATAGGTTCAGACTTAACCAAACAAAATAGGATTGCTATCAAGTAAGTAGGAATCAACGTTTGTGTATTTTACTTCTAATTATAATAAAATAATTATAATTGCGGAAAAATAAAAGTAAAAGACACAACAAGATTTTGTTAATGAGAAAACCGCAAAATTAAAAATTGAGAAGGTTGGAATGAATGTTGAGAATTCAATTTTACAACCGAGAGATAATCTCCCACTGTGGTCGCCAATTGTTTATGGGTAAAAACTATTTCTGTCGGTTTTGGTAATTTGGGGTGTGTGGATGAGAAATGAATCTAAACCCTAAATAAATGCACTGCACGGGAATGCTTGTGATTCGAGAAATCAATCTGTACAACTCTGGCCTAAACCAAGAAATGGCCGTTCCAGACTTGCTTCGGTCACAAAGTGAAGGAGATGGGGTTGATCTTAGGGAGGGAAGCGAAGAAGGTATTGATATTGTGAAGGTGTTGGCTATTTTATGACTTGTATCAGATAGCTGAACTGGCTTACAGAATGAAAGCTATCAGTTCTGGTGTTGGAATACGATTGTATCAACACTTGGCTTCTGTCTTGTCTTGTTTTGGAAATAGGAAGGAGAACCTATTTATACAAGTCTTTAAGCCTAACCCACGTTTCTCATGGGAAGTGGAGGAAGTGGAGTGATGGAGTAGTGGAGTTGTGTGTTAGTATCACACGATCAGTCTTTCCCACTTCTCCCATCATCACTAACCGTCCATATCTTCCTGACACGTTCTCGTGATGGCGTGTTGCACGTTGCATGCTGTAAACCGCCAGACCAATACCCCAGTATGTATCCCCCAGTTTGTGACATGATTAATGTCTCGAGTGTGTGGATCGTGGGACCCACAGAAAGTAGCACGTGATGCTAGATTAAATAACTAAATTATTTAGGAAGTCGATATATATGAAATATCGTGTGCATTCTATGCATGTAATGCATCGAATATATTCAGCGTGCATGAAGCATCGTTGTTTTAAGGCTTAACGGAGTAAGTCACGGATTAAGCATAGCATCACGTCAAACCATCTTCGATTGATCGTTTGGAGGCTGTATAGGTAAGCCATGTCTTGGACGATCACTTTGTGTGGAAGAGTGGTGGACGGTGATCGTGGTGATACCTCACTGGTCGCCTAACTCCTGTCTTAGGATGTCCGTCCAGGCTGGCGAAGTTGGACGGACGAGATGGATTGCGACCCACATCTGTGATCGTCGGATTAGGTTTAGGAGGTGCTCGAACACCAACCTTTAGCTTGGTTGAATTCAAGCAAGGGACACATTTTTGGCAGAGCCGATTGGGCATGCGTGTAGACGGCATGTTGGTGTAGGTGTTTGTACCTCACTGTCCCATGAAGATGCGATCTAAGCCATTCAATTTGTCTAGCAAAGAGGAGCGGCTGAGATTGATTTGTGACAGAAATCCCATGCCGCAAAGGAATTGAAGACCGCACGTCGTGCCTACTTCGGGCACGCGTTTCAAGACGACCAACCATGGTCGGTCTTGGCCGATCAGTCAGGCGTGCAGTCGGCATGCCAGTGTACACGTCCGTACTGCACTATCCTGTGAAGATGTGATCTAAGCCACTCAATTTGTCCGGAAAAGTTGAGTGGTCGAGATTGATTTGCAATTGAAAACGCGCGGCCATGCCTAGTTTGGGCGCACGAATCGAGACGACCAACCATAGTTGGTCTTGACCGATTAGTCATGTATGTAGGCAGGCCCATGGTGATTGTGCTAACATGCTCTGGGCCCTTTGAATATACATCTATACCCTCCATCTATGCCTGCGAAGATGGATGGTTGAGACTGATTTGCGACACATGTGATGTGCCGTAAACCCTAATTAGGGTTTCCCATCCACGCTGCTTTGGCTGGACGAATTTGCAAGCCACGCTTCTCTTTTGGGGAGGCCGACCATGTGGGGCCCACTTTGGGCCGGTGGTGAATACGCCAATACCTTCCTGGTGGCTATGGGTCCGATCTAAGCCATCCAATCATGTCGGTAAAGTTGGATGGTCATGATCATTTCTAAGACTGACGTAGACAGTCCAGATGCTCGATCGGGCTAGTATAACACACCGAGAGTCGTAGCATGTACGGGTATTTTGTGCATGCCTCATTATTAACGCTTGGAGATTCATGCTACTCTGCTGAGAGCAACACTCAGTCGTCATTCTGCACTAATGAGAGTTCAGCGGAACAGGAAATACAAGGCTAGTCATGTATTAATTGATAATGCTATAAATTCACAGGGTACAAGAGATTGTTGCCACATGCTCCAACCTGGATGAATTAGCGAAGTGAAGAAGTATTCATCATTTTATTAGTGGCTTTATCCTTTGCAGAATGTCAGCGCGTAATTTTGGCTTTTACAATTTTAGCCTCAAATGAAAATCCACCATCAACATTAAGTCCCCTGCCCAGCATATGATGGTTACGCTATTGTGGGGTAGGCATGAGATGGTGACATACCTATGTGAGAAAGACAAGATAAAGGAAGCTTTCCCGGGAGGACTTTGAACGACCGCTAGCAATTGTCCATGTGATCGTGCCATGCAAGTATGGAATTTTTGGGTGGGACCGGTTTCCTTTCTTGGGCGTCTGAATCGAAAGAGGAATCCAATCAAAAGAGGAATCCTTGTTCTTTTGGGATTCTTCCAATTGTTTGCTTATAAAAGGGACCGACCCCTTTTTCTTTTCTCATGCATTTTTTTTGTTTGGAAGCTACCGTCCATGACTCCCACTGCCGCTCCCGCTGATGCTGCCGCCGTTGCTGCTGACGGAGTTGCTGCCGTCGCCGAACTTTGCCGCTGCCACCGCACACGTACAAGGTAGGTACTTCGTCCGTTCTCCCTTGTTCTCACGTTTTTTTTTTTTTGCAAACCCTAATTTCTTAGGTAAACTCTTTTTGCAAGATATATCATGATTAGTTAGCAAAACCGTCGATATTGCCAGAATTGCTTAGTAAAACAAGCCGTGAATCCACGAACATGTTGTTTTTGCTTCCTTTTTTATCGTTGCATGGAAAACCTAGCTTTTAGGTTATAGCTTGGAAAGAACCTTTGCTTGAATTTCGTAGACACGATTCCCATGAATATAAGAAAACCGTGTTATAACACGTGCAAATGAATGCGGGCACCACCACACATGCTTGATTGAACGTGGGTCCCACCGCGCGTGCCTGACTGAACGTCGACCCTATACCAGCCTTGTGACCTCGACCAACACCGGATCTATGACTTCGACCAACACCGGTCTTGCTTGCTGACGTGGCCCAATATCAGCCTTGTGACCTTGATCGGCCCTGACCAATACCGGACTGATTGACCCAATACCAGCCTTGTTGGATGACGTGGCCTAATACCAGCCTATTTTCGTGGTGTGATATCAATCTTGCTTGCGTGATGGGATGTTAGCCTTGTGATCTTGACCAACACTAGCTTCGCGAACTTTGCCAACACCGGTCTTGCTTGGTGACGTGATCCAATACCGGCCTTGTCTGTATGATTGTTCCAACCTTGTGTATTCCAACGTGAATGTGTGTTCAGTCGTGTGTGACTACATATCCATGTGTTCTTCATATAAGTATCTGATTCCCTGTCTTTTATTGTAGAATGAACAAAAGAACTCCTGTTGAGATGTCTTCTGGGGATAATGCTGGTGCCAAGTCAGGGAGTGTTGGCAGCTTCAAGGATATGCCGAACATAGATGATGAGTTGTTCACCGTGCCTTTTCCGAATATTAGAAAACATCCTTCTCACAAGATAGTCCTGCTCTGGGGTTCAGAAAATATGGAAGCTGATCCATCCTCTTCTTCAGCACTTGTGATGAGGTTCTATCTTCGGATAAATGAATATCCGCCTTCACCTATTGACTTCAAGATTTGTCACACTCCGCTGGGCCCTTATGAAGGATGGATGAGACGCATGCTGGATAATAAAAGTATTAAAGCTAATTTGATTAAGGCGCGAATTCTTGATGCGGTCATGGCATCCGCCACTCTTCAGATTAAGAAAGATGTTGCAGGCTTGATCACTTTCATTTCTCGGTGGCGTCCTTCTACTCATACAACTATATGTAGATGGGGAGAGATGACCATTACTCTGGAAAGTGTGTTTGCGTTGATGAACCTGCCTGTTGCTGGAAGCTTCTTTTACAAACTTACTGATGCAGAACGCCGGTCTTATAATGCTATACTTCGAAAGGCGGGAGAATTCGATGATCTGGAGAAGGAGAAGAAAGACAAGAAATGCTTTACACTTGGTGGGTGTCGGAGTGGTCTCTTGCAGACCCGAAACCCAGTCAGGAGTTGGAAGACGAGATTAGCGTGATTGCATTCCTGTCTTTGTGGTTATCCAGAGACATATTTGACGACGGTTTTGGAAGGAAGACTATAAGAGGTGACCTTATTATGTTTGCTATAAGGCTGGAAAAAGGTGAGGTCCTTCCCCTAGGTGCCTTGTTTCTTGGATCACTGTATTCTCATCTGGACGCCTTAGCGACGGATATGCTTGCTTCCAATGGGTATAAGAAGGAGTCGCATATCCACATCGCTTTTCTTCAGGCGTTTTTGTGGGAATATTTCAAAAGCTATGCTCCTGTTCCTGCAACTTCACTCAGCAGTGTGTATGGTAGTTCGATAATACTTCATTGGCAGAAGAGACGTCCCAAAATCGGTGTGAAGCTCGTGGATGTCTTCGACAATGTGTTTTCCATAGATTTTCGTCCATGGGGGCCGATCCATCCTTCCACTGTTCAGCCAAAGACTTTTGCTACCGTTCCTGATGCCGTGCTACGTACTGATGCTGAAACCGCAAGTCTTGGAGAACTCATTTACTTGCGAAGCTGCATTCCGGGATATGTCCCATCTTTATTTGACGAAGCATTTACTGTGACTCCGTACAATATTGACAAAGCTGCTCGGCAAATGGGATTTGACCAGGGTGTTCCATTTCTTCTCCCGTTGGAGGCTCCAAAAGAACTTTTCCCGGATATTCTTAATGCTGACACGTTTTCGTTAGTGCAGAGCCTTCCTTTATTTCCCATCGGAAGAAATACGACGGTAACTAGCAGGTATAAGGAATTTTGGAGGGAGCAATTGTTAACCTTTCATAAATTCTCGGAGGAGGTTGTGATAGATTCCCGCGGCGACCATCTTCTGACGTCTTGAAGGAGCATCCTCGGTTGAAACCACTCCCGGGTAAACGAACCAGAGCTGACGATTGCAGTCCCCAAGCAGGAGTGAGGTCTAAGAAGCATGCATGTGGTTCCGTGATCTTCAATTCGTCCAATATGCAGGTATTTTAAATCTCTCTTGCTTAATCTTTTAATTGTGTTCCTCCTGAACAACTTTCACTAAAGGTAATTCCTTGCTTGCGATCAGGGAATCCCGAAAATAAATGCTTTTGCAAGAATGCCACATAGTCATAATGAGAAGTCTGGTGATACTGGTCTTCATACTGAGAAGTCTGGTGATACTGATCCTCTTCCAGATAATGAAAAAGATGGTGCGAGCTCGACTGAAAGGAGTGCCTCCCCAAGTGGTAACCTTAGTGATCTTGTAGACGGGGTCGTGACGGAAATCAGCACTTAGAGTGAAGTAGACATCAGGAGGAATGCAGGAGAGGCAACGTCTGCTATTATTGAGGCGGTTCCCCATACTGAACATGCTCCAGCTGTCACGGTGACTTCTTCTGAAAGGCTTCTTGCAAATGACAAGGCTCCTGTGACTGGTGAAGCATTGGTAATGCAACCTGTTATTCCTGGGGCTATCTTCGATCCTCCCTTCGATGTTCCTTATATAGGTCATGTGTTGGTTGGGGGTTTCAGTGTGTTGGCTCAGTTCGAGGAGTTATACACAGTGATATGGAAGAAGCACGGCCACATTGCTACCACCACAAAGCTCAAGAGTCATCTTGCACTAGTCAACCGCATTCAGGAAGCTTTATTCACTATCCATAGGATGAGCGTCATGACTGGTCGAACAGTTTCTGAAGAGATGATTGAAGACTGGAAGTGTCATCGAGACGTGTTTGTGCAGTATGACTTCGATCCTTGGTTCTTCAAAGGATTTTCTGAAATCCAGGATCTTCAGAAACTGCAAGGCGAAGTTCCTTCTGTAGACTGTATTGCTCGCCAGGAAGAAGAGGTTGAAAAATTGTCTAAGGGGTTGAAGCTGAAACAGGCCGCGCTCCAAAGGATGAAAGTCGCTCTTGCTCAGAAGGACGAGTTTCTGCTGAAGGACTTTCCTTGAAGGATTCGTGCCACCTACTTGTGTTCTTTTTTTAGATGCTTTTTTGAGTGATTGTGAGGATTTCCTTTCACAATTTGATTTCAGGTTTTGAACTAATAGGTGGTTGAATTTTGAATTGGTTTATTTTTTGAGATAGTTTTATGAACGATTGATTTTCTGAAAGAGATTATTCTAGAATTTGCGTCTTGGTTATGAATGATTATACATGTCATATGAATTGCAAATATCGTGTGAAAAAGGAAACATGAAGGGAAACAAGCATGGTGTTTGATCATTGAATTTCTTTCTCCACATGTGGGATGTCAAGTCCCCAGTAAATTCTAAAACTATCTTTCTTGTAAAATCGTTTGATAGATCTTACTTGCTCTTTGGAACCTCATTTGCATGAAACTGAATCTTCCCGTGCAATCTCTTCAAGGAAGCCGTACGCATTAATTTCTAGAGAGGGAAAGCAACTGAATTAAGCTTCTCCTGAACAACGCGCTTCAAGGTGTTGCATTCACTGGTAGGGTGATGAAGGAATCGATGATAATGGCAATATCTCGGATCTATCACTTCTTGATCAGTCGGTTGACGCCATACAGGAGGCAGCTGTACCTCTCCGTCTCGCACCCATGCCTCCAACAACTCCAAGATCTTCTTCATTGGGAACGGGAAATGAGGGTACCTTGAGTCCAGCCTTTCTTGCATTAGTAGACGTCGTGACGTCTCTCTGTGGCTTTGATGTGGGGCACGCTTCGGAGACGGAGTTGGAAAACCAGTGTGTGTCATCATATCCGCGGCTCGCTTGACTGGATGACGGAATGCGGAAAGCGTCACAATATCATTGCTGGGTGAATGAGTTGAACGCTCCCATCCTCTGCACTCACGTGTTCCTTGATTGATTTCTCCCTCCTCGAGCATTTCTTCACTTGGCTAAAAGGTCGTTGTGGATTGGGTAGTCTTCTGAGCTTCGGAAAGAGTATTGAGATACAAATCTTCCAATAAGACTCCGTAAGCTGCAGGTTCTTTTTCTTTATCCGGCAAACGTTGTGCCATCCCGGATAGTTTTTTCTTCTGTGGAGTTGTCTCAAGTCTCCGTTGCCAGCTGGACCATGTTGCTCGTCTCTCCTGAGTCCCCTGTGACCACGCTCTCTCTCTGAATCTCCGTGTTCAAAAGGCGGAATGTTTTGCTCTGCCTCCTAGCGATACCAGCTTGGTTTTCCAGGACATCCTCCAGCATCCTAGCCACACTTCCCACGATAGCTGAATCATCTATGGTTTCCGAAAAATCTAGCGGACGAGGATACATCGCGAAAACCGAGATCGAAACCGAAAGTGAATAGGTTAATGATTGAATCTAACCCAAGATCTATCTCAAAATTGAAAATTGATAAGGTTGGAATGAATGTTGAGGATTCAATTTTGCAACCGAGAGATCAATCTCCCACTGTGGTCGCCAATTGTTTATGGGTAAAAACTATTTCTGTTGGTTTTGGTAATTTGGGGTGTGTGGGTGAGAAATGAATCTAAACCCTAAACAAATGCACTGCACGGGAGTGCTTGTGATTCTAGAAATCAATCTGTACAACTCTGGCATAAACCAAGAAATGGTCGTTCCAGACTTGCTTCGGTCACAAAGTGAAGGAGATGGGGTTGATCTTAGGGAGGGAAGCAAAGAAGGTGTTGAGATTGTGAAGGTGTTGGCTGTTTTATGACTTGTATCAGAAAGCTGAACTGGCTTGCAGAATGAAAGCTATCAGTTCTGGTGTTGGAATACGATTGTATCAACACTTGGCTTCTGTCTTGTCTTGTTTTGGAAATAGGAATGAGAACCTATTTATACAAGTATTTAAGCCTAACCCACGTTTCTCATGGGAAGTGGAGGAAGTGGAGTGATGGAGTAGTGGAGTTGTGTGTTAGTGTCACACGATCAGTCTTGTACACTTCTCCCATCATCACTAACCGTCCATGTCTTCCTGACACGTTCTCGTGATGGCGCGTTGCACGCTGTACGCTGTAAACCGCCAGACCAATACCCCAGTATGTATCCCCCAGTTTGTGACATGATTAATGTCTCGAGTGTGTGGATCGTGGGACCCACAGAAAGTAGCACGTGATTCTAGATTTAATTACTAAGTTATTAAGAAAGTCGATGTTTATGAAATATCGTGTGCATTCTATGCATGTAATGCATCGAATATATTCAGCGTGCATGAAGCATCGCTGTTTTAAGGCTTAACGGAGGAAGTCACAGATTAAGCATAGCATCACGTCAAACCATCTTCGAGTGATCGTTTGGAGGATGTATAGGTAAGCCTTGTCTTGGCCGATCACTTTGTGTGGAAGAGTGGTGGACGGTGATAGTGGTGATACCTCACTAGTCGCCTAACTCCTGTCTTAGGCTGTCCGTCCAGGCTGGTGAAGTTGGACGGACGAGATGGCTTGCGACCCACATCTGCGACCGTCGGATTAGGGTTTAGGAGGTGCTCGAACACCAACCTTTAGCTTGGTCGAATTCAAGCAAGGGACACATTTTTGGCAGAGCCGATGGGCATGCGTGTAGACGGCATGCTGGTGTAGGTGTTTGTACCTCACTTCCCATGAAGATGCCATCTATGCCACTCAATTTTTATGGCAAAGAGGAGCAGCTGAGATTGATTTGCGACAGAAATCCCATGCCGCAAAGGAATTGAAGACCACACGTCGTGCCTACTTCGGGCACGCGTTTCAAGACGACCAACCATGGTCGGTCTTGGCCGATCAGTCAGGCGTGCAGTCGGCAGGACAATGTACACATCCATACTGCACTGTCCCGTGAAGATATGATCTAAGCAACTCAATTTGGCCGGAAAAGTTGAGTGGTCGAGATCGATTTGCAATTGAAAACGCGCGGCCATGCCTAGTTTGGGCGCACGAATCGAGACGACCAACCATAGTTGGTCTTGACCGGTTAGTCATGTATGTAGGCGGGCCCACGGTGATTGTGTTGACATGCTCTGGGCCCTTTGGATCTACATCTACACCCTCCATCTATGCCTGCGAAGATGGATGGTTGAGACTGATTTGCGACACATGTGATGTGTCGTAAACCCTAATTAAGGTTTCACGTCCACGCTTGGATGGAAGAATTTGCAAACCACGCTTCTCTTTTAGGGAGGCCGACCATGTGGGGACCACGTTGGGCCGGTGGTGAACACGCCAATACCTGCCTTGTGGATATGGGTCCGATCTAAGCCATCCAATCATGTCGGTGAAGTTGGATGGTCGTGATCATTTCTAAGACTGACGTAGACAGTCCAGATGCTCGATCGGGCTAGTATAACACTCCGAGAGTCGTAGCCTGTACGGGTATTTCGTGCATGAATCATTATTAACGCTTGGAGATTCATGCTACTTTGCTGAGAGCAACACTCAGTCGTCATGCCGCACTAATGAGAGTTCAGCGGAACAGGAAATACAAGGCTAGTCATGTATTAATTCATAATGCTATACATTCACAGGGTACAAAAATTGTTGCCACATGCTCCAACCTGGATGAATTAGCAAAGTGAAGAAGTATTCATCATTTTATTAGTGGCTTTATCCTTTGCAGGATGTCAGCGCGTAATTTTGGCTTTTACAATTTTAGCCTCAAATGAAAATCCACCATCAACAAAACCAAATACCTTAATTAAAAGATTCTCAATTTATTTCGATCCGGGATTCTCCTTTAGTTATTAAGGAATATCTTTGAACAATAAAAGATAAGAGTGACTACACATGTTCATATTATGTCGACATCTTTACTTTGTAAATCCTTTTTCATATTTACAATCTTGGAACTGATTTGCCACATTTCCAAACAAGTTTTATAATTGGTTCATCTGACTTCCAAGAACTATGTGATTGATTATCCTATCAAATTACCATTAATGGGTTTCACGGTTCTACCAAAACACAAAGCTTTGGTTCTACCTCCATGTGGATACTAGGATCGGTCACACTAGCTTTCCAAAAATTGGTTGACTAGGTACTAGGATCGGTTATCACATATTTATGGTATTTAACTTATGTTCGGATGCACAAGTCATAGGATCAGTTACCAATTACTAAGACTTGTTGTACCTCTTACAAGGATCGATTCCACATACTTGTGATCAGTTGCACCTCTTACTAGGATCGGTTCCCCAATGTCTAGAGTTGGTCATACCAATTACAACATATCGATCATACCATCTCAGGTGATTACTTAAGATCCGTTTCACTAATAAAAGTCATACCAATACAAAAGTCATGCATTGTGAATAGTTTTACCAAGATACATAAACAAGTTATGAGCGGTTATACTAAACACACATATTGGTAATCCAAAGATTTGCAATGAATAACAATACCAATAAGCCTAGCGATTTCCCTTTCGATTCACAAAACAAGTTTATCTATTGTACTTCCTAGGATGAAATATTCACCCATACCCATACAAAATCACAATAGCATTCATACGATTATGTCGATGTCTTATATACGAATTTCAAAAGATAGACGTTATACTTCGTACTGTAATTCCTTAATACCATGTCTAACTAGAGTATAATCATTCACAGTTTCGCAGTTATGTTTTCAATATGCACGACTTGAAAGATACATTAGGAATGAAACAGTTCAAGTCAAATATTACTAACCTCAAGAGGAAGGATGATGTCGTCGTTGTATCTCTTTACTTTTTCACATTCTTCAAGTCTTCACGCAATACTTGTAAGTCTCATATCCTAGTAACTTTCTAGATAACCTATACGAAGTTGACTCTAATAAATAATCAAGCGACTCTTTAAATGAGTTTTGACTCACTAAAATATGACAACCAAACTTGACATACCAACGCTTGGTGGGTTCAACCGAGTTATTCTCTAACATAGTTAACCGAAGTTAGCCATATGAACACTTTTGTATTAACCACATTCATCTAACGCTTCTACATAAACTATGATGATCAATCAAACATGAAAGATAATCAAATGAATCTAATTGTGTTTCAAATAGAATTGTTCAATTGTTCACTATTTCACAGAAATATATATGAATCAATTGAATCAAAATCGGATTGATTCATGAGAATCAATTCATGAAAATTAAGCCACGATTTGCAAAGATTGCATTCCTTAATTCATAAATGTATTTTTTCATGAGTATGAAAACATACTTAACCGATTTTAGAACTTTAACCACTAAGTTTGCAAACGGGCACGCAAATTATAGCTTTCAGACTTTGGTCTTGTCCAGCAGTTTGCAAACTGGTATGCATAATGTTGTCCCGGACTTTAACTCGGGTAGAACCGTTCGCATACTGGTATGCAAACTTGGTTCCCGGACTTTAACAATTAAAATCGTTCGCATACTGGTATGCAAACAAGGTTTCCGGACCTAAATCATACCACAACAGTTTGCATACTGGTATATGGTAGTAGAAGAAGTTATTATGGAATCACAAAGAATGAGACAAAGAGCTTTGTGATTACTTTTTATATCTTACCTATCAGAGATAAATCTCGAGTTAATCTTAGAGAACATAGTACTCAATGAGATAGAATAAGTAAGACCAGATCACACAATTACAGAGAAAATAGTTGGGTCTGGCTTCATGAATCCCAAATGAAGTCTTCAAGTCGTTAACCTATAATGGTTTTAGAAAAACCTAGGTTAAACGAGAATCCACTCTAGTCGCAACTAGGACACAAGAAAGTGTCGGGATCAGGTTTTCCAGTTACTAGAGTTCTCCCTTATATAGTCTTTCAAATTAGGTTTGATTGCAGTCAAAGCTAAGATAGCTTAGTAAAAAAACATTCAATATTCACCGTTAGATGAAAACCTGATTTAAGATTCAAGCTAAGTCTGCTTAAAACCAAAGCAATATCTCTCCACCGTTAGATGGTCTTAGCTTGTTACACACAAATGAAATATACTTTCATTTAAATATGGGTAACCGTACCTAAACGTTATATTGAATTGGCTCAATAATAGTTAACCGAAGTTAGCCATATGAACACTTTTGTTTTAACCACATTCATTTAACACTTCTATATCAACTATGATGATCAATCAAACATGGAATATAATCAAATGAATCTAATTGTATTTCAAATAGAGTTATTCAATTGTTCACTATTTCACAGAAATATATATGAACCAATTGAATCAAAATCGGATTGATTCATGAGAATCAATTCATGAACATTAAGCCAAGGTTTGAAAAGATTGTATTCCTTAATTCATAAATGTATTTGTTCATGAGTATGAAAACATATTTAACCGATTTTAGAACTTTGACCACTAAGTTTGCAAACGGGTTTGCAAACTATAGCTTCCGGACTTTGGTCTTATCCAGCAGTTTGCAAACCGGTTTGCATGCTGCTGTCCCAGACCTTAACTCAGGTAGAACCGTTCGCATACTGGTATGGAAACTTGGTTCCCTGACTTTAACAGTTAAAACCGTTCGCATACTGGTATGCAAACAAGGTTTCCAGACCTGAATCATACCACAACAGTTTGCATACTGGTATGCATACTGTGTTGTATCCAGACAAAGATTAATTTGTTCTAAACTCCCATTTCAATCATTGAAACATCCTTAGAAGACGACAATAGTTGTCTCACACAACTATTAGCTTATAATTAATTTTCAAGTGATTGAATGATCAATGCGAAACTTTCCGAGTCGACATCAAATGATTGTCTCACACAAATCATGTAAGTTGTTTCAAGGCGATTTTCACATGATCATCTTTTGACTTATTATTTAGTTTCAAACAAATAAACTGTTTCCAACCAGACTCATCAAGAATATGATGAACGTAGATAAAGCAAAAAGCTTTCAACACATATTTCGAGCAATAGGTAACCGAGTTAAACTCATCTCGAAATATCAAATGTGTATACTATAAAAGTCTATATAGCTATACGAGTTAGTCTCATTAGGAGATAGAATAAAATAGACTTCCGAGTGATAGATAAGTTTTACTCTCCACATACCTTTTGTTGATGAAGTCTCCAAGTTCTCCTTAGTAGATCTTCGTCTTCAATAGATGAATGTCGTGAAGTCTAAAGCTCAACTACACATTCTATCCTAATCCGAGACATAGATAACATATTGCATCTTGGGAATCTTATCTTGATCGTCTTAGTTGTTATATATTTTAAGGGTCCTCATGTTCTGCTAAATGACCATTGAAGGACTATTGATTGAGGAATAAGACTGATCTGGAATTATTAAGTGCTCTTCGCCTTTGTATTTAGTTCCACAAGATTGACATCTAAACTTGATTTAGATTGATCTTGTGAGTTAGAGTTGATTATGCATCTCTTTAACTTTTGAGGAGAGTAAGTAATCCTAATTGTTGAGATTATCTTGACATGTTCTTTTACTTGAAGATCCCATAAAACAAATTGAATTCCAATACCATGTTATTAGAAGCTTCAACAACCATATTTATTTTTTAATACATGCAGGTAGACAAGCTATTGAATCTTAAAAAGTAACTGAAAACGCGGGGGTACCAAAATACACCGCCAACTTTTTCTTAGGAAACTTGTATGGACAAACTTAAATACAATTTCGAGAGTTCAACTTAATGAATCTCAATAAAGGAATAACATTTAGAGTTATATCTCTTTATCTCACAATAAGAAAGTTTACAGAGACAAGTCCGTGAACTTGATATACGTGTGAGAGTTCTTGGACGATTCCAAAGATCAATATCCAAGAATCAATCAAGTCGTATCCAACAAAAAAGGATGGATGTATCTACTTTGATTGATTTACGTACAACCTATGATATTTTAATTATAAAGATAAACAATATAATGCGGAAAATAAATAACACAGACACTAAAAAATTTGTTAACAAGGAAACCGCAAATGCAGAAAAACCCTGGGACCTAGTCCAGATTCGACCACCAAATTATATTAAACCGCTACAGACACTAGCCTACTACCAATTAACTTCGGATTGGAATGTAGTTGAGATCGAATTAAACCCTCACAGCAGTTCATTTACAGTCGTACTCCTTACGCATCTTGAATCCCAGCAGGACTCAGCGCAATTGATTCCCTTAGATGATGTCCTTTACATCCTAAGACGAATAGAACTTTGCGATTTCTATCTATCTTGTTCGAGTGAGCAGCTCAAAAATCAAACAAGATCAGGATACACGAACTACCAAGATAAAATATAGTTGGACATGGCTTCACGAATCTCTAGGTGAAGTCTTTTTTAGTTGCTAAACCCTAGAAGGGTTTTAGGAAGAGGACGACTCTAGTTTACAACTAGGACACACAAAGATAGTATCAGGGATTCAAAGATATCAGTTGCTTGAGGTTCCCCTTAAATAGACTTTCAAAGTATATGTTGCTTTAGGTTTAATCTAAGATAGTAACCAGGAAAACAATATGCACTATTAGATGAATCTTTGAAATGAGATTAACATATCAAGATATACACTCTGCGTTCTTAATGAGCTTCATCTTCTCCGGTGAGGCCGACTGCGGAAAAACTGGATCCTGTCCGTGTTTTTTCTCAACAGTTTTAGTACTCCTTAGGGAAACATGATTGAGATCTGTAACTGAGTGGACAACCTCCCAATGTGGTCGCCAAAATGTATTTACCTAAAATCGTTGAGAGGCTAAAAATGGGATTCTAGGGTTTTGAAAGTGATTAAGGGAAGTAAAGCATGGACATTCTTCGCCTAAACCATGCACAATGGTCGTTCAAAGGATGCTTCAGTCACAAGAGAGGTTATGGCTGGTCTTAGGGAGGGAAGCAACTGAAGAGAGAGATCAGAGAATTCTAGGGTTTGATGAAGAATTGCTCTGAGAATTTATGAGAAAGTTGTGTGTTAGCTTGGAGAAATATAGGACCTATTTATAGCTGAATTCTCCAATCTCAGGTCGGTGAAGATAAGGATTACTTACCGTGCGGGGCACTTTCCCGTCTTTTTAAGAATAGATAGAGATAAACTAGGCTGAGTTAATCTCTTTATTCCACCGCCTTTACTCTCGTCTGCGGTGAGAAATAAGTCGGGAATTTCTCACATGTGCTGTAGACCGCAGACCAAAACTCTAATTCATATCCCCCATTTGTGTGAAGATGAGTCAGCCTTTGTGACGATGTGTTGAAAGAGAGAAATATCCTCTTTAGCCGAGTTGGCCAAGATAGAGAGATATTCTTTAATTTGTGATAATGACTAGGATGAGTCTTGAAAAGACATGGGATGCCTTAGAAATCGTGTGTTGAGTGTGAGAGAAGATGAAGTTGAGCTCTCTCTCTCCATGTCCGGTCACATATGTCATGTGGAGACCGTATTATTGCCTATGGGTCCCTTTGTTGAGCATCCAGAGCTCAAGGCCAAGGGAGCTTATCCACATTTTTGGGTAGACATGTACAGTTCAGGCCCAATTTACTAATCGTGAGTGTGTTTGGGACGCTTAGATATAGGCTTGAGCGCTAGGTGAGGCTTGTGCCTGAGTCTTACGCATGTATAACACTCTTCAGACGATCTGGGTCAGCTCGGATAAGGCCATCTGAGGCTTGGATGATGCGGATGAGGTTGTATGAGATTTAACGACGCGACTGAGGATGTCTGAGACTTGACTGACGCAACTGAGACTGTCTGAAATTTAGCCAACGCGACTGAGGCCGTCTGAGATTTAGCCGACGCGATGAGGTCGTCTGAGACTTGGTTGATGCGACTGAGGTCGTATGAAACTTGGCTGATGCGAGTGGGACCGTTTGAGACTTGGAAGACACAATTGAGTCTCTCCGAGGTATGTTGGGACATGTTTGGGAGAGAAAGAAAGGCTTGCACGCCTAATGATAACTTTGTGAGACTTCGTCTCACTTGTCTTTAACCAGCGTACCTTGCAGAGATGTGCTAGGAGTCAATTGTGTCTGTATTGTGGGGCCGATATGACCGGTGTATCTCGAAAGGATGTTATAGGAGTCTGTCGAAAGGGCCCATAGGCTAGTGTATCTCGCAGGGATTTCCTAAGAATTATTCGGAAGCCTCAGTAAGTCGAGTCCAAAGTAGTCAATATCGGTTGTATAGGCCGATATTAAAGGTTTCTATAGGATATCGGAAAAAATTCTTTGCGATATTGAAAATATCGGCGTTACGAAAGAGAAACGATAATAACACGTGTATCGCCATGTACGAATCGATATATCGGTTTCACTTGTACATTGATAATATAGGTTTTACTTGTACACTGATATATCACTAATGTATTTTGTCTTTTTATCATGATTTCTTGAACTTTTAGTTCAACAAAGTAACTCCACAAATTTTGGTAACTTCATATATGATTATGGTGGATGTAATTACTGTAAATATGATGTTGATGGGCTAACAGACATTCAATGCTTGGTTTCGTTGTTGATAGTATAAGGCTCTAATCAACCACCTCTTATTTTGTAAGCTTGAAGTATGATTACTATAATTATTATTTTCTATTATGGTTATATCAATATATTTTTTTGTTTGATAAATAATAAATATTAAAAAAATCCTAATGATGTATCGCCTATAAAAACAGATATTATCATTTGTATAGGTGTATAGGACCCGACCGATACAATACTGATACACGATATTAACTACCTTGGTCGAGTCAGAGCCTAGAGTAGACATGACCAATGTATCTCGCGATGATGCACTAGGAATCAGTCCTTGATCTCAAATAGGGTGAGTCGTGCTTACAAGAGACATGTTTGTCTCCGCTTTAGGTCATAAGTCCGCCGGGGACGTTTTACGCATCTACAGAGCCTATATGACCAATAATATCTCATCTAAGATGTATACTATGAATCATAGCATCACAACCAGATGCGTTTCGCGAAGACATGCTGGAATTATGGATGTTCTGGTTCATATGTCTGTCAGGGACGTTTTACGCTTGATAGACACATTTTTGTGTCTAATTTGTCTCGATTCTATATATTGATAGTGCTCATTTTTGTACTTATTATGGTGTTTTATGTGTGTGTAGGTATTTTTGGCCACTAAACATTTTTGGAAAAATCGGCTCGAAAAGTTGTGCGGGGCACCCCCGAAGGACACTTGCTATTCGGACCCCTCAAATGGATAAGGGGTAAACAATTACTAAGGGGTAACCTAATTACTAAGGGGCGTCCATTTCCAGGAATCTACTATTCCTACACCACTGTTGGATAAGGGGCAGTCATCTTCTCCATTTGAATTTTGAATTTTGGAGGGAAAAACAAGAACAAATTAGGGTTGAAGAATTGAAGCTGTTCTAGGGAGATTCAATGGCTGAAATCAAATGGGTTTATTCCTAAAGCCTAAACAGGGATGGTAATGGTCTTAGTTTCGCTCAGAATTGGATGGATAATCCGCAAGAGGTGAATCAGAGAAAAGAAAATTGGCGGGAAAAAAATGGCAGCAACGAGCGAAACTTGGTTCGAATTTCTCGGCTGTTTTAGAGAATTTCAATCGCTGGAATTTGTTGGGATGGACGTGATTAAGCATAACAGGCTTGGTATGGGCGCTGGAATGTATTGAATCGGGCTAGGAATCGATTTGGAGAAAAACAGAGGTGGAGTTATACACGGGTCTCTGTAGGAATTATTTTAGGAATTTCAGGGAGACTAAAGGCGTGATATTGTTTCCTAAGATGAGATTCTATCTAAGGAAGAGTTTCAGATGATTTGGAAGTCTTAGAAACGCGTAAGGATATTGGCAGAGAAGATTATTTCCGTGGCTTGCACGAAAAGAAAAAGAGGAATTTAATCGATATTTTTAGGTTTCTGAGGAGTATAAAAAGTGTGATCGAGTCCCAGGGAAGGGGACGAAGTTATTGGAACAGTTTTGGGGAAGTTTAGAATACCACAGAGATCAACAGGAGGAGTTGCAGGAAATCGAGTTCTGCTGGTGTAGAAGGAAGAACACGAAGAACATTAGACTCCTCAGGACAGTCTGTTATTCTACAACATACGCCTTCTGTCGTTTCCTGTAACAGTTTATTGCAACATTTCTCTGTAACAGTCAGTTTGTAACGCCCATAAACCGTTGCAGACTGTCTGCTAAACTAGTTTTCATTTGATTTCACCCTTTTGATCTATGAAAACCTATTTCGAGCACCTGAATAATATGAGGAGCTAAACCCCATTGCTGAGGCGATGGAGGAAGCCATTTTTCCAATTAGTATGTGGTAAATTCTATTTAATTTAATTTTTGCAATTCTTTTATGATTATTTGCACTGAACTGAAATTGAATATATGGTTCAGATTAAGTGGTTGTGTTCTCAATTGATGGGTCATGCTTAGGTTAAGTCTTTTGATGGTCCATGCTTTCGATTTACAACTATTGTTTTGAGAATCTATTTGTCTAGGCGAAAATATTAGAATCACTTTAAACATAAAGAGTTGCATAAATATTGACTAGATTAAATCACATAAAAATTGGATATTGGTGGAATCCTGAGTCTCAGTGCTTTTTATAATCTTGAATACAATTTATTTTTAAGTTTTCTATTTTAATTTGAGTCTAAAATCGAGTCTACACAATCCGAGTTTAACGAACTTTACTACCACTTAAAAATTACATCAATTTTTGGCGCCGCCGACGCGGACTTGTATTTAGATTTGTTTTAGGTTTCTTTTTCTTTTTATTATTTTTTGTTCTTTTTTACGCGTTTTGGTATTTTTCGATTCTTTTCAGATTTGGAGCGAAACTACAAGGGAAGAAAAAGTGTTATAAAAGGAAAGCATCGCCAAAGAAGGAAAGAAAAGAGGAATCCAAAAGGAGTGAAGAAGAAGATTTTGTATATAGTTATTTTGTTTTATTTTTAGAAACTGTAAATAGGGTTTTATTTTTTGTAATTTTTCTTTTTATTTTTGGACACTTTTTGGACTTTATTTTTGGACTGGGACATTATTATTTTTAAACCCTACGAAAGGGTTGGTTTAAATAAAAAATGTGTGCAGAGAAGGACGGTGATTACGATATCGCCTCGGCTCCTCGGGTTCGTACATGACATAGGAGTCGTGGCCCGAGTCGACTTCAGCGGTTCTTCACCCGTCTGGTACGGGAGGTAAGTTTTTCGAAACACCCGCGAATCCCCTGTCAGCGGGTTTACTGTATTCCTTCGTTTGCATATATGTTGAGAACTTGAAAACGGCTGCTTTAATTTCCTAGTAAAGGGAAAGGACTGGCCATACAAGATAAGGGTTCGGATTTCATCACCGTTCTCTTCTTGCCCGCCTTAGGAAAACGAAACCAAACGCGAACCTAAGCCTAAAATTTTGACTAGAACGAGACCTACAGGGTAACGAGCTTAATAGGAAAGTCGTTCGAAAAATATTGGTTACTCTTTTGAGCATACTTCGAAGTTCATGATGGTTTCTGTGAGTTGAATGCGTGACTGCACCGCCTTGTAACCAGTGAGGCCTTGGGTATCAAAGCTCCACTGAGCTTCCCTCGCCTCGATTCAACTTACTTTGACTCAGATTGATTCCAGAGGGGTTTGCTCAGATTGTAACGAGTTCCTTTTCGAAAGAATAGAAGCTGGTCTAGAAACAATCTAAGTGGAACCATCATGCTTTTTGTTTGCTAGAAAATTAGGTTTGATTTGGTTGAGTCAGCCTTGTTTTGTGATTGCATAGAATCCCAAATATCCCGCTAGAGCCAAAACTGGCAACTTTAAAAGCTTTGTTGAATCCTACTAGGACTACTCGTCCCTCTTGTATCAGGTTAGCTGAAACTGAAGCAAATTATGAGCTTAGGCATGGAACCCTACAGATGCTCCCAATCTTTTTTGGGAAAGAAAATGAAAACCCATACTTCCATGTTAGGGACTTTGAGGAAATTTGTAGTACCCTAAAGATTAGAGACCTTGATGATGATGCTTTGAAACTTAGGTTATTTCCTTTTTACCTGAAAGATAAAGCCAAATCATGGCTATATAGTTTGGCTTCCGGTTTAATAGAAACATATGAACAACTTACATCTGCCTTTTTGAACAAGTTTTTCCCTAGGCACAAAAAATCGTCTATTAGGACGCAAATCTGCACATTTTCTCAACAGGAGGGAGAATTGTTATATAGGTATTTGGAAAGGTTCAATGACTTATTAGCCCAATGTCCTCATCATGGTTTAGAAAAGGTTAGGCTAGTTCAAATCCTTTAAGAGGGTTTAGATTATTCGACAACAACCATGGTTGAGTCTTTATGCACTGGTAGTTTTGAAAACCAAACTGTTGATGCGGCGATGGAATTTTTGAATGAAATCACCGAAAAGACCCAGCAATGGGAATATTGTAGGGACCCCAAGAGAACAATTCTTCTAGGTAGAGGAAACGTTAATAGGGTAGAAGGAGGCTATGAATCAGATGCCAAAATTGCTGCTATAGCAAAAAGGTTAGAAGCCTTAGAATTGGGTCACACTAGTGGTAGAGTAGAGCCTTTTTGGGAAGGCCAGACTATTGAAGAGCGAGCCAATGCTCTTTATAATAATGACACTAGACTTGATCACCATCAAAAGTTTGACCCATATTCAGAAACCTATAATCCTGGTTGGAGAAACCATCCGAATCTTTCATGGTCTAAGGACCAAGGTCAGTTTAGTAATTCTAATGTTCCCCCAGGTTTTGGATATACTAAGAATACTTCAGGATCAGCTCAGTTTCAGAATCAGTCTGATAAGAAAATCTTAAGTCTAGAGGAAACTCTCACCTCGTTTATTCAAAATACTGAAAATATGCGTCAATTGCTTTCACAAAGTATAGAAGCTAGTAATAGGATAGGACAAGAACATAGTCAGGCCATTTCTGAATTCAAAGACCAGGTTAGTCTGATCAATGAGTCTCTAAGAGAAAAAGGTAAATTCCCTAGTCAACCGATACCCAATCCTTGAGGAGATAAAACATTTAATCAAGTGAATTCTGTCACAACCCTTAGGAGTGGTAAAACGGTAGACAATAAGGTAGCCATGCCTAATAGTGGACATACTGTATATCCACCTTCTAGTTCCCAAGATGATCCCCAGAAGGAGCCAATAACTTAAGAAACCGATAAAATTTCTAGTGATGCCAATATGGTTCCCGACAGCTCTCATTTTGTACCCAAATCCCCATATCCACAGTTGTTAGCTCCAACAAAGAGAGAGTCGACTTTCAACGAAATATTAGAGATATTTAAGCAGGTAAACATTAACATCCCTTTATTAGAAGCAATTAGGCAAATGCCTGCTTATGCCAAGTTCCTTAAGGACCTTTGTACACGAAAGCGTAAGCTTAATGTCCATAAGAAAGCCTTTTTAGTTGGTCAGGTAAGTTCAATCCTTCTGAACCAAACGACCCCTAAGTATAAAGACCCTGGATGCCCCACCATATCTTGTGTAATCGGTAATTATTCAGTAGATAAGGCATTGCTTGACTTAGGAGCTAGTGTGAACTTACTCCCTTATCATGTATACAACCAGCTAGGTCTTGGTAAGTTGAAACCGACTAAAATGACATTGAAATTGGCTGATAGGTCTGTCAAAGTACCTCGTGGTGTCACAGAGGATGTTCTGATTGATGTTGATAAATTTATTTATCCAGTGGATTTCGTTGTTCTAGATACTCAGCCTGTTCAGGATCCTAGTGCTCAAATACCGGTGATTTTAGGTCGCCCATTTTTATCCACAGCTAACGCTGTCATCAACTGTAGGACCGGACTTATGAACATCTCCTTTGGTAATATGACCACTGAACTAAATGTCTTTAATGTTAATAGACAACCTTCTGACGATTTAGAGGAAGTGAATATGATTAGCACTTTAGTTCAGGATCTAACTCAGGATAATTGGGACGACACTTTATTTGGTGATTCCTTAGATGAACTTGATGAGGAAATTCTCTTAAGTCAGTTAGGTGACCAAACTTTTGAGCTAGAAGAAGCTCTTGAATACTTTAAAGACTCTACGGACCCTGAGATTCAAGCCATAGTGCTAGGCCTTACGGAGAGTAGTGTTGACCCTAAGTTTGGGGGTAATGAACTAGAAGAATCTCTTGAGTATTTTAAAGACTCTGAGGATCCATAAATTCAAGCAATAGTTAGAGGTTTGTCCGAGAATACTGACTACCCTAAGTTTGGGGGTAGTAATGTTCAATTATCCCCATTTGAAGTCCCTAACTTGGGATTCGAGCCTAGTGTACCTGAGGTATTACTTGAGTCACTTCCGACTCCGCAACCGGATCCTCCTGATATTGTCCAGGAGAAAATTCTAAAAACTTGTTGTTCGACTGAGTCAATTTGTCAAGACACTCATATGAAGCCCAAATGGGCACAACAGAAAAACCCAGTTGTCTTGCAGGAAACCTTGGATGAGGATGTGCTATGTCTGTTCATTTTTCTGATTTGGTGCAGTTGTTTGATAATTTTGGCAATTTTATTTGCTTTTGTTGACCCACAGTTGTTTCGACTATTGATATATGATTTGAAAAGTAATTAGCCATTTTGTGGTATTTGACGTCTGGATGAAGACTTTAAATTTAGCACTTCTTGGGAGGTAACCCAATCTCATGCAACACGGTAATATCTTTCCTTATCTCTTTGCTTCAAATGGTAACAGTTTCTCCTTGTTCATGCTTTTAATTTTATCTTTAGAACATTGAGGACAATGTTAGATTTAAGTTTGGGGGTATGGGAGAAAATTTTTAGTTGCAATATGAATAAATAAACTCCAGAACCTAGAAATTTATTCCTATTGAGGATTGCACTAACTAATCTAAGTGGATGGAAGCATTTTGATCGTAGGAGTTGAGGAATTAGATGGAAACATTTAGAAGAGTTTATTCATAAAAGCACGGAGCTCAGGTGTTATAAATAACATGATAGTTTCACCATATCTCATTGAGTCCTTTTCACTTATATTTTTATTTTATTTTGTTTTTAAACCATGTTTCTCTAAGTGATAGGTGGGGCCCACGATTCAAGTTGTTACCAATGCTATGGTGAATTAGAGTGATTGAGTTACAAAGAAAAAGAAAAAAAAAGACCAGACCAATTAGACCAAACAGATCAAAAAAAAAAATGAATGAAACGAAAAAGCTGGAAGAAAAAAAAAATTCAGTGAATAAAGTCGACCACTGGTTCCCTTGTATATGCCAGTTGTGTTGAACTAGAATTAGGATTATCGATCACTGGTTCCCTTGTATATGCAAGTTGTGTTGATATTAGTCAGACCAGTATCTCAATCCATTAGGATAGGTTCATTTTGGCGGAGGCCTTCAGACAGATATGGGAAACGACGTTCACTTAGTAAACATCAAAACTATCTATGTTTTTCTATATCCATCTTCTTGATCTATCCATGTGATTAGTTTTGACTCCGGATGTTGATGTCCATAGTGTGACTATCTGAGTAGAGCTCTGTCACTTTATATGAATTTTAGTATGCTTGAGTGCAAACTCGTGTACAACAATTGAAATTTCGCATCAGGGTACTTCCTCCTGTAGTCAATAAGTATGCCAACCAAGGATATTCTTTAGTACCTTCCAAGGTTCTGCGTATATAGATAGGGTCTGGAGTAAAGGTTTTGTGGGTATACCTCTTGTAAGCCCTCCGGAGACAACACTCCGCCACTAGGGACACTTAGGGGTTTAAAGGCTTATTGCATACGCTAAATGCAATCGACGATGCCTGCGTCAGTGAGTTAGGATTTTATTTTATTTTGCTCGAGGACTAGCAAATAATAGGTTTGGGGGTATTTGATAGACACATTTTTGTGTCTAATTTGTCTCGATTCTATATATTGATAGTGCTCATTTTTGTACTTATTATGGTGTTTTATGTGTGTGTAGGTATTTTTGGCCAATAAACAATTTTGGAAAAATCGGTTCGAAAAGTTGCGCGGGGCACCCCGGAGGACACTTGCTATTCGGACCCCTCAAATGGATAAGGGGTAACCAATTACTAAGGGGTAGCCTAATTACTAAGGGGTAACCTAATTACTAAGGGGCATCCATTTCCAGGCATCTACTATTCCCACACCACTGTTGGATAAGTGGCAGTCATCTTCTCCATTTAAATTTTGAATTTTGGAGGGAAAAACAAGAACAAATTAGGGTTGAAGAATTGAAGCTGTTCTAGGGAGATTCAATGGCTGAAATCAAATGGGTTTATTCCTAAATCCTAAACAGGGATGGTAATGGTCTTAGTTTCGCTCAGAATTGGCTGGATAATCCGCAAGAGGTGAATCAGAGAAAAGAAAATTGGCGGGAAAAAAATGGCAGCAACGAGCGAAACTTGGTTCGAATTTCTCGGCTGTTTTAGAGAAATTCAATCGCTGGAATTTGTTGGGCTGGACGTGATTAAGCATAACATGCTTGGTATGGGCGCTGGAATGGGTTTAATTGGGCTAGAAATCGATTTGGAGCAAAACAGAGGTGGAGTTATACACGGGTCTCTGTAGGAATTATTTTAGGAATTTCAGGGAGACTAAAGGCGTGATATTGTTTCCTAAGATGAGATTCTATATAAGGAAGAGTTTCGGATGATTTGGAAGTCTCAGAAACGCGTAAGGAAGTTGGCAGAGAAGATTATTGCCGTGGCTTGCACGAAAAGAAAAAGAGGAATTTAATCGATATTTTTAGGTTTCTGAGGAGTATAAAAGGTGTGTTCGAGTCCCAGAGAAGGGGACGAAGTTATTGGAACAGTTTTGGGGAAGTTTAGAATACCACAGAGATCAACAGGAGGAGTTGCAGGAAATCAAGTTCTGCTGGTGTAGAAGGAAGAACACGAAGAACATTAGACTCCTCAGGACAGTGCTTTTTAAAATTGGAGATTGGTGGAATCCTGAGTCTCAATGCTTTTTATAATCTTGAATACAATTTCTTTTTAAGTTTTCTATTTTAATTTGAGTCTATAATCCGAGTTGAACGAACTTTACTACCACTTAAAAATTACATCAACACTCTACAAAACCTACATGACCTGCAGTATCTCGTTCGAGGATTTGCGATCGAAATCACGGCATCACGATCAACAGTGTCTCGCGGGGACA
The DNA here is from genome assembly GCF_003573695.1 of Papaver somniferum. Taxonomy (NCBI): domain Eukaryota; kingdom Viridiplantae; phylum Streptophyta; class Magnoliopsida; order Ranunculales; family Papaveraceae; genus Papaver; species Papaver somniferum. The sequence goes on from NC_039362.1 coordinate 86,276,683, forward strand.
TATACTAAAAATTGTGGCTATGGGTGCCTTGAGGGCCAAGGGATTAATCTCTCCCGTAAGAGGTTAGTATTTGTCCTATGTTCTTGAAATGACACTTTTGCCCCTTATCCAAATTTCACCATCTACAAGTATATATATAGCTTAGCTACAAAACGTGATGTAATATATACACTTTACGGAACACTGAAGTCATGGAAAATCAAAGAAAATAAGAAATAAATTCACATTGCCATTGAACTGTTGAAACACATAATTAGATGACGTAATTAAAGATACTAACAATCAAGAAATCAATCAGCATTCCCCTAAACCTTTCCTCACTTAATTCAAGAATTTTAAAGAACTCATGTTGGAAACTAAGATAATATTAATTCACAAATAAAACTAATAATCAATAAACGAATCCTAGAATTCAAATATTATTGTTCGGTTCAAGGAAAATAATTAATTTGCAACTCAAGTATTACAGACCCTTCACAGCGTGTTCGGTTCAGATTTTTCAAATTCCAGGAATTCGATTCTGGTATGATCCTTTTCCTCCAGAATTGAATTCCATTCCATCGGTCCGTCGATGTAATAAAAAAGGAGATTCCCACGGAATTCAATTCTGATAGTTTTGTGTTTGTTCGGTTTGAGGGAATCGGGTATATTCCCCAATTATTGTGCTCCCCAAAACCTGAACCGAGCGTGCTGTCAAATGTAATCTAAGTATTATAAATGACTGAAGTAATGAAAAGATGCAAAAAAATAATACTCCAAACTTTGATCATAAATCCCCATTCTTAAACATATTATAAAGATAAAGTAAAATTGTTGTAGAATGCAAAAAGTGTACTGCTATCTTTGTTTTTTCTTCTTCCGAAGTATTTTTTATTTTTGTTTTTTACTTTAAAGTAATTTTTCGAAATTGAGAACGTGTACTAAGACAACGGCAAAATAGAACGTCTTCAAATGGAAAATAATTGTGAGATAACGAGAAGTCGTGAACGTTACTTACCGAAAACCGGTCACGACTGCAAAGATGTCTTACCTCCATAACCATCAACAAAGAAGCAGATGATGTTATTCAATGGTCCATTAGACCTAAAGGTCAGTTTTCTGTAAAATCCACCTATGATTATTTTATGACTATGCCCACAGATTAAAATCAGGTTCATGTCTTTACTTACATATGGAAATAAAAACTTCCACCAAAAGTGAAGTTTTTCTTATGAACTATATAGATCATAATAGTCTACCAATAAGAGATATGTTAACTAGGAGGGGAATGATGTTTCTAATACATGTTTGTTATGTGCTAAAGAAGAAACTATTAGCATTTCAAGGAGAAGCTGAGATTGTTTTTCACCATGCCAGATGATTTCTTTACTTTCCTATTCTCTTGTAATATTGTCTTGTCCTCAAAACATCAATTCCATATTTGGAGTATGGTGTCAGTGGCTGTTGTTTGGAGTATTTGGTTGCGAAAGAAATTATAGGGCTTTTAAAGGAAAAGAAAACAGTGAGATTGCAGTTCAACAAAATATTAAGAACATGTTATTCACTTGGTGCCTGGTGTCTAAAAATCTAGAGTCTCCAACTTTTAAAGTTGTTACGACAAGTTGGCCAAAAATTTACTTTGATCATTTGTCATAGAGAGGTAGTTTGTTATTTCTTTATTTCCTTACTTTTATTTTTGTATTCCTTGATAGTGATATAAGCCTTTTATACCCTCTCGTTTTTTTGATCAACAATTTTTTTCTTTATCGTTCAAAAAGAAACAAAATCGGTCACGACTCACAAGACTCCATATAAGTCACACAACACAATTAAAACATTAATTAAGGAGAAAAGTGATTAGGCGAGACTAAATGAATATTGGCATACCTTAAATGTACCCACGTTTAGCATTTTTTTCCATTCAATGTCTTATAATCTACACATGTGTCCAAACTTCATTTTAAGCTTTTTCTTTTCGATATCTTTATCTACCTGAGTTGGGTCATATCCCGTGTATCCCTTTTGATCAACGTTTTTAAAGCGTGAAGCGAAGCGTGATTCGTTTTTCACTTTTAAGAAGCGAAGCTTATGTTGAATCAAGAAGCGTTGTTTCATGGTTGATGTTTGAAGCGTCTATAAATAACATTATCCGTTCTTATCCAGGTGTCAAATGCAAATTTAAGAGGATAATATTTATATTTATATAACGTCTAATTAATATCAAAAAAGTAGTCGTGGCTCAGTGGTTTAGTCGACTATAATTGAGTAGCAGGTGTGGGTTCGAATTCCCCCTCAGAAAATTGTATTTTCTTATTTTTCTTTTAAAATTTCTAGGCGGGAAAATTAAAAACTTGGGCGGGAAATGGGTTGAAGCGTATATTATTAGAAATTTGACGCTTCATGTAAGATTCGCTTCACCATTGCGACTCGAAACGTTTTGGAGATAAGCGTACGCTTCAAATCGTGAAGCGTACACTTATAAAAACCATGCTTCTGATTACTTAATGCATCGAAAACCGAAATACCAACCGCAACAAAAGCGAAGGAAAAAATTGTGGGGGAAGATATACAACTGAGGGAAATGTGAGAGAAAGATGACGCTACGCCCATCCATCGGCGCCACGTCAGAACCCATTACCCTTAATCCCATACTAAAACATTACTTATGACTTGAAGCCACCTGAGATGACACTTGAAAATGACGTAAGCCAAACTTATAGTTCTTTCTAAAAAAGGTCCAGATAGTCATGTATATCAGGCCCGTACCAGGGGCATAGGTTTTCTAGGCAACCGCCTAGGTCCCTTACATTACAAGATCCCCAAATGTGTACTTTTCTTTATACAAACTATTGTATTTTTTATTTATAATTTTTATCAACCAACAAACATCTTAAAAGTAAAACGTTCTTTTTCCATTTGAATGAACCCATCAAATTAAATTAGTCGAAGCTTACACCATATATATATGTGATATTACATTGATATTTTTTGACATGTACACGTTTTTTTTTAATATGCAAGAACCATTAATCTTACACGACTCGACAAGAACGCCTTCTTCTCTGCTGTGAAAGAGTTGCACTCATTTTGTATCCAAATTAGAATTACCAAAGTAAACAACTTTAAATAATTTAAGATTTTAATCGTGAATAGAAAGTTTTACATGTTTCCAAATGGGTATCACTCAAATATCCTCCCAAAAATAGTTCATGTATTAAAATATATACCCCAAAATCTCGTAATTAATGATATATATATGTGTGTGTGATACACGTGGTATCACACATAACGTCAAATAAATCTTTCTTGTTGTTTGATATTGTATTAGCTTCAAGTGATATTTATTAGTGAAAAGGAGAGGGTACCAAGTACACCACAAAATTTTTTCGTTTGGCAACCTGTGTGGACAAAACCTAATAATATTTCAAGCAGACCAATTTAGTGATCCTTGACAATATGCATGTAGAGTTTATATCTCTATCTCTTCTCAATCAGTACGTATACACCAAGGAGTCCATGAACCTGATTGTTAAGAACATCACTTGGACAATCTCAAAAATCAATATACAAGATCAATCAAGTCGTATCCAAATAATCAAATCGGCATTCCACCAAGTAATAAACTTGTTATCTATCCTTCAAGATACGAATTCTATAAGAAACAAGTCTCATAATCTATCATAATTATATGGACATATCTACTAAGATTGAATATGTACTACTTGTGTAAATTCTATTATAAAGATAAACAATATAATGCGGAAAGGAAAAGATACAAGACACTAGAAGTTTTGTTAACGAGGAAACCACATCTGTAGAAAAACCCCGGGACCTCGTTCATATTTGAATACCAAACTGTATTAAACCGCTACATATACTAGCCTACTATCATACTTCAGTCTGGAATGTAGTTGTGCCCGAATCCACCCTCCAAGCGATTCAGTTACAGTCGCGCTCCTTACGTTTCTTGAACTTCGCAAGGCTCTACGAATTTGATTCCATTAGCTGGCGTCCTTTTATAACCTAAGAGTTTCTTTAACCTAGTTGAAGAATTTTATACCAATCTTCCTCTAACAGATAAGCCTATTTGACTTCCCTTTAAATCAAACATGAAGGCCAAACCTCACAAATCCAGAATACTTACACTCACTTAGATGAGAAGCTTGGATTCTTTACCACCTCTCAAGAACAATCTATAACTTATCAATTATGAATAGTATTAAAATATCTATCTTGAGGAATCACTAAGTTTCGGACGCAGAGATCTTTACAATTACAATTAATCTTGCCTGAAAGAGATTACAAAAACCTCGATAACATAAAAACAAGATCGGGATACATGAACTATTAAGATAAAAGATAGTTGGACCTGTCTTCACGAATCCCCAAAGCGAAGTATTTTAGTCGTAAACCTAATAACGTTTAACAGAGGAAACATAGGTCAATGGAGGACGACTCTAGATATCAACTAGGACACAAGGTTTGAGGGATTGAATTTCCCAGTTGAAAGAACATCTTTATTGATAGTTTTTTGAGACTAAGGGTTGCTTAGAATTTAAGCTAAGACAACTTGATATTCAAGCAAACTCTTTTTCTGTTTAGATAAAACTCTAATTAGGGTATCAATTAAGCATATGAGAAATTTGTCATAAAACTACATAGAAGAATATACAAAGAGGTCCGGTTACGGAACCGTGTATAATGACTGTTCATTTTGGCAAATATTCCTTATGAACTCAACAATACGTATTTCTCGAGCAGTTATTTTTGTGACAGTATCTTCAAGAATATCAACTTTTTCTTTTCAAAGTTTTAGTTCTTAAACAAGTTAACTGATATTGCTAGAGAAGGATTTAACAGCTTCACAGAGCTCACGTCTCTGTTAAGAGATTAATTGAGTTCATGAGCATATGAGCATATTGAAAACACTTTGGGTACCAAAATACACCACTAACTTATTCGTAGGTATCTGAAGGGACAAACTACACACAACTCCGAGAGTTAAAACTAAACCAAGGAAATTGTCTAGAGTTATATCTGAATATCTCTTGTGATTAGACCGTTTACAGAATTGAATCCGTGAACCTAATAAAAGGATAGTTCTTAGACGGTACCAAAGACCAATGTCCAAGAATTAATCAAGTCGTATCCAACAAACTAGGTCGGACGTATCTACTTTGATTGAACAACGTATAACCTGTAATATTTCAATTATAAGGATAAACAATATAATGCGGAAAAAGAAATAACACAGACATCAGAAATTTTGTTAACGAGGAAACCTCAAATGCAGAAAAACCCCGGGACTTAGTCCAGATTGAACATCAAATTTTATTAAGACGCTACAGACACTAGCCTACTACCAATTAACTTCAATCTGGAATGTAGTTGAGCCCGAAGTCAGTCTCTCACTGATTCGGGTACATTCGCGCTCCTTACGCCTCTTGAATCCCAGCAGGACTCCGCGCAATTTATTCCCTTAGATGACGTCACACCAACTAAGAGTTGTTTCAACTCAATTGAAGACTTTAAACCAAATATGCATCCCACAGACTAAGCATATATAATTGATTTCCTGATTTATGATCGAAACAGATGATCAGATCAAACGTAGGATCAAGGTGATGAAAATCGATAGAAACTTGACAAATTCTGGCTATCCTCAAAATTTGGACTTATGCAACCTGAAGTGCAACCTAGATTATTATTCACCTCACAAGTATAAAACTTGAGGAATCAAAAAGTTGAGATGAAGAGAACTTTGTGATTTCTATTTATCTTGTTCAAGTGATAAATCAACAATCGAATGAGATCAGGATACTCAAGTTATCAAGATAAAAGATAACTGGACCTAGCTTCACAAATCCCAATGAAGTATTTGATAGTCGTTGAACCCTAAAAGGGTTTCTGAAGAGGACGACTCTAGATACAACTAGGAGATACCAAAAAGTAGTGTCAGTATTCAAATATCCCAGTTGCCAAGAGTTCCCCTTAAATAGACTTCAAAGGAAAGGTTACTTTAGGTTTAAGCTAAGATATATTTGAAACCAAGCAAACAATATTCATCGTAAATGAAAGCTTTGAATCTTATTCACATAAACAAGATATACACTCTGGTTAGGTAAACCGTAACTGAACCGTGTAAAACGACTATGTTCAATATGTACTACGGTTCCAGACTTATAATAGTTCTCACAATTTGTAAGACTGGTATGTACACTGTCTTGTATCCAAGAATATAGTAGTTCTATATTTTTTTCTCTAAATCACTTCGAAACATTCCAAACGATACAAAGACACATATCACTGTTCCATGCTATTTTCGAATGGTAATTTTGAATCATAATTTGGATTACGAATAATGAATTGTCCTTAACCGAAATTCATCAAGTATGAACAAATGTTCATTTAAGCTTAGTCTTGTATCTCGAGAACTAATTACCAAGATAAACTTGACTCGAAATTCTTGATATGCTTAAGATAGTATAATTAGTTATGCGACATTGTCTCGTAGATAGAAAAATGAATATAACATGAGATATATGTGGTTCAGTCTTCACTTAACTTTTGTTGATGAAGTTCTCCAAAAGCTTCGGTTGATCTTCTCCTTCAAACGGTGGAACACAATGATGTTTGTCTTGATGTTCGTATCTCAATTACATCTTTTATCCTAATCCGAGACTTAACTAATTATAGACTAGAAATCAAGACATAGTTTTGACAACTAAATTTGACAACAAGCTTGAGATAAAAACATTGTGAGTTCGACCGAGCAATTCTTTAACACTTTATCACCTTTCAAGAACAATCTTCAACTTATTAATTAAGAATAGTTTGGTGATATCTATCTTCAGGAATCACAAAGTTTCAGATGAAGAGAACTTTATGATTACTGTCTATCTTGCCTGAAAGAGATTATGAAAACCTCGATTAGAAAAGCAAGATCAGGATACACGGACTATCAAGGTAAAAGATAGTCGGACTTGGCTTCACGAATCCCCAAAGTGAAGTCCTTTAGTTGTAAACTTAATAACGTTTCACTAAGGAAACTTAGTTCAATGGAGGACGACTCTAGCTATCAACTAGCACACAAGGTGTTAGGGATTAAATTCCTAGTTGAAAGAACATCTTTATTTATAGTTTGTCAACACTGAGGGTTGCTTAGAATTCAAGCTAAGATAACTTGAGATTCAACAAACTCTTTTTCTGTGTAGATGACACTCTAATTAGGGTTTCCAGTAAGCATGTGAGAAGTTTGTCTTGAAACTACATAGAAGAATATACAGAGAGGTCCAGTTACGGAATCGCGTATAATGACTGTTCTTTTTGGTAAATATGCCTTATGAACTATGAAAACACTGGGGGTACCAAAATACACCACCAATGATGACTGTCGTGATGTCCGTATCTCAACTACATCTTCTATCCTAATTAAATTCTTAACTAATTTTAGACTAGAAATCAACAGATAGTTTTGACAACAATCTTGAGATAGCAACACTTGCGAGTTCGACCGAGCAATGCTCTAACAATCTCCCCCTTTGTCAATTTTAGTGACAAAACTATCAATACATATGGATAACAAAAAAAATCTTTAACAACTCCTCGAATCCATCATTCTTGGTTTCCTTGGTTTCTTCAACTCCTTGAATTCTTCGTTACTTCAAGTTGCAATGATTCTGAACGTGTTCAACTCAGCATCGTTGTTATTGAAGACCCGTATCCATAGTAATAACAACTTTTGAAAACAAATATTCTCAATCGTCATTATACAGTAACATATTATTATTATCTTCTCCAAAGTTCAATTGTATCTCAACTTTGATGTAATACTACGGTGATATGTTTCTCCCCCTTAATCAATACTTACATATTTTCACCTATAGATTATTGATTCACTCCCCGTTACATAATGATCCGTAAACCATATGTATGTAGCGCGAAAATACTAATTAATTATCCTCCTTTTTGTCAATAAAAATTGGCAAAGGTACGAAAATCATGGGATCGTAATGAATACAACCAAAAGATAGTTCAAGATTTAAAGGAATTACATATCAGCTTTATTTAGATGATATCACAAAGTATGAAATACTTAACGCTCATTTAGGAGATTCAGGATACAAGTATCGCCTTTAAATTCCACATCCACACACCCCACAAAGATATAACAATTAAGCACAAGTTCATTTAAGAACTCTCTCACGTTTGATGTCATTCCTAAGAGAACAACATGAGTGACCTTACTTTAATGAAAAAGAAGGATTTTGTCGGACATTAACAAATCACATGGATTTGTATCCTGAACATCGATATAAATTAATCTCAGCGCCGTTTACGGACAAAGAGATAATTTTAATTGGTATGACTCAACATGAGAAAAACTTACAGAGTGTATAATGCAGTAATAACACAGAAGTGTGATCATGAGTAGATCAATACTGCGAAAAAATTCTCACAAAGTTTGTTCTATTTTCATTTCATAAAAACATAATAGATTTAAATTTTGAGCATATATGAGATGTCAGTTCAACTTACCAAAAACAAAAGTCATCGACATTGTTTATTTCTTCAAACCTGAACATTTAAGAATCTCAAACACAAATCAAGTTAGGTAGACATGAACGATACACTAGGTACATGGATCATTAGCCGCATTGGTTTGTCTATTATAAGTACTTCACTTATAATCCATTATCTCTTAGATAATGGTGAATGATGTACCCAGAATCAGTATGATTATCATGTCTTGAGAGTTTTACCCAGAACCCAAGTTATAGATGCATAGAAGACAAATATGACAACCACTACATATTTTATTTTCATAAACCATTTAAACAAAATATTAGAAACCTCTTGACATGGAATCATCTCTTTGGAGCGTGGGCTCAACTAGGTAGAGATAAAAATTCTTGTCTTCCGAAACATTGGGTATTGAACTTCAAGTATATATTTAAACAACCAATCAAAATGATGCTCGGGTTTCCACCAAATCACTTAGTAAAAAATAAGAGTACAATTGGTTTTTTTTTTGATATCAATAGATCATGGCATCAAGCATATAATAATGAAATCATAAAACTTGCTCAAGTTTATAGACATACCTTTTAAATGAATCCTACGGCTTTACCAAATTTTCAAAAACTTACCCATCATAATATGTGTGCCCCAATTATGTGGCTTCCCTCAAGGTATTCATAATAGGGCATTCTTGGTGAGGATGCACTTTCAACACTATCAAGTTGTGTTGGGGTGAATAATTTCTTGCTCACCACAGGTTTTTGAAACAAACTTTTCCGCATCTATGGATTTTTCACTATCTAAAGTTTTTGGCTTATTTTGTTTCTTCTTGTGTTTCACTTTTGGATTATCATGAAGGAGATCACTTTTAGATCAATTCATATCTAAATCCATCTTCCCCAAGAAATTTTTAACTTCCAATATCATGGATTCTGCCTTTTCCATAGTTATAGAATTTTTTGGGAGATTATTCCTTTTCACACTCAATGCATTATTGACTTTCTTTAGTACCCACTTCTGAGTGTGTTTAGGAACAATCTGAACCTTCTTCCTATTATTCTTTTCAAGGATTCTCGAAAGAGAATCAGATTGACTATTCTTTTGCAAGTTAATCTTTCTCCAATTAGGAGCATCGGATCTTGTCTTCGTATTTACAAAGTTATCCTTCTGATAATCATTACAATTGTGAAAAGGCTTCGTATGAAATTTATAGGTTTATCACAGCACTGATTCCTTTTCTTGAAAGTTGCATTGACAACCTGTAATGTCAAGGGTATTAGCCTTAACATGTGATCTAGGTTTGCTCACTTCTCATAATTCCCAAATAACAACATCATGAAGTTTTTCATTTCTTATGCGAAACGACATCCCCTTTGCAGGTGACCTTTATTTCTGCAATAATAGCAAACATAAGGAATGTTCTTACCTGGATTCGTGTGTGCTGGCTTTGAAGGTTGATATACTTTGTTCTTTCGAATATTAACTGTCAGTGAAGGTATTTCACTTTTGCCAGCAGTGGAAATCTGTTTTTTAGAAGACTCACTAGCCTATACAAATTTTACCTCTTTCTTAGTACTTGGAGCATCTATTCCCTTATAGCACAATCTTCGTGTATCATGATGATTTTTACTTGCTCCTAGCATAGTGGTCAATTTATTTGAGCTAGTATTGAACTTTTTCAAGTCCTCTTCCAACATCTTGATTTTATCAAGAGCAATAGTTAAATCAGTCTCAAGGCGTGTTTCTCAAGCGAGACAAGCGCTTTCTCTGTGTTCAAAACTACTTTGTTGAGAGTTAATCCTTGCTTCAGATTCTGCAAATTTCTCTTTCAACAAATAAAAATCTCAAGGAATATTATCACATTCAAAATTCTTCGAAAGTACATCTTCTTCATGATATTTAAGAAGGGATTGAATATGTTGATAACCACAATCATAACCTTTAAAGACCTTTCTTAATTTCTTGTTTTCTCGAAAATGAGGAGTCAGAAATCCAATGAGACAAGAAGACGTCATATTTTTGTTTTTCATATAAGAATCAAACAGCTTAGCATACCCTGAAAGTTCCCCGTCTACATCTCTATCAATATCTGAGTCACTATCATCAGAAAGTTCATCCAACTGTTTTTCTAAGCGTGTTTCCCAGTTATCCAATGTTTCTACATCAAGAGGATGTTTAGATATTGATCTAGATGTGACAGTTTCCTCAGGTGTTGGATCCAAACTTTGAACAATCATCTGGTTGATTCTGAACTGGTGATACATTATTAGAGATAGTACGTTCTTCCATAAAATCAGATTGCTTCAAACACAGACTTATTAGGTCTACGCGTGTTTATCTGCTCTCATACCAATTGAAAACGCGGGGATACCAAAATATACCACCAACGTTTTCTTAGGCAACTTGTATGACAAACTTAAATACAATTCTGAGAGTCAACTTAATGAATCTCTATTAAGGAATAATATTTAGAGTTATATGTCTTTTTCTCACAATAAGAAAGTTTACAGAGACAAATCTGTGAACCTGATTTTCGTGTGAGAGTTCTTGGACGATTCCAAAAATCAATATCCAAGAATAAATCAAGTCGTATCCAACAAACAAGGATGGATGTATCGATTTTGATTTATTTACGTACAACCTGTGATATTTCAATTATAAAGATAAACAATATAATGCGGAAAAGAAATAACACAGACATCAGAAATTTTGTTAACGAGGAAACCACAAATGAAGAAAAACCCCGGGACCTAGTCCAGATTTGAACACCAAACTGAATTAAACCGCTACAGACACTAGCATATTACCAATTAACTTCAGACTGGAATATAGTTGAGACCGAACTAAACCCTCACAACAATCCAGTTACAGTCGCGCTCCTTACGCCTCTCGAATCCCAGCAGGACTCCACGCAATTGATTCCCTTAGATGGCGTCCTTTACAGCCTAAGAGTTGATTCAACTTAATTGCAGACTTTAAACCAATATGCCTCCCACAGATAAGCCTATATGTGTGATTTCCTTTTTGATCGTAGATCAAGGTGAGACTGGAAATCGATAGCAATAGAAAAAGTTTAGCTAACCTCACAATCTGGATTTATGATTCCCGAAGAGCATACTAGATGATTATTCACCTCACAAGTATTAAACCTGTGGAATCATAAAGTCTGAGACGAAGAGAACTTTGTGATTTGTATCTATCTTGTTCGAGTGAGCAGATCAAAAATAAAACAAGATCGGGATATACGAACTATCAAGACAAAAGATAGTTGGATATGGATTCACAAATCTCTAGGTGAAGTCCTTTTTAGTCGCTAAACCTTAGAAGAGTTTCAAGAAGAGGAAGACTCTAGTTTACAACTAGGACCCACAAGATAGTGTCAGGGATTCAAAGATCCCAGTTTCTTGAGGTGCACCTTAAATAGACTTTCAAAGTATAGCTTGCTTTAGGTTTAAGCTAAGATAGATTTGGAACCAAGAAAATAATATCCACCGTTAGATGAATATTTGAAATGAGATTAACATATCAAGATATACACTCTGGTTAGGATGAACCGTAACCGAACTGTGTACAAATACATTGTTCATGGATGGTTAGCTAAAACTAGCCGATTAAACCATAAGTTTAATTATTTTCATGAACACTTACGAATTTTAAGCTTGAGTCACAACCATAAGTTATAATGTTATCAATTATGTCTATATAGCGTTTTTAGAGATTTATTCAAATGCTAATTATCTCGCAGAATTTTTTTTATGTCCATCTGAAAATATTGGACAGGGAAAGTATGTGTACTCTACCTTGTTCGTGACTATTTTTGTCATGGTACACGTACAGGGTATGTGTACCCTTAAGAAAAAAATTAGTTCTGGATCTTACAGAATTTTTCTGGTTTGTGTACCGGGTATGGATACTACACTGTTTTCAAAACCAACGGTTCTTTTTCGGCATGCATACTAGGTATGCGTACCAATACAGGTTCACGAGTTCATAGACTTTTTGTGGTATGGATACCGGGTATGCATACCACTAAGTCACTTTCGACATATAGCTACGTCGGTACGTGTACTGGGTACATGTACTACGGATCCAGATCTATTACAGTTTTCCAGTTTGTAAAACTGGTATACATATTGTCATGTATCCGGATTTATAGTAGTTATATATTTCTCTCAAAATCAATTTGAAACATTCCCAAATAACGTCAATGACACGTATCACTGTTCCAGGCTATTTTCGAATGATAATCTTTAATCACGATCTAGATTATGAATAATAAATTATTTTTAACCGAAACTCATCAAGTATGAACAAATATTCATTAAGCTTAGTCATATATATTTCGAGAACTAATTACAAAGATAAACTTGAATCAAAATTCTTCATATGCTTGTAATAGTCTAATTAGTCCTGTGACATCGTCTCATAGATAGAAGGATGAATATAACTTGAGAAATATGTGGTTCCGTCTTCACTTACCTTTTGCTGAAGAAGTTCTCCAAAATCTTAGGTTGATTTTTGACTTCAAATGGTAGAACGCAATGATGGATTCTCAAGTACACTTTTATCCTAATCCTAGACTAATTGTAGACTAGAAATCAAGATATAGTTTTGATCAACTAAATTTGACAACAAGCTTGATATATCAACACTTGTGAGTTCGACCGAGCAATGCTCTAACAGTTACAACCTGCACTTGATTCCACTAATGATTTGTCTCACATAACGGAGTATGTTAACATTGGCTAATCAATATTTATATCTATGGATTCTGAATTACTAGGTAGGATTTGCAATAGTCCGATCTTAAAAGTTCTTGAGAGGCGTCATATTTGTAGGATCAGAATCTCGCAGCAATAATGCCTCAGCGAAATTATTAACAACACAACACAACAGTGTCGCAGAACAACTTCAGAAATGGCATAATAAACGACGTCAGCTAAATCATGAGAAAAATGCGATGGTCCTGCGAAAATTAGGGAGTTTGCGAGATTAACATTTGTAAGGTTGCGAGAATGTCGCAAGCCATATCCGAAAATAAAGGACAAATTAGCTGTCATCCACTATGTAATTCCCTATAAATAGTCGTTCAGTTGTAAAGGAATGGGGAGAGATCTTTTCTGAGTGAGAAGTAAGTAAATAGGAGAGAGAAAATCTAGAGCAGTGGTTATTCTTGATTCTTTTATCTTTTCTTGTAATATTGTTCAAATATTCATCAATAAAATTAAGATTGTTAATCCAAAATTGAGTTGAATGTTAATAAAATCTTGTGAGGGGTGTAGTGTAGGATTCCCTGCAACTACATAATGGCGCTAGAAACAGGGAACAAGAGTTGAAGATTGAAGATTGTTCTAGAAAAAGTTGAAGATTAATATTGTGATTTATTAGAATTGAAAGTAATTGGTGAAAAAACTTACATAATCTCTTAAAATTTGTTAGTATCGAAAGAATGGCTAGAAGGACAAATGTATCGGAACAACCGACAACTGCTAGAAGGAGAAGTAAAAGACTTGCTGGAAGGGAGAGAAGTGAAATGGGAGAATCTACTAGAAGGAGAAATAATGGAAAAAATCAAGTTCAACCGCCAGTTCAGCAAACACCGGTACAAAATGGAACAACAGATTATGATAGAGTGAGTGTACACACTTGGCGATCAAATTCAGCAGAAGAAGTAGAAGAAGAGCAGCAAACCAGGAACCATAGACAGGTAGAAAGAAATCAAGAAGCAGATGAAGGAATAATTCATGGAGATGAGGAAATTGGAGCGTTAGAAACGTTGAGACGAAGAATACATGAAGAAAAAAGAGCTGAGGCAGAAGAACATGCAAAACCAACAAGGCAAAATCATGAATTGAGGATGGAAAATATGAGACTACAAAGTAGAAGATCGAGAAGTACTACAAGATCATATTCAAGATCGACTAGAAGAGAGATGAGGCGAAACTCACCCACAGTTAATGCTGGAAATAATATTCGAGAAGAAATACCAAATCCTAATGAAGAACATCGCGAAGATAGAGAAAGGACTGATGATCGTTAGTTTCCACAAAATGAAACTTTTGATGATAGGCAAAATGATAGAAATCAAGAGAATGGACAGCGTCAGGGACGAAATAATCAAGATGGCGAAGGGAATCGAGAGGAAGGAAGGAGAATTTTACATGAGAGAGAAGCTCAAAGAAATCAACAAACGATTGAATAAGAAATTGAAAGACACTATGCTGAACAAGCACGTTTAACTTGCGAACGTGAAAGATTGAGAGCGAAAATGGAAGAACAAGAGCTTCAGGAGACAATTCGCCAGAACAATCACGACAATCGAGAAAGAAGGCGTACACAAAACCGGAATAACGGTAATCTCAATGAAGAGTATGATAGAGTACAGAGGATGGCTGAAAGACAACGAATGGAATTGATAAGAAATGAACAAAATCATGGAGGGGAAAATGAGAGACATTATCATATGCGAATTCAAGATAAAGATGAGGAAGAGAATCGCATGAGAAGACGAGATGGGGATGATGAAGAAGAAATGCAAAATTTCGCGAGAGAAAAAAGACATGAACGCAGAAGAAGGGAGGCGAAATTAAAAATACCAATGGATCAAAATTCAGGCGTAAATAAACAAATCTTAAAAGAATTGGAAGAAATGAGAGGAATGCTAAATAATAGAGGAGAAGTAGGCAGAATACAATTAGATGAAGCTATAGAAGAAGCTGCAAAAACTCCATTTACAAGGGAAGTACAACTAGGAGGAATACCTCCGAAATGCAATTTGCCCGCATTAACCAGCATTTTTGATGGAAAAACTTGTGCAATTCAACACATTAAAGCCTACATGAGGTGCATGTTGCAATGGGAAAATCATGATGCCGTATTGTGCAAGTATTTTGCGTCCAGTCTAACAGGAGAGGCGTTAAAATGGTTCGAAGGTCTACCAAAAAATACAATAACATATTTCAATCACTTGCAGACCACATTCTTGGGGGCATATATGTAACAATTCTTCGCGACCTGGTATTGAAGATGTGTTTGGATTAAAGCAAAGGATTGGCGAAAGTTTAAAGCACCTAACTAAAAGGTGGAGAACTATGTGTAGTGAAATGGCTGGCCGTGTGGATGAGAGATATCTTATCTTATCATTTATCAATGCTATATTCGCAACCAATCTATTGTATATCCAAATTTTCCAAGTCAAGAATACAATCACAATGACTGAACTGCGAGAACTTGAGGAAGAGTATATTGCTCTAGAGGAAAGACAAAATGAAATGGAATCATACCCAGTTGCGAACGCCAATTCACAAACAACGAATGCAAGCTTATTACCTAAACTAATAAACACAGTGGCGAGCACTTCGCAAGTACAACAAGAAAAGGTTACGGGCAACAATCAACAGAAACTGGTGGCTATGGGAAGCCGAGATCAAGAGGAATATGAAAGAGAAAGAAATTTCTACAATCGTGGTGGAAATAACAAAATTCAAAGACTTGATCTGCCGCAAGAAACTTATGGAGGTCAAAGACAAAACTATAATAGAGTACAAGGAGGTCACAAGGTAGTATGGGAAGAAATCAAGATGCCACCTCTAAATGCAAGTGTGGAGAAAATATGGGAAGCTATAATTTTGATGGAGAATATACCAACACCATGGAACATGGGAACGGAACCACCTCCAAACCACAGAAGTCATGAGTTCTGTTCTTATCATCATTTTCATGGACATACTACAAATGATTGCAGAAATATAAAAAGAATTATTCTGAGAATGATATATCAAGGAAAACTAACCCACTTTTTGGTAGGGCACCCACAATCTCAACCATTGCCATCACCACCACCAGAGTATCACAGAGTAAACACGGTGAAAAAGAAGGAAACATTCTTCATAGAAGTTGGTGCAAAAGCAAAGAATCTATTTTGTCACTCTATCGTACATTCACACAAGACAATTGAAGATTTTCATGAAAATGTTTTAAGTAGAATGTTCGCGAGAGACAATGATGGAAGAGAAATTATGAACATTGCGAAAATCTCGCCACTAGAGGAATGGCAGAAACATACTATTTCTTTTACCGCAGAAGAAGTCCCCGAAGGTGGAGAGGTACATGACAATCCATTGGTGGTAAAATTAGAAATTAATCCAAAACCGAAAGAAGATGAGGATGATGAAGCTGAAGATTCATGGGCAATTAATAGGATTCTAATCGATACTGGAAGCTTTGTGAACATCTTATTTTATCATACTTATAAAACTATCGGAGGAAGAGATTATGATCTTATACCATCAACATATAAGATATATGGTTTTAGTGGTACTGCCAACAAGCCTAAATGGGAGGTTACTATGCGAATTCCATTGAAGGGAATATCTTCTGAAATCCTGTTCTGTGTCGTTGACGTAGAATCACCCTACAATGCATTAATTGGTCGACCTTGGATACATGGGATTCTAGGTGTAGCTTCAACTTTCCACCAGTGCATCAAATTCCCTCACCCCAGCGGTGTAGGAATCATAAAGGGAGATTGGGTTGAAGGAAAGAAGTGTTACGAAACTGAGGTAGAATCCTGCGAAGGAAGAGCAAACAAGAAGGAAAGTTGGTGACACAAAATCAAAGAGACACAAAGAAGTGAGAGATTGATGGTGGATGCAATCAAACGAAAAGAAGAAGAAATGTTGCGAAACTAATGCTAGCTCAGAATAAGAAATGGTGAACATACCACTACCAAGAAAGCAGTAGCAGAAAATAACAAAGAAGCAGAGAATGACAAAGGTAATAAAAATAAGGAATGTATGAATGATTGATTTGTTGCGACACTCTCGCAACAAATAAAATTCTCAAAAATACATTTTATTGAATGACAAAATTGAGATTGCGAAATGCAAATACGATATGATGATGTGCGAGAATCTTGCAGAGATAATGAATTCTACAAAAGACAATCAGAGAACAATGACAAAAGAGAAAGGGGCGAACTTTTATGGCGTACACCCTAGTTCGCGGATACAATTTCGCAAGAGGCAAATGTAAGACCTAAAGTAAGTCATATAAGGGGGTACCTGTTGCATGGCTCAGGGAAAGGCTACACCGCCACCGGAACCTGAGTCATGGAGATTTGGGGTCAATAAAGCCCATCCGGGAGAGGCATCTTGGATTCTCATCTTAAGCATTTGACTTAGGTTGGGTGACTAAGGTAATAAGAACTCTCCCAAAGAGTGCATAATCTGACCAAGGCGCCGAGGTACACGGTTGAGTCAAGAGTTCCAGGGGCGTCTGGAGCGTACCTTGCCATTCTTGACAAGTCTTGGCTTATACTGCACTCGGCCCGAAGAAAACCCCACTTAGGCTGCGTCTCGTAACCATAAGCCCTATAGGTAAAAGGGATAAGAGGATGCAAAAACAACTGGTTGTTGTTGAGACCGTATGGGAGGATCCAACCTTGTATGGAAGAGGTACGCCTCCTTGAAGGGGCAACCAGGGGGAAGATAAGGGCGGCACCCTCCATTAGGGAGATGATAAGTGTCTTAAGACGCAAATGTCATGAGGATTTTTACTCGCAAGGGTATTAAGGCTTGTCACATTTGTGCGACAATCCTGAAGAGGCAATAATACAAAAGAAAAAGATAAGACGAGATCAATGGGTTTTCGCATGAAAGTGCGAAGACGTCCTGCGATTTCGTCGCAAGACGACAATGTAATGGGGCTTTATTTTCACAAGAATATTTAGGCCTGTCATATTGTCGCAACATTCCTAAAGAGGCAATAATACAAAAGAAAAATTTAAGGCAAGATCAATGGGTTTTTGCATGAAAGTGCAAGGACGTCCTGCGATTTTGTCGCAATGACAAGGGGTGGCATGATAAGACCTTGAACTAGGAAGGAAAAATAAGACCACACAAAAATGAAATTTTGAAAAGAATCAAAATTCACTTCGCATATGATTGCGAAATTATACATAAACAACTGCGAAGTTGAGGCACAAAATAAGAAAAATCTGCAAAATCTCTCATTTGGATACAAATAACAGAGGCAAGTATGGGAATGAATGAAATCAGAAAATGTTATTTGTCTCCACATGATAAATTTACGCAGAAAGTTAAAAAATTAATGATTATGTTGATTGACCATATTGCAAGGAAGAATTGTCTTAATGAATGCAGGTCAAAATGAAAGAAACTCATATATTAAGGAATATGGGGAACCAAAAGAATTCGCAAATATAAAGAAAGAAGGAATAAATGTACAAGTATTACATAAGATCAAAGAAAGAAACAAAGACTACTTCTTAGTTGATCCTTCATCATCTTCATCAGACTTGTTCCTTTCTTCGTCTGCATCAGAACCTTTATCTCCATCAGAACCTTCATCACCATCAGATTCTTCATCATCAGCTTCGCTATCAGAGATGGTCAGACTAGGAATGTTCTTTGGGATCTCCTCCAAGAGACAAGGATAATCATAGTGAGGAATACTATGGTCATCACAAACCATTTGAATAGTTTGATTGCGAAAATGCAAAGCGTCGTTCTTAAAGTTCGCAACAGTGATGTTGATTTGATTCTTTATTCTAGAATATTTTTCGTTGCGAGAAGAAAGATTCTTTGCGAGTTCCTCTTTTTCAGCTTCAAGTTCCTCAACTCTTTGGCGATATCTACTTTCAGATTCTGGTAAGCATATATCAATTAATCAGTAACTTGATAAAAACTCGTGAAAAACCAAAGATTAATAAAGGAAAACAGTGAATGACCTTCTCTCTCAGAAATCATATCTCTAATCAAGTCTGTATGCTCAACTTGGAGACTAACATTTACACCTAAATCTTTTGGCGTTATCCAAGATTGTCGCGGCCCAAGCGAACTCATCATCACTATTTATGAGAAGACGAGAACGAACTTGGTTTTCTCTCTCCCTAAGCACAACATTTTGACGATTGGCTTCATCTCGTTCAAGTTGAACCTCAAGAAGAGTCTCTTGGAATTTCGCCAAAGCCTTAACACCTTGATCAGAGATACGATCTTTATCATCTATAAGTTTGCTAATCTTGGTTCTTAATTCATTGATCTTCTCTTTAGAATTGAGATAAAAACATTTAAATTGGTTGGCTAAACCTAAACTAGATCTATGATCAATCTCTAAGAGGCCAAATTTGGATTTAAGTTCATTCAAAGGCAAAGATGAAATTTTATCATTAGAGAAACTATTCAAAGATTTATTAAGATGTTCAAGAAGAGTGTCATTATCTAGGGCATCGAGAAATGAACGAAGAAGAATGGCTTCATCAGAAAGATCATAAATGTCTGCAAAAAGGATTGATCAAATAAGATAAGACAATAGGATGAATGAATAAAAGGAAAGATAAATCATAAAAGAATATTTTTTACCTCATTTGTGTATGAGCGAAGAGCTAACAAGGTATTGGCTTTCCCAGTCCTGTGGTAGTTATCTTTCAGTTTCTGGATCTGTAGAATGTCGCAAGAATCAGCGAACAAAAGAATAAAGATAAATAAAGAAATGTAAAGTGGGAGAAACTGGAAGAAACATACCTCTTTCACTTTATCAGGCTAAGAGAATACCCAAGGTCAGTAAGCAGCGAGACTCGCAGGAATGACATTCGAACCAGCAATATAAGGTCCTTTCAGCATCAAGGGGAAGACGCACCATTTATCATCTTTGGATTGGCGAGGGGTTTTATTTATTCCAGAGTGCCAATCAATGTCATGCATGAGTATTTTATCTTCATCAATATTATCTTTCCTTTTCAAACGAACACCCCAGCGAGTATTCTCTTTCTTCATGGAGATCAATTCATAATTCCCAAAGAAACTCGCTACTGTGTATTTTTCAGCGATTATCTCCAAGTCTGCAAATTTAGGATCCCTAAGTTCTTTAGAGTAAAGAGATCCTTTACCAGCACCACGGTTAGGGAACTCCAACATTAGACGGATGCAATCTCCACTTAATTGAAAGATAGCTCGCGAGAAGTCTGGATGAGCGAGAATATCATAAAATAAAGGAATGTCAGGGTCATAAAGAGGAATGGGAAGACCTGCGAGAATTTGACCCAGCGAAACTATGATTATCTGATCATCACAGTGTTGATCAGAAAAAATTTTAATAGAAAGAATTGATTTGGCACTTTCACCAAGAATGGTAGAAAGTGTAAAACCTCTCTCGTGAGATCTTTTTGGATTTCCTTAAAAGTTTTCTCATGCTTATGACCGCTTGGAGGCATATCTGAATATAGGGTATGGGAATGGATGAAAAGTAAGAAGATTGAAGAGGGAAGAATTACAGTAGTATAACTTACGGAAGAACAATAGAGTTGCAGAGATGAGAGAGTAAAAAGAGAAGAGAAAGTAAAAAGAAAATGGAAATAAGAGTAAGAAGAATATATAGAGAATATTTTTTTTACTCGAAGAAATAAACACCATTAATGCGAAAATACGTGAGCGGTTGAAAAGCAGCGGTTACAGAAGACGTGTCAAGAAATAGATGGAAGAAAGGATACGTGTGATAAATGCAGAATATGAAGAGATGGACAACTGTGGAATTTCTCACATCGTTCTCTACTTCGTAGAGAAGATATGAGAAGAGGCAAGATGTAGGATCAGAATCTCGCAGCAATAATGCCTCAACGAAATTATTAACAACACAACACAACAGTGTCGCAGAACAACTTCAGAAATGACATAATAAACGACGTCAGCTAAATCATGAGAAAAATGTGATGGTCCTGCAAAAATTAGGGAGTTTGCGAGATTAACATTTGTAAGGTTGCGAGAATGTCGCAAGCCATATCCGAAAATAAAGGACATATTAGATGTCATCCACTATGTAATTACCTATAAATAGCCGTTCAGTTGTAAAGGAATGGGGAGAGATCTTTTCTGAGTGAGAAGTAAGTAAATAGGAGAGAGAAAATCTAGATCGGTGGTTATTCTTGATTCCTTTATCTTTTCTTGTAATATTGTTCAAATATTCATCAATAAAATTAAGATTGTTAATCCAAAATTGAGTTGAATGTTAATAAAATCTTGTGAGGGGTGTAGTGTAAGATTTCGTGCAACTATAATATTAGAAGAGAATGTCTATGGAATAAACACGAACTTTTGTTGAAGATAACTATACGTTAGTTCAACAACAAGTAGTAAAACACCAAAAACTAAATATCAATCTTAGTTTCCTGCCAACAGTAATACCATAGCTTCTTGAAGTCTTTAAACCAGTTAATCATGTTTTTTTCCAAATTAAATATGACTACTTCTTACTGACAATAACCTCACACTTGTCTCAGGCGTGTTCTGGGTTGAGTTTGTAAGAATTGAAAACTTAATTATTTATGGTGTCGTGACCAAGACTTTGATTGGAAATTACAAAACCTAATTTAGAAATCTCAAAGATATTCAATTAATATCACTTTCAAAATTAAGAACATTCTTGATATGCTTTGGATTATATTCTACCAGTATGACAACTGATATTAGATCGTGCATATAAATGAACTTTGCTAAAATAGTTAACTAATTACGTGTAATCTTGTGCGAAAGACAAACGCATCAATATTAGTTCCAAAGATAGATTCGAAAATGTATCATAAAATATTAATAAAATTTTGCCTTGAGTATCAAACGAATAATATGAACAGTAATGTATTGGATCTACATACGGGTTCAATATTTCTTGATATATGATTCATATTCTAATTTGTGTACAAGTCGATATCCATTTATCAAAGAGAAACTGACAACTCAAAAAGTACAGAGAGGTCAGAATACAATCAAGATCGGTTCTGGGATTAGTCCTTATTAGGGATCTCTCCTGTAACACCCGCACTTTTCGCATGGTGCATGCTCAAAGATGTATCATTTGTATGAGATGAAGCTTCATCTCAAAGATTTGGTTGCGCGTTGTCGGCATGTTGGGCAAGGACAGAATTGCACCGTCATGGTGCATTATCCATTGCGTGGATGACCAAGAGGGATATCACACCATCATGGTGCATTATGTAGGTTATATTAACCGAGAACAAATATCGCACCATCATAGTGCATCATGTCATATAGTAATTTTCCCTGAACAATGTTGTACCATCATGGCGCATTATTCAAGGATGCATAGTGAAAACAATGAATAGTGAAGCAAGCATGTCAAAGTGCTTCCCAACTTTCATTTGTAGAAATGTGAATAAGACATGTGTAGAGAGGGGTAGTTGGTTGAAAGTGCATGTGGCGGAGATACACTAGTAATATTCATAGCTTAGGCAGTAAAGCCTACATGATGCCAAGGCATCATTATGACGCGTTTCTTACTCGAAAGAGCTTCAAGATACTTAGGCATCATCGTTTCGGCGTGCGAACTAAGATTGCACCACCATGGTGCATAATGAAGGAAGAACCAATGATGCACACTCTTGTGTATCGTTTGCAAAGGACACTTTGGCATAGATGAACTAAGATATTTCTTGGAATTGACCTTGCAACACGAGGTGGCTCTAGTTGCTTGTCTAACGTGATGAACTACGGTCAGTGATATTTTCACTTCAAACACAGAGGAGGGTACGTAGGCATCCATATAGCCAACCATTTTAGAAAAGAAATGATATTAGGAGTAATCGCCAACCATTTTAATAAAGATTCTTCCTTAAGAAGATGTTCTTCCATATAACGTAAGTGTTTTATAACGATTCATGCAAAATCTCAAACCCTAGATATATTTATTTCTAGGAGTCAAAAAGATGTATTAACCCTGAGTATCATCATTATTATGATTATACTTCTGGTACATATCACAAATATAAACCTCAGATGGTGCGTGAGCAGTCTCCTGCCCATCTAGCCTCTTGGTAACAAGATTTGGCTTCACCTCATCTGTATATAACTTGAGATGGGACAAGTAATGGTTTGATTAGCTTTGTGATGTTTTTTTTTAAAGGTCATAAACTATTTTTATTTTATAAGAAAAGCTTCTTTGCAGAATGTTCTGACATTTGACTGTATTCAATGTGTTGAGGAAACTCCAATTGTTCCATACCTTCTATGTCAGAGTATTTCTGCCCTCCTGAGGATAAATAACATTATGTAGTTCTCTACTATCTTATTTACCATACTATGACGTAATAAAATATCAATTGTTCATGTGCTCTGAATGTTCTTGAACTTTTCATTGAGTTAATAATAAAAGTGATTATATTATCACACTGATATAAAATTCTCACAATGTGCAAACCTCATGGGTCGGGTTTTTCTCCTTGGTTTGGTTTGACCATCTAGGAATGCTGCTTTTCTTGGGCCACGACTCCTGCACGGGTCCAAACCCAGTAAAGGGGTTATAAAGGTCACCGTTCGCGTACCTTTATTTTTCTTCTTCTTGTCCGCGTACGTGAACATGGAAATTTCTAGGATTCGCGTACCGACTCCATTAAAGCCTATTTGGAGATCTAGAAAAGGTGAAGGAAGCAATCTCTCAAGGAAGCTCATCAAGTAAGTTCTTATCTTGTTCTTCTTCTATTGATTGTTATAATGGAAAGGTCCAATGGTGATAAGAAATTAAGGAAAACTTCTAAGGATTTTGTTTCATCTTCTCTCTCAAGTAATATTGTTCAGAAAGACCAAGACTCTATTAGAATTATATTCATCAATAATTCTTGTAGTAAAACCTTTGAAAAGATTTCTTCTAGTGGATACATACTAAAGAAGAAATTGGTAAAGGAAAGTGGTCATAAAGAAGACTTGGTGTGTTTTGAGAGATATAATCTTGGTAACATCTTCAATGGTCTTAGTGAAGGTTTTATGCTAACATCCATGATGTTGATCTTGATAACTTGGAATTCAAGACTGTGGTAAATAGGAAAAAGATTCTAGTTGATAGAGAGTTGATTCCAAAGATTACCAAAATTCCTTTGGGTAATTTTCGTATACCTAGACCAAGAGGAGAAAGACCATCTTATGAAACCATTTCTTTTGGTCTTTGCTGCAAGAAGTTTGATTGGATAGAAGGGAAATTTCCTACCCAAGATCTTAGTATTTCCTTAAGGATCTCCGAAAAACTTGGAATTTCTAATCTTTTTCCCTCCACGATTGAGCACTCTCATTGGAGTCGTGAATTTGCGAAGTTAGTCTATTTCCTTGAAAAAGGTGCTCAAGGTCTTGATAGTTGTGGATTTATCATTCTTCAAATGGTATTGATGGCGTCACTCAACAAGAATTAGGATTTCCATGCTTAATTGGGAAAATTTGTAGTGAACACTCCATTTCTCCTATTGGAAACTCTATTAGAACTCCCAAGCTAGTTCGTCCAAGTATTTTCAAACGTATGAAGACGAACTTCTACAGAAGACAAAGATGTGATACACTTGACGGTTCTTGCGATCGTACCACCTTGTGACTTCTTCAACAAATTCACAAGGGTATGTGTAAGATCAATTCTAAGGTAAAATGTGTGCAAGAACAATTATGTGTGATTCATACAAAATTTCCCGAAATCAAGGAAGAAATGGATAAAGTTCAAGCCTCTTGTTAGGATTCCAATGATGAGGAAGATGATGATTAACTTCTTTATCTGTTGATTTTATTATGTCTAGGAAACTTCTTATGAGAATTTATTCTTATGTTTTAAGAGGGATAACTAAATTTTGGAATAGCAAATATTGTGATTACACATAGCTATTTCAACGATTTTCATCTTGCAATGTTTTTAGATTTATTTATTTAAATTCTGAGTTATTTGGTAGATGATTTTGCATTATTAATATTTATTGGTTTTATATATTGCAAAAATATTTTATGGGATATGTTGTGTTACGTCTGTGAACTATGATTATCTCATATATGCTTAAAAGTTAAGTCTATTGTGTCATTATGCAAATATTGATGAAAGATAAAATGAAATTTTGAAAATTCCACAGTATTGATCTTTCCCTGATCCACTTTTATGTGAAAGTATTGTATGGTTCCATAAGTTTTCTTTTTTTGAGCATTTTCGACTAAATTAATCAATAAGGTCTTATTGTGGTTAATTTATTCGAGTTTACCAGATACGAATCCATGTGGTTTGTTAATGTCCAAAGAAATCCTTCTTTTCATGTAAAAGTAAGGTCGCTCATGTTGTTCTTTCGGGAATGACATACAATGGGGGAGAGTTCTTAATTGAACTTGTGCTTAATTTCCATATCTTTGTGGGGAGTGCGGTTGTGGAATATTGTAGGAGTTATCTTGTATCTCTATAAACTCCTTGATGAATATACTAAGTTTTGACTATGTAAAATCATCGAAACAAATTTGATATGTTCTCTTTTAGTCATGAATTATCTTGTTAGAGCACTGCTCGGTCGAACATACAAGCGTTGCTATCTCAAGCTTGTTTGTCAAGTTTAGTTGCCAAAACTATAAGTCTTGATTTCTAGTCTACTTATAGTTATGTCTCGGATTAGAATAGAATGTGTAGTTGAGCTTTATACTTCACGACGTTCATCGATTGAATACGAAGAATTACTAAGGGGAGATTGTAGAACTTCATCAACAAAAGTTATGTGGAGACTTGAACTCATCTATCACTCAGAAGTCTATTTCTATTTTATCTCCTATTGAAACAAAAGTCGTATAGCTATATAGACTTTATATTATACACATTTGATATTTCGAAGCTGAGTTTAAATCGCTTACATATTTCTCGAAATATGTGTTGGTAAGGTTTCGCTTTAACCATGTTCATCTTTATTCTTGACGAAAGTCAAAAGATGATCATGTGAAAATGCCTGGTAACATCTTACATGATTTGTGTGAGACAGTCATTTGATGTAGACTCGGAATGTTTCGTATTGATCTATTGATCACTTGAAAATTGCTTTGAAGCTAAAAGTTTGTGTGAGACAGCTATTCCCGTCTTCCAAGAATGTTTCAATGATTAACATGGAGTTTAGAACAATTAGTCATTGATTGGGTATAGCAGAGTACGCGTACTTGTATGCTAACTGTTGCAAGTTATTCCAAGTCCGGGAACCATAGTATGCATACCCGTATGCGTACTGGTTTGATAGTTGAAGTCCGGAAACTTAGTATGCATACCCGTACGCGTACCGGCTTAAAATTTCAAGTCCGGGAATTCAACTGAGGTTGGTCATGTACGGCAGTATGTGTTAGAGCATAGCTCGGTTGAACCCACCAAGCGTTGGTATGTCAAGTTTGGTTGTCATATTTTAGTGAATCAAAACTCATTTAAAGAGTCGCTTGATTAAATACTAGAGTCAACTTCGTATAGGTTAGCTTGAAAGTGTTAGGATATGAGACTTACAAGTATTACATGAAGACTTGAAGAATGTGAAGAATTATGGAGCTACAACAACAATATCATCCTTCATCTTGAGGTTAGTAATATTTGACTTGAACTGTTTCTTTCCCTAACGTATCTTTCAAGTCCTGCATATTGAAAACATAACTACGAAGCTGTGAATGAAACTCTAATTAGACATAGTATTAGGGAATACAATACGAGGTTTATTGCTTAACCATTAAACTTTGTATATAAGACATCGACATGATCATATGAATTCTATTGTGATTATGTATGGGTATGAGTGAAAATTTCATCCTAGGAAACAATGTTTTACTTTCCTTTAAAGGAAGTAAGTTCATAAACTTGTTTTGCGAATCGAAAGGGAAATCGCTAGGATTGTTGGTATTGTTATTCATTGCAAATCTATTTTGAATTACCAATAAGTGTGTTCAGTATAACCGCTCATAAACTTGTTTATGTATCTTGGTAAAACTATTCACAAGGCCTGACTTATGTATTGGTATGACTTTTATTAGTGAAACTGATCCTAAGTAATCACTCAAGATGGTATGATCGATACCTTGTAAACAAAAACTTTTATCTAGTCATTGGGGAACCGATCCTAGTAAGAGGTGCAACACGTTTACAAGAGGGAATCGATCCTTGTAAGAGGTGCAACACTTTTTTAGTAGATGGGGGGACCGATCCTATGAACATGTGCAACAAGTTTGTATTTTTGAGGGAACCGATCCTATGGACATGTGCGACCGAATACAGGTAGTTACCATAAGTTGTGGGGAACCGATCCTAGTACCTAGTCAACCGAATTTTGGTAACTAGCGTGACTATGCACAGTACTCACATGGAGGTAGAACCGAACTTGTTTTGGTAGAACCGAGAAACCCATAATTGGTGATTTGATAGGATAACCAATCACATAGTTCTTGAAATTCAGACGAACCAATTCTAAACTTGTTTGGAAGTGTGGAAAATCGTTTCCAAGATTATAAGCATGAAAAAGGACTTACAAAGTAAAAGATTTCGACATACTTTGAACATGTGCAATAACTCTTATCATTAATTGTTCAAGGATATTCCTTAATAGATAAAGGACAATCCCAGGATCGAAATAAATTGAGAATCTTTTATTTAAGGTTTCTTAGTTTTTATATGTTATTTAATCTCCAGCAATTAAATGCATATCTTTAGAAAATAATAATTAGTAATGTGCATTTACTGATTATAAATTTTTCTATTGGAATTTCGGTCAATATTTGGACAGTGCATTTCCAGGAATTATGAAAACCGATTTTATGTTTATTGCATATCTTTGGGAATATTCGGTTTTGGAAATTCCTTGGTGTCCAAACTTCCTTGTCTATAAATATTGAAGTTTGCATTTCTAGCAAACTAATCCTCAAAGCCAGCAAAATTACCTAGTTGTGTTGTTACTGGTGGAGCCGCCTATTCGGAGAGGAAAGTTACCTAATTAGGCGAAATCTCTTACGACCGCTCAGTTTAAAGACTTTTTTGGGATTGAGAAGCTCTATTAGTACCGCTGGTGGGAAACTAGATAATTGCGGTTTATTATTAGTTTTTGATTGATTTGATTGACTAACGGTTGTTGAACTTTTATTGCACCTAGTTTGTTTATGCTTGAGAATCTTCTCTTCTGATATAAGATTCACTCAAACTAGATCGAAGTTTCGACGGGGATCTTTAGACTGTTTGTAGATCTAAAGACTTCTTGTGATAATCCAACATTAACAGACTCCGTTCTGTGTGCGATTGATCACGAGAGATTCAAGTTGATTGTGTACAGGTGCTGATTGAAGATTTAAGAAGATTTGAAGACAAGAAGACTTTTTGGGTTCATAATCTTTGGTGCACACAATACTTATTTCGGATGGAAAGGGATCCAACTATAATCAGTTTATCTTTGTGATAGACTGGATTGATTATTTGAGTAGATAGGCATCAATACACTTCTTTGTGATTAATAATATTGATTGCATAGTCTAACAATTACTTCGGTAGTTGTTGAGAGATTGATCTAATGACCCGACAAAAGAGTTTATTGGTTAAACGGAAGAGAATTTGTCAAACTCAAATCACGTTGTTTGAAAAGAGTTGTTACCGAACAGATTTTTTGTTCCTTTACTGTTTGGAATACGAACCAAAGGAATTGTTCCAAGTGCGTGACTTATTTACAAGTTGGAGGCGCATGGATACTGAGGAAACTAGGTGAACTATAAGTTTAGTTGCTTGATCTCAACTATACGAAGTTGGTTTGATTTTTTATAACGACTTAATTCTGAGATTATTCAATTCTGGACTAGGTCCCGGGTTTTTTCTGCATTTGCGGTTTCCTCGTTAACAAAATATTGCTGTTTCATTTACTTTTATT
This sequence comes from Papaver somniferum, assembly GCF_003573695.1. NCBI lineage: Eukaryota > Viridiplantae > Streptophyta > Magnoliopsida > Ranunculales > Papaveraceae > Papaver > Papaver somniferum. Next base: position 86,305,862 of record NC_039362.1, read on the forward strand.
TTCCGCAATTATAATTGTTGTTATTATAATTTAAAGTAAATTACACAAACGTTAATTCCTATTTTACTTGATAGACAATCCCTAGAGTTTGGTTAAGTCTGAATCTATTATCAAGTAAACATACTTCGTTGTTGTATTGTCTCGATCTTGTATCCATAGTCAATCACACAAGTTATCTTGTTGTCGTATTGTCTCGATCTTGTATCCATAGACGATCACACGAAGTGTGAACTGATTAGTTGTACTGTCTCGACTCAGTCTATAGACAATCACTTTCGGAGAAAGGACTTATAGGTGGAAAAGTTTTAGATTGAGGTATATTTGGGTACCCTCGTCTTTTCAATTGGTATCACAGCAGGCAAACACGAAAAGATCTAACAATCTGTGTTTGATGCGATCCAACATATAAGACATGAGTCAAAGTAAAGTTAAGCGAGAACGAAAACTAAAGAAAGACTCAGTTAACGTATCGCAAGACGTTGAAAGTTTTGATTTTAAGAAATGTTTAAAAGGGGCTTCTTCGTCAAGTTCTACTTGCTCTTCTGATAATAATCTGAATGTTCTCAAGAAGAGAATAAGTTAAGTCATGTATTCGTAATCAATGATTAAGACTCTGAAATAAATCTTCTTGATGACGAGAAAAACATTGATTCATCGAAAATAGAACATTTCATCAAAACGAATTAAGCGAAAAATTTCTATCATGTTCAACTGAACTAATTCATGCATTAGAAAGAGAAAGAAAGCATTTAGACGATATAAATTGTCTGCAAGCTATGATTGATCAACTTATCATTGGTCTTGACTCCTCAAAGTCTGAATTTATTTCTCTAAAAAGAGAAGATTCATTAGAGATTCATTCTCTGAAATAAAGGCTTAATAATTTCCTTGAGGAAGCAAAGAAAACTGATTCTAAATATATACAGAATCTTGAGGAAAAAGCAAGTGCTAGTCTTTCTCGAGCGGAATTTTTAGAGAAAGATTGTGATGCTACTCTTGAAAAAATACATTTGTTGGAAGAGAAACTTACCGATTATGATGCAAGGATTAACTCTCAACAAAAGAGTTTTGAAGAGAAAGAAGGTGAATATATCTCCCGAGAAAAACGCCTTGAGGCTGATCTAGCTAGTGCTCTTGATAAAATCAAGATGTTGGAAGAAGAAAATTTGGACCTTAAAAAGTTCAATGCTAGCTCAAACAATTTAACCTTGTTAGAGCATAGCTTGTTTGAACCCACCAAGCGTTGGTATGTCAAGTTTGGTTGTCATATTTTAGTGAATCAAAACTCATGTTAAGAGTCGCTTGATTATGTACTAGAGTCAACTTCGTATAGTTTAGCTTGAAAGTATTAGGATTTGAGACTTTACAAGTATTGCGAAGACTTGAAGATACAAAGAAGCAAGGATCTACAACGACAACAATCATCCTTCCACTTGAGGTTAGTGATATTTGACTTGAACTGTTTCATTCCCTAACATATCTTTCAAGTCGTGCATATTGAAAACAAAACTGCGAAGCATATTTAAACTCTAGATAGACATAGTATTAAGGAATACAATACGAGGTTTATTGCTTAACCATTAAACTTTGCAGATAAGACATCGCCATAATCATTTGAATCCTATTGTGATTATGTATGGGTATGAGGTGAGGATTTCATCCTAGGGAACAATGTTTACATGTGTTCTAAGAAAGTAAGTTCATAAACTTGTTTGTGAATCGAAAAGGAAATCGACAGGTGTTGAGGGGTGAATTTAGGTTTGAGGTTCTACCCGCCCTAGCTAGCCAAATGACCCCACTCTTCTAAGAATAGTAAGAGAGAGAGTTATCTTTCCATTGTACCTTGTCCTTCTTTATATAGACTCTCCAAAATCCCCTTCCTTTCATGACATCATGCCATGTGTCCTAAACTCCCTTAATTACTACTAATGCCATCCCTTCTCTAATAAAACCTCTTTCTTCCCTCTTAATTCCTCCCTTGTCCTTTTTATTTCATGGATACTTTCTTGGTGGACTTGGGCTTCAGTCCCCAAGTCCCCATGTCTCATGTGGGGTTTGCCTCCCTTTTGAGGGCACACTATCCTGGATAAGGGGTAGTATTTTTCATGTATCAACATTAGTCCCCTGACTATTGGGTCAATTGTTAGATGACCCGATAGTTAAATTATTCTGCATTCTTAATAACCACACGTCGCAAGAGGCGGAGCGGTTACCGTGTCATTTATGGTGATCTTCTCTATATAAAGGTATCATTCCTTCCACCCGATCATTCGTTTTGAGCACCCTGTTTTCTGTCTTTGTTTCTTCTTATAGGATATTCTACTTAGATGACTCATTTTCTTTATGGGTATGTTTTGACCTGAGCGCCTGTCCCCGCCATGGTTTCAATGTTCAAAGAGGCGGAATTGGAGCGTCTGCTATTAGTGAAGGTCGAAGTTGAGGCGCTCCGTGAGCATAGGTTAGTGAATAGGGATTCCATGCGTGCCCAGTTCGCAGAACGCTATGAAGTACATCAAACGGCTCAGAGGGCCATACATATGACATCTGCCATCCAGCACGCCTTAGATGATGATGTTACAGCTCGGTATGCTGCTAGTTCGCTTTTCACAGAGTCCTCATCAATGGCAGCAAGGCTTTCTGGCTACACCCTGTCCCTAGCGGCTGTCTCAACGCTCGTAAACTTGCTCTATCCCGGGGATGGACTCGCGCGCTTACTGGTGTTAAGAGCGGAGGTGGAGGCGATATGGGCTTTAAGGCGGGCTCGCTTAGACAAAGCTCATAGGGAACGTGACGAACACGAAGACACTCTGGAGTTCGTTCGTAGTGAAGGAGGCAAGGGTAAAGTCGTGCGAGATATTCGTAGATTGATTAGCGAGGCTGACTGGGAATTATCTTAAGTTGTTGTTCAGTGTGATGAGGGGCGTTTGATGGCCGATGCCATGGATATGGAAATTGCCCGTCATCGTGAGCTGGTAGTTGGCTAAGGTTGCACGTCACTTTGGGGCGACTTGTTTCACTAGTTACTTGTAGTTTTATTACTTGTTGTCACGCTTGCTAGTTTTTCTTTGTGCGCTTGTTTTGGGACTGCCTCTTGTGGATTTTTGGTGTTATTTATAGTTTGGTGCGAGGCTTTTCTTCATTGTTGTTTCTTTCTCTACATGGTAACGTCTTGTGGACGTTACCATGTTGACTTCTTAGTTCTCGAGGCCCCAGGGTTTGTTTCGAGCTTACCTTTTCTCTGGGAGGTGCCCCAGGACTACCCTGGAAGCACTATCCCCCATACTTCACTGTTGGTGTGTATTGACACGTGTCTCCACGTGTAAAGAGAAAGAGGGGGGAAGGGGTGTGAGTGGTAACTGCATCGTGAATTACGCTTTTCTCTCTAGTATGCTTACCGGTTTATTCTTGATTTTCCTTCTCTTTCTTCTGATCAGTATATTTCCTACATGGCCAACTCTCTTCACGGGTATGTGTTATCCTTGGCGCCTATTCCTATGTTGGTTTCGGCGAGATTCAGACGATGTGAATTGAAGCGACTTCTGCTTGTGAAGTCTGAAATCGAGGAGCTTCGAAAGCAGAGGAGGCTGGATAGAGATGCCAAGCGCGAGAATTTTAGGTTACAAGACGAGGAATATCAGACTGCTCGGCTAGTTGACCTATCAGGTCGTGTGCCATTAGAGGTTCGGCGAGCGCTGGACGAGGCTACTACCGCTCATGATGCGGAAAATCAACTATTCGTAGATTCTGTGATGATGCGGCTACTATGGATCACGCCATCTCTGATTGTCATCTCTGGATTTCTGACCAGATAGCCTTGCCGCTTCTCACGCATGCTCTGGCCTTGGCGGCCGCGTCTACGCTCGTATCTCACCCCTATCTTGAGGATGAGTTGGCTCGTTTATTGGTTCTGAAAGAGGAAGCGGGTTTGTTGTGGACACTTCGGTTGATCCGTTAAGATAAAGCTCGTAAAGAGTACGATGAACATGAGGATACTCTTTCGCTTGCTCGTGGAGCCGGGGCTGAGGGTGAAATTATTCAAGACATCAATCATTTAGTGCATGAATTTGATCAGGATCTTCGTTTGGTTACTTCCCAGTGTGATGACGGGCGTTTGATGGTGGAAGCTGTGGATGCGGATATTGCTCATTGTCGGGTGTTAATAGCTGGTTAGATTGCGTATCCCCTGCAGGGATTTTTTTTTTATTCTGTTTCCTTTTGTGTTTGTTTTGAATCAGTATGAACAACTTTTTCTTTTAAATTGAAGTAGTGTTCCCATCCCCTTCTCTCTTCTTTTTTTGAATGCGCTTACTCCTTCTCTCTCGCGTTTCTTTCTTGAGAGGGGTATGCGTGCTCCCTTCCTCTTTTATGAGGGGGTGACCGCTGGTAAAAGATGATTAATCATCCTTGTAAAGAGCGCCTACTCCCCCCTTTTTTATATTGAAAGGGTGTTGTATGGGGCGGGCGTTAGTGAAACACGCGTATTCCCCCTTCTTTTTTTTTATTGAAAGGGTGTTAGGTCGGGTAAGCGTTAGTGAAACGCGCCTACTCCCACTGCTTTTTATTGAAAGGGTGTTGGGTGGGGTGGGCGGTAGTGAAACGCGCCTACTCCCCTCCTTATTTATTGGAAGGGTGTTGGGTGGGGTAAGCGTTAGTGAAACGCGCTGGTGGGCCCGGGAAAGCGTATAAAATTGAAGCGAAATGAAACGCGGGCCTACAGTAATACCGCAAGTGCACGGTCGTCAGTTGTAGCTCGTGCAAGTACGGGTCGATCCACAGAGACTGGGGGTGTTTGGAGTTTCTAGCTATTTGGGCTCTAAATTGCTATTGGGCTTCTAATTGTGCTTTGGGCTTAGTGGGTTTTTGTAACAATGAAATGGTTTTGGGCTCAGTGGGCTTTTGGATTGACTGTGAACTTATGGGCTTTTGGTCTTTTGAATTGCACTGGGCCTTGGGCTTTGATTAAGTCCACAGTGGACTGGACCTTTGATTTTTGGAATGAACTGAGCCTTGGGCTCAGTTGGCTGGGCCTTTAGATTAGCTAGGCTTCTGAGCTATGAACTAGATTACACTGGGCTTTTGTAAAACAAGGTAATGAATGCAGTAACAAGAACAGGAGAAACAAATGAGAAGAAAGAGCAAATTGTGGCAGTGAAGCTGTGATATTTACAAAGCAATGAAGATGGTAGTGAAATAATGAGACAATGGATGATAAAACAATAAACACAAGAAAACAGATACAAATACAAAACACAAAACAGGTGACAGTGACAGTGGAGAGTGATAGTGAAGAAAAGCAAAGGAAATGGTGAAAATGGCAGTGAAGATGGCAATGGAAATGAAGCAAAGAGAAAGAACCAAGGCCTAAGCCAAGGGAAATGGCAGGGGAGCAAAACTACATATACAAAACAGAGAAACAACACAACTAGGTTATGAATCCACCTTGTGACCTAGCCAGATAGTGTAATTCTATGTTAAATCCCTGTCCCTAATGGAGCTAGGGGAAGGTTCAAGCCTGCCTATGTTCCAGGGTATACATAAATGGAATGGAAGGAGAAGAAGCTTGCTCAACTGTTTACTCCTAGCATTGACTGTCTTTTGACAGCACAATCAATCACAAGCACAGTTGAGCACTAAATTCCTCCATTACTCAATCAGCTCAATTTACAAGAATTATAACCTAGCATTCCACCACTAACAGTGACTTAAGGCAACATCTCAGCCTAGCTATACACAAATACATGTGAGCTCACATAACAGCAACAAAAACAAAACAATTACTAAACAGAGCATTGAACTGAACATAAACAAACACAGAAGACATAAAACAAAAACATGAACTGAATTGAAACTAAATAAGAGCAACTGAACTGAAACTAAACAAGAGTAATGGAATAAACATAAAGATAGTTGCAAATTAAACACTAACCCTTGAGACACTGGCTATTCCAGTGCTCTTGGGTGACACACTGGCTAATCCAGGCATAAGCCTTTACATCACACCCACAGTCATATTTATACCCAATTACAAGTTAGGGTTCTCCAAAAAAAATCCCTAAAATCAAACAGAAATTAGGTAAATTATTTCTACCTAATTTGGCAGTACAAATCAGACCCATATCTTCTATAATGCTCCTCCAGGCTTCTCCCTAACAGTAATTAGAGTTTACTCGAAAATCCCCAAATTAACTGAAATTAGGGTTTGGGTTTTTCTTACCTTGATGTGACAAATCTCCTCAATTAGCATCGACCCATGTCTTCTCTGCTTCTCCTGGTGTAATTCTTCTGCTTCAATTTCATCTCTAGGTCACCTACTTCATCAACCTCTCACGCTTAGGGTTTCAGGGAAGAAACGTGAGAGATTGAGGGAATAGGGGGCTAGATAGTTAGGGGGTGATGATGGGTTTTGGTTGTTAGAGTGGTAGGATCGTGATGGTAGTTGTGGCAGGTGGCTGAGGCAGTGGAGAAGGTGGTGGCAGGGAGTGGTGGTTCTGCAGAGGTGAGGGAGAAGATGAGATCGATGGTTTTGGGAAGAAGGGAGTGTTTGGTTTGCTGCTCGACTTGGGATGTAGGTGTTTGGTACTATGGTGTGTGTCGGGGACAGAAAATGTTGATGCACAGCGAGGATGAGACGTTGGATACGAAGATGGTTGGTAGATCTAACGGTGGTATGAGAGATGAATCACTTCGACCGTTGGATTGTGAAATACAACAAAGTCAACGGTGCTAGATGATGTTAGGTACTGTAGTGTAAAGAGGGAGTATCTAATTTTGATGCACAGGCATAGGAGCGACCGTTGGATTCAAATACAATCTAATCTGAAGGCTTGGAATTTAAGCGCTGTGGTGTTTGGCAGAGACTTCAGATTTTCATGATCTATGAATGAGCGACCGTAGGATGATGAGTTGGATCCAATCTGACGGCTGAAAATGGAGGCGGTTTTGGTTATAGAAAATGGGTTTGGGTGAGGGTTTTGGGCCTTGGGTATGCCAAGCCCATATCTTCTTTAAGAACAATTCTTCCTCCTTGAGCCCATTCCTAGCTTTTTGGACGTGCGCTCCATTCTTTGCGGCTTCCTTGCGTAATTCTTCCCGGCTTTTCACTACTTTTCTGCTCTTTTCGCTCCGCGACTCATCCGAACTTCGTTTATTACCTAAAAATGCAAAATTAAGTAAGAAAAATATTTGTTCTTGAAAACAATGAAAATACAGAATATGGGATAAAATGTAGAATTAATGCACAAAAGATGAGTTAAATGCCAAGAAAAATATATAGAAATATGCACTTTTTAGCACTCATCAAGCCTACTCCCCCTTCTTTTTTATTGAAAGGGTAGTGGATGGGGTGGGCGTTAGTGAAACGCGCCTTCCCGACAATCACTAGGTATTTTCGGGGTCCCATGGTCTTTGTAGATTTATCAGTCAATAAGATGCCCTTGGCTGTCCTGATATCTTTTGTAGATTCGTCAGTCGATCAGGTGCCTTTGGCTAGCCTGAGACTTTTTGTAGATTTGTCAGTCGGTTGGGCGCCTTTGGCTGTCCTGAGACCTTTTGTGAATCTGTCAGTCAATCAGGCGCATTTGCTATCCTGAGACCTTTTGTGAATTTTTCAGTCAATCAGGCGCCTTTTGCTGTCCTGAGACCTTTTGTGAATCTGTCAGTCAATCAGGCGCCTTTGGATGTCCTGAGACCTTTTGTGAATTTGTCAGTCAATCAGGCGCCTTTTGCTGTCCTGAGACCTTTTGTGAATTTGTCAGTCAATCAGGCGCCTTTGGCTGTCCTGAGACCTTTTGTGAATTTTTCAGTCAATCAGGCGCCTATGGCTATCCTGAGACATTTTGTGAATTTTTCAGTCAATCAGGCGCCTTTGGCTGTACTGAGACCTTTTATGAATTTGTCAGTCAATAAGGCGCCTTTGGATGTCCCGAGACCTTTCGTGAATACACCACTTTCATCAACTTACTTTTACAGCTTAAGACAGATGTTTACATGGTGTGACTCATGCGTAAAAAAATTTCAACCACTTGTCATTGATAGGTGTTTTGACCTTGGTTCCATTCATGAGTTGAAGCTTGTAGTATCCGCTTTCTGCCACTTTCCTTGTCGTGAATGGGCCCTCCCAATTTGCAGCGAACTTGCCGACACTGGCATTTCTTTGTACGTGTGGGGCGATTTTTAAGACCAACTCGTCCGCCTTGAACATTCTCTCCTTTACCCTTTGGTTATAGTAGTTCGCTGCGCGCCTCCTATAAGCTTCTGCGAATCTTTCCGCTCGTGTTATCCTTTCTTCTGTGGAGTCTAAATGAGGGAATCAGCTTATTTCATCTGGTGTGGTGTGGCTATCCATTGCTACTCTTGCAGATGGAACCGCTATTTCTGCGGGTAGGATTGCATCTTCTCCACAGACTAACGAATAAGGTGATGCTCCCGTGGAACTGCGCTTAGAAATCCTGTATACCCAGAGTGCCAATGGCAACTTCTCATGCCATTCTCTATGGTGATCATGCACTTTCCTACTGAGGATGCGGATGAGCGTCTTATTTGTTTCCTCCGCCTGCCTGTTCCCTTTGGGGTAATAAGGGGTTGACGTGTGAAGCCTTGTGTTGTATTGGCGGAGCAGGTCAATCACGTCTTTGTTCAAAAACGACTTAGCGTTATCTTCCCTGATTATCATGGGCGCGCCGAACCTACAAATGATGTGCTCTTTAATGAATGTGGCTATTGTAGCACCCGCGTAATCTTTGAGGGGTACTGCTTCAACCCACTTGGACGCGTACTCAGTGGCGGTTATTTTGTATTTATGACGTTTAGAGGATGTTGGGTTGATCGGCCCTACGAGATCAAACCCCCAACTGTGGAACGACCAGGGTGTTACTATGCTATGTAGCAGGGCGCTTGGATCAAATTTCCATGTGTTTGGCAGTGTAGGCATTTTCGGACGTGCTTCCATCTATGAAAACCCTCTTTAGCGGTTTCCTGTTGATATGCACTATGAGATACAAGGGTCTGAGGTGTTCTCCAGGGTAGCAGATATCTTCATTCGTGAACACAATCGCTTCTTTGGAGAGGATACCACAGGGCATTCCTGCCGCTATGGCAGCTATAGCCTTGGATGCTTCTCCAATTTGGTATTTGCTGAAACCAAGGAAGTCGAAGAATTGTTGAGCTAACACCGTTTGGAAAACTGGCCAGCCACGCTGTCCGTGTTTGAAAATGCTGGGTTTTCCATCTCGACTTCACACACTTCTTCCACCTCATCATCCCATGGATTCCAAACGTCCCCGCTCGGATTGTGGGAGAGCATCATGACTTGGTGTTGAGTCGTTTTGCCGCCTTCCGGGTTTCTCATCTCAATCTCGCCTATGTCCAACTTTTTCTGGAACATCCTCCGAAGATTGAAGCAGTCGATCGTAGGATGTTGTACCCTGCGGTGGTAATGGCAATACCTGGTGTCATTTGTGTCAATAACGCTGGGGTCAGTCTTTGTTGGCGGAAGTTGGATTTCCTTGTTTGCTACCCACTGTTCTAATAATCCCACAATTTGTTATTTGCTACAGGGCAGGGGTGGTGGAAGCGCCTGTATTCCCCAACCCTCTCGGCTGTTATTTGGACGGGTATTCCTGGGCGTGGTTGAAACGGTGTTCACCGAGTTTCGACAAGCGTAGTCTGAGATCGGTTCCTCAATGCAGTCGGCGATTCTTGCGGATGATTCTTCAAGCTCCACAAATGTGGGGAAGTGGAAGTTGACTAGGATTTTATTGAAGGATGGGGTCATTCCTCGCACGCAAATCTCCACTAGCGCTTCTTCCCTGACATCCTCGTGGCAGTCAAGGGTAAGCAGGCGAACCTGGCGATGTATTTTCCTATCTTCTCGCCTAGGCGTTGGTTGCACTTACTAAAGTCTATTGTTGTGACTTTCCTTTTGGCTGAATAAAATTTTCTGAGGAAGAGTGTGGACATGGTCGACCACGAGCTGATGCTTCCTGACTTTAGGTTATCGTAGCAAGTGAAAGTTGTATTAGTTAGCGACTTCGGGAACTCTCTCAAGCATAGTTTCCCATCAGTTGCACGATCATTCATAGCAGATAGGAACCGACTGAGGTGTTCTTTTGCGTTACCTTGACCATTGTAGACCTTGAATTTGGGTGAAGTGTAATCCTCCGGGCACTAGTATTCTGTTATTTCAGAGGAGTAAGGACTCGCCACGAAGTTGTAATTGCCTTGTTTTACGACCCTATTATTCGTCTCTAAGTATCTTGCCATCGCCTCCCGCGTCATAGCTACGGGATCTTCCTCTTCTGCGTTCTTCGTTGTCTCTTTGGCGATTTTATTGGCATTGGCTTCCTTCATGAGTCTTCTCAGTTCTTGCTCCCTGCGTATATGGCCTTCTAGTTCCTTCTGCAGTTCCTCGAGGGAAGGCTGGGTGGGTGGCGCCTCCTCAGTTTCATGTTGTTCGTCTTCTTCACGCGTGGAACCTGGTTTTTTCACTTGTGTCATCGGGTCTGTTACTATCCCTATCCTCTCGCTTTCTTGGTTGAGTGGGGGAATCTTTGGGCTCTCTGTCGCGCCTGAGTTAACGCCTTCTGTGTGTGTCATGGTGAGCTAGGCACGGGCCTCCGAGTGTGGTCTCCAAATGTTGAGGGGTGAATTTAGGTTTGAGGTTCTATACGCCCTAGCTAGCCAAATGACCTCACTTTTCTAAGAATAGTAAGAGAGAGAGTTGTCTTTCCATTGTACCTTGTCCTTCTTTATATAGATTCTCTAAAAGCCCCTTCCTTTCATGATATCATGCCATGTGTCCTAAACTCCCTTAATTACTACTAATGTCATCCCTTCTCTAATAAAACCTCTTTCTTCCCTCTTAGTTCCTCCCTTGTCCTTTTCATTTCATGGATACTTTCTTGGTGGACTTGGGCTTCAGTCCCCATGTTTTATGTGGGGTTTGCCTCCCTTTTGAGGGTACACTAGCCTGGCTAAGGGGTAGTATTTTTCATGTATCAACACCAGGCGTATTGGTTTTGTTATTCATTACATATCTTATGAACAACCAATATGTGTGATTGAGTATAACCGTTCGCGACTTGTTTGTGTTCTTGGTAGAACTATTCACGAAGGCTCGACTTATGTATTGGTATGACTTTTATTAGTGAAAGCGATCTTAAGTAATCACCTGAGATGGTATGATAGGGTGTGTGATTTTATGTCTGACCAAATATGGGAAAGGGGAAACCAATCCTAGTAAAAGGTGCAGTACATCACAAAAGAAACCGATCCTTGTATGAGGTGCATCAAGGTTTATAGCAGAAAGGGGAACCGATCCTATGGACATGTGCAACACATATAAGTTAGATACCATATACATTTTATCTTATAAGTTCAATTACTTATTTTTGTCTGTACCTGGAAAATCACCATTCAATGCTGACTGAGGAACATAATTGTCCCTCACTAAGCAGGGGACTTAATGTAGATGGTGGATTTTCGACAAAGGCTAAAATCATAAACCCATAATTATACGAACTTCTGATCCAACAATCAGACGCGAGTATCGAGACACGGGTCTCTCATCGAATCTCTGACTGAGAATAATGTCTCTCAGAGTACATGCAGATATGTAGTCTCTCGGCTAGGCAACGACATATCTCATGAATACTGAACACTTCAGTAATTACTTCTATATAAAATCACGAGAATGGACGGCTCCTAGACAACTTGCCTGCTAGTATAGAGCAATAACGTCTTCAGGATACAAACAACAGTTTTTCCTGACTATATAAAGGATATGACACTTCAACTAGCTCATGTCGCTCAGAATAATTAATGCTCCTAGACGATCGTACTAGTATAGAGCCATCAATTAATTATTCCTAAATTCTTGGATTCATCCACTGAATTTCTGAAAATATTCAAATATTTTCGTAATATTTCGTTACTTCAATCTATGGTTCTTCCCAGCAGAATTCCATGGGTTAGTAATAAATATTCAACGTACAGGCGTCTGAGTTACCTTCGAGTAAGCCCCGACTCAAAAGGTGCAAGTGTACTCGACGATGATGCACTAACAATCACCTGAACGCACGAACGAGTATTTCAAAATACGACGAAACGATGAACCTATGCAAAATAGGAAAGAAAATAATAAATAATAAAATATTGACCAAGGTGTTGGGGGGACTGGGACCACTGGCTGGCCGGCCGTGCCGTGGCCAGTCCCATGCCAGTTTTATATTTTATCCTTTTTTGTTATTTTCCTCGATCTTATGAAAATCCTTTCATTTGAATAAATATCCTTCGTTTTGAGGAAACTCCTCAGTTTCATGGTATTTCCTTCACACCAAGGAAATAATATAAAATTGGAAAAAATATCATGGGGCCGTGTTTATTGGCCAACCGGCCATGCCTTGATCCCGGCCGCCCCACACCTCATGGTTCCTTATTATTTTATTAATATTTCCTTAATCTCATGAAAACTCCTTAATCTCATGGTATTTTCATAAAACCATGAAAAATATAACATAAAATTAGGGAAACTCGTGGGACCGGACCCCATCCGGCCGACCATTCCCTAGCCGGTCCCACATGTCCTTTTATTTTATTATTATTATTTTAAGTTTCCTTGATCCCATGAAATTCTTTGATTTCATGGTATTTCTCTCAAATTATGAAAATTCCTTCAAATCATGGAAATAATACACAAAAATTACATAAAATTAGGGAAATGCACGGGACCGGGCCCCAGCTGGCCGACCATGCTCAAAGCCGGTCCCACACGCCCTTATTTTATTATTTTAATATTATTTGTTTCCTTGATCGCATGGAAACTCCTTCACTTCACTTTAGGAAAGGCACCATGGGACCGTGGTCACTGACCGGCCGGCCATGCCTTGGCCTCAGCGGTCCCACGCTTCATCATTCCTTCATTTTATAATTATTTTCCTTCATCTCATGAAGTTTACTCAGTTTCAGCAAAACCCTGATTTTGTCATATTTTCTCAAATGGTTGCTCAAACGCATGCCAGAAAATACCAAAATTCGCAGGACTGAGACACAAACGTTTTGACGACGTGAGCATGTTACCTTGACCAACCAAGGTTGGCTCTTTGGCTCGCAAGGAGCCGGTCCCACGTATTTTCATGATTTGACCTAATTGCACGTATTAGGTCCAAAACTCCTCCAAATAATTTTGGAACTTTCATCGAGTGATCGACATTCGATCCCGTGACCGTCCAGGGCCGGTTTCATGACCCCTTGGTCGGTCCCTCACCTCTTCATAATTAATTAGGTTTTATAACCTAAGGCTCATACGAGCATTGTATGGGGAATGATTGAACCATGGTTACGCTACCAATAATTCATCAGACGAGCAACACTTGCTCAGATGAGCAATATTTGCTCAAACCAAGGAATATTGGTTAAACCCTCAATATTCAACAATTTATCGAATGAGCAATACTTGCTCGCCTCAACTATCAACGTGAGAATTATACCTCTGTCTCAACAGACACGTTCAATTCATGAGTCTCAGAACATTTTGCAAAATCATGTTCAACTCAGCAAATATACTAGTGGAAAATGGATTTTTAACCACTTCCTTGGCTTTAAAGAAACGACTTCCTTGGGCTAGTAGTACTTATATGAGCTGTGAGACACAGTAGTTTTTCAGATAAAAATTAAACAAGTTTCAGTCACAATCGTTATATTGGTTGGTATTTTTGTAATAAAGCTGGGCTCGCTTATCGAGTATAAGAACCACTCAACTACTTTCTATAGCCCCGGTTCTAGACGACAATACCCATACATACCTTTTCATTTTTATGTTTCTTAACTCCTTCACAGAGCACGAGATCCCCTTCTTCCTAAGATAATATCCCCTTCTTGTTCATCCACAGATATGTCCTCAAATCATAAACTCCCTTCTTGTTCATCGACAACTCGATCTTAACAAGTTTTTTACAAGATTTATTATTATTTTCTTCCATTAATCAAATTCAACAAAAACTCCAAGAACCCTAGATTCAAAATCCAATTTGTTTCTCAATAATTAGAAATCAAAGTTAGAAATTGAAGACGAACCTCACTCTCACATCAAAGATCGAAACTCACTGTCTCAAATTCGTAACCCCTATCTCAAAATCAAAACACATGTATCAATAGAAATCTAAAGAAAAATTTGTACCCATAGATTAGTTTTCTGCTCCTGAAATCATCAGGTATTATCAATCATGTCCTTGTTTGCTAAATATGATAGACTTTTAATATCATTAATGATTTAATTTCTCTTCATCTTCTCTCGATTTTGCAGAAAGGTGTTTCCTTATATATTTTTTGCCTGCAAAATCAAGTCTTCAAGTGGGTTGAAGATCTCTTCTCCTAGTGAAAGAAATAAAATCCCTAAATTTGAAATTGAAGCTTTTCTTATTGCTATTATTATTGTGAGATAAGGAGATTTTCGCTTGTGTTAACTTAAATGAAATGTTCGATACTTATTGGACCATATAATGTGCATCTCGAGTTATCACGGACAGAGAAACTGGGAGGTCAAGGGGTTTTGGATTTGTCAGCTACATCTATGAAGAAAATGCTAGTCAAGCTCTTACTATGGACGATCAGGTATAAATGTGAATGATATCATCTGCAATGATTCAATTAGCTGTGGTTCATCTCTAATGATGCTTAAAGGACATTGTTGTTTGTTCAGGATCTAGGTGGAAGACAAATCCGTGTAAGCTATGCTAATGAGAGACCTCCCCGGAACTTTTATGGGGGTGGTTATAACAATGGCGGAGGTGGATATGGGAACAATGGTTGTGGTGGTTATGGAGGTGGCGGAAGAAATGACGGTTTCTAAACCTGTGTTCCTTTTGGCTCTGCATGGTTGGTATTCTTCTTTAGCAGTAATTTGAGTGAAAAGTAGACTTAAAATACATCAGTCACATTCTTAAATTCTACAATCTCTCTTTTGTAGTAGGTGGGGTGTCGTTTAGACTATTTGTTGATTGCATTTCATGCTATTTAATAATAGTCGACATACGTGTGTGATTCTTATTTGACTCTCCCCAGTTAGTTATACACTTACATTTTGGTTAGTTATTGAAAATAGAAATCTTTGAATTTTATCTTGTACGTGGGACTGTAACTCCTACTTGGTTGGAAGACCATATATAAGACCATGATGTGTCAACCAATGTAAGGCATGATGACACCTTTATGAACACAGGAACAAAATCACAATTTAGCATGTAATCTCTGAATTTCGTAAAGGTTGTCCAATAAATACATAACACCTTTATGTCTATATGGACTGTGCACTCGTAATTGATAGTTTACTGAACCATCTATGATTTACATGTATGGTATAGCTACATATCTTTGTTACATGGATGGGTTAACCACTACCGTGTTTCGGAGATAAATGGATTTGTATCCAAGGCGTCAGATCGCATTTGCTGCTATTCCGCAACTCCCTGTTGTGTGTACTCAGTGTTGCAATAAGTATCATACAAATGATTCAGTTTACAGGCTAATGCGGTGCGTATATCCTCAAACGATTTATATGGAGAGAATCCTCAAACGATTGGATAAGTTGCAGCATACAAGTGCAAATCTACCAAAGGAAAAGGTATAATTGAAGTTGTGTCAGCTTTCCTCGCTCTTTTTTGTTGCATGATCAAGTGTTTATATTGCCATCTTTTCATTTCCTCCAGGTGCTTTCCAGGATTCGGAATTATCTACAACTTGTTGGGAGAAAGGTAGACGAGATTGTTCAGCAGCACGAATTTAGTAAGGCTTTTTTTGATGATCTAGGAAATTCTGTTTCGTATGCTTGTTCCATCTTTCACTTTTGATTTTTTAAGTGTGACTTGTTACTTGCTTGATGGGAAACTGGAAAGCATCTGGACTTTACAGAGTTTATTTTTTAAGTCTCTCTGTTCAGATTATTGCACCCGAGCTAGCTAAGGAATGCCATTAGGAATTACTTGAAATAAATGTTCCTTTTCTTTCTTCTTGTGCAGGGATGATACCTTTTCAAACCTATCTGGGGCTTCAACAGATAGTTTCTAAACTTAAAGAGGAGCAGCAGTCTGAGGCAGGTCCATCCTACCTAAATGGATCTGCACCAGATCACTACCCAAACGATTGAGATAATAGTTCCATACAGTATCGTTCGTGTGGCCAGAATATTCCAAACCCAAAAGGGTTCTAAAAGCATCCGCCTCACGACGCTTCATAATCATTTCATCGAGACCAGGAAAGTGCGAAGTCAGAAGAGGTGCTCATATGCAGTTTTGCTTACATATGTTTCAGTTTTATGAGGATATGATGGTCAGGGATTTAATTTCATTTACGTGATGATGTGCAGGAGACACAAGAAGTTGAAGGGGAAGAACAAATGGTTGCAGCTTACAGCGTAACCGATAAAGGGCTTGTACTAATTCGTTTTATTTATTTTGCTGGATTCAAATATCACACCATGTCTTCCTTAAGTCATTTAGACGTGTCTTTTCTTTTCTTTGTGAAGATGGTGAACCCTTGAACTTAGTGCTACTAGTCACTAGCCTATCTCTGATTATGCATTGGCGGCAAATAGTTGTTTGCAAGGAGTGGGGTAAGTTCTCTCGTAGGGATGTAGTTTGTTGCTAGAACAGAGTAGTGTATGATTGATTTGTTTCCATTATAACTATATCATTATATATCATCGTGCCAACTATAAATATATCTAATCTTAATTTGAGATGGATCGCATGAGTTATTTGCATTTTCAGTCAAGTTTGAGCAGCGGTGTACTAATGTTTATTTTTTTGAAATTAACACGGTGACATTCTTTGATTGGTGGAGCTATAACAGACAGAACAATGGATTTGGTGCAGCTGAAAACGCTACATTCCTATAGTTTTGATTATAAAACTTAGCAGTCTAAAAAAAAAAGGTATTAGCTTACGTACTTAACTCATTCTCGACTTGTTTATGATGTTTACAAGAATAGATATTATCTTACCTACTTCACTCATCTCTGCATATATATCTTGCTGCTTTCAAGCTCCTAAGTAATAAAGTCAGGCGCTTGCAGACATTTTACATGTTAATTTTAACATCAATTTCTCCCAGCTTTAAACTGTTAGCCAACCTAACTACATCCTGATATGTAGCATAATGTCTGGTTGATGGTTATTTTCAGTGATCACTCAAAAATTATAATGCAAAGCATGTTATATGGAATGAACCAGAAAGGGACAAGAGGAGTTGTAGACATTGTTGAAGAATAACTACAACTACATCAGTCAAAGCTTGGTGCAAGACAAGCTATATAGAGTCATGGTGGTTAGCTGCAAAGTGGAAATTCACACCATTATCCAATTTCACAAGTCTTTTGGGTACCTATCTTTTGTTTTAATTCTCTCGTATTACTTGGTATAGTTGGCACAGTCTTGCGGGTTAAATGCTAAACTGTGTATGAGTCTATGAGATAGATTGTTGAAGTTTTTGGTTGTCAGGTTTGTCAAAGAGACTCAGGTTTAACATTGTTCTTGGTATTGAAATTTTCACATTTTAAACTTGGGTGATTTGAAGTGGTTGAGTTTGTACATTGAATCTATCTTTCAATATAAATTTTTATTTGGTTTCCTTTTTAATTTAGTTTTGTTGTTACTCCTGATTCCTTCTTAGATTCAGCTGAATCAAATCCTTTTTTTTATTAAATATAATCGAAATAAACTACTGTGTTCATCAGTACTACGGTGAGACCTGCCGGGAGAAGTAGTTTTTTTAAAAAATTCCACGTTTGTGAGACACAGTCGTTTTGGAAAAAACCACTTCTAAATTAGAGCTGATGAACACTGATGAACACGGTCATTTTTGGTGATATTACCTCCTGTCCTGGAGTGGTTTAACTTCCATTTTCCACTATGGACTCATCGTCCCATGAAGTCATGAAGTCAACAACTGACTAATTACATCACGAGACCTCAATCGTGTCACATGGGGGAATACTAACTAGGGTTTTGGACTGGCGGTCTACGGCACGTGTGTTCATACACACGATGAAATGTGAGCAAGTCGTGCAATCAGTTGAAGGAGTTAACAAAGTAGTGGATGGAAAATCGACCAAGTCTCCGCACGATGAGCAACTGGTTTCAAACACGATTTCTATTTCCCCACTCTTTGATTCCATCAACTGTCACACTTCATGGGATCATGGTGTCTACAATTCCAGCAATATAAATAAGTCTCTGAATCATGATTGAAAACAAGAATCTCACGTCAAACAGACAACATGAGATTAACAACTCAACATCTGAGTAATCACTCTCAACAGAGATTCAATCATTCAGAACTTATCTTATTCAGAATACATAACACACCTACAATCTTTGATTACCATTGATTCCACACATTTCTCAGCTTCCCTCCTACAGATCGACCCATCCTCTCTTGTGACCGAATTTACTCTGGAACGGCCATTGTCTTGGTTTAGGCCGGAGTACTACAGATTGATCTCTCGAATTCAAAGCACTCCCTTCTTGCAGTGCATCTGTGTGAGGTTGAACATTTTTCTCGGTTCAAGGAGTCTCCTCCGTACCGTCGTATCCTTAATTCCGTAAAAACCAGCAAATCGTTTTGCCCCATCTACAGATTGGCAACCACAGTGGGAGATTAATCTCTCGGTTATAATCTCTCATTTTCACAAAATGGTTGATCTTAGGTCAGGTTCAGTTACAAATCCTAACACAAACGACGCTAGCACTAGAAACAACGATGACATTCCAGAAACTATTCCTGCTTCTGACAATGGCGATGACGTTACTCCGCCCAGGAATCATCACTCTTCGACCGGCATCCCAAAGAAATCAGAGAAAATCCTCCTACCATAGGCGATCTCATGAAGGTGCAAGAAACTCTTGCCAAGAATCAGACTGACATGGCTGCTACACAGAAAGAGCTGTGTAATTATCTCAAAACTCTCACTGACAAGATGTCGGAGAAAACTCAAGGAAAGGGAAAAGAGAAGGAGAAATCCTCAGATGCTGATCCTGAGGTGATTCCAATTCATACAGTGGATGACGACGAAGTCCGAAAAGCTGCAGACGATCCATCAGCAAAGGAATCATCAAATTTCATTACTCGGGAAGATTTGGAACGCTTCTTGGAAAACCGTGGAAAAGACAAGACATCACATGTCCATCGTCACCAGCCTCCGTACCCTGCTGCTACGCAAAGGATTCCTCTTCCAAAAGGTTATACCTCTCCAACCTTTACTTTGTATGACGGAACATGCAATGCTCGGGAATATGTTTCTCGGTTCCTGGAAGCCTTGGGTGAACATGAACATAACCATGTTGTTCGCCTTAAAGAATTTTCAAAATCCTTGAAAGGCAGGGCATACACCTGGTACAACAACATCGTACCAGGAACTATCAACAATTGGGGAGAAATGATTAACGCCTTCTACAGAAAGTACTTCTTTGTGTCAGATCAAATTACTCTCTCTGATCTTGGAAGAATGTTTCCGAGGAACAATGAACATCCCAATGACTACGTGAAAAGATTCAGAGTCCAAGCCCTGGACTGTCATGATCCAAACGTCACGGAGCAGAAACTGGTAGACTTGTCTATCAATGACATCATCCCGGTCTATAGAGCTTTATTGGAAAATCTTCGTTTCCAGACCTTATCGGAGCTTCATGAAGCGGCGAAGAGATCGGAAACTACTGCGCCCGCTTTACTGGAAAGAACAAAAGATACAAAGGCTGAAGAACCGCGAGACACTCGAGGTAGCATACGTCTGATCAAGAAGCAGTAAAACCTCCATCCTTCCACAAAAACTGTTGTAGAATAGAGCAAACGAAAAGCCAAACCGCCGCGCAAGCATACCTCAACTCCTTCAAAAGCACAAAGGAAGGATAAGCAAGATGCACAAGCCTCTGACCAACACACAAGAGTTCCTGATCAAGAAGCACCTGACTTTCCTTTTTCCATGGAAGAGGTGATCGAACTCCTGGATGTCTGGGTCCAAGATGGTGCAATCAAGTTGCCATGTGTCAAGAAATAACCAACTGAAGAAGACATGGAAAGTCCTCGTTACTGCCGTTTTCACAGGTTCGTCAATCATCCCACAAGCGACTGCGGAGTTTTGAAGCACATTTTCAAAGAGAAGGTTGATTCACAATAGCTTCAACTGGGGACTGAAGGAGTACACAAGAATCCTCTCCCAGTCAGAAACTTTACACTCTCTAAACAACCTATCAAAGAGGCAGTTCAATCCTTGGTCGAACGTGAACTTCTTTATCTGTCGAAGGCATAAAGGAGAGACATGTTCACAGTACTGAACCACATCATGTCAATAAGTCCATTCCGAAAATACTTCTTGAACCTCCATCCACAGACCAAGAGATGTACGATTGGGGACTGCTTACCATAGTCAATCCCTGAAGAAACGAATTTGGAAGAACGTTGATCGATGCTGGCACCGCCATCAACAACATTCCAATGAAAACCATAGATCCGTAGGTATCACTCAACAAGGAGCTACTCATGCTCCCATCTCAATCATAGACCTTGAAGGAACGCTCGGAAATACTTATGGCTACATCACTCTCAAAGTGAACATAAGTTCAACCTGGACGGAAACCAAGTTTCACATAATCAGGAGATCCAGGATATGACATATCCTTCAGACGAGCGTGGATCCATGATGAAAAGATGGGTACTTACGAAGCGCTTTTGGTTACACATCTCTCTAAGGAAGTTCTGATCCAGAAGGTTTGACGGACGTTCCATCATCAGAGCATTTGGAGGAATTTCGAACTTTGACGAGGTTGAAACAAGAACCTGCAAAAAATGCATAGACATTCATCAAAAGGTCTTGTACTCAGGAAAGTCTCATTCCTCCCATGGCTATGTCATTTATTTCCTCACATGCTATTCTAGCATGAGACTCAATTCTTCTAGCATCAAGACGCTATAAGTGGATAATCTCACTTCAGCAATATTTTACCAAGTGGTTGAATCTGACATTTCTCCGAATCGAGAATTTCACTGAGACATTCATTACTGAGATGATGTTCAAGCATGTCAAAGAAAAATTTGGGCATTTCTCCATAGCCTTGCAGGAGTGTTCATGTGTGCCACAAAATCAGAAAGCTCTGATGTCTGCACAAGTGTTGAATCTCACTACCGCGACTAAAGGAATGCCGAATCAACAAAAGATAGTTGGGACCCAAACGATCAAACCTAAGACATGCTCAAGGGATATGACGCTTCAACGCTCAAGAAGACTTCAAATTGTACTCCCAATCAAAGAGTACACCTCCTACAACGGCGCATCTGGCTTCAGCACAAATATCTCGACGATGACACACTGATTCAACACCAGCGCAATCAAAGTGTAACGAAATTACAATCGATAATTCTTCATTATCCCACGATGAGACTTCTGAAGCAGATGCAACATCATTCATCCATGGATGGCACCAACTCCTTCAACATACACTGGGGACTCGATCTTATTGGAATTTGCAATCTGATGTGATTCCATGAAAATTCATCAACGGAACCTCTCTACATCACAAGCCTTGCACGACCAAGGAACTTTTTCTCCTCACATCCAGAATGGAGACTTCCGTTGTTATCTGCCACAACAACATCGATTCAGCCACTTCACAGTAAAGTCATATTCAAGAGAATTTGGGTTGAAATCCTAGAACATCTTTATCTTAGGAATGCTCAACTCACCAACTAGTTCGTGAATGTAAAAGGCTTACTGGTGAAGGAGCAAAGGCTAAATCGATAATCATGGTTCTAGCCTTTTTCGGTCTCTAGAGCAACTCCAACCATAGTATCGTCATCAACAAGGATATGCGGAGGAACATCGTTCATGGTCTCAGCATCAACAAGAATTTCTGGAGGAAATTCAATTGTGATCTCATCAGTCTCAGGCGCAACATCCGGCTTCATCAACTATCCATTCTATGAAGCGTTACTCTATGGATCGTACTTCTTCAAGCCCTAAGGATTCATGTCAAAATGTTTATACCTGAAAACATGAACACCTTTCCAAAGCTTACACGACAGACGGGCACAAACCAAAGTCTTCTACAAGATGTTCTCATCGCCTCCACAAAAGAGATACAACACATTTCAGGCCATGGGTTTACAAAAACATACCAATGAGTGAGGAATATGATAATACTTCCTCAATTAAAGATGTTCTTCTATGTCTCTGCTACGACATACCAAAAGGGTGCATCAATAGGACATACGAGCTGAAAGATACGGCCTTTACCGTCAGGTCTACGAAATCCGAAAAAGTTGTACGGGATTACAAATGTGCACGCTTCGTTGGCTGACCTCTACAACTCCAAATTGAGTGATTCTTTTCTCATGTGATAACTCAGTCTCTTAGCTTAAAAAGTTGGGGTCAAGCATCGAATTCCGACGTCGTAAGAGGTTCCCACAGTTTCCAGAGCATACAACATGTAAGCAACAATTCTTAGACGGGATTCATAACTTCCACAGTCGATCAGTGTCCACCAGGTCATTCCGCTAAGTCCTTCATCAAGGTACCTCCAAATTCGACCACCTAGGTCTTTACATCAATTTTTCTACCTGGGTCCTCTATCTAGGTCTTGCCAGAAGAAGGGAAAACAAAAAGAGAGATTTAACAAGATACTGGGGACTGACGATCCACTGATCATGGCTATCAGTTTCACAGTCCAAGACTCGTGACATCAGACTCCCATGTTCTGGTCCTTCATCATAAAAGAAATGCTGCCACCGAGACATGTAATCAAGGTCATTACATCACCCCCTCTTGAGAGCAACCTCAGTAGTGGTCCCGTGACAAGGGTTTCGGAAGTGATGTTTCTACGACTGACAGAAACAAGATGGCACTGCAAGCACTATGCTCATGTATCAATCAAGGAGTCATGATCTCAATTGAATCAATAACATCAAAATTCTTCATCAATCGTTCAAGACACAAGCGAACGGTCTAAAGACACAACATGGGTGTTTTACAGCAAGCTCGTCTGAGATGATTTTACACTGTCCTGTACAAACCGACGATCTGGGAGAAATTGGTGAATAATCTATGGATGGGTCATATACCATTCTATTCGTATGGATGTTCTCTACAACATATCCAAAATTCACAGCAATTTAAGAAACGAGCAAGGCGATGTGGCCAAAACATTAGACAACATACAATCTGAAAATCTCCTGGAAGTTTACTGTTTCGCATTTTTCAGGCCCTAAACATGCTCAAAACTCAAAAATCTTGTTTGATAAAGCTTGGAAATTTTCTTAGGATGAAGAAACATGGGTAGATCACGAAAATCCGACATCGGACGAAGATTCTACAGCATTTTCAATGAAGACCTGACTTCTGAATTTTCTGACGACGAAATACTTCATTCATCTACATCTGAATCAGAAACTACGCCTTTCGCGCGAGATCAGACTTCATCTTCAGCCGCTAGTATCATTTGTTGAAGCCGGCGGCGTTTTGCTGATAAGCTGCAAGCCTTTCATCTTCAGCTTTACTTTTCAGTAATAACTCATCTCGTCCATGCTTCTCTTCTGCACCCGCTAAGGCTAAGAAAGCGTTGATTCCACCACGGACAACTCTCAGATGATCGAAAGACATACAATGCATCATCTTTCCAGTATCTATGAAAGGTTGATTCACCTCGGCATGGACATCTGCAGAAGCCTTCATCTTTGACTTGATATTTCTGGAGCATTCCTCGGAAGGGCCAGAAGAGTGGTTGTAACCAGAAGTCACCACTATCTGAGGAGAAAGACATGGAGTCATGGATATACCAATAACAAACGCGTAACAAAATGGTAACAATTCAACTCTTACCTATTTACGATTTAACTAGCTGTAGTGATTATAACGTCAGAATTTCGAAAACTTGCTCATTCCTTCAAACCTGCAAAGACGAGCAAAATTCATTATTCAAAATCATGACTTGATGTTCATAAAACCGTGAACAACTCACGTGAATTTTCGCATCCACTGGTTTTTCAAAAATTGAATAGACGTCCATTCTACAATTGTGAAAACTTACATATAGACATTATTTCACCATGTATAATTGTCTACTTTCAACAGTTGTTCAAAATCAAAACATTCGTTTTACAAAATATATATATTTAATGTGAAACTCACGTAAGTTTGAAAAAATATATATATATATATATATATATATATATATATTTTCTCTCTCACGCGAGCATGTGTCTTTGAAGCGAGAGTATATTTTCAAAGATTTCTGAAAGCTCCAAGATAAAATTTTCATGAAAGCTCATAAATAAAATTTTATTACTAACAGACGCACGTTTGTTCAAAAAATTCTCTCGTACGAGCATCCACCTTTGAAATGAGAGTTTATTCCACTTTGTGAAATCTCACATATTTAAAAAAATAAAATTTTGTTTTTCGTGAAAGCTCATAGACAAAATTTTTATCATTAGACTCAGGTCTATTTTGTTTGTTTCTTAAACTAACGAACGGACGAACGAACATCCGCGCTAAAACGGATTCCTTTCTTGGGCCTAGATCCGTGAATCCTAAACCAACCAAGGTTCCACCATCAAATCAGCGGTTCTACACCAATTTATGCTCACTGGATGACGCTCTATTATGCCACTGGGGTTTGCGCTCAAACCATGGTTTGCTCATTCTGTCTAAATCCGGTAACATTTTATCTTATAAGCTCAATTACTTATTTTTGTCTGTACCTGGAAAATCACCATTCAATGCTGACTGAGGAACATAACTGTCCCTCACTAAGCAGGGGACTTAATGTAAATGGTGGATTTTCGACAAAGGCTAAAATCGTAAACCCATAATTATACGAACTTCTGATCCAGCAATCAGACGCGAGTATCGAGACACGGGTCTCTCATCGAATCTCTGACTGAGAATACCGTCTCTCAGAGTACATGCAGATATGTAGTCTCTCGGCTAGTCAACGACATATCTCATGAATACTGAACACTTCAGTAATTACTTCTACATAGAATCACAAGATTGGACGTCTCCTAGACAGCTTGCCTGCTAGAATAGAGCAATAACGTCTTCAGGATACAAACAACAGTTTTCCCTGACTATATAAAGGATATGACGCTTCAACTAGCTCATGTCTCTCAGAATAATTAATGCTCCTAGACGATCGTACTAGTATAGAGCCATCAATTAATTATTCCTAAATTCTTGGATTCATCCACTGAATTTCGGAAAATATTCAAATATTTTCGTAATATTTCGTTACTTCAATCTACGGTTCTTCCCAGCAGAATTCCATGTGTTAGTAATAAATATTCAATGTACGGGCGTCTGAGTTACCTTCGAGTAAGCCCCGACTCAAAAGGTGCAAGTGTACTCGACGATGATGCACTAACAATCACCTGAACGCACGAACGAGTATTTCAAAATACGGCAAAACGATGAACCTATGCAAAATACGAAAGAAAATAATAAATAATAAAATATTGACCAAGGTGTTGGGGGACTGGGCCCACTGGCCGCTCGGCCGTGCCGTGGCCAGTCCCATGCCAGTTTTATATTTTATCATATTTTTTTTTATTTTCCTTGATCTTATGAAAATCCTTTCATTTGAACAAATATCCTTCGTTTTGAGGAAACTCCTCAGTTTCATGGTGTTTCCTTCGCACCAAGGAAATAATATAAAATTGGCAAAAATGTGTGGGGTCGTATTTATTGGCCAACCTCCCATGCCTTGATCCCGACCGGCCCCACACCTCATGGTTCCTTATTATTTTATTAATATTTCCTTAATCTCATGTAAACTCCTTAATCTCATGGTATTTTCATAAAACCATGAAAAATATAATATAAAATTAGGAAAACTCGTGGGACCGGGCCCCAGCCAGCCGGCCATGCCCTAGCCGGTCCCACACGTCCCTTTATTTTATTATTATTATTTTAAGTTTCCTTGATCCCATGAAATTCCTTGATTTCATGGTATTTCTCTCAAATTATGAAAATTCCTTCAAATCATGGAAATAGTACACAAAAATTACATAAAATTAGGGAAACGCACGGGACTGGGCCCCAGCCGGCCGGCCATGCTCAAAGCCGGTCCCACACACCTTTATTTTATTATTTTAATATTATTTGTTTCCTTGATCCCATGGAAACTCCTTCACTTCAAGGAAACTCCTTAATTTCAACAAACTCCTTGATTTCATGATATTTGCATAAAATCATGAAAAATAATATAAAATTAGGAAAGGCACCATGGGACCGTGGTCACTGACCGGCCGGCCATGCCTTGGCCTCAGCGGTCCCATGCTTCATCATTCCTTCATTTTATAATTATTTTCCTTCATCTCATGAAGTTACCTCAGTTTCAGCAAAACCCTGATTTTGTCATATTTTCTCAAATGGTTGCTCAAACGCACGCCATAAAATACCAAAATTCTCAGGACTGAGACACAAACATTTTGACATCGTGAGCATGTTACCTTGACCGACCAAGGTTGGCTCTTTGGCTCGCAAGGAGCCGGTCCCACGTATTTTCATGATTTGACCTAATTGCACGTATTAGGTCCAAAACTCCTCCAAATAATTTTGGAATTTTCATCGAATGATCGTCATTCGATCCCTTGACCGTCCAGGGCCGGTTTCATAACCCCTTGGTCGGTCCCTCACCTTTTCATAATTAATTAGGTTTTATCACCTAAGGCTCAGACGAGCATTGTATGAGGAATGATTGAACCAACATTTGATCATTCTTTCACCAACTCTGATCTTGGTATTTGCTCACTCGAGCATACGAGCGCTACATGATCGATCCATGATCCCATGTAGCCGGTCCCTCCTTCATTCCATGGTTGAATTTTCAATAAACCATCAAATTGGTCATCAATTGATCAAATTAGGGTTTCTGAGTCCAAGGATCATAATTCCAGATTCGAACGCTAATAATTTTGCGACGATCTCATAATCATCATTTATTATACTCGGTTCAAATATCAGCATTATAATTAATGTTTTGTTTTGGTCACGCTACCAATAATTTATCAGACGAGCAACACTTGTTCAGATGAGCAATATTTGCTCAAACCAAGGAATATTGGTTCAACCCTCAATATTCAAAAATTTATCGAATGAGCAATACTTGCTCGCCTCAACTATCAACGTGAGAATTATACCTCTGCCTCAACAGACACGTTTAATTCATGAGTCTCAGAAAATTTTGCAAAATCATGTTCAACTCAGCAAATACATGGACTCATCGTCCCATGAAGTCATGAAGTCAACAACTGACTAATTACACCACGAGACGTGAATCGTGTCACATGGGGGGATATTAACTAGGGTTTTTGACTGGCGATCTATGGCACGTGTGTTCATACACACGATGGAATGTGAGCAAGTCGTGCAATCAGTTGAAGGACTTAACAAAGTAGTGGATGGAAAATCGACCAAGTCTCTGCACGATGAGCAACTGGTTTCAAACACGATTTCCATTTCCCCACTCTTTGATTCCATCAACTGTCACACTTCATGGGATCATGGTGTCTACAATTCCAACAATATAAATAAGTCTTTGAATCATGATTGAAAACTAGAATCTCACGTCAAACAGACAACACGATATTAACAACTCAACATCTGAGTAATCATTCTCAACAGAGATTCAATCATTCAGAACTTATCTTATTCAGAATATATAACACACCTACAATCTTTGATTACCATTGATTCCACATATTTCTCAGTTTCCCTCCTACAGATCGACCCATCCTCTCTTGTGACTGAATTTACTCTGGAACGGCCATTGTCTTGGTTTAGGCCGGAGTACTACAGATTGATCTCTCGAATTCAAAGCAGTTCCTTCTTGCAGTGCATCTGTGTGAGGTTGAACATTTCGCTCGGTTCAAGGAGTCTCCTCCGTACGGTCGTCTCCTTAATTCCGTAAAAACCAGCAAATCGTTTTGCCCCATCTACAATGTGGGGAACCGATCCTAGTACCTAGTCAACCGAATTTTGGAAAGCTAGTGTGACTATGCACAATACTCACATGGAAGGTAGAACCGAAACTTGTTTTGGTAGAACCGTTAAACCCATGATTTGTGATTGAATGTTATTTGATCAATCACATAGTTCTTGAAAGTCAGATTGAACCAATTCTAAACTTATTTGGAAGTGTGGCAAATCGGTTTCAAGGTTGTAAGTGCGAAAGAGAACTTACAAAGTTAAGATATCGACATACTTTGAACACGTGCTATGAATGTTTATTTCTTTAATTGTTCAAAGTTATTCCTTAATAGCTAAGGGAAGAGAATCCCAGGATCGAAACATAAATAAGTTAAGAATCTTTTAATTAAGGTATTTAACTTCATTTTTAGGAAAATAAGAATTAGTAATGTGCATTTACTAATAGCGATTTTCTGAGAGATTTCGATCATTATTTTTGGACAGAGCATTCCAGGAATTATAGAAACCGAATTTGTGCTTTAATGAATATCTTGAGAATATTTTTGGTTTTGGAAATTCCTTGGTGTCCAAACTTCCTTGTCTATAAATAATTGAAGTTTTCCTTTCTAGCAAACTAATCCTTCGTAACAATAAACTTCCTCTTTGTTGTGTTGTTACTGGTGTAGCCGCCTATTCGGAGAGGAGAGTAACCTAATTTGGATAAATCTCTTACGACCGCTCAGTTTAAAGTGTCCTTTGGGATTGAGAAACTCTATTAGTACCGTTGGTGGGAAACTAGATAATTGTGGTTTATCTTTTGTTTTCATTGATTTGATTGACTAACGGTGGTTGAAATTTGATTGCACCTAGTTTGTTTATGCTTGAGAATCTTCTCTTTAGATATAAGATTCACTCAAACTAGTTCAAAGTTTCGACAGAGATCTTTAGACTGTTGTTAGTTCTAAATACGATCTTGTGGTAATCCATTGTTAACAGACTCTGTTCTGTGCGTGATTGATTACAAGAGATTCAAGTGATTGTGTGCAGGTGTTTATTGAAGATCTAAGAAGATTTGAAGACGAAGAAGATATTGAAGATTTCTGATTTTTGGGTTCATAATTTTTGGTGTGCACAATATTTGTTTCGGTAAAAGAGGATCCAATTAATAATCGGTTTATCCTTGTGATAAATTGGATTGATTAATTGAGTAGATCGGCATCAACACAATTCTTTGGGTCAATAGTGTTGTTGGCTTAATCTTAAAATGATTACTTCGGTAATTGAACATAAGATAGATCTAAGGACCTGACGAAGGAGTTTATGTTAAGATAAACATAAGAGCCTTTGTCCGACTCATATCACTTGGTTGAATAGATTTGATACCAAACAAATTTATTGTTCCTTTACTATTTGGAATACGAACCAAAGGAATTTTTCCAAGTACGTGACTTATTCATAGGTCGGAGGCGTGGGAATACAGACGGAACTAGGTGAACTATAGGTTTAGTTGCCTGGTCTCAACTATACGAAGTTAGGTGTACTTTTGTGTAGCGGCTTAATCCTGAGAGTATTCAATTCTGGAAAGGTCCCGGTGTTTTTCCGCCTTTGCGGTTTCCTCGTTAATAAAATCTTGTTGTGTCATTTACTTTATATTTCCGCATTATAATTGTTTTATTATAATTAAAGTAAATCATACAAACGTTAATTCCTATTTACTTGATAAGTGAATCCTATTGTGTTTGGTTAAGTCCGAACCTTTTTATCAAGTAACATACTTCGTTGTTGTATTGTCTCGATCTCGTATCCATAGACGATCACACGAAGTGTGAACCGATTAGTTGCATTGTCTCGACTCAGTCCATAGACAATCACTTTCGGAGAAAGGAATTATAGGTAGGAAAAGTTTTAGCTTGAGGTATATTTGGGTACCCTCGCCTTTTCAATTGGTATCAGAGCAGGCAAACATGAAAAGATCTAAAAATTTGTGTTTGGTGCGATCCAACCTATAAGAATTGAATCTAATGTCT
The DNA here is from genome assembly GCF_003573695.1 of Papaver somniferum. Classification (NCBI taxonomy): domain Eukaryota; kingdom Viridiplantae; phylum Streptophyta; class Magnoliopsida; order Ranunculales; family Papaveraceae; genus Papaver; species Papaver somniferum. Next base: position 86,335,835 of record NC_039362.1, read on the forward strand.
GATTCAGTTAACGTTTTGCAAGAGTATGAATACTTAAAAGTTGAAGATGTTACTACTTCGTTGACTCATGATCCAGAAGTTACGAAAACATATATGTCTATCTCTGATGAAAGAGAAGATGCTGATAAAGAGTTGGCAAAACTCCTAAAGCCTATACAATCTCTGTCTTCTAAGGTAATAATTTTAAAGACAGAGTCAAATCTTCTTAAACAAGAGATCAGAGAAAAATACATTCAACTGAATTGTCTATCCAAAGAGAAAATGGTTCTCACTGTCAAACTAGAGTCTCTTGGTAAATCTCTTACAGATAAAGAGACACGTCATATGATTCTAACTAATGATGTTGTTGTGATTTCTTTTGATGAGGAAACTAAAAGTCCTTGCTCGACTTTTACAGACTGTGATAAAACCGGTTTAATCACATCTGAAACAGATCAAGATGATGGTAGTTTGCCTAACTACATCAAGTTAGAAGAGGATGAGAAACCAGCTTCTAGATCTACTGATGATCAAACGAAATCTTGTCGAAATGAAACTTTGAACCGATTCCGTGGTGATTGTAAGGAATACAATTTTCAGTCACTTGACTGGAAACTTATACTTCTTCAACATACGGTGGCAAAAATTTTGAAGGAAGTTTCTTGTCTTAAAAAACTGAAGATCATTCCTCAGTAGAAAGACAGATTATACCACATCCCGATAAGATCAACTCAAAAGAGTCATAGGAAAGAGTTGACAATCGCTTCTGGGAAAAGGTCCCTCTGCACCCATATCGAAACAATTCTGGTTTTGATAAGGAACGACTTCAGAAGGAAGGGAAATAGAGAATCTCTGCCAAAAGAAACAATCAGGAATTTACTATAGTTGTTTCAGATGATCATACTAATGTGAATCATAAGGAAGTCCTTAGAATGAGAAAATCTTATGAAAATCTCATTGAAAGAATTAAGAGAGATTTATCTATCTCTGAGAATTCTCACATTAGTACGTTTTCTCCACATGATCATATCTCTCAAGTTAGAAAAGATCGTCGTCTTGGGAGAAAATTTTTTGGGTAGAAATTCCCGAAAAGAAACATGAACTATGATTCTGATATTCACTGTAAGCTGGAAAAAGCTTACTCTGATGCAACTTATTTGTCTCAAAATTGTGCATTCTCATCTTTTTCATGCTCATAAACTTGGATGGGAAAGGCGCAATAAAAAAGGATCGCATTTGTTTTGTGTAGTTGTTTATCAGAAAAATTTCGTGACACTATATGGGTAGCTGCGAATCCATGGTTGTCTGAAAATGTTCATGTTTAACATGATCTTCCAAAAAGAGGTTTTATTTAGAATTTTCAAATTTTAATAAACCTTTCAGCTTGAGAAATTCGGACTAAGGAGACGAAATATATTCTTTTATATTTTCGGATTCTCCAGAGGTCTTTCGGTCCGAAAGTTGTCTCTTTTAAAATGAGAAACTTTCTCTTACATGTATGCGGAAACCCTGATTAATCCTCTTATATTTATTTATTCATAACCGAGCATGCCTCCAATAACTCGCAGTGTCTCAAAGGCTAATAAGGAGGAAGCTCAAAAGGTTAAGGATTGTCAAGGAATCAATACAGAGAGGAAGAAGAAGATCATTTCAAATATCATGTCTGATTATGATTCTGATAGTTCAGTTGGATCACAAGATGAGTCATGTCTATTGGCTTACAACCTACAAGATCCAACCAAAACCAAGTGGATTCGTTCTGGCAATATGATAGACTATATCCAAGGTTTTGAGGAACTAAGAACCAATCTCATTATAAAGGTTCGAAATCAAGATTGTCTCAAAGATAAGATTGAGGAAACAAAAGATGATATTGCTGACATGAAGATTCAAGTCGAAAAACTTGAGAAACAAGAAGTGGTTGCTGACAAGTCTCTTGAGACATGCTTTAAGAGTTTGAACACTGAAGAGACCTCAGTGAACAACAAGAGCACCACTAGAGATTAAGTTATATGTTGTAATACTTAATCTAGAAAAATAGACATCAATTTTTGATTTCTTTCAATGATTGTATTGGTCTATTGTGAATAAAACTATTATGAATAAAATTATTTGATTTATAATTTTTCTTGTGATAGTTTTCGGTTTACATAACCTGTGCTTGAATGCTTTTATCTTATTGCTATGTATGTTTATGGGATGTTTGATTTCGGTTTTACTACCTTAATATTCGATCTCATAATGTTGTGAACCCTTGTGGTTTGGGTGACTTTTTGATTTAGAAGGATTAAGTTCTATCCCATGTTGGTAGGCTTTATCAAAGAATCATGAGGGGTTCTGGTAGAAACAATATGTGAAAAAGTCACAATATGTTGAATCGGTTTTGGTTTAACATAAAAGCATATGTGTTTCGACGGTTTTCAACTTTTGCTTGCAATTGTTAAAACCGATTTTCAACCTTTCTCTGGTAAAGGTTGGTTGTTGTTATTCTTTTGTTTTTGCATAAGGATGACAACATGCTGATATTTCGATATCAATTCTCCCTGGAAGAAGATGCAATCATATTGGAGAAGTGGATGCGAAATTTGAGGTAACAATCTTGTTAGTTAATTGTTTTCCTGTTTAAGAAAAGCCTGAGTTTATTTCATATATATTTATTGCTTTTTCTTAACAAAATTTCGGTTCGATTGATGTTTTATTCCATTATGTGTGTATGGATGTTTGTATGATCAATTGGTTCCGGTTAAGAAAAACTATTGTTATCTTGCTTTATTGTGTGGTATCAATTGTTTAGGCTTACAAAATTTCGGTGCAATTGCGGTGCTATTAATGTCTATGTTGTTTCAATTGCTTCTGGTTGAGGTGAATAATTATGCTAGTTGATTTATTTGGTTTGTATGAATTATTTATGGCTTAACGAAATAAAAGGTTTACGGGATGAGTTGTTTAGTCCAATTCGATTCCGGATAAGAGAAACTAAGTGAATTCTGATCTTAGTTAGACTTATCGAAGTGAGGTTTCGGTTATTCAAGTCTAATCGATTCCTTAACAAGAAATTCTAGTTAACTAACCTAGTACTTGTCTTGTTTAAAATTTAAAAGTCTAAGTTTATGGATAATTAGAACCTGATGAGAAAAATAGAGTTATCTTTATTTTGGTCTTATCGAATTAAGCGATTGTTTTTGTACAATCGGTTTAGCAAAGGGACTAAGGTGCTTAGTTGATTTTTGGTTTGCTAAACTAAAATGGGGAAATTATTTCAGACAATTTTTTCCTTGGTAACATATCAAAATAAAACTACTTGTAGTTTCGATTTTCGATATTGGTTATCAGAACATGGTGTGTGGAACCCTCGTGCCTAACTCTACAGATTGCAAGTCTATTTTGAGATTTGTAAGATTCTTTTCGTGTTGTCCTTTATTTTTTCGTTTTTTTGTCATTTTGTGACAAAAAGGGGGAGAATTATATGGATTAAACAAGTGATACTGGCATTGATTTTATATTGATTGGTATCGCTAAGGAAAAGAACATTGGTGCTTAAACGTTTTATCTAAACGAAAGAGTGAAAGCTCAAACTAAGGGGGAGTAACATATCATATGAATTGGTGTAACAAAGACGTGCGCATTGAATATCTACCTATCTTCCTTGGGGGGAGTATTAGCTTTGTTATTATAATGTCAACAACGACATTTTCAAGGATTGAATGCAAGCAGTTTATTGTGCCGTTGAATCGGGAATCAAGCGTATGTGTAATGAATTCTTGTAATTTGTTTATCCATATGATGTAAGAGTTTTGTCACTAAAATTGAAAAAGGGGGAGATTATTAGAGCATAGATCGGTTGAACCCACCAAGCGTTGGTATGTCAAGTTTAGTTGTCATGTTTTAGTGAATCAAAACTCATGTTAAGAGTCGCTTGATTATGTACTAGAGTCAACTTCGTATAAGTTAGCTTGAAAGTATTAGGATTTGATACTTTACAAGTATTGCGAAGACTTGAAGATGTGAAGAAGCAAGGAGCTACAACGACAACAATCATCCTTCCACTTGAGGTTAGTGTATTTGAATTGAACTGTTTCATTCCCTAATGTATCTTTCAAGTCGTGCATATTGAAAACAAAACTCCGAAGCATATTTGAACTCTAGATAGACATAGTATTAAGGAATACAATACGAGGTGTATTGCTTAACCATTAAACTTTGTAGATAAGACATCGCCATAATCATTTGAATTCTATTGTGATTATGTATGGGTATGAGGTGAGGATTTCATCCTAGGGAACAATGTTTTACATGTGTTCTAAGGAAGTAAGTTCATAAACTTGTTTGTGAATCGAAAAGGTAATCGCCAGGCGTTATTGGTTTTGTTATTCATTGCATATCTTATGAATAACCAATATGTGTGATTGAGTATAACCGTTCACGAATTGTTTGTGTTCTTGGTAGAACTATTCACAAAGGCCTGACTTATGTATTGGTATGACTTTTATTAGTGAAATCGATCTTAAGTAATCACCTGAGATGGTATGATCGGGTTTGTGATTTTATGTCTGACCAAATATGAGAAAGGGGAACCAATCCTAGTAAAAGGTGCAGTACATCACAAAGGGGAACCGATCCTTGTATGAGGTGCAACATGGTTTATAGCAGAAAGGGGAACCGATCCTATGGACATGTGCAACACGTTTTTAGGCAAAGGGGAACCGATCCTATGGACATGTGCAACACATATAAGTTAGATACCATATATATGTGGGGAACCGATCCTAGTACCTAGTCAACCGAATTTTGGAAATCTAGTGTGACTATGCACAGTACTCACATGGAAGGTAGAACCGAAACTTGTTTTGGTAGAACCGTTAAACCCATGATTTGTGATTGAATGTTATTTGATCAATCATATAGTTCTTGAAAGTCAGATAAACCAATTCTAAACTTATTTGGAAGTGTGGCAAATCGGTTTCAAGGTTGTAAGTGTGAAAGAGAACTTACAAAGTTAAGATATCGACATACTTTGAACACGTGTTATGAATGTTTATTTCTTTAATTATTCAAAGTTATTCCTTAACATCTAAGGAAAGAGAATCCCATGATCGAAACATAAATAAGTTAAGAATCTTTTAATTAAGGTATTTAACTTCATTTTTAGGAAAATAAGAATTAGTAATGTGCATTTACTAATTAGAGATTTTCTGAGAGATTTCGATCATTATTTTTGGACAGAGCATTTCCAGGAATTATGGAAACCGAATTTGTGCTTTAATGAATATCTTGAGAATATTTTCGGTTTTGGAAATTCCTTGGTGTCCAAACTTCCTTGTCTATAAATACTTGAAGTTTGCCTTTCTATCAAACTAATCCTTCGTAACAACAAACTTCCTCTTTGTTGTGTTGTTACCGGTGGAGCCGCCTATTTGGAGAGGAGAGTAACCTAATTAGGCGAAATCTCTTACGGCCGCTCAGTTTAAAGTCTTCTTTGGGATTGAGAAGCTCTATTAGTACCGTTGGTGGGAAACTAGATAATTGTGGTTTATCTTTTGTTTTCATTGATTTGATTGACTAACGGTGGTTGAACTTTGATTGCACCTAGTATGTTTATGCTTGAGAATCTTCTCTTCTGATATAAGATTCACTCAAACTAGTTCAAAGTTTCGACAAGTATCTTTCGACTGTTGATAGTTCTAAAGGCGATCTTGTGATAATCCATTGTTAACAGACTTTGTTCTGTGCGTGATTGATCACAAGAGATTCAAGTGATTGTTTGCAGGTGTTTATTGAAGATCTAAGAAGATTTGAAGACGAAGAAGATATTGAAGATTTCTGATTTGTGGGTTCATAATCTTTGGTGTGCACAATACTTATTTCGGTAAAAGAGGATACAATTAATAATCGGTTTATCCTTGTGATAGATTGGATTGATTAATTGAGTAGATCGGCATCAACACAATTTTTTGGATTAATAGTGTTGTTGGCTTAATCTTAAAACGATTACTTCGGTAATTGAACATAAGATAGGTATAAGGACCTGACGAAGGAGTTTATGTTAAGATAAACAGAAGAGCCTTTGTCCAACTCATATCACTTGGTTGAATAGAGTTGATACCAAACAGATTTATTGTTCCTTTACTATTTGGAATACGAACCAAAGGAATTGTTCCAAGTACGTGACTTATTCATAGGTCGGAGGCGTGGGAATACAGAAAGAACTAGGTGAACTAAAGGTTTAGTTGCTTGGTATCAACTATACGAAGTTAGGTGTAATTTTGTGCAACGGCTTAATCCTGAGAGTATTCAATTCTGGACAAGGTCCTGGGGTTTTTCTGCATTTGTGGTTTCCTCGTTAACAAAATCTTGCTGTGTCATTTACTTTATATTTCCGCATTATAATTGTTTTATTATCATTAAAGTAAATCATACAAACGTTAATTCCTATTTACTTGATAAGTGAATCCTATTGTGTTTGGTTAAGTCCGAACCTTTTTATCAAGTAACATACTTCGTTGTTGTATTGTCTCGATCTCGTATCCATAAAATATCAGACGAAGTGCGAACCGATTAGTTGCATTGTCTCGACTCAATCCATAGACAATCACTTTCGGAGAAAGGAATTATAGGTAGGAAAAGTTTTAGCTTGAGGTATATTTGGTTACCCTCGCCTTTTCAAACCTCAATATTAGAAGCAAGTAGAAATCATCGTGATACACGAGAATTGGGATATAATGGAATAGATGCTTCAAGTATTTGCAAAGAGGTAAAATTTGTTAAAGATACAAATTCTTCTAAACCAGAGGCTTCCACTAAGGTAAAAGATGCTTGTATTTCTTGTAAAGAAATAAAACCTGTCAAGCCTAAGAATCATGTTCAACCATACTCTTCAAGAACGACAATCAAAGAGAGCACTTCTGCTAATGTCAAGAAAGCAACAAAGTTGAACAAAGATAATAATAAGAAGAAGAAGAAGAAGAAGAGGAGGAAGAAAAATCATCTAGCTCCAATGAAAGAGGATCCACAAAAAGGTAACATTAAAACTTACACTTCGTATGTTACTAAGCATTGTAGTTATTGTGGTAATAAAGGGCATGTGTAATGGGGATACAATATTCGTAAGTTAAAAGACACACTTTCTTTTGTATTAAACGAATTGGCTAAGATTGCTCCCCAAAGGAACTCAGATCGGTATTGTCCTAAGTTTAGGAAACAAAATTATTATAACGATAGTTCAAATTTTGCATATCACTCGACAAGGTTGTTTCATAAAAGATCTAATTATAGAAAGAGAGATGACTTTTTAAATGCAAAAACAAGATCTGATGTTCCAAATTGGAGAAAGGGTGTCTCGCAAAATACTCAAAAGGACAATGATCTTAATGGTATGAAGGAGAAATATGCTCCTGCGAAACCCAACTCTAAATGGGTCCCGAAGTCCTCCATAGCCAAGAAAGGACCAAAAGTTAGTCATAAGAAGACTCTGATCAGCTGTTAATTGTTGGTGGCAATAATTACAAGAGTATTCTTGAAAGACTAAAGAAAAACATCATGTCTGAAATCTCTTGTACTAGTGAACGTTGTGATAATGACACTCTTCATCACAAGTCAAAAAGGAAAAACAAGAGATGGAACAAGAGAAAACAAACCAAGCAAGAGGTCAAGAATGGTGATTCGGCTTAGTCACTCGTGACGAAAAAGACAAGGATCAACTCAACAAAACCTAGTTGTGTTGGAATATGCATGCTCACCTTTGTGCTCAATCTTATGAAGGGTGAGGAAGCACGTAAAACTGAGCACATGATCTCTCGATTATTATATGACTAATTAACATCTTTAGGGAGATTTCTTGTCTTCTATTCTCATACCCTCTCTATCTATATTTGGACTTTTGATAGAAACGGTAATTTGAACTTTATGATGTTGATATCTAGTGATCATATATGTGTAGCTCTTGTTTTTACGGTTAAAACGAGCCAAAAATCACTAAATTCGGACATCATATGCAAAAGTTATGTCAAAAAAAGTTCAGTGTTGTGATCCTTCACTAGCAACACATGGGTAACGATCCTAGTGAGAGGTACAACACATGGGTACCGATCCTAGTGAGAGGTGCCATACGAAGGAGTGTAAAACTGTTTTGCCTATAACTTCTTCGTCCGAACTAGGAATGACCTCATTCTTTTTGCGCTGGTTTCGTAATTCAAATTCCTAAAAGATTGAGGTAATTTCAATACTTGATTTCATGTTGAATATTTATGGTGTATTTCAAATTGATTTATGAGATGTATATTTTTGGTCTTCATAACCTTAATATTTGATCTCGTATGTTGTGAACCCTTATGGTTTGGGTGACTTTTTGAATTAGCGGGATTAAGTTCTATCCCATGTTGGTAGGATTTATCAAAGGATCATGAGGGGTTCCTGTAGAAACAATATGTGAAAAAGTCACAACATGTTGAATCTTTTGGTTTAGCATAAAAGCATATGTGTTTCAAGGTTTCAACTTTTGCATTGCATAGTTAAAACCAGTTTTCAACCTTTCTCTGGCAAAGGTTGCTCTTTGTTGTTGTTCTTTTTTTTTGGCGGGAGGATGACAAGTTTAACGGGGGAGAGTTCTAAGTGAACTTGCGCTTAATGACATATCTTAAGGGGAGAAGAGGATGCGGAATTTGAGGTAACAATCTTGTTAGTTAATTGTTTTCATGTTTAAGAAAAACATGATTTTATTTCATATCCTTATTGCTTTTTCTTAATAAAGTTTCAGTATAATTGATGTTGATTCCATTAATTGTGTATGGATGTGTGTGTGATTCAATTGTTTCCGGTTAAGAAAAACTATTGTTATCTTTCATTATTGTTTGGTATCAATTTTTTAGGCTACAAAATTTTGGTACAATTGCAGTGATATAATGTCTATGTTTGTTTCAATTGTTTCCGGTTAAGATAAATGATTATGCAAGTTGATTTATTTGGTTTGTATGGATTGTTTATGGCTTAACAAAAGTGTTTCGGGATCATTTGTTTAGTCCAAGTGATTTCCGGATAAGAGAAACTAAGTTTTTCGGATCTTAGTTAGACTTATCAAATATGAAGGTTTCAGTTATTCAAGTCTAATCGAATGCCTTAACAAGAATTACTAGTTAACTAACCTAGTTTTTGTCTTGTTTAAAAATGAAAGGTCTAAGTTATTTTTGAGAATAATTAGAGCCCGATGAGAAAAATAAAGTTAATTCTGATCTTTATTTTGGTCTTATCGAACAAGCGATTGTACTTGTACAATCGGTTTAGCAAAAGAACTAAGGTGCTTAGTCGATTTTTGATATGCTAAACTATAGGGAAAATTGATTCAGGCAATTGTTTCCTAGATAACATGTTAAAACCAAATTACTTGTAGTTTCGGTTTTGATATTGGTTATATAAAATGGTGTGTAAAACCCTCGTGCTCTACTCTTATAGGTTTGTAAATTCTCTTTGTGAGATTTGTAAGATCCTTTCGGTTTGTCCTTTATTTTTTTCATTTCTTTGTCATTTAGTGACAAAAAGGGAGAGAAATATATGGAATAAACAAGTGATATTGACTTCTTGTGAGTTGGTATCACTAAGGGAAAGGACATTTGTGCTAAAGCGTTTATTCAAACGAAGAGAGTGAAAACATAGACTAAGGGGGAGTCACATACCATATGATATGTAGTTATGAGGAACTACATGTAAATAACAAAGACATGCGGATTGAAAATCTATCTTTATGGGGAGTATTAGCTTTGTTATTATAATGTCAGCAGCGGCATTTAAGGATTGAATTTAATGCAAGTTTTGTGTTGTTGAACTTGGAATCAAGCATATGTGTATAATGAATTTTTGTAATTTTTTTATCCATATGATGTAAGAGTTTTGTCACTAAAATTGACAAAGGGGGAGATTGTTAGAGCATAGCTCGGTTGAATCCATCAAGCGTTGGTATGTCAAGTTTGGTTGTCATATTTTAGTGAATAAAAACTCATTTAAAGAGTCGCTTGATTACATACTAGAGTCAACTTCGTATAGGTTAGCTTGAAAGTGTTAGGATATGAGACTTACAAGTATTACATGAGGACTTGAAGAATGTGAAGAAGTATGGAGCTACAATGACAACATCGTCCTTCCTCTTGAGGTTAGTAATATTTGACTTGAACTGTTTCTTTCCCTAACGTATCTTTCAAGTCGTGCATATTGAAAACATAACTGCGAAGCTGTGTATGAAACTCTAGTTAGACATAGTATTAAGGAATATAATACGAGGTTTATTGCTTAACCATTAATCTTTGTATATAAGACATCGACATGATCATACGAATGCTATTGTGATTATGTATGGGTATGAGTGAAGATTTCATCCTAGGAAACAATGTTTTACATTGGTTTAAAGGAAGTAAGTTCATAAACTTGTTTTGTGAATCAAAAGGGAAATCGCTAGGCTTATTGGTATTGTTATTCATTGCAAATCTATTTTGAATTACCAATATGTGTGTTTAGTATAACCGCTCATAAACTTGTTTATGTATCTTGGTAAAACTATTCACAAGGCCTGACTTATGTATTGGTATGACTTTCATTAGTGAAACCGATCTTAAGTAATCACTCAAGATGGTATGATCGATTCCTTGTAAATAGCAACTTTTATCTAGTCATTGGGGAACGGACCTAGTAAGAGGTGCAACACGTTTACAAGAGGGAATCGATCCTTGTAAGAGGTGCAACATGTTTTTAGTAGATGGGGGAACCGATCCTATGAACATGTGCAACAAGTTTGTAGTTTTGAGGGAACCGATCCTATGTACATGTGCAACCGAATACAGGTAGTTACCATAAGTTGTGGGGAACCGATCCTAGTACCTAGTCAACCGATTTTTGGTAACTAGCGTGACTATGCACAATACTCACATGGAGGTAGAACCGAGAAACCCATAATTGGTGATTTGATAGGATAATCAATCACATAGTTCTTGAAATTCAAACAAACCAATTCTAAACTTGTTTGGAAGTGTGGCAAATCGTTTCCAAGATTGTAAGTATGAAAAAGGACTTACAAAGTAAAAAATGTCGACATACTTTGAAATGTGTAGTAACTCTTATCATTAATTGTTCAAAGATATCCCTTAATAGCTAAAGGAGAATCCCATGATCGAAATAAATTGAGAATCTTTTATTTAATATTTCTTAGTTTTTATATGTTATTTAATCTCCAGCAATTAAAAGCATATCTTTAGAAAATAATAATTAGTAATGTGCATTTACTGATTATAGATTTTTCTATTGGAATTTCGGTCAATATTTGGACAGTGCATTTCCAGGAATTATGAAAACCGATTTTGTGTTTATTGCATATCTTTGAGAATATTCGGTTTTGGAAATTCATTGGTGTCCAAACTTCCTTGTCTATAAATATTGAACTTTGCATTTCTAGCAAAGTAATCCTCATAGCCAGTAAAACTACCTAGTTGTGTTGTTACTGGTGGAGCCACCTATTCGGAGAGGAAAGTAACCTAATTAGGCGAAATATCTTACGGCCGCTCAGTTTAACGACTTCTTTGGGATTGAGAAGATCTATTAGTCCCGTTGGTGGGAAACTAGATAATTGCGGTTTATTATTAGTTTTCGATTGATTTGATTGACTAACGGTTGTTGAACTTTGATTGCACCTAGTTTGTTTATGCTTGAGAATATACTCTTCTGATATAAGATTCACTCAAACTAGATCGAAGTTTCGACGGGGATCTTTAGACTGTTTGTAGATCTAAAGACGTCTTGTGATAATCCAACGTTCACAGATTCCATTCTGTGTGTGATTGATCACAAGAGATTCAAGTTGATTGTGTGCAGGTGCTGATTGAAGATTAAAGAAGACTTTTTGGGTTTATAATCTTTGGTGTACATAATACTTGTTTCTGATGGAAAGGGATCCAACTATAATCGGTTTATCTATGTGATAGGCTGGATTGATTAGTTGAGTAAATCGGCATCAATACACTTATTTGTGATTATTAGTATTAATTGCATAGTCTAAAAATTACTTCGGTAGTTGTTGACAGATTGATCTAAGGACCCGACAAAGGAGTTTATTGGTTAAACGGAAGAGCCTTTGTCAAACTCAAATCACGTTGTTTGAAAAGAGTTGTTACCGAACAGATTTGTTGTTCCTTTACTGTTTGGAATACAAACCAAAGGAATTGTTTCAAGCGCGTGACTTATTAACAAGTTGGAGGCGCAGGGATACTGAGGAAACTAGGTGAACTATAGGTTTAGTTGCTTGGTCTCAACTATACGAAGTTGGTTTGATTTTGTATATCGGCTTAATTCTGAGAGTATTCAATTCTGGACTAGGTTCCGGGGTTCTTTTGCATTTGTTGTTTCCTCGTTAACAAAATCTTGCTATGTCATTTAATTTTATTTTCCGCAATTATAATTGTTGTTATTATAATTTAAACTAAATTACACAAAGGTTAATTCCTATTTTACTTGATAGACAATCCCTAGAGTTTGGTTAAGTCCTAACCAATTATCAAGTAAACATACTTCGTTGTTATATTTTCTCGATCTTGTATCCATAGTTAATCACACAAGTTATCTTGTTGCCGTATTGTCTCGATCTCGTATCCATAGACGATCACATGAAGTGTGAACCGATTAGTTATATTGTCTCGACTCAGTCTACAGACAATCACTTTTCGAGAAAGGACTTATATGTGGAAAAGTTTTAGATTGAGGTATATTTGGGTACCCTCATCTTTTCAGTATGCGTACCCGTTCGTATACTGGCGAATCCAGACCAAGTCCGGCTACTTAGGTATGTGTACCCGTTTGCATACTTGAGTGGGTTAAGTTCTAAAATCAGTTTGTTCATGAACAAATACATTTATATAATAAGGAATGCAATCTTTTGCAAATCGTGGCTATAATGTTCATGAATTGATTCGAGTGAATCAAAATCGATTTTGCTTCAATTGTGTCTTGTCTACTTATATGAGAATATAAAAAATTGAACAACTCTAGAACTAGTTTCATTTGAGTCATTTGAACTAGTTGTGATTTAGATGAACAAGGTTGATATGAAAGTGGTCATATGGCCAACTTCGGTTAACTATTGTTGAGCCAATTATGTACACACGTTTAGGTACGGTTACTCATATCTAAATGAAGTCACATTTCATTTGTGTATAACAAGCTAAGTTCGATCTAACGGTCGAAATATATTAGCTTGACTCTAATCAGGTTTTCATCTAACGGTGAATATTGAATGCTTTGTTACCAAGGTAGCATTTATCGCAAACCCTGATTTGAAGATTATATAAGGGAGAACTCTAGCAACTGGGAAACCTAATCCCCACACCTCATGTGTGCTACTAGTTGCGACTAGAGTCGATCCTAAAACTATTATAGGTTAACGACTTAAAGACTTCATTGGGATTCTGAAGCCAGACCAAACTATTTTCTCTGTAGTTGCGTGTTCTGACCTTACTTTGTTCTATCGTATTGAGTACTATCTTCTCTAATATTTGCTCGAGATTTAATCTCCGATAGGTAAGATAAAAAGTAGTCACAAACATCTTCGTCTCATCGTTTGTGATTTCACAATATCCTGTTTCGCTTCCATACGATTAATATTATTGTGAGTTGATTGATATTACTAGGCTGTTCTTCGGGAATATAAGTACGGTGTATCAATTAGTTCATGTTCACCTTGATTTAAAAAAGACGAAACAAGAAATCGTAAGTATTTCTGTAGGAGACAGATTTATCCATTCAATAGACTTTTCTGTGTGAGACAGATTTCTTTATCAAGTCTTCGAATTTTGGGTCGTAGCACTTCTTAGTTGTAGGTGAGATCAGCTAAGGGAATCAAGTGCGCAGATCCCGGCGTGGTTCAAGAGGCGTAAGAAACGCGACTGTAACTTAATCAGTGTGATATTGGTTAGGGCTCAACTACATTCCAGTGCGAAGTTAACTTGTAGTAGGCTAGAGTCTGTAGCGGCTTAATACAGTGTGGTGTTCAAATCTGGACTAGGTCCCGAGGTTTTTCTGCGTTTGTGGTTTCCTCGTTAACAAAATTTCTGGTGTCTGTGTTATTTCTTTTCCGCATTATATTTTTATATAATTGAAATATCATAGGTTGTGCGTAGTTCAATCAATTGGTGAATCCAACCTTTGGTTGTTGATTGAAATTGATTGACCCTTGGATATTGGTCTTTGGTACCATCCAAGTTATTTCCCATATTAATCCGGCTCACAGATTTCTATCTGTTCGATTGCATATTGATTAGAGAAATTGAGATATAACTCTTGGATGTATTTTTCTTGATTGAGTATGACTGTCTAGTTGATTCTCTTGGAAATATATCGGAGTTAGTCCACACAGATTGCCTAAACGAAATATTGGGTGTTGTTGTTAGACCCCCGACTTTTTCAATTGGTATCAGAGCAGGAAAACACGTTTAAGACCTCATAAGTCTGTGTTTTTAGCAATCTGAATCTGTTGGACAGAAGGTTGTCTCATTCTTACGCATAAAAAATGTTTTCCAAAGTTTTTGATCATGCCAAATATCTTGGTCTTACCTCAAAGGATATCTCCTTAGCTGATTCTTCCGAATCCCGAGGTAGAAAATTGTTGCTATCAGATTCTGATAACATTCCCTCTGATGTGACATTTGACACTATGTCAGAAGATGAAATGGAACTCACCAGAACACTAAGAAAATTTGCTGAGATTACTGATATTCAAGATTCTAAAATAAAGTCTCTTGAAGAAAAAAATGCTCAGCTCATTGACGAACTTGAGAAGTCTCTTGATCGAGAACGTGAACTCTATAGTATCGTTGAGTTTTTCTCTAACAATATCGAAAATCTTGTTCAAGAAACTACCATACAACGTGAAAAAATTAGTGTTCTTGAAGATATTGTTAAAGAAGATTCAATTAGAGAAAAACGTTTGATCGAGAGTCATTCATCAGATCTGATCATTCGTGCTGAAAAAGAGAAACTGGTCGCATCTCTTCTCCTAGCGCAGGAACAGTGCAATTCCTTGAAAAAGGAAAACTCTATCTTAATGAGCAAATCTTCTTCTATGTTTTTCTCTATTTCTCACAAGGGATTACAGTACATGAAGAAAATTACTCCAAAGGAAGCATCTGCTAAGAAATGTTTACATAACTTGCAGTCTTCCAATAGGGCTATGAGTTTAGAACAGGTTCCTCCCGATGTCTCTCATCCACGATCATGTTCTTTCTGTGGGAAAAGAAATCATTATGATTCACATTGTATTGCTAGAAAGAAACAGATTTCTGATCTTCAAAATCTACTTGTTTTGGTTGTTGACAGGGTGAATTACCTGACAACATCCACAATGGATTTCCTTCCTGCAAAAAATCAGAACTCTCATGCGCACAAGGTTTCCAAAGTCACTTTTCTATAAATCTTTATAGTAATCGTGTCCCTTTTAATGATGCTAATATTTAAACCACTAATGTACACAAAAAGAAGTATGGTAGACCTAAGTCTAGAAGAAGGAATTTTCTCAATTCCGATCCTCTGGAACCAATCTCTAGAGGTCCTATATTTTGTCCTCAGAAAAATCCTTCTGATGGATACTCAAAATGGTTTGTGTGTTATGCCTCTGGGATTAGAAACAACTGAAGGAGGGTAAGGAATACCAGACTCAATATTTGGATGGTATTTACAACTCATCTCTCAATGATCATGGTGGGATTACATCTCAAGAGCAAGGTAATTTCATCCTTGTATCTAACTTGAGAGTTTCAAGGATGACAATTACGAGATGCTCAAGTCTATTGTAGGCTACCATCTGTATTGTGTTTGATTTTGTTGTTTTCTTCTTTTGTGAATGTTGAGTCATATCTTGAGTCCTGGTAACTAGTGTATCTTTTTCATATGCTCTGATTAAATCTTTTAATTATTGAGCTTTGAAGGTAAAATAAATCTAAAAACAAAGATTGTTTCCTTATTTTTGGATCTTTTCTGATCCATTAACCTTTCATAACAGGTCCACGAACGTCCGTGTCTTTCTTGGGTGTTTTGGGGTTTCCATAACAAGGGTGTCCTTCTCTTGTTCATAAACATATATATATATATATATATATTTTATATTGTTTTTCCTTCCCAAATAAAAAACAAAATGGAGAACTCCTCAAGACTTCAGGAAGTGGTGAATCTTGAGATGGAAGAAGACATTAAAGGATGCGATTCAGTTCAAGAACTTGTCTTCAAAAAGATGATTGAAAGGAAAGAGTACAAATCTTGGATTGGAGAATCTGTCAAGGATTTAATTCTTTTTCAGAATGACTCTAGGGTCGAATCTGCAAATCTTCAACTGCAAATGAATCAGCTTATTGATGGTCAGACCAAAATCCTTGAAAATAAAAAGATCTTGATCAGGAATCAGAACTCATCGTGGACTGTGTCAAAGCTAGGCATCTTTCCCGCATTGTTGATCAAAAAGTTAATGTTCTAACCCATGAACATGGAGTTTCTACGGTCAAAAGAAACAAGGATATCAGTAATACCTTTTATGATGAAGCTTTTCAAAGGTATGGAGTTATCAAAAAAACTTGATTTCGTCTAGGAAACTTCTTATGAGAATTTATTCTTGTGTTTTAAGAAGGATAACTAGGGTTTGGAATAGCTTATTTTGTGATTACACATTGCTATTGCTAACGTTTTTCATCTTGCAATGTTTTTATATTTATTTATTTAAATTCTAAAGTATATTTGGAAGATGATTTTGCAATATTAATCTTTAATGGTTTTACATATTGCAAAAATTCTTGTGGGATACTTTTGTTTGCATCCATGAACTATGATTGTCCCATATATGTCAAAAGTTAAGTCTATTATGTCATTATGCAGATATTGATGGAAGATAGAATGAACTTTTGATTACAAATATTAAGTCTATGGTACCATTATGCAAATATTGATGAAAAATAGAATGAATCTTTGAATATTCCGCAGTATTGATGTTTCACTGATCCACTTCTATGTGAAAGTAATGTATGGCTTCGTAAGTTCTCTTATGTTGAGCATTTCCGATTAAATTAATCATGGGTTCTCTTGAGGTTAATTTAATTGAGTTTTCTGGATATAATTTATTTTTCATGTAATTTGTTAATGTCCAAAGAAATCCTTCTTTTCTTGTGAAAGTAAGATTGCTCTTGTTGTTCTTTCGGGAATGACATTTTATGGGGAGGAGTTCTTAATTGAACTTGTGCTTAATTGCCAAATCTTTGTGGGCAGTGCGACTGTGGAATATTGTAGGAGTTTTCTTGTATCTTTATAAACTCCTTGATGAATACACTAAGTTTCGGCTATGTGAAATCATCGAAACAAAGTTGATATGTTCTCTTTTAGTCATGAAGTATCTCTATGAGAGTTTCATTGTGATCCTGCTAGTTTTCGTACCTTTGCCAATTTTTATTGACAAAAAGGGGAGAATTATTGTGTAGTTCACACTACAAATATATATGGTTTACGGATCATTATGTAAGGGGGAGTGGTGTTCATTGTGAGATGACATATTGACTAAGGGGGAGTGATACATATCACCGTAGTATTATTGTCAAAGTTGTGATGCAATTGGACTTTGATGTTGTGTAATAATACTATGACATTGTATAACAATAAGAAAACAATCTTGTGGAATTATTTTCATGGCTACGGATCTTCAACAACTATGATGCTGAGTAGAACACGTTCAGAATCACTGGAGTACTTGGAAGTGACGAAGATTTCGAGTAATGTTGAAGAACCAAGGAAATCAAGCATTTGGATGAGAAACTACAAAGTTTATTTATTTTGTACTCCATATGTATTGATAGTTTTGTCACCAAAATTGAAAAAGAGGGAGATTGGTAGAGCACTGCTCGGTCGAACTCGCAAGCGTTGCTATCTCAAGCTTGTTTGTCAAGTTTAGTTTCCAAAACTATAAGTCTTGATTTCTAGTCTACTTATAGCTATGTCTCGGATTAGGATAGAATGTGTAGTTGAGCTTTAGACTTCACGGCGTTCATCGATTGAATACGAATAACTAATAAGGGGAGCTTGTGGAACTTCATCAACAAAAGGTATGTGGAGACTTGAACTCGTCTATCACTCAGAAGTCTATTTCTACTCTATCTCCTATTGAGACAAAAGTCTTATAGCTATATAGACTTTATATTATACACATTGGATATTTCGAGCTGAGTTTAACTCGCTTACATATTTCTAGAAATATGTGCTGGTAAGCTTTCTCTTTAACAAAGTTCATCTTTATTCTTGACGAAAGTCAAAAGATGATCATGTGAAAATCGCCTGGTAACATCTTACATGATTTTTGTGAGACAGTCATTTGATGTAGACTCGGAATGTTTCATATTGATCTATTGATCACTTGAAAATTGTTTTGAAGCTAATAGTTTGTGTGAGACAGCTATTCATGTCTTCCAAGAATGTTTCAATGATTAAAATGGAGTTTAGAATAATTAACCATTGATTGGATATAACACAGTATGCGTACTTGTATGCTCACCGTTGCAAGTTATTCCAAGTCCGGGAACCATAGTGAAAAAGCGTGGGTCTAACAACCACACCCAATATTTCGCTTAGCAATATGTATGGAAAAATTCCAATATAATTCCAAGTGAATCAACTACACAGTCAGATTCAATCAATGGAAATATATCATAGAGTTGTATCTCAATTTCTCAATTCAATATGCAATCAAACAAATAGAAATTTGAGAGCCCGATAGAATATAAGAAATAACTTGGACGGTATCAAAAACCAATATCCAAGTGTCAATCAATTTAATCAACAACCAAAGGTTGGATTCACAATTGATTGAACTTACGCACAACCTATGATATTTCAATTATATAAACAAATATAATGCGGAAAAAATAAATAACACACACACCAGAAATTTTGTTAACGAGGAAACCGCAAATGCAGAAACCCCCCGGGACCTAGTCCAGATTTGAACACCACACTGTATTAATACGCTACAGACACTAGCCTACTCCAAGTTAACTTCAGACTGGAATGTAGTTGATACCTAACCAATCTTAGACTGATAAAGGTACAGTCTCGTTCCTTACGCCTCTGAATCCCAGCAGGACTCTGCGCACTTGATTCCCTTAGCTGATCTCACCCACAACTAAGAGTTGCTAGGACCCAAAGTCGAAGACTTGATAAACCAATCTGTCTCACACAGAAAAGTCTATTGAATAGATAAATCTTTCTCCCACAGAAATACCTAAAAGTTTTTATTCCATCTTTTGATAAATCAAGGTGAACAGAAACCAATTGATACACCAGACTTATATTCCCAAAGAACAGCCTAGTAATATCAATCACCTCAGAATAATCTTAATCCTATGGTATAGAAACAAGATATTGTGGAATCACAAACTATGATACGAAGATGTTTGTGACTAGTTTTTATCTTGCCTATTGGAGATTAAATCTCGAGCAAATCTTAGAGAAGATAATACTCAATATAATGAAAAACAACAAGATCATAACACGCAATCATAGAGAAAATATTTGGGTATGGATTCACAATCCCAATGAAGTCTTTAAGTCGTTAACCTACAAGGTTTTGGAAAAACCTAAGGTTAAAGGAGAATCGACTCTAGTCGCAACTAGTACCACACAGGAGGTGTAGGGATTAGGTTTCCCAGTTGCTAGAGTTCTCCCTTATGTAGTCTTAAAATCAGAGTTTGCAATCAATGCTACCTTGGTAACAAAGCATTCAATATTCACCGTTAGATGAAAACCTGATTAGACTCAAGCTAATATCTTTCAACCGTTAGATCAAACTTAGCTTGTTACACACTAATGAAAAGTGAGTTCATTTAGATATGAGTAACCGTACCTAAACGTGTACACCTTGTTGGCTCAAAAATAGTTAACCAAAGTTAGCCATATGAACGCTTTCATATCAACCTTATTCATCTTAACCATAATTAGTTCAAATAACTCAAATGAAACTAGTTATAGAGTTGTTCAATTGTTTACATTCTCATAGAAGTATACAAGACACAGCTGAAGCAAAATCGATTTTGAATCACTCGAATCAATTCATGAACATTATATCCACGGTTTTCAAAAGATTGCATTCCTTAATATATAAATGTATTAGTTCATGAACAAACCGATTTTAGAACATAACCTACTCAAGTATGCAAATGGGTACGCATATCTAAGTGGTCGGACTAAGTTTGGGTTCTCCAGTATGCGAACGGGTACGCATACCTTCCAAACTCAGTTAAATCCCGGAACTTGAAACTCACGCCAGTACGCATACCTGTATGCATACAAAGTTCCCGGATTTTCACTAAACCAACCAGTACGCATACGGGTATGCATACCATGGTTCCCGGACTTGGAATAACTTGCAACAGTTAGCATACAAGTACGCATACTGTGTTATATCCAATCATGGTTACTTGTTCTAAACTCCCATTTCAATCATTGAAACATTCTTGGAAGACGACAATAGCTGTCTCATACAAACTATTAGCTTCAAAGCAATTTTCAAGTGATCGACTGATCAATGCGAAACATTCCGAGTGTACATCAAATGACTGTCTCACACAAATCATGTAAGATGTTACAAGGCGAATTTCACATGATCATCTTTTGACTTTCATCAAGAATATAAGATGAACTTGGTTAAAGCGAAATCTTACCAACACATATTTCGAGAAATATGTAAGCGAGTTAGACTCAGCTCGAAATATCAAATGTGTATAATCGAAGTCTATATAGTTATACGACTTTTGTCTCAAATAGAAGATAGAGTATGTTAGAGCACTGCTCGGTCGAAATAGCATGCGTTTCTATCTCAAGCATGTTTGTCAATGTTAGTGATCAAAACTATAAGTCTTGATTTCTAGCCTATTTATAGATGTCTCGGACTAGGACATAGATAGTGTAGTTGAGCTTTGATTTCACATAGTTCATCATTTGAAGACGAAGAACTACTAAGGGGATCTTGTGGAACTTCTTCGACAAAAGGTATGTGGAGACTTGAACTCATCTATCACTTGGAAAGTCTATTTCTACTATCTCCTATATTGAGACATAAGTCGTGTTAAGATATAGTTTTCTCTATACACATTTGAGATTTCGAGCTGAGTATATCTCGCTTACATATTTCTCGAAATATGTGTTGGTAAGCTTTCGCTTCGACCAAGTTCATCTTATATCATGAGAAAATTTCCGAGTAACATCTTACATGGTTTGTGTGATACAATCATTTGAAGTAGGCTTAAAATGTTTCGATAATGATTATTTCAATATCTTGAAAATTGTTGTGATGCTAATAGTGTGTGAAAACGGCTATTGTCATTATAGAAGAATGTTTCAATGATTGAAATAAAAAGTTGACAATGTAACCATGTTTGGATATAAGTATATATAGTATGTTCGCACATTAGTGTATAAATCCACAAACCGGAAACCAAGTGTATGCATATGTGTGTATAGCAAATTGGTGAAGGAGACAAGATAAGTATGTGTACCCGTACGCATACTGGCAGAAGTTTTCAAACCGAAAATATTTGCTGAGTTTGGGAATTACAAACTCCTAAACTAGTCACCTTAAGTATCCGTACCCGTACGCATACTGGCGGAAGTTTTCGAACCAAAAATTTCTGCTGAGTTTGGAAACTTAACAAACTCAAATCTGGTTGCTTAAGTACGCATATACGTACGCATGCTTAAGATGGTTACTTTTTCAAATCGGTCAGTTCATGGACTTAAGGAATGCAATCTTTGCAAACCGTGGCTATAATGTTCGTGATTGATTCAAGTGAATCAAACCGATTTGGTTTCAATTGTGTTTTCTATAACAATTGAACAACTCTTTAACTAGTTTCATTTGAGTCATTTGAACTAGTTATGGTTGAGATAAATAAGGTTGATATGAGAGTAATCATATGGCTAACCTAGGTTAACTATTTGTTGGTGTACACGTTTAGGTACAGATACATAAACCTAAATGAGGGTACATTTCATTTGTGTGTAACAAGCTAAGTTCGATCTAACGGTTGAAAGATATTAGCTTGGTTGAATCAGGTTTTTCATCTAACAGTGATTATTGAATGCTTTGTTACCAATGTAACTTGGATTGCAAACCCTTATTTGAAAACTATATACAAGAGAACTCTAGAAACTGGGAAACCTAATCCCACACCTTATGTGTGTTACTAGTTGCATAACTAGAGTCGATTCTCCTTTAACCTTATGTTTCTTCTCGAGAACCTGTAGGTTAACGACTTGAAGACTTCATTGGGATTGTTAAGCCAGACCCAACTATTACCTTCGTAGTTGCGTGATCTGATCTTGCTGGTGCTATCGTGTTGAGTAAAATTGAAATAATTGGCTCGAGATTTTATATCTCCAATAGGCAAGATAGAAAACTAATCACAAATACTTCGTCTCATCGTTTGTGATTCCACAATAACTTGTTTCGCTAGTCGATTAAATTTATTGTTAGGTGATTGATAATTCTAGGCCGTTCTTCGGGAATATAAGTCTGGGTTATCAGTTGGTTCCTGTTCACCTTGATTTATCAAAAGACAAAACAAAAACTCTTGGGTATTTTTGTGGGAGATAGATTTATTCAATCCTATAGACTTTTCTGTGTGAGATAGACTTGTCTATCAAGTCTTCGACTTTGGGTCGTAGCAACTCTTGGTTGTGGGTGAGATCAACTAAGGGAATTAAGTGCGTAGTATCTTGCTGGGATCAGAGACGTAAGGAGCGCAATTGTACCTTGAATCAGTGTGAGATTGATTAGGGTACAATTACAGTCCAGTCCGAAGTTAATTGGTAGTAGGCTAGTGTCTGTAGCGGCTTAATACAGTGTGGTGTTCAATACGGAAAAGAAATAACACAGACACCAGAAATTTTGTTAACTAGGAAACCGCAAATGCAGAAATACCCCGGGACCTAGTCCAGATTTGAACACTACTGTATTAAGCCGCTACAGACACTAGCCTACTCCAAGTTAATTTCGGACTGGAATGTAGTTGAGACCTAACCAATCTCACACTGATCAAGGTTCAGTTGCGCTCCTTACATCTCTGAATCCCAGCAGGACTTTACACACTTGATTCCCTTAGCTGATCTCACCCACAACTAAGAGTTGCTACGACCCAAAGTCGAAGACTTGATAAACAAATCTGTCTCACACAGAAAAGTCTATTTTATAGATAAATATGTCTCCCACAGATAAACCTATGAGTTTTGTTCTGTCTTTTGATAAATCAAGATGAACAGGAACCAATTGATATACCAGACTTATATTACGGAAGAAAAGCCTAGAAATATCAATCACCTCACAATAATCTTAATCGTATGGTAGCGAAACAAGATATTGTGGAATCACAAACGATGAGATGAACATGTTTTGTGATTACTTTTTATCTTGCCTATCGGAGAATAAATCTGGAGCCAGTATTAGAGAAGATAGTACTCAATACAATAGAAGATGCAAGATCAGATCACGCAACTACAGAGAAAATAGTTGGGTCTGGCTTCACAATCCCAATGAAGTCTTTAAGTCGTTAACCTACAGGGTTTCGTGAAAAACCTAAGGTTAAAGGAGAATCGACTCTAGTGGCAACTAGTATCACACATGAGGTGTGGGGATTAGGTTTCACAGTTGCTAGAGTTCTCCTTTATATAGTCTTCAAATCAGGGTTTTCAATCAATGCTACCTTGGCAACAAAGCATTCAATATTCACCGTTAGATGAAAACCTGATTAGACTCAAGCTAATATCTTTCAACCATTAGATCGAATTTAGCTTGTCACACACAAATCAAATTTACCTTCATTTAGATATGAGTAACCATACCTACACGTGTACACCTTGTTGTCTCAACAATAAATAACCGAAGTAATCCACATGAACACTTTCATATCAACCTTATTCATCTTAACCATAACTAGTTCAAATGACTCAAATGAAACTAGTTCTATAGTTGTTCAATTTTTTATATTCTCAAAGAAATATACAAGACACAATTGAAGCAAAATCGATTTTGATTCACTCGAATCAAGTCATGAACATTATAGCCACGGTTTGCAAAAGATTGTATTTTTTATTATATAAATGTATTAGTTCATGAACAAACCGATTTTAGAACATCATCCACTTAGGTATGCGTACGGGTATTGTAAGGACCCTCAAGCTCGTCAACGCTATTAGACTAGTCAAGAGACGAATTAGCCGATAATAACTCGATTAGTTTAACATGAACGATAATTAATAGGAATTAATCTAACAACGAAATAGATAAGAAACTAGTATCGTTAGATAGAACTCGAAAAGTTATGCGGAATGGACTACTTGAATGTGTCATTCGGATATCGTACGAAGAAGATATCATCAGATTTGTTTAAAGGGAAAAATTGTTATTTTGGAGTTTAGCCGCCTTGGCTGCCCTTATCTTTTGTTCGGGTGCCTTTAGCTATTTTGGTCGACCTTATCCCAATCGGGTAGACTAACTCGTTATTCTCTCTTCTGCTTCATTATTCTTCTTCTCTCTTCTTATTTCTTCTTGTCTTCCCTGCTCTTTTCCATGCTCTTTACTGTTCTTCAATCGAGCGTTAGTTTGAGAAACAAATCAATGATTAGGAGGTAGTATATAGGTAAGATGGGTTGTAGTGATTGATGTTGATGGTGTTGAAGTTAGTTTAAGCTTGGGAGAAGAAGATTTTGATGCTATTGTAATTGATTTAGGGTTTTCTGGAGAGGATTGAATTTCTGAGAATTTGATGATGAAACTGAGCATTAGATGATGGGTTTTCACTGTTGTTGGCAAAGAAGAGAAATTAGAGTTTGATTCTCAAACTGTAGTGATGAATTACGTCTCAGTGAATTAGGCCTCATATGAAGAACGCATAGATTAGATAGAAGATGAAATTGATGTTTTGGGGTATTGATATGCGATGGGTTTGGAATTGAATTAGAGTTTAAGGTTCAAGA
The DNA here is from genome assembly GCF_003573695.1 of Papaver somniferum. Lineage (NCBI taxonomy): Eukaryota > Viridiplantae > Streptophyta > Magnoliopsida > Ranunculales > Papaveraceae > Papaver > Papaver somniferum. Next base: position 86,360,831 of record NC_039362.1, read on the forward strand.
ATAGTTTATATCTGATAATTAGGGTTTATGCATGTTGTGATGGAGTTCAAATTGGGCAAAGATTGAGAAGATTTAGATAGAATTATAAGATGGGTTTTGATTGTTGAGAACAAGGAACAAGAATTGATAGTAACTCTCAAATTCCAGTGATGAATTGAGGAATTAGGGTTCCTGTTTTTTATTGAAGTTATGGATTCAATTTGAATAAGATGAATCTAGTGGTAAGGTTCAAACAAGAGGCATATATATGAGGTAATTGTCTTGTGTATATGATGTTGAAGTAAGATTGCTATATTTATTGAAGTATGGGTGTAACTGATGTATGTGAAATTTGGATATTGAACTGTGATTTGAATAATGGTGTTGAGTTGATTAAACTGAAATAAGAACTGTAGGTGAAGGTTTGTTCTGATTCACAGGGAGTTGTAATGAAATTGGTGAATGGGTATTATCTGAGTTATGAATTGGATGAATCTGTGGTTGTTAAGTTATGAGAATTGGTGGTAGTGGTGATTCTGAAGTTTGAATGTAACTATCAAATGGAGCCTGGTGTTATGGTTATTGCTGTGTATGAATGTGCAGGTGGACTATAGTAAGTAGATTAATCTTACATTTGAGGGTGAAGTTGTATTGCGATTGGATCAGGTGTCATGGTATGGAAGAGGGTATCTAAGGATGGTGGTGTAGTCTGTGTAGTTTGAATTTGCAGATGGAGTGAACCGGTGACAGAATCTGTGGTGTCGTAGCTACTAGTGGTGGTTGTACGTCGAATTGTGAACAACAACTACAAGGAATGGTTGAAGTTCTATATGATGAATGATTAAGGAAATGGAACTGGGATGGTATTGAAGATGGAGTTAGATTTAAACTGGTTATGTAGTTGAAACTAAACTTGGTGGTGTAAATATAATTTGATGATGGTGACAGTTAGCTGAATGTGCAGGGAGTAGAGAATGATGTGTATGAGTTCTGTAGATGCATTTGGTGTATTGGACTATAAGATTTCCGATCCAGCAAAAGAAGATTATGGTAATTGAGTTTGATAGTAATGATTGTTGAAGTGTAGGTAAGAAGAAGAATCTGAATTAGTTATGTGGAATTGAATCTCCTCAGTGGAAGCTTGCAACTGCATTTGCAGGTAAAGATAAGTTTGTAGTTAAAGTTAAATCATGAAGTTTAATTAAAATGTATATGTTTTTGTTGTAATGAAGATTGTAGCTTTAGTTTGTTTTCAATTGAAGTGTAGTTAGGGGTTCTAGTTGTGTGAGAACCTTTGGTCTGTCTGACTGAACTTATTCAGTCTGACTTGTTTTCTTTAACTGACTCAGTGTATCTGACTGAGTTAACCCATTAACTAGACCTGACCAGATTTAGCTCAGTAGACATTGACCGATTTGACTCAGTTGACCATTGACTTGACCTTTAACTGACGTTTACCGTGAATTGACCTCGTTGACCTTTAGTGACTGTTAGTTGACCCAGATGGACCAGGCCTTAGATTAAAAGAATGGATTTGTGGGCTTGGGCTTAGGACTAGTTATCCTATGTTGATGATTTGGATCACTTGTGGTCTGAATTAGTCTTTGGGTTCTTTTACAAAGTTGTAGAGATTCATAAGACTTAGCTAATGGACTATAAAACCAACCTAATTGAATTAATTAACCTTAGATATGGTAAAGATAGAAAATGAAAAGGTGGAAAGTCATAAATGGGTTTAGAACCATTAGTTAGACTTGTATGATTCTTGTGTGAGCCACGTTGGCTAGATTCTTAGAGTTCTTGTGTGATTAACAGTTAGACTATATTAACAACGATCAATTCAAAGGATGAACCAGTGGATCGTGGATCTTGAGGTAGGCGGGGCTTGTCATCAAAAGAGGTGGGAATTTACACTTAGCTCTTTTGTGATTGTTGTTGTTTTCTTTTACAAAAGTTTATGTTTAACAAATTCATGTATAGTCTGATTGGGTATTCCATGCATTGTTTTATTTTAAACTCCGAAAATATCGTTGATTCTTTTAATATTTTCATTGTATGGAAAGGAATTGTAATGTCTTGTTTGTCTTTATGAATTGTTTGGGAAATAAAAATTTCCATTTGATTTTTTGGAAATGAGAATTTCCATCTGTGGTATATAGGGTACTACTCCTTCATTTACTGGTGCGGGACGAGTCACCATATTATTATCTAGGTGCGGGACGAGTCACCATATTATTATCTAGGTGCAGGACGAGTCACCATATTATACATTGTTTAGAAGGAGTTAGTTCCATATACATGATTGTTTTCCTCTGTGAAATTGGTTGTGTTTACTGTTTAGGGAAAACAAGCACTGTTTTCAAATCATTTCCAGTGATTGCATGAAAGTTAAATGTTATTCCTACGGGGCACCCCTTTTAGGGATGATGTGCTCACCCATTCCCACTTTCAGTTTCAGAGACAGATCAGAGTTGCGCAACGAAAGCTCCAAGGGTTGATTTCGTTATTTGGTTAACTTCTGCTATGTTATTATGTTGTATATTGTATTTGTAAACCAAATGACTATTGTATATGTATCATCTGAAAGGAGTTCTTGTATGTATTTCAGAGAGGGGTTAATTTTGGGTTAAATTTTTATATCCGATTTCTTAATTGAATGTTTAAGTATTTGATTTAGATTCGTAGTGCCTCTTTATTGAGTTAATCTCTTGGATTAGTCAGCTGCTAGTTTTTGGGGCGCTACAGTGTTGGTATCATAGTTCATTATTAGATCTTAAGTGGGAAAAAATAGGAATAGCTAATGCCAGTTAGTAAACTAGATTAGTTTAGAACTGGGTTGGGTTGTGAGATAAATCTTAATTACTAAAAGCTATCAATAATTAAAAGATTTATTGGATTGATTTATTTGTTTGTTGGTTGTTTGTATATGTAATAAACTAAAAATTGTAGGGTACACCAATAACTTTAGCTAATAAGGATTTGGGAATAAATAATCTAAAAAGTATGAACACATAGACAGTTCAATACTAAAAATAGTGAGATTAGTATTATTTATAGAACTTAAATATCACATAGAAATTTATTGAGCACCTTGACTTATACGTAGAGCCAACAATTAAATGTTACATAAATGTTACTAATATTTTTGGGATTTAATAATATTTATATGAGTAGTTAGAATAATAGTTAAACCATCAATGTCATAATAAGAATATTAAAATAGTAATTATAGATGACAATAATAATAATAGTAATTTTAATAAAGTAATGAATAACATTTAGCAATTAGTATTATATTGAGCATAACTTAACTAAAATCTCATTGAAGACATATAACAATAAAATGATAATAATTATGAGTAAATAGTTATGGGAATTCGATAGCGCTTATTTACAATTAAGTCTATTAAATTAAACTAATTACAAATTAGAGATATATATTTTGCGCCTAAATTAGATAGTTGATATAATACATATTAGGCATTAGACTTAAGGAAGCGAGGAATAATATATAACATAAAAAGACACTTGTTAGAAATCTTGTACCGAAATTATCTTTGGGCTAACAAATAATTCAGTAAATCTTTAAAATGAAACAAATATACGTGAAGTAGTAATAATGGTATTCAGATGCTTAGAGTAATATAAGAATTAAAAGAAAATAAATTGATATATTAATAGGATCCTTCTTCGTAAATAAATTCAATCATCTTTTGAAATGGAAAATTAGTATGACAAACTTAAACTGTTAGAATTTAAATTAGTATTATATCGAGAACTTGAATTAAAATCTCATTAACAAATATTACAAATATATAACAAATAGCTATGGAAAATTATTAGTGTTTATCTACGGTTAAATTTTTCAAGGTGAACTAATAACAAATTAGAATTATATGTTTTATGTTTAAACCAAATAGTTAATATAAGACATATTAGGTAAGACTAAAACGTGAGGTCATATAATGCATAAAATAAAGACTAAACGTGTAAACGATTTTATACCCTGATTATCTTTAGTCCAGCAGATGATTCACTAAAACACTAAATTATACACACAAAGTGATATTTATAGTACTTGAATGCCTAGCACAAAATTATACTTTAAGAAGAGTAAATTTGCATATGAACAAGATACTTATTATTAACACCAAAATCTAAAGACTATTAAGATATATTAAAATTTTATGCAGACTCAAATTTAAATCATATAAAATTGCTAACGCCGATATTTAACAAGATATAGTAGTATACAGATTCAATCTGAATAAATAAAATCAATTATAACAATCTTTACGTGGAAGTAAAGTTGTATTTACAAGATTAGGGCTTAATAAAATTAAACAAAGTATTATTACTAAGTAGTTATTCTGGTCATAGTTTAGTTACGCTAGTAATCAAATAGAAAAATTGATAAAAAGATAATGAATGATAATATAATTAAGACAATGACTTTTGACTAATTATTATAAAATTTAGGGTTATTGTAAATATCATTTGGATAATAATTATTGGATAGTAATAGCAAAATGTAATTTTATTAATAGTACAACTTAAGGATTATTTAACAATAATATAAATTTAAGGAAATATAGTTAGATCAAATCAAATCTAGTATTAATGATAAAATTAAACTTGGCATTATGATTAGTTATGATTTAACTTTTATCGGCCTAAGAACTAAGAAATGTATGTAATAATAGTAATAAAATATTAATACCAAACAAATATGTGAAATTGTTAGCGGGTATTTACTTATATCAAGTCACATAATGAAATAAATAAATAGATACAACATTATATAGTAACATTTGGATAATAGTTATATCATTCAGTTATTCTTTAATAGTACATGAATCTAAAAATTATATATGATATTACACTAAAGTTAAAATTTCAGATATTATAAATTGACGTGAAATTGAATTTGGATTATTTGTATTGGTGAAATAAATAGATAATAATGGTAATAAATAAAAATAAAATAAATTTTGTTGACTAAATTGCTTAAAATGATGTGAACTATTTACATATTTTACAAAATAAATTTATCAGGATTACACCAGTTAAGATAGAAGTTAAAGAATAATTAATCTTAATAAATTAATACTTAGTTAATCCAGCACTGGGGAATAGTGAGGTTGGTAATTCAAATATGTTTGGGTGATACTTGTTACGAAGGTAGGCATTGTCAGGCGTCATGAACCTAGACAGGGCAACTGCATTCTTGTATCACTAGGCATATAAGGGAGACTTGCTTCTATTAGTGGACTGATAGGTCCCAAATTTTACTCAGAAACTTTGTTATAGAGCATCTTCTCTCGTAATTAGAACCAATGACTTATAGAAATAGAAATTAGTTCTTTTGAACTTAGAGCCACAAATCTTAGTTGTAGAAATCCATATAGGTTTGTGCTTTGTTTTTATGTTGTCTGCTCTTAGACAAGAGATGGAATTATTCTTTAAGGTGAGGAGTGTTTGAAGACTAGAAGGGTGGTTCGATTTTCGAGGACGAAAATGAATAAGGTGGGGAGAATGTAAGGGCCCTCAAGCTCGTCAACGCTATTAGACTAGTCAAGATACGAATTAGCCGATAATAACTCGATTAGTTTAACACGACCTTATCCCAATTTGGTAGACTAACTCGTTATTCTCTCTTCTTATTCATTATTCTTCTTCTCTCTTCTTATTTCTTCTTCTCTTCCCTGCTCTTTACTGTTCTTCAATCGAGCGTTATTTTGAGAAACAAATCGATGATTAGGAGGTAGTATATAGGGAAGATGGGTTGTAGTGATTGATGTTGATGGTGTTAAAGTTAGTTTAAGCTTGGGAGAAGAATATTTTGATGCTATTGTAATTGATTTAGGGTTTTCTGGAGAGGATTGAATTTGTGAGAATTTGATGATGAAACTGAGCATTAGATGATGAGTTTTCATCATTGTTGGCAAAGAAGAGAAATTAGAGTTCGATTCTCAAACTTTAGTGATGAATTACGTCTCAGTTAATTAGGGTTCATAGGAAGAACGCAAAGATTATATAGAAGATGAAATTGATGTTTTAGGGTATTGATATGCGATGGGTTTGGAATTGAACTAGAGTTTAAGGTTGAAGAATAGTTTATAATCTGATAATTAGGGTTTCTGCATGTTGTGATAGAGTTCGAATTGGGCAAATATTGAGAAGATTTAGATAGAATTGTAATATGGGGTTTGATTGTTGAGAACAAGGAACAAGAATTGATAGTTAACTCTCAAATTCCAGTGATGAATTGAGGAATTAGGGTTCCTGTTTTGATTGAAGTTATGGATTCAATTTGAATAAGATGAATTTAGTGGTAAGGTTCAAACAAGAGGAAGATATCTGAGGTAATTGTCTTGTTGAGTTAACTTAAGTAAACTATTCAATTTCATGGTTGAGTTTGTGTATATGATGTTGAAGTAAGATTGCTATATTTATTGAAGTATGGGTGTAACTGATGTATGTGAAACTTGGATATTGAACTGTGATTTGAATAATGGTGTTGAGTTGATTAAACTGAAATAAGAACTGTAGGTGAAGGTTTGTTCTGATTCACAGGGAGTTGTAATGAAATTGGTGAATGGGTATTATCTGAGTTATGAATTGGATGAGCTATGGTTGTTAAGTTTGAGAATTGGTGGTAGTGGTGATTCTGAAGTTTGAATGTAACTCTCAAATGGAGCCTGGTGTTATGGTTATTGTTGTGTATGAATGTGCAGGTGGACTATAGTAAGAAGATTAATCTTACTGTTGATGGTGGATTTTCAACAAAGGACAAAACCGTAAAATCATGTGGCATGTTTTTGACATGGCTTTCAGGCATGCAACGATTCATATTTTACGAATCCATGATGAATATGTTTCCTGAAAGGCCTCCACTAGCTGAGCGTTCAGTTCCACACATTTCATCATGTCCTCTATGTAGAATAATGTAATTGGGAGGTTCTCCGTAAGATTGAGAGCCACAATGCCTTCAGGACGTCGGTGACACTCACTGTTCCCCGACTACATGAGAGAGACTCGCCTCTACACAGAAGAATGATTGGGCGGTTCTCCGTAGATTGAGAGCAACAACGCCTTCAAGACGTCGATGACACTCACTGTTACCTGACTATGTAGAGAGACCGTGTATAGATCCAGGCGGTTATCCGTAGATTGATAACAACAACGTCTTCAGGACCTCGGCAACTCGCTGTCTTCTGACTATACACCTTCGGAATGGTATGACGCTTTAACTGGCTAATATCCCTTCTGTAATAGATTAATCCTGCCGTGACATTACCACTGAATTCCCAGAATGATCTATTATTGCTCCTATTCCATGGTCGAATCCACGACCTGATCCCATGGAATGGCAATAACTATTGCTCCTATTCCATGGTCGAATCCACGGCCTGATCCCATGGAATGGCTATAACAATTGCTCATATTCCATGGTCGAATCCACGGCCTGATCCCATGGAATGGAAATAACAATTGCTCCTATTCCATGGTCGAATCCACGGCCTGATCCCTTGAAATGGCAATAAACAATTGTATCATCTCATTATTCCGATTTCATGATCGAATTCACGGCTAATCTCATGGAATGATAATAGATAATTTTATTACTCTGATTTCATGATTGAATCCACGGCTGATCTCATGAAATAGTAATATTTAATTACTCTGATTCTATGGTCGAATCCACATTCCCATGGAATGGTAATACTTAACTTTATTATTCCGAATTCATGGTCGAATCCACGACTGATCCTATGAATTGATAATAGAACTACTCATTTTTATTGCTCAGTTTCATGAATTATTCTCCACTGAATTTCATAAACTAATAATAATACTCAACAACCGGGCATCTGGACTACCACTGAGTAGGCCCCACAAAAATGGTGCAAGTATACTCGCAATGATGCATGACTGAGCACCCGGATGCATAAACGAGTATCCAAAAAACATGGACAAATGAGGAATCCTACGCAAAGTGGGAGAAAAACAATAAATATTAAAATAATGAAGAGGCGCTCATGGGGCCGGGCCCACCGGCCGGCCATGCCCTAGTCGTGGCCGGTCCCATGCCTCTCCCATTATTTTCCTTATTTTTGTTATTTCATGAAATCATGAAAACTCCTTGGTTTTAGCAACTTTCCTTGTTTTTGCAAAACTCATGAATTCTCCATAACTTCATGGATTCATGAAAAATAATATTATAAAATAGGGAAAGGCGTGCGGAACCGGGCAACATAGACGGCCGGCCGTGCCCAAACCGTGGCCGGTCCCACACCTCACAATCCTTAGCTTTTTATAATTATTATTCCTCAACTCATGAAACTTAACTGTTTCAACAAAAACTCATGAATTCTCCAAAACTTCATGGATTCATGAAAAATAATATTATAAAATAGGGAAAGGTGTGCGGGACCGGGCAACATAGCCGGCCGGCCGTGCCCAAGCCGTGGCCGGTCCCACACCTCACAATCCCTAGATTTTTATAATTATTCCTAAACTCATGAAACTTCTCTGTTTCAAGGAAAACTCATGGATTCTCCATCATATCACGATTTCATGAAAAAATAATAATATAAAATTAGGAAAAGGCGTGCGGGACCGGGCAACATATCCGGCCGTCCATGCCCTAGCCGTGGCCGGCCCCACACCTTGCAATCCCTAGTCTTTTATAATTATTATTTTCCTCAATTCATGAAACTCCTTGGTTTGAGCAAAATTCATAATTCCTTCATATTTTCTCAAATTTTGCTCGAATCATGAAAAACTAAAAGCCAACATGGTCACATGACCGGCTAGCCTCTCACGACAATTTTAAATGTTAAAATTCCCTCATTTTAATATTTACAAAATGTTGATTAATTGAGCATACATGCTCATTCCAACAAAAATCAAGAATTTCAGTCAAGATGAAACTCTTCTGAAAATTCACAATGTTGCCCGAACGCACATCAGAAAATACTGAAACTCTTAGTATGGAGACACGGACAACACGACAACACGTGCATGCCTTCTTGACCGACTAGAGTCATCCCTAGGGCTTGCACAAAGCCGGTCTTATACGTTTTCATAATTCTGACCTAATTTGTTCAATTGCTCATATTGGGCCCAAAATCTCTCCAGCCAACCTGGGGATTGCTCAAACGACCAACAGCTGGTCCCATGATCACCAAGAGCCGTCCCCATTCCCTTTTGGTCGGTCTCCCATCTTTTATACTTAGGTTTTATCACCTAATGCTGAACCCAACAATTTTTTCAATAAATGATGAATCCGGCAATTAATCATCGTTCTTTCAACAACTCTCCAACTGAGAACTGGGAACCACATGGACGCCATATCCCATGTGGTCGGTCCCTCTGTCACTCATGACCTATTTTCAGCGATTCATCAGTTAACAAATAATTGATCTGAAATTAGGGTTTCAAATAAATGTTCTACGAATCATCATTCAGAGCAAGATTCAAACACTAATGAATTTATGATGGATTCAGCAACCAGCATCTGAATTAATCATATAATTTTTGGTTATCTACCAATATTTTAATATTTTATTGGGTCGTCACCAATAAATATTTCGTCGAATTGAGCAATACTTGCTCAATTGATCAAGTATTGATCCAGCTATCAATATTTAGTAATATTAGTAATTTGTCGAATTGAGCAATACTTGCTCAGCTGCACGTCAAATTATCAACGTTTAGTATTTTGTCGAATTGAGCAATACTTGCTCAGTTGCACGTCAAAATTATCAATTTGTCGAATTGAGAAATACTTGCTCAGTTGCTTGAATATTGATCCAACTATTAATATTTAGTAATTTATCAGTAATTCGTCGAATTGAGCAATACTTGCACAGTTGCTCGAATATTAATCCAGCTATCAATATTTAGTAATTTATCAGTAATTTGTCGAATTGAGCAATACTTGCTCAATTGCACATCAAATTATCAATAATCATTAATTTGTCGAATTGAGCAATACTTGCTCAGTTGCTCGTCAAATTCTCAATATTCAATAATTCGCCGAATTGAGCAATACTTGCTCAGTCGCTCAAATACTGGTCAATAATTCATCACTAAATCTACAATATTGACATCATTTCAGAGAACTACATGTTCGATCCATGAATCGTTGAGCATTCATCACTCATGCTCGATTCAACAAAACCTAGACTCACTGTCTAATCAGTCAACAACTGACTAATTAATACACGTATGTCATGCAGGCTCCACGATTCGTGAGACATCAATCGCGTCAAATTGGAGGATATCAATTAGGGTTTTGGTCTGGCGGCCTACGACACGTGGATTCATCCACAACGAGAAATGTGAGTAACTCGTGTCAACGGTTGAAGGAGTTAGCAAAGTAGTGGGTGCATGATCAGTCAAGTATGCACACGACATGGAACTGACTTTACCACGATCTTCCACTTTCCCACTCTTTCACTCAAGAAACCGTCACACTTACAGGGATCAAGGTGTTCACGACTCTGATAATATAAATAAGTCTCTGAATCCATGATTGAAAACAACGAATGATCACTAGCTATCAGTAATTGTCGAATTTCTCTAGTAACTACTCTCAAGAATTCATCAATCTCTCAGAACTTATTTGAACTCAGCAGTTCACCATAAGTTGCAGAAACCTTCAACACATCCAAAATCCTTGATCATCACTGATCCACACAATTCTCAGCTTCCCTCCTACGGATCAACCCATCTCCCTCTTTGTGACCAAATTGAACTATAGAACCAACCTAATTGAATTAATGAACCTTAGCTATGCTAAAGATAAAAAAAGAAAAGGTGGAAAGTCATAAATGGGTTTAGAACCATTACTTAGACTTGTATGATTCTTGTGTGAGCCATGTTGGCTAGATTCTTAGAGTTCTTGTGTGATTAATAGTTGGACTATATTAACACGATCAGTTCAAAGGATGAACCAGTGGATCGTGGATCTCGAGGTAGGTGTGGCTTGGCATCAAAAGAGGTGGGAATTTACATTTAGCTCTTTTGTGATTGTTGTTGTTTTCTTTTACAAAAGTTTATGTTTAACAAATTCATGCATAGTCTGATTGTGTATTCCATGCATTGTTTTATTTTAAACTCCGAAAGTATCGTTGATTCTTTTAATCTTTGCATTGTATGGAAAGGAATTGTAATGCCTTGTTTGTCTTTATGAATTGCTTGGGAAATAAAAATTTACATTTGACTTTTTGGAAATGAGAATTTCCATCTGTGGTATATAGGGTACTGCTCCTTCATTTACCGGTGCGGGACGAGTCACCATATTAGAAGCACTAGGGGAGTATGAACACAATCATGTTTTCCGGCTAAAAGAATTTCTCAAAATCTCTGACAGGCCGGGCATATACCTGGTACAACAACATCGCACCAGGAAGCATCGCTAACTGGGGAGAAATGGTTAACGCCTTCTACAGGAAGTACTTCTTCGTCTCTAAGCAGATTAGTCTTTCTGACTTAGGAAGGATGGCTCAGAAGAACAATGAACATCCGAACGATTATGTGAATAGGTTTAGAATTCAGGCTTTGGATTGCCATGATCTCTTTGTGCATCAACGGGATGATCCCAGTCTACAAAGCTTTGCTAGAAAATATCCGATTCCATACTTTCTCAGAACTCCATGAAGCAGCCAAGCGATCAGCAACTACTGCACCTGCTTTACTGGAAAGCGCAAAGTCTGCAAAGTCGAGGAATCTCGAAGCATCCGACCCCTAATCAAAAATCAGTACAATCTCCAACCTTCCATGAACGTTGTTGCTGGACGGAGCAAAAGGAAAGCCGAGCCACCACAACACAAGCATGCTTCTCAAATCTCTCAGGTTCCTCCGGAAGCGCAAAGAGAGGATGAACAATCCTGAAATACACAAACTTCAACCCTACATCAACAAATGGGGAAATGATCAGACAGACTCAAACTTCTCTCTTCTCACCGAAGAAGTGATCGAGTTACTGGAAGTCTAGATTCAAGATGATGCAACCAAATTTCCGTTCACCAGGAGAGAGCCGACCGAAGAACAAATGGAGAATCATAGAACTTTAATCTCTCCGAGCAACCTTCCGACGAAGCAGTTCAGTCATTGATCGAGCACATCTGCGAATTGCTTTATCTGTCAAGAGATCAAAAGAAAGAGATGCTCACGTCTCTAAATCACATCGTGTCAGCAAATCCATTCCGGAAATACTTCCTGAGCCTTTAGCCACAGACAAAGATATGTACGACTGGGGACTACTTACCGCATCCAATCTCCATGGAAATGAATTTGAGAGAACGTTGATCGATGATGTCACTTCTATCAACACTATTCCACTGAAAACCCTCAGAGCGGCAGTCATCACTCGACAAGAAGCTACTCGTCATCCCATCATCATAACACTTGGAGAAATTTCGAACTTTGACGAGGTTGAAGCAAGAACCTGCAAAAGATGCATAGACATTCATCAAGAGGTCCCGCACTCAGGAAAGTCTCATTCCTTCCTTCCATGCCTATGTAATTTTCTTTCCTTACATGTTATCCTAGATGGGGACTCAATTCTGCTAGCAACTCTGCAATACGCTATGAATGGTAGCTTCACCGCATTAGTATTTTACCAAGTGGTTGAATCTGACACCGCTCCGAATCGAGCATCTCACCGAGACATTCACTACTGAGAGATGACGGAAGCATGGAAAAGAGCACTTTAGGCATTTATCCACTTGTAGGAATGTCCACGAGTATCAGAATTCTCTGATATCTGCACAAGTGTTGAATCCCACTATCGCAGCGGAATGCTAAATCAACAGAAGATACGCGGGCGGAGACGGTCAAGCCTAAGATATTCGACGCTTCAGCTCTCAAGCATATAAGAAGCCTTCGAATTGTACTCCCAATCAAATAGTACACCTTCGATAATAACGCCTCTAGATTCAGCACAATATCTCGGCGGTGACACACCGGTTCAACACGGACACGATAAAAGTGTAACTGAATTACAATCGATAAATCTTCACTATCTCATGATAAGACTTCTGGAGCGGATGCAACATCATTCATCAATGGATATCACAAACTCCTTCAACTCTGCTAAGTGAATGAGGGATTCACTGTAGACTCGATTTTACTGGAAATATCAATTCAATATGTTTCAATAAATGTTATCCACATAACAAGTCATGGAAACTTGATGTGATTCCATGAAAATTCATCAACGGGATCTCTCTACATCACAAGCCCCTGCACGACTGAGGAACTTCGTCTTTTCACCAATCACATACAGAATGCATATTGTTGTTGCTATCTACCGCAACAACATTAATTCACTGACGAAGCCACTTCATAGTTAAGTCATATTCATGAGAATTTGGGTTGAAATCCTAGTACACCTTCATCTAAGGAATGCTCAATTCACCAATTGGTTCGTGCATGTAAAGGCTCACTGGATGGAAGAGCAAAGACTATCATTTTCGGTCTCTGAAGCAACCCCAACCATAGTATCGGCATCAAAAAGTACGCGTAGAGGAACACCATTCATGGTCTCAGCATCAACAAGAATTTCTGGAGAAAATTCCATTGTGGTCTCATCAACCTCAGACGCAACATCCGGCTTCATCAACTATCCATTCTCTGAAGCGTTACTCTATGGATCGTACTTCTTCAAACTCTAATGATTCGTATCAAGATGTTTATACCTGAAAACATGGTAACATGAACGTCTTCCCAAAGCTTACACGACAGATGGGCATAAACCAAAGTCTCTACAAGATGTTTTCATCACTTCTACAATTGAGATACAACACACTTCAGACCATGGGTTTACAAAAACGTACCAATGGGTGGGGAATGGGACAATACTTCCTCAACAAAAGATGTTCTTCTATGTCTGTTATACAACATACCAAAAGGGAGCATCAATCGGACATACGAGCTGAAAGATATGGCCTTTACCGACAGGTCTATGAAATCTGAAAAATTTGTACGGGACTACAAATTACGAATGTGCACGCTTCGTTGGCTGACCTCTACAACTCCAAATTGAGTGATTATTTTCTCATATGAAAACTCAGTCTCTTAGCTTCAAAACCTGGGGTCAAGCATCAAATTACGACGTCGTATGAGGTTCCTACAGTTTCCAGAGCATACAACATGCAAGCAGCAATTCTTAGACGAGATTCATAACTTCCACATCGGTGTCCACCGAGTCATTCCGCTAAGTCCTTCATCAAGGTACCTACAACTTCGACCACCTAGGTCTTTACATCAATTTTTCTACCTGGGTTCTCTATCTAGGTCTTGCCAAAAGAAGGGAAAACGAAAAGAGAGATTTAACAAAATACTGGGGACTGACGGTCCACTGATCATGGCGATAAGTCTCACAGTCCAAGACTCGTGACACCAGACTCTCACGTGTTGATCATTCATCATAAAAGGAATGCTTCCACCGGGACATGCAATCATGGTCATTACATCACCCCCTCTTGAGAGCAACCTCAGTGATGGTCCCGTGACCAGGGTTTCAGAAGTGAAGTTTCTACGACTGGCAGAAACAAGATGGCGCTGCAATCACCATGATCATGTATCAATCAAGGGGTCCTGACCTCAAATGAATCAATGACATCAAAATCCTTCACCAACCGTTCAAGACACAAGCGAATGGTCTAAATACACAACAAGAGTGTTTTACAACAAGCCCGTCTAAGATAATTTTACGCTGCCCTGTATAAGACGACGATCTGGGAGAAATTGGTAAATAATCTAGGGATGGTTCATATACCATTCTCTTTGTATGGATGTCCTCTACAACATATCCAAAATTCACAGCAATCGGAGAAACAAGCAAAGAGATATCGCCAAAACATTGGACAACATACAATCTGAAAAAGTTCTAAAAGTCTCATGGAAGTTTACTGTTTCGCCTTTTTCAGTCCCTAAACATGCTCAAAACTCAAAAATCTTCTTCTTAAAAGCTTGTAAATTTTCCGGGCTTGAAGATACATATGCAGATCACGAAAATCCAACTCCGGACGAAGATTACACAGTGTTTTTACTAAAAGGTTGAAGTCTGAAATTTTCTGGTGACGTATTTCAGCAAAATTACTCGTATACTCACATGGATTCTCATTCATTCATTCTCAAATCAGCAAGTTCATACCTCTATAAAGATATTACAGGATATATACTTACTAGGGGAGTCTCTAAATCATTTGAAGGCTTAGCAACGCCGAAGTCTCAATCGGCAACGCCGCTATCTCCATTCGATTCTGGATTTCGGGAATTCTCCATATTCTCATGTCCCAAAGAAGAGAACGCTTCATCAACATGCTGCTTATCTACAATGATTTCCTCCTGGGTACATCGACAATAATAATTATTATTATTTCATTCAATGAGATGCCACGATCACCTGCACGAAAGAGATACTTACATCGACTTCTTTATCAGTGCTGGATTCCTGAGTTGTTTGTCCGGGAACAAGTTGAAGACCGTCATGGAGCAAAAGTATGAAAATAAATAACAAACCTTGGTCTCGTGATCCTAATTGCACGGGAAGGGAAAATTCATGATACAAGGAGCGCTAACAACTCACCAAAGCAACGGCTGGGGACTGCGCGCCATTTGCTAACATCCTGTGGTACTTAATTATGGATTCTCCGCCTTAAAGACTTTCTTCCATTTCCGTGAAGTCTACATTGATTCAGGATATCACTATACGATCATCCTGTGATAAATATTACAACTCAGTATGAAGGATCTCTCACCATCACTCAGAGGTCCCAGAAGTACCATTTCTTAAAGTCACATCCGTAGAGATGTCATTTCTGGAGACACCATCTTTGGAATTATCATCATGGGAGCAGTCATTCTTGTAAAGTGGCTACTTCGGCACATCGTTCATACAAAGCGCAGGATTCAACAAAACAATGAATCATGGAATAAAGGTGCTCACAACAGCGTCTACAAAAATGGTAACTATCCAACTCTTACCTATTTACAATTTCACTAGCTGTAGTGATTACAATCTCGAGAATTTGTTCGCTCCTTCAAACCTGCAAAGACGAACAAAATTTGTTATTCAAAACCATAACGTGATTTTCATAAAACTGTGAACAATTCGCATTATTTTCACCGTGTGAGCGACTCCCACCGAGTGAACACTCATTGGTTTTGTGCATACACTATCAGATCACAAAATCCATACAAACAATATTTTATCAAAAATTGTTAACTTCTAGCAATTACTGAAAATTAAAATTTAATTTCACATAAATTTTCATTATGTGAACATTCACTGGTTTTTCAAAAATCGGACAAATTTCCATTCTACAATTGTGAAAACTCACATGCAGACATTATTTCACCGTGAATAATTGTCTATTTCCAACAGTTGTTCAAAGTCAAAACATTAATTTTACAAAAATATACATTTTAACGTGAAACTCATGTAACTCTGAAAATATATGTATATATTTTTGCTCCCTCTCGCGAGCATCCGTCTTTGAAACGAGAAGTGTATTTTCAAAAAATTTATAAAAGCTCACATATCGAAAATAATTTTTTTTTCACGAAAGCTCATAGACAAATTTTTTTATTGCTGACAGACGCATGTCTATTCAAAAAAAAAAAAAAAAAATCTCTCGTACGAGCATCCACCTTTGAACCGAGAGTTTATTCCCTTTTGTGAAATCTCACATATTCAAAAAAGAAAATTTTAGCCTTCGTGAAAGCGCATAGACAAAATTTTTATCACTAGTCTCAGGTATATTTTGTTTGTTTCTTAAACTAACAAACGAACGAATGTTTGTTCCTGCACATGGGTTTCCTTTTTTGGACTCGGGCCCATGAATCCTAAGCAGACCATAACTAGGCTTCTGAACGCCCAAATCAGCAGTGCCTCATCTCTCCACACTTACGAGATGACACTCTATCTTGCTATCAGGGTCCTTATCTGTACATTTGCTCGTACATGACACCATTGGGGCAAATCAAGGATTCTGAAGCTACCTTTGTACGACTGAGTTCAACCACCGATCTCGTCGACTGAAAATCACCATCTAATGCTTACTGCGGAACATGATTGTCCCTCACTAAGCAGGGGACTTAATGTTGATGGTGGATTTTCAACAAAGGACAAAACCGTAAAATCATGAGGCATGTTTTTGACACGGCTTTCAGGCATACAACGATTCATGTTTTACGAAGCCATGATGAATATGTTTCCTGAAAGGCCTCCACTAGCTGAGCGTTCAGTGCCACGCATTTCATCATGTCCTCTATGTAGAATAATGTAATTGGGAAGTTCTCCGTAAGATTGAGAGCAACAACGCCTTTAGGACGTCGGTGACACTCACTATTCCCTGACTACATGAGAGAGACCCGCCTCTACATAGAAGAACGATTGGGCGGTTCTCCGTAGATTGAGAGCAACAACGCCTTCAGGACATCGGTGACACTCACTGTTCCCTGACTATGTAGAGAGACCGTGTATAGATCCAGGCGGTTCTCCATAGATTGAGAGCAACAACGTCTTCAGGACTTCGGCAACTCGCTGTCTTCTGACTATACACCATCGGAATGGGTATGACGCTTTAACTGGCTAACATCCCTTCTGCAATAGTTTAATTATGTCGTGACATTTACCACTGAATTCCCAGAATGATCTATTATTGCTCCTATTCCATGGTCGAATCCATGGCCTGATCTCATGGAATGGAAATAACTATTGCTCCTATTACATTGTCGAATCCACGGCCTGATCCCATGGAATGACAATAACTATTGCTCATATTCCATGGTCGAATCCACGGCCTGATTCCATGGCATGGAAATAACAATTGCTCCTGTTCCATGGTCGAATCCACGACCTTATCCCATAGAATGGAAATAACAATTGCTCCTATTCCATGGTCGAATCCACGGCCTGATCCCATGAAATGGCAATGAACAATTGTATCATCTCATTATTCCGATTTCATGATCGAATTCACGGCTAATCTCATGGAATGAGAATAGATAATTTTATTACTCTGATTTCATGATTGAATCCACGACTGATCTCATGAAATAGTAATATTTAATTACTCTGATTCTATGGTTGAATCCACAATCCCATGGAATGGTAATACTTAACTTAATTATTCCGAATTCATGGTCGAATCCACGACTGATCCTATTAATCGATAATACAACTACTCATTTTTATTGCTCAGTTTCATAAATTATTCTCCACTGAATTTCATAAACTAATAATAATACTCAACAACCGGGCATCTGGACTACCACTGAGTAGGCCCCACAAAAATGGTGCAAGTATACTCGACAATGATGCATGACTGAGCACCCGGATGCATAAACGAGCATCCAAAAAACATGGACAAATGAGGAACCCTACGCAAAGCGGGAGAAAAATAATAAATATTAAAATAATGAAGAGGCGCTCATAGAGCCGGGCCCACCAGCCGGCCGGCCATGCCCTAGCCGTGGCCGGTCCCATGCCTCTCCCATTATTTTCCTTATTTTTTGTTATTTCATGAACTCATGAAAACTCCTTGGTTTTAGCAACTTTCCTTGTTTTTGCAAAACTCATGAATTCTCCATAACTTCATGGATTCATAAAAAATAATATTATAAAATAGGGGAAGGTGTGCGGGACCGGGCAACATAGCCGGCCGGCCGTGCCCAAGCCGTGGCCGGTCCCACACCTCACAATCCCTAGATTTTTATAATTATTATTCCTAAACTCATGAAACTTCTCTGTTTCAACGAAAACTCATGAATTCTCCATAACTTCATGGATTCATGAAAAATAATATTATAAAATAGGGAAAGGTGTGCGGGACCGGGCAACATAGCCGGCCGGCCGGCCGGCCGTGCCCAAGCCGTGGCCGGTCCCACACCTCACAATAACTAGCTTTTTATAATTATTATTCCTAAACTCATGAAACTTCTCTGTTTCAACGAAAACTCATGGATTCTCCATAATATCACGGTTTCATGAAAAATAATAATATAAAATTAGGAAAAGGTGTGCGGGACCGGGCAACATAGCCGGTCGGCATGCCCTAGCCGTGGCCGGCCCCACACCTTGAAATCCCTAGTATTTTATAATTATTATTTTCCTCAATTCATGAAACTCCTTGGTTTGAGCAAAATTCATAATTCCTTCATATTTTCTCAAATTTTGCTCGAATCATGAAAAATTAAAAGCCAACATGGTCACATGACCCGCTAGCCTCTTACGACAATTTTAAATGTTAAAATGCCCTCATTTTAATATTTACAAAATGTTGATCGATTGAGCATACATGCTCATTCCAACAAAAATCAAGAATTTCAGTCAAGATGAAACTCTTCAGAAAATTCACTATGTTGCCCGACCGCACATCAGAAAATACTGAAACTCTCGGTATGGAGACACAGATACCACGGCAACACGTGCGTGCCTTCTTTACCGACTAGAGTCATCCCTAGGTCTTACACAAAGCCGGTCTCATACGTTTTCATAATTCTGACCTAATTTGCTCAATTGCTCATATTGGGCTCAAACTCTCTCCAACCAACCTGGGGATTTCTCAAACGACCAAAAGATGGTCCCGTGATCACCAAGAGCCGGCCCCATTCCCTCTTGGTCGGTCTCCCATCTTTCATACTTAGGTTTTATCACCTAATGTTGAACCCAGCAATTTTTTCAATAAATGATGAATCCGGCATTTAATCATTGTTCTTTCACCAACTCTCCAACTGAGAACCCTGGTGCATGATCACTCGAGAACTTGGCACCACATGGACGCCATCCCATGTGGTCGGTCCCTCTATCACTCATGACCTATTTTCAGCGATTCATCAGTTAACAAATAATTGATCTAATATTAGGGTTTCGAATAAATGTTCTACGAATCATCATTCGGAGCAAGATGCAAACACTAATGAATTTATGACGGATTCAGCAACCAACATCTGAATTAATCATATAATTTTTGGTAGTCTACCAATATTTTAATATTTTATTGGGTCACGTCACCAATAAATATTTCGTCGAATTGAGCAATACTTGCTCAGTTGCTCAAGTATTGATCCAACTATTAATGTTTAGTAATATTAGTAATTTGTCGAATTGAGCAATACTTGCTCAGTTGCACGTCAAATTATCAACGTTCAGTATTTTGTCGAATTGAGCAATGCTTGCTCAGTTGCACGTCAAAATTATCAATTTGTCGAATTGAGCAATACTTGCTCAGTTGCTTGAATATTGATCCAACTATTAATATTTAGTAATTTATCAGTAATTCGTCGAATTGAGCAATACTTGCTCAGTTGCTCGAATATTGATCCAGCTATCAATATTTAGTAATTTATCAGTAATTTGTCGAATTGAGCAATACTTGCTCAATTTCACATCAAATTATCAATAATCATTAATTTTTCGAATTGAGCAATAATTGCTCAGTTGCTCGTCAAATTATCAATATTCAATAATTCGCTGAATTGAGCAATACTTGTTCAGTCGCTCAAATACTGGTCAATAATTCATCACTGAATCTACAATATTGACATCATTTCAGAGAACTACATGTTCGATCGATGAATCGCTGAGCATTCATCACCCAGGCTCGATTCAACAAAACATAGACTCATTGTCTAGTCATTCAACAGCTGACTAATTAATACACGTCTGTCATGCATACTCCACTATTCGTGAGACATCAATCACGTCAAATTGGAGGATATCAATTAAGGTTTTAGTCTGGCGGCCTACAACACGTGGATTCATCCACAACGAGAAATGTGAGTAAGTCGTGTCAACAGTTGAAGGAGTTAGCAAAGTAGTGGGTGCACGATCAGTCAAGTATCCACACAACATGGAACTGACTTTACCACGTTCTCCCACTTTCCCACTCTTTCACTCAAGAAACCGTCACTTACAGGGATCAAGGTGTTCACGACTCTGACAATATAAATAAGTCTCTGAATCCATGATTGAAAACAACGAATGATCACTAGCTATCAGTAATTGTCGAATTTCTCGAGTAACTACTCTCAAAAATTCATCAATCTCTCAGAACTTATTTGAACTCATCAGTTCACCAAAAGTTGCAGAAACCTTCAACATATCTACAATCCTTGATCATCACTGATCCCACACAATTCCCAGCTTCCCTCTTACAGATCAACCCATATCCCTCTTTGTGACCGAATTGACTCTGGAACGGCCATTGACTTGGTTTAGGCCGGAATCCTACAGATTGATCTCTCGAATCTAAGCACTCCCTCTGCAGAGCATCTGTGTGAGGTTAAGCAGTCTGCTCGGTTGAGGAGTCTCGACAACACGCTTGTCTCTTCACTTCCCTAAAAAACAAGCGACTCGTTTTTCCCCATCTACACTAACATTTGAGGGTGAAGTTGTATTGCGATTGGATCAGGTGTCATGGTATGGAAGAGGGTATATAAGGATGGCGGTGTAGTCTGTGTAGTTTAAATTTGCAGATGGAGTGAACCGCTGACAGAATCTGTGGTGTCGTAGCTACTAGTGGTGGTGGTATGTCGAATTGTGAACAACAACTACAAGTAATGGTTGAAGTTTTATATGATGAATGATTGAGGAAATGGAACTGGGATGGTATTGAAGATGGAGTTAGAGTTAAACTGGTTATGCAGATGAAACTAAACTTGGTGGTGTAAATATAATATGATGATGGTGACAGTTAGCTGAATGTGCAGGGAGTAGAAAATGATGTGTATGAGTTTTGTAAATGCAGTTAGTGTATTGGACTATAAGATTTCCGATCCAGCAAAAGAAGATTATGGTAATTGAGTTTAATAGTAATGATTGTTGAAGTGTAGATAAGAAGAAGAATCTGAATTAGTTATGTGGAATTGAATCTCCTCAGTGGAAGCTTGCAACTGCATTTACAGGTAAAGCTAAGTTTGTATTTGAAGTTAAATCATGAAGTTTAATTGAAATGTATATGTTTTTGTTGTAATGAGGATTGTAGCTTTACTTTGTTTTGAATTGAAGTATAGTTAGGGGTTCTTGTTGTGTGAGAACCTTTGGTTTTTTTGACTGAACTTATTCAGTCCGACTTGTTTTCTTTAGCTGACTCAGTGTATCTGACTGAGTTAACCCATTAACTAGAGCTGGCCAGATTTGGCTTAGTAGACATTGACCGATTTGACTCAGTTGACCATTGACTTGACCTTTGACTGACGTTTACCGTTAATTGACCTTGTTGACCGTTAGTGACTTTTAGTTGACCCAGATGGACCAGGCCTTAGATTAAGAGAATGGATTTGTGGGCTTGGGCTTAGGACTAGTTATCTTATGTTGATGATTTGGATCACTTGTGGTCTGAATTAGTCTTTGGGTTCTTTTACAAAGTTGTAGACATTCATAAGACTTAGCTAATGGACTATAGAACCAACCTAATTGAATTAGTGAACCTTAGCTATGCTAAAGATAAAGAAAGAAAAGGTGGAAAGTCATAAATGGGTTTGGAACCATTACTTAGACTTGTATGATTCTTGTGTGAGCCATGTTGGCTAGATTCTTAGAGTTCTTGTGTGATTAACAGTTAGACTATATTAA